>NC_133902.1:17885328-18485328 GCF_964199755.1 Larus michahellis
AGTGCTAAGATGAATGCCATTATCTCAGCACTGTGCAGGATGTAGTGAAGTTGTCAGCCACCCAGGCTTTATTAATATTTGGTCGTTCCATACCAATCTATTACTATTACACATAGATTTATTATGAGGGGAGCAGCAGACTCCTCTGTGGTTAAAGAATGAAGTATGTCTTCTACTGTTATTTCTCCTTTCAGCTACTTATAATTTTCTCCATGCCATTTAAGCTGGAGCTTTCCTTGCCATCAGGTGACTATTTTGAGGAAAAACTTTCCCTTCTACAGATACACAATTATATGATGATTAAATAGTTCTAAGACCAATTAAGTAAAATGTCATCCATAACATATCACCCAAAAGACGAAACCATTCCTCTGCCTTTTTCTGGCTCATGTAAGACTGACCTTTTTTTTTTTTTTCTTTCCTTTTACTCAAAGGCATTTTTCAAACTGTGATTGCAAATGTATTCTGTTTGTTTAACTAGTCTAGGGTCTCTTCTCCCTGCATTGGATTTTTAACCAATTGTATAAATGGCAGAAAATTTATGGGTTCCCTTTCCTCTTGCCTTGGGGGGTGTCTCAGGGCTTGATTTCATTAGATTAGATGGTGTTAAAACACAACACTGGAGGAGTTGGATGCGGAATACCGCGTTGCGGTCACTGCAGACAGGGATAAGTGCTGAGCTCTCTTCAGCTGATTGTGGTCAGACTCACAGCCAGCCCCAGAGGGTTTATCCAAAAACCAGCCGAGAGTGTTTCAGATGGGAAGACCCGTCTAGGTGGAAGGCAGGGGTGCTGCTGGCATCCTGTTTGTCACCCCGACTCTTCCAGATGAGCACTCTTCTCTTCCTGACACCCAAACGAAGCAAGACTTCTGCACCAAGCTTTCTCCAACACACCGAGCCTGCTTTGGGGATAGGGGCAGCCAGGAAATGCCCGAGGAGAGCCCCAAGAGTATGCATGTACAGAACAGCCTGAGCACCCGTCTTTCTGGAAGGCAGGGAAAAGCAGAAGCTCTGTGTCATCTCTGCTCCGTTTGCCAGAACGGGAGGCAGGGAGACATTGGCTATTTTGCCCTATAAAGGGGATGAGCAGGCAGTGACACAGCCTGGGGGAGAAGATGCCTAGTTAAAAGCTCCCTGAAATTTAACTGGGAATGGAACAGGGTGCAAGGCAAGTATGAGTAGAAGCCCTTGAGACAGGCACTTCTTGCAATCTTTAGAGTTTGGCTTTGAGCCGTTCCCAAGTAAAATATGGGGTAGATTTTATATTCAAAGCAAACAACCTGACCCAGCAAAGCCTTGTTGGATATTGGCTAAGTCTGGCACTAAAACTGCAAGGGCATTTAAAAAGTGTTCTCTCTGATGTACAAAATGTATTCAGACTAATTCCTTAAATTGCGTTGTTTAGTACTGAGTAACATTAGCCAGCTTGTAAAAGGTAAATTGCAACCTTAGCCCTTCCCTTAACTTGATTAATTTTGATCACTGGAGCTTGTTTTAGCTATTATCTTTCCCAAGTGATTTCCTTTTATGTGCTGCCATTCACAAACTGTTAACATGCAAACAGAGACGGCATGGAAATGCAATACCTGACAATAGCATGTGCAAGCTCCTTTATGCACTATTAAAATGATACGGTCTTCACTCAGAAGGCTTAATTGAAAAACAATTAGACTGCAAAATGCTTTAGATTACGATTAATCAAGCCCTGTCAAAGCCAGTAAAAATGCAGGTTAGTGACAGGAAGCAAAGCTGTTGTATTCTGCCCTCTAGTAATTTTTTGCTGTGCTCTTACCTAATGGCAATATTCCATACAGCGCTATTAGCTGCCTGACATCTGCCAGAGAGGGCATTGGCTCTACATCTACCTGACGAAGTGTGGTCCCCAGATAGCTGTACTCGCCTGTGGGGAGGAAGCACGTTCTTAATAAATGTGACACTGCATTGTTATAAAATGCATAACTCAAGCAATGGAAAAACTACCAGAGAATACCAATGCAACACGCTCTCAGCAAACCAGCAAGGGAAGGGGGGCTCAAACGGGGCAATACTGCTGTGGAATGCGGCCCGGAGAAATCGGAAAGGTGAACTGCAAAGGAAAATGAAGTTAAAACACACCATGGACTTTCCCTTCCAGCCTGCAGAAGGCGTTCAGCAGAGCAGTCGCTCTTGAGTAACCTTTTAAAGAAACTTTGTGGAGAAGAATCATTAGTAGCACCATAAATCACGTTGCTGGCAAAGGATTTTTAGATTTGCGATTTTTTTTTTTTTTTTTTTTTGCAGGGCTGGAATCCCAGTGAACCGTGCTCTATCAAAAGGGTTTAAGAAAGGGGGAAAAGATATTTTAACAAGCGTTTCCCCTGGCTGCATCACATCTCACCTTCTCGCTATGTTAGACGTTTAAGCGTGTCACTTAATTTGGTGGGGCTCCTATGCTTTGCAGTTCACCTTTTTTTTTTTTTTTTTTGTTCAAAAACACCCTCCACAAAACAACCCAAGAAAACTAAAACAAAAAAATCCCTGAAACGAACTGAAACAATCTAATCTTGCCTCAGCTCTTGTTACAGAGCCATAATCGCGTTGCTTGCCCTGTCAAAGCCCATATACGAGACGCATTAGGGAACAAAGATCCAGAAGGATGGGCCACCAGCAAGAAAACTAGTTGTGACAACGTAGCCAATGATTATTTTTTAGCACAAAATACACGTCGTTACGGTGAATACTATGGAAAAAATAATAGTATATTACGTTTTGTTGGAGATAAAAAGGGAGAGCGCTAGAGCTCCCTGGAGCAGAGGTAAATTAGAGAGAAAGTGGAGCTGTAATCTGGGGGCAAAAAGGCAGACAAGCCCTGGTGCAACTGTCCCCTCCCCTCTGAAGAATAAAATTCATTTCAGGTTTTATCTTTTATTTAAGGAGAAATCAAAAAAAAAAAAAACCTGGATAGGAATTAATCTTCACAGATTTAATTAGAAGGCATCAAAGGGTTTAATTGCAACTGAACATAAATCACAGTGGATATTCTCTGACTAATTTAGATAAGGTCACCAAGAAAATTAGTTCAGTGATGTCGGTTTGTCATAGAGGGGGGACGTTTTGGTGCCTTTACTCGCTGTGTAGCGCAATTCCACTCCTTTGTCCTTTCCCCAGGAACCAGGAGTGAGTGACCTTCCTTGGACTTCAGCCCTGTAAGTGCGGAGCAGGTGGCTTATTTTTTCTGCAGGCTTTGACTGCGTCCTTAAAAGGGGAGGTTTTTTGGTATTTTTTAAAAAAAAAGAAAAAGTTAGGTCCGAATCGTAGGCCAATTTTAAACGCCTTCTGTGTCTTGTTGTGGTTGCTCAAGAAGCATGAGTGGGTTTTGAGTGCGGAAGAGCTGGCTTTGACAGTCTGGGCCACCTCCTAGCTGCCTGGTCTGCATGGCTGTGCTGGGACACACGGGCGACCTGGCACGGGTGTAGGCAGCCAGGTGAGAATATCACCAGACCGTGCGCTTTTGTGCCTAAAATCACCTGCTGCTGGGACGTGAATATTCCCTGTGTAATTTGGAGCAGCCCTTGTGTTGTTCTCGGCTGCAGAGGAGCCAAGGCTTCAAACTTCAGGGTCAAGGGAAGATGGCCCAAAGCAATCTCAGTCTGCTTCCAAGTTTGACGTTACCAGCTGGTAATTGTTATCTGCTGGCTAAGATGGGCTTTCAAAACATCTGGGGTAGGGAATTGTTTGTTGGACAAAAGTGACCTTGATGGTACTGTTTGGGTGAATGAAGGAATAATGAAAATCTTCCATTGCTTTACTTTGCGATCGTTATTGAGCATAAAATGGATGGAATACTTGTTAATTCAGCCTTCAACAGAGCGGCCAAAGACTCTGAAGGCAGTAATTGGTGCTTCTAAGAGTTTTTATCAACGTGGCATTTAGAGGTGATGTATGAGAATCCAGCTTTTCTGGCTCAGCTACATACTACACTAACAGCCAGTGGCATTGTGATTTCTGGATGGCTGTAAGTTCAAATAATGGTGGCCTCTGAAAGGACTGAATTTTGGGGTTTTTTACTGCTAAGGTTGCTGTGATTTCGCTGTGTGTCACTAAATGCTTTTGGAGAGGTCAGACCCCTGTGCAGCCTGCATAGTAGGGGATTTTTTGCTCTGTGTGGAGCACGGGCAAGCGCGTCTGCAGCTGCAGGTAACAGAAACTGGGCAAGAGGACTGTGAAATGCAGAACTTGGCAGAGGTACATCTTACTCAAACCAAGGGCCAGACATGCCTCAAAGTTCAGGGGCAGTCAGGGAGGTGAAGGTAAGGGGGTGAGTCTTCTCTGCTGAATGAACAAACGCTGAAGGTATGATTTTTGCTGTTGTCTGGGAAATATTCTGGATGGATTATGACCCTTAGTCTGACAGACTTGCACTGTCTTGCCTGTGCCTGGCCAGCGCTCCTTAAAGGATGTCCTGGTTCCACCTACGAGTGGCTTGTGATGCCCCAAAACATGCAAGGCTTCCAGGTGTTAGTGCTTGGAGCTAAGCTCTGCAAGCAGGTCCTGGTTTCAGCAGCAGAAGTGAAAGGTGCTAAGCACCCTGCAGAAACAGACTTCATCTGCATAGGTGGCTTTAGATACTAAAGTCGGAAAGTCCTGAAAGTGTAATTACTCTTTTAACTCATTCTTGACTGGAAATAGGGGTCAGTGAATATTGAATGGCTGGGAGGTTTGGTGAGACTAAACCCAATATTAGCTGTAAAATGTGTACTTTACCAATATAATCAGAGAGATTCACAGTCTTGGCTTTTATTAATAATCCTTCTTCCACTAGTTCTTTGTACAGGGAATCGATGGTCCTATGGGCAAGAGACATCAGTCAGAAATTCTAGGGAACCGTAAGTAAAAGCTTAGTCCTTCAATAACCGAACTAGCTTCAGAGTTATTTATGCTTCCTCAGCTTTATAAATGTGTTTTGTAGCTCAGAAGTAAAGGTGATCATCTCCATCAATATGAGTACAGTTTTCTGCGTTATGGCAAGGAATCTTTTTTGTTGCCTCACAGGCCGCGTGGCTCCCTCTCACATGAGTTCCATCACCCATTTCCAGGTGATGCAAGATCAGTTATGACTTGGGTAATAGACTCATTCATTAATACAAATTACTGGGAAATTATTTTTAAATTATACAATAATAGCAACCCTAACACTACTATACCTAGTCACTTAGCTCTCCAATTAGTAGTAACTCATTAATTCTTCCTGGAATTTATTCTGTTTGCAATAGACAGCCTCATCTCATCAGGAACATACTGGAAACGACTCGGAGCAACCAGTGGTCCATCTACTGCAGTCTCAGGGTGATGCTGGCCAAAGGAAGACAGGGGGAAAACCGCAGTGGAAACTGTGGCATAACTTCTCTGGTGGAACGGTTTCTTCCTATCTGCATGAGTGGTTGGAAATAGTTCCCAATAATTGAGGATTTAATACGCTTGTATCCAGTTTTCTATTGGAGATGTTCTACTGGAGACCTAAGGAGATGTTCTCCTTAGTCTCTCTTTTGCAGTTCTATCTAAATATCAATTTCAATGACACTTTTGGCACCAGGTTCTACAGATTGACACTGCTTTGAGAATTACACAAAATGAATAAGCCTGTTGGAAACTATTCTTATATTGTTCATGTAAACAATATTGATTTGAACCTTTTAGGTCTTTCACTGTTTGTGCACTTTTCACATCCTTCTCCTTCAATATCTGACGGGTTTTTTTGTCTTTGTTACCTATCTTAATTGGAACATTCTGGTACCGCCACAATAACAATATTTAATAGTAACTCTCAGCTGGCTAATAAAACAATATATATAATTTGAGGTCTGCAGCCCTTTTCCATTTCAGCTGGGAAGTTTTATGTTTATGCAGTGTTAGTGGCACAATTAATATAAGAGTAGTAATAAAGAAATACAAAATTTAACGCGCCCTCAACAACGTTAACTTTGTCACTCTGACTCTTGCTTTCATTCTCAGTGATTTTATGTTGGAGCATGCATCATAAAACAAGCAGAAGGTAGAATGGGACTAACTTGACAGATCTGTTGGGAGCATGACTTCTGCTTTTCCTGTCTTATTTTTACTGCGCAAGCTTTTAATGATGCATGCCCTGAGTCTCCTCCAAGTTAGTGTGATGTGATCAGTCTCTGCTGACTAAAGCCTCCTGTGCCCCCTCCACCATGTCAAAAATGAGATGAACCTGAGCTCCTCTTGGTTATTTCTGAAATGTTTCCTCCTTCCCCGCTCAGCAGGGAAGAGCAAAGCATTGGGGCCAAAATGCCACATAAGCTCTGATTAAACGCCAGCTACTAAAAAGCTTGTGTTCTTAAGTGGCCGTATGTCATATTAAGTTTGTTTATAAGCAGCAGGTATGTGCAAGATAATTTTGAAAGCACAGAATATATGCACAGTTGTTGGACTTTGGTACTGCTCTTGCAGAAGAGGCCATGCTCTGTTGCCATCCATGACGTGTTTATTTCAGATATGCGCTTGGCGAGCTTTTTTATTTTAAAGCAGGTAAAGAGATCATCGACTGGTTGTGTAGTGCTAGCACCCAGGTGATCTAGTCCGGGTCTTGCTGTGTGTGTCCTATACGAATGGGTTTGTGGGGTGAATCCCATATGTTTCCTCCTGCAGTGATGGAGCGTGTGTGTGTGTCTTCATGCTGGGTCTGCTCCTGCCCTGCCCTGTTGCTGGGTTGGCAGGTCTCGGCAGTGATATCTCTGCGTAGATGTCTGCGTTATGTGCACAGGTGAAAAACAGCTGGATTATCAGTGAATGCATCATGAGCGTACTGAAAACGTAACGTTAAAAGAAGAACCCTTCTCAAATTCTCCAAATAAAATAAGGGTGCTTAAAAGAGCAAGGATACACAAATTGCCAGACCTGCCAGAACTCTTATTGATAAATGAGACTGATTTAATGACATGTATGTTTTACCTAAGACGTAAAGGGTGATTTATGGAGTCCAGGGGCCTGTCTGCAGCCTGCTTTATCAGGCTTCAGCTGGGATGGAAAATCTGACAGTCAACAAAACTGCCAGGTGCTCCTGCACCTGCGGAGAGGATGGCAAACAGGGACGACACCCTGCCGAAATGTTCCGTGTGTTTAACCTTGCATACTGGAATTAACCTGGCTGAAGTTGATGGAGACCGGCTCCAGTGGTGTGTTGTTGCAGAATGGTGATCTTAATTTGTATGCGGTGTAGAAGATGGTGGGGGGGAAAACCGAGGTCTGTGCTGTGTACCATTAAAGCAGT
This sequence comes from Larus michahellis, assembly GCF_964199755.1. Taxonomy (NCBI): domain Eukaryota; kingdom Metazoa; phylum Chordata; class Aves; order Charadriiformes; family Laridae; genus Larus; species Larus michahellis. The sequence goes on from NC_133902.1 coordinate 17,892,603, forward strand.
GCTTTGTAGCCCTGTAATTTGTGGTGCCGTGAAGCCATCAGTCGGGGAGGGGCAGTGGGAAGGTTGTAATCTTCACTGGGAATGCCAAAAAAAGTTTTTTTTTTTTTTTAGCTAAAGTGTATGCGCGTCAAGTTTGTGAAAGATATATATTTTTTTTATCGTCTAGGCACTTTATGGATGTTTATAGCTGTTAATAAAGAGGTTTTATTTATAGTAGGGCTCCTGATGCTAGTAAGCATAGCAATGTTGAGATGCTCCTTGTGTAATTAAAAACTGAAAGGGTTGGCAGCATATCTAACGCAAAGAGGATGCAGCCTCTCATTGTCCGAATCTCAAGTAAACAGGGCCTCTCTTTACCTGTCAGGAGTTAAATCTTCCTCCATCTCGGATGTCTTTTTCCTCGTGGTTGTCTTTTTTTTCTGAGGACCGCAAAAACAAGCTGGAATTAGTGACATTAATACAGTGTACTGAAGCAAAGTGAGGGCCAGAAGAGAAAATGTTTCAGCGTTTGAATGTGGCCCTTGTTACTGAAGGAACCCAAAGGGGAAAACAATCATATCCTTGAATGCCCTGAGGGAAGGACGTTATGTTCCCCTTTATAAAAGCACAGGAGATGTTCCCATCTATAAGTGCCTCACTAAGGCATGAGAGAGGTGGAGCACCCTGGGCTTGAGGAGCTGTGTCCGGCCCAGGAATCTCGGGCAGATCCTGTGGCAGGTGTTCTTGAACTGTACTTGGCATGGAGGAACCCAGTGGGTGTTGCTTCCTTCTAGAATCTAGCTGCTCGGGGAGCTTGTATACATCATCTGCGTCTGTCACCTTCTCAATGACTGCCCAGAGCATCGTATTTCAAAGCAATCACAGAATGGTCGGGGCTGGAAGGGACCTCTGGAGATCATCTGGGTCACCCAGAGCAGGTGGCACAGGAACGCGTCCAGGCGGGTTTGGAATGTCTCCAGAGACAGAGACTCCACCACCTCTCTGGGCAGCCTGCTCCTTCCAGTAGAGATTGCATACAAAAGAATCCCGGAGTCATTTGCCCCAAGAGAAAACTCTTCTCTCCTTCCCTTTTGGAGCACGACTCTGTGGTTTGAGTGGGTATTGCCCTTACCCAAGAGGGAAGCAGGAAGTAAAAAGGTGTGGAGTCCAAGTAGCTGCTCCATAAGCTGTTCGTGCTGCTTTGTTTGGGATTTTTTTTTGTTGTTGTTTTAACTTTGGGGTAAAATATACAAGCAGCTTCCCTTCGAGACCGGGTTGGATGGGGCTTTGAGCAACCCGGTCTGGTGGGAGGTGTCCCTGTCCAGGGCAGGGGGTTGGAACTAGATGGCCTTTAAGGTGCCTTCCAACCCAAACCATTCTGTGATTCCCTGAGGTCCTGCAGGGTGCTTACAGCTGGACCAGAACCCAAAACCAACCCTCCTGAGTTCTCTGGCTAATCTCTTATCCATCAGATTTTCTTTCCTAATGCCTCGGGGGAGAAGCTTGAAGAGGTCAGAAAAACACTGACCCACTCTTCTCTCGATATTTTTCACCACGCTTTCACTATGGGAAGATTTTATGACTTGGGTGACTAGTTTCTCTTACGTACTGCAAAAAACCCATGGAAAACATAAATAAGAAAGATGTGAATAAGTAATGTCAAGCCTCTCCATTAATTACAGCTCACAAGCCATAAATATGGTTAGGGATAATTAGTAGTGGAAAGCGCATAATTAATCCATGTTAGTGCCCACCACTGGTGTCCATACTCAAGTTCTGCAAAGCACTTCGGAATTAGTTCAGTGGAACTGAAGCGGCATTTATGTACCATGGCACTTCCTCAAATGGCTTAAATTTAGGCATGTGCTTAAAAGTTCAGCTGATAAAGACAGCTTATTCTTTCCAAAAGTTTATGTTCGCTTTCTTGGGAATACAATCGTTTACTTTATTTTTTTTAATAGTGAATACTTTTGCAGAGGTCTGTAGAGAGGAAAAAAAATAATCCTATCTAATTAGCTGGAAAATGCTGTTTTTTTCCTAGAGTGGATCAGCAATATTCAGAAATGTATCAATTTAAAGTTTTGGGGGACGCTTGCAATGTAAATAACCTATGGTTCAATCACCTGTTAGTGTTTACAATGCAACAAAGAGAATCTAGATGAAAACGTAAATTAAACCCAGAGCTATATGGATATGCTATCTGGGAAAAGGTGATGGTTTTAAGTCTTGGATTAGAATAATGCAAACAACTCCGTTTCTGCAAAACTACACCTCAGGTTTCTTTACATAAATAAGCTTGGCAGCAAATACTTGTTAGAATGCGCCAGTGGGGTTTTGCTTTAAAGAAAAGGAATGGGAAGAACAAAGCATATGCCATGCTGTTTTAACAGCCGAGGAAATACTGAGACTGTCAGCAGTTTTTCTGGTGTTCCTCCAGCTTTATCTCTTTAACCTTTCTTCCAACAAGCTAGAAATTACATATCATGGGGTCTGACTGGGAAGAAAAGCACATTTCTACCTATGTAAAGACACTAAGCATATGTTGAATTTATTGGCCAACTGGTATTGTCCTCAAGGCAGCTTCACCAATAAAAAACTCAACAGCAAACCAAAAATGAACTATGCAAGGGGAAAATGTGTTTTCCTAATTAACATCAGCATTTATGGGAAATTTGGCAAACACTGAGATGCGATAAGGGGAAATATGAATTGTAGACAATGGCTTTTCTCCAAAATGTCTTACTGGGAACTGCTTTTATTTAGAAAATTATAATGTTTAATGAATGTGAACACGCTCATCACTTATAATGGAAATCTCCTTCTTTCTATCTCTGAAATGTCAGTCTAGCTTCTGTGTAGCCATCCATTTACTCGGCTATTTTCTGCTTTGGTAAGTCACATGTAGTGAACTGCATCAGTTATTAGCTGGCAGATGACAGAAGACGACCTTCTGTTCTCAGCGTGGTATCTTGTCTTACCGTGTAGGCTCATGGAAATGGTTGGAGTAGCTCAGAGGTTGCTATGAGCAAACACGGACCTGATTTGAGAGCAGATTCCAGAGCCAGAGAGTCATCTCTGGCACCAGAAGGGAGAGGGTAGCCAAAACATCTCATTGAGGGAACCGTTCCATGTTGGAACTGCAGGATCTGCGTCACTCTTTGGCTGTGACGATACAAGTCCTGCTGCCATCGGCTGTCTCCAGCTTCTGCCACCAAGTATGTGGAAAGTAACAACAGGAAAGTATTCCTGGGGTTTAAGGGAAATGACAGTGTATAAGCAGCAGTCTGAAGTGTTTGAGGGGACTCCTTGGATCATGTGTGATGCTTGGATGGGAGTCTGAGCAAGGGCAGATTTGCTCCAGAGTCGAGAAGTCTTTTCTGGCAATACCAAGATAGAGAGAGCAGCTTCTCATACTCATACTGAAAAAGTCCTTAGAGAAAGATGTTTCCGCTGATTATTAAGCTCTTGCTGAATGAGGGGCTCTGATCTGTAATCCCTGTTGGATTTAGCTACATCAACCAAAGAGGTTCCACCCCCCACAGCTGGCTGAGAGCTCTGGGCGCTAATCTCCATCAACTACAGAAAATCCAACTGGGATTGTGAATTGCTGTCCTCAAACCCAGCCTTTCCTCAGTTCTGGCCCAGCCTGTCTCCTGGCCTTATTCACTATGGCTTTGTTCTTACAGAGTCTTTGACTGATGTCCATATTCTTGTCGTAGCCGTTGCTATAGTTAACCTCTCGCGCTTTTCTTTACTTCTGCCTGGCTGCATCAAAAAGGGGTATCTAAAGCCACGTTGAGATGCTAGTAAGGCCTATTTCAGAAGCAACTTTTACGTGTTTAGGTTCCCATGTCACCTCTTTCTGTTTTTTTTTTCTGAATTCTGGCCATGCCTTTGTGTATGTGTGGGGGCGTTCACTTGCAATGGTTGCTTTACCTGCAGTTGGATGGGAAACAAACCCTTGGGGGAGCAGAGCAGGAAACGCAGCACAATGGGCCCGATAAAAAGCACTCTGATAAACACTCAAATGTAACTTCCAGGTCAGTAACTGCAGAGAGCTGACCTGTCAGCTCTTATGTTGGGTGTAAAGCCAGTTTAAAGAGCCAAGTCTGTGGTGGTTTACTTGGCTACAGACTCCCAAGAGAAGCACCTTTGGCTGCGAAGCCCATTGGGTACGTGGCATCCATCTAGAAGAAATACTTGTAAAGCTGGTGGGTTCTGTTGAGCCGCCCAAATCAGAAGCTTGGGCTGTCAGCAGAAAGGGATGGACTCACAGCATTTCACTAAAAAGTTTGTGCTGGCACAAGAGCGACACCAACTTTTTAGAAATCAAATACTTTGGAAAACGCTAGCTAGTACTTCAGGTACTTTATAACAGGCTCCTTGAGGCTGGGTGGGGACTTAGACCTTCTGACTTCTCTTTGCCAGCCTTCCTAGGCATCAATGCCATATCCTTCACTAGGAGGCAACCTCCCTTCAGGTCTTTCCTCAGCCTGCTTTTACACAGGCGCTTACAATCCCAGCGTGCTGATCCGTGGCTGGGCAGATGACCAGCTGCCACTGTGCGTAGTGAAGAAAAAGACAATTTACAGCAGAGCTGAACCACGTTCCTTTGTTTCTGTTGTATCCTTATCCCCTCTCCTCTGACAGTCATCGGAGCAGGAGCTATCTGGAGCAATCAGAGCCCAGCACAGTGTGTCTCTTAACGAGGACGCTTGCGCTCTATACTTAATGCTGGACCACAAAGACAAATAATAAGTGGGACAATCTGTGGGGTGAGATGCTTCCAACACAAATAGAGGCACAGGATTTATGCCTCAAATGACAGAAGTGTGGCTTGTTGCACACTACGTGCAATCTAATCAGTTTAAGGATTTCCAGACTAGCCTAATGGTCTGGAGACCCATTTGTAATGTGAAAAGCAATTTGTCCTTCCACCCAAAATGATTTTTCCGCAAAGGTGGCAAAAGGGCGCTTTATCTTAGGGGCAGGAAAAGTAATTCTTGATAGGGTTAAGTGTCAGCTTTTAGTATTAAGTGGTATTTGAAGGTCTGGGAGCCAGTGATAAAGTTCAGCCTAGAAAGTCAGTGCATGGAAATAAAGGAGTGGCCTACACATACGCCTGGAGTTGTTAAATTTTGTTTATCTGAGACCTGAGACACCTCAAACACTGACTGGGAGGGAGCAATTAGCTTCCTTATGCTTTCCTTTTAGAGTCCAATTCTAAAATATCCTTGCTGGATTCCCCACAAAAAGGACTTCCAAAAAGGATTTCAAACTGAAATTATTTCCTGTGGATCAGGCAGATTTATTTATTTATTTTTTTAAATACAGACTCGACAGAGGTTTTTTTTTTTTTAAGTTGTAAACCACTTATCCTAAGGTGTGCTGGAAAACGCAGAGGACATCTATCCTGTACACCTCTGGGTAGTGACTGTTCCCTGACAACAAAAAAAGCCCTAGTTCTACTGGGGGCGGCCAAATGCGGCATCGTGAATTAGGGGTGCCCTAGACACCCCTAGACATTCTGCCCCTAGACTGAAAATTCCACTTGTAAGAGTTCACTTAGAGGAATTACCCTTGCTGCCCATTCCCACTGCCGGAGTGCAGAAAAAGGTTGGATTTCTCTGATGTTGAATCCTCCCGAGAATGCTTTTCTTTGCAGAATATCTCTTTTTGGGCAAAAAGTTTTACATCGTGGTCCAAACATGATCATGCCTACAGTGAGGACCCAAACCCACTGTTATTTCACGTTGTGTAGTTGGGGGTAGACGTACGGGACCTAGGATATGGCCTTGAAAAACTAGAGGATTATTTTTTTTTTCTGAATAACAAATTAATGAGCTGCTTCCAAAACTTTCCAGCTCATATTATTCTTGTTATATTGGCCAGATTTTCATAAAGCAGATCTGAAGTCTGTGTGCTCAGGTATGCATGCGCTGCGTTGGTTTATGGACTGAGATATTTATGCAAATACTAATTAGAAAAAGGCTTTGCCAATGCCAATTGAACACTTCAAATAGGCTTGCCCAGGGAAAATGTGTTTTGACTAAAACTGTGTATCTTCTTCCACTCCCCACCCCTAAAATAGAACTGTGTGGTTTTCTTTTTTTTTCCTCCCTATCAGATAAAATCTTTAGGGAACTTGTATTATTTAATTAGTACTTCTTTCCCCCCTTCTCCCCTCCCCGCCATTCTCTCAGGCTACTGGCACAACTTGGGAAAACAAAAGTTAAATAACCTCCCTCCACCCAAAACCATTCCAACGTTATCACTGAAGCCAGGGTGGGGTGGGGGGGATCCAACCCAACCCCTAACACAAAGCTTTATAATTCCAGTGGGACATTTTGAAGCAGTTCTGCCAGCTGATCTAACTGCATCTGCCCATCACAACTTTGGGAAGACTGTTGCCATATTTTGTCTGTGTATCTTAAGCCTCCCTATTTTTGAAACAGATTTAGCAATCCAATTGGTATCGGTTTTCAGAGTCGCGCCAGTCTTGCATTATTAAATTGCCCCCGCACGTTTGTCAGGTGAAAAGAGCACTTTCAAAGATAATTTGAGCAGAAGCACAGCAACAGCAAGTATTTGCACGCTAAAAGGATTATAGAGATGAAATCCAAGATGAGATTAGGGCTGGCTATTTTGCCCTGAGGATTTTCAGTGGATCTGCTGATTGAACGGTAGGGTCTGTAAGCTCCGAGTTATTTTGCACTGATGTGATCTGTAGTTTAAATGCTTGGGTAAGGAACTCTGCATATGGTACTGCTGTGGAACTACATGTGAACACGACATGTGCTGTGTTTCACTGGGTAACACACATTAAAAGTATTGTATGTCTTTAACCTATTTTATGTGCCTAAAGAAACTTGCCTCAATTGCGAGTTTCCAAACCCTTCAATAGTAAGTAGTAACATAATTAATGTGGCCTGGCTGGCCATGATCTATGTGTTAGAGATAAATGAAAGGTTACATGAAAATATTCAAAGTGAATTTTGGGGTTTGGTTTTTTTTTTTTTTGGTGTACAGTTTTGAAACACATTAACCAGCCCTCATCTGGTAGGAAAACAGCCATCAGCTGGAAAACTTACTGGCAGCCAGATCCATGCCTGCCTTGGAAGACTGCATTAGCCTGAACCTGTCACCTTAGAGAGGGGTTGCTTGGATTTTCCTGTTTGATTGGATCACAGGTTTTCAAAGGAGCGCGTATCCTTCTTGGAAAATCGGATCTATCTTGTAATGATTTATCTCTGGAATAGTTCAACTTCTCCTAAGCAATTTTTATAAAGGTTAAGGAATAACAACAGCTAAAGGGAAAAGGCCCTGAAAAAAGCCACAGGTGAATAGTTTTTTTTTTTTTTTTTAAATGCTTCTTTTTTTTTTTTTTTAAATGCTTCTGACTTGAGAGTCAGTAAATGTTTAAGGGCGGATGTTTTCATATGGGTATCTGTGAGACTAGGGTTTGCAGTGAATACTGCTGTATCTGGGCAGAAAATGGGAGATTCACCTTGAATTCTCCCAACTTGCTGCTCTTACCTTTTCACTCTTTCTTCCTTTTTTCTGTTTGTTGCTCTTCTCTCCATCCACAGCCAGTTTGAGATTCTCCAGTTTCTGTTGCATCAATTCATCAACCTACCCGGACAAACACAGTTGAATCTAAGTCTTCTGTTCTGCCACCACGCTTGAGACAAATGTTCAGCTAAACAAGGGTTAAAGCAAAAAACAGACAGTAGGGACTCTGGAAGGAGGTAAGGTCTATGCCAGGGCCAGTTCTTACAGCTGTAGAGAAATATACCCAGGCAAGGCACGTTATTAGTGTCCTCTTACTATTGTAAGCACACCTGCACTCTGATCTCTTCCTCCACTTCTTCCCGTTTCTCCTCTTTGATCAGCTCCGGGTCATGATCCTGGAGAAAATCCCATCCCTCATCTCTGTTCTGCCAAACGGCTGTTATCCAAAAGAAAGGGAAAAAAAGGGGGGAAAAGTTACAGAAGCCATCGGTTTCTCCAACTGCTTGTAGAGGCAAAAAATAGGTAGTTGTAGGCAGCCTTTATTAAATTATTATGTGTATGAAAGTAGCAGGCTCTATGGACCCTTACCAAGTTCAGAGCCCTGTTGTGTTAGGATCCGTAAATCGTGAGGTTAACTTCTTTTACTACTTTTTGTTTTTGTTTTTTTGTTTTTTTTTTTTTTTTTGCCTTGGGCCATAAATTGGTATGAGATTTCAGGAGGATAATGGGATATCGAGGTTGTCGTTTTTGGGCTGTAAAGCTGAAGGCCCGGAGTGGCGTTCGCCTTCAAGAGCAGGTAGTACAGTATCGGCCAAACCACATCGCGCCTGATGTTGGCATTCTCTTCCTCACTGCTTCAACAGCATCGTGCTTAAATCTTTACCGTGAAGAAGTCAAAGATGACTCCTGTCCTTAGAAACGTGCTCTGTATGCATGACTCTTGGCTGGCATAATGAAAGCTTGGGGACCAAAGGAAGGTGTTTAATTTAAAACCAGGAATTTTCCTTGTTCTCTCCTGCTCAGTTATCTAATGCTAAGTTAAAGCTGCTGTAAGCTTGCTAGTTAGCCTTTGTAGTAATTAGCCTGAGGCTGAAATATGGGCCAGGAGCACTGGAATAGGCATAAATGGAGCCCATGGAAATGGGAGTGAGAGGACAGGGAGTCTGACAGCAACAACCTGCATCCAACTCACAAGGGACACAGAGTTTTAACTCTCTGGGGAGTTTTAAGCTTGGTGCAGTAATTGAGAAGCAGCTGAAGTCTTTTCCAAAGAGGGACAAGGCCCACCTGACATAGCACCTTTATTTCTTAGTGCTGTGCACAGGGTAAGTAATAAGGAGACCTAACTCCAGGAACAAAGCAAGCTTATGCAAACTGATGATCAAAAAAAAACCCCAAACAAACAAAAAAACCAACAAAAAACCCCAACCCCAAAACCAAAAAAAACCCAACAAAAAACCTAAACCACGCCGCTTATAATAAATAACTGCACCTCAGGATCATTAGCTACTTTATTTTTGTTGTGGAAAACTGCAATTTGCTCTTTAGAAATAAAGGTAAATGAAGTCTGGCAAGCTCAGTGCTTATTTGAATTCTCCGTTATTAGCAAAAGGTACCGTTTTAATGGAAATGCCTCTCTTCTCTCTACATTTTTTGAGCTCGTTTGAAGGAAGACAATTCACGTCTTGCATTTCGAGCCATGATAGTATCTTTATAAATGACAGCTAATCTCCAGCAGTATGTGCTAATTCAATTTCCAGATGATTGAAAATGACAGCTTTCCACTTTAAGGCACAGGTTCCTTTACGGATCTGTTTTGTACAGGGTACTCTTTTCTCTACCCGCTGCCATTTCTGAGGCACTATAAATTCAGGGAGGTTTTCACAGTACCCACAGGACATCATTCAAGTTTTAGTCCAGTTAATGTAACACTGGTTGCTATTTCCGTCCCCTATGAATTTTCAGAGTCCAATTACGTGCAGAGTATTTGTGGCTTTACACATAGGGAATAGTTTTTGCAGGTGAGTAGTCTTAATTTCCTAACTGCAAATGGGTAGAGATGGAGAAGGAAAGTGGATTTTTTTGGTAATGAGGAAAGAAACACAAAGGCATAGGCGTTAATTTCTTTAAATTACTTGCAGGTCATCAGATGGCATGACAGATGTCATGTAATATTTCAAGAGGGAAAGCTGATTTGCCCTAGTTAAAAGGTACCTCCTCCAGGGTTACCAGCCTGGAATTCCAGCCTTGGGGAAAGGGTCTGTTACATGGGAGTTATGTGAATTTTTAAACACTTTCCTGACTTGGGTCAACAGGTTGAAAGCGCTATGTTTTCACAGGAGTACTAGGTTTTAGATATTTATTTTTTCATAGAGAAATCCATAGATTTTTTTTAATTCTGTTTTCATAATTGTTTATTATCATTTTGTAAATTGATTAGCAGTTAATATCCACTGCAGGCAAACCAGCGACAGTCCCTGCAGATTAGGCAGCTGCCTCTGATATTACCTGGCAATGAGTTTTCCGAGTGCTCTATTAGCCGCTAGGTTAAAGGTCCCTAATTTTAGAAAAGAGATCAATAACTCATAGGTGTTAGATGCTATGTTGTTCTTTTATAGATCAACAAAATATTTCAGAGTTATTTTTAAAGTTAAGGTCAGGAGGGTAAGGATGTTATGTTTTCACTGGCTGGTCAAAAGAGCCTGGTATTTTGTTACAGACAGGGTCATCCAGCTACGGGAGCTATTTTTTGCGTGTGTGTGTGTACGCAGTGCAATTTATATCACCTCTTCTAAAATAGTGCATGCTTATCTTTGGATTATTTCATATGCATACCCCTAGCTGCGGACTCAAAAGACAGCCCAGTTCCACTAATGGGACTGCTAACAGCACCATCTCTGCGGTATTGGTTTTCACTCCGCAGACTAGTAGGTCGTTCCAACATCCCTGAACTTCAGAGAACAGCTTGTGACTAATGATTGAAATATATTTATCTGAAGCATGAGGCTTTTCTTAAAATGGCTACTTTCAACCTCCTGGCAAAAAGATTGGAACCTTTTGATGCCTGGTTAAAAATCCGTAATATCGCCACACCTTAAAGTTTGGGCCGTGGGGTATTTGGGTTGAATTCAAATAGGCTCTGCAACACCGAGCAAGTCAAATATCAACTGGCCATCTGTATAATGGGGGGAAAATAGCACATTAATGCCTTACAGCACAGGGTACTGCAAAAATAAACACCGGGAAGATGGAGGTAATGATTCAGACTGCTCACATTTGCTCCACGTGTGTAAAAGTAGATGTCACGCAGAAACTGGCCGTTTCCAACAATGGTATATAAAGTAAGTGTTTTAGAGGTTGTTTTAGAAAATAATGGAGATTGTTCGTATGAAGAATTTTAGCAAGCCACTAACTCTGCAGAGCGGGGAGCAGAAAAGATATTTTTAATAATTCTTTCAGAAGACAATCTGCATAAAATAGGGGAAAAATCACCCCTGAAAGCTTTGATCAGGCACACTTTTGCAACGGAGGACTTCAGTTTGGCTTATCTGACCTTTGGAGTCCTATCGTGCTGTTTGCTTGTAGCTCATGGGAGAGGTTCTCCTCCCCATTTCAGCCAGTGCCTGACTTCCATGCTCACCTCCAGCAGAAGGGATCGCTGACGCCCTCGTGCATCGAGGGAGCACGCGGAAGGCAAGTGTTTAGGAGCCAGACGAAGGTATCAAGCGCAGAGGAGAGGGCAGAAGAGAGATGGAAAAGAGGAAGATGTCCTTTTGTGCAAACCGCTTTTTAAACTTGAAAAATCCCTGGTTTTGGATGCTTTCTCAAAGGGAAAAAACCACCAGTCTCCTAGCTATAAGTTTGAATTATGTTTGTTAAGTTCCACATGCTTTGACTAAAGCAAGTATATTCATATTCCAGCAGCATTTCTCATGGCCCTGCTTGAAAAGATGACCCTCCTACTGAAACATGTAATCAAAAATAATTTCTTTAGCTGTAGACTGTAGGAGAATGAAGCTGTGGATGCTTTCCATGAGTGAGAGGAAGAGAGGATAAAGAGTTACAGGAAAGTGAAAAAATTGATTCTGATCTATAGTATAATGCTTTTGAGTTATTTGCTATTCAGATGTCATTTTTATTGCCCTCAGAAAATCCAAGGAAGGCCCTGCATGTACATCTAAGCACTTTGTTCCAGTTTGGCCACTTTCACTCATGGAAATGTACCTTCCTGTATGATTAGCTTGATGATTTTGAGAGAATCCTAAGACTTGAAGGTACTGAGAGACCCCTTTCCTAAATACCATTTCACCTAATGTCCTCATTTCTCTAATGTTCTGTAGTTTGGGCAGCTGCCCAGCTTGACCTTATAGAAATGGTATTCAGATTAAGCTGAACTGGAAGAACATTCCAGCTGTAATTGTTATCTTTTTCTACTGACCTTTGTATTGACTGTTTCCTTCCTCCATTATTGAAAGGAAATTACTGGGAGCCATTTTCCAGCCTTCCTCCTCTTCCTAGATTGGGGAGGTGGGGAAGCAGGGTGTGGGTGAAAAGAAAAATTAGAATTATTAAGATGTAGAAACTTTGCAAGTATGTAAGTGTCATAATTTTCCTTGGATTTTTAAAGATTCGTTTTAATTTGAGGAATCAGACAGCGTTGATTCAACAAGTAAAATATTCCTAGCAGGCTATAAGGAATTTTTACCTTCTGTAGTGAAGAGAGGGTGTCAGTTCATCAGCTGAACTACTAAGATTACAAGAATTAACCTTGTTCTGACATGTAATATAGGTAGGAGACTTGCAACATGTAAATGAAATCACCTTGCTGTTTTTTCAGTTGCTCTTATTCTGTTGTTTTTCCCCCACACTCAAAAGGAATTCCCAACTTGGGGATAATTCCAAGATGTTGAAACCTCATTTTAATTTGTAATCAGAAAGAAAAATAGTCATCTTTGTGTACCTTGCACAACAAAATATTTTGTTTCAACTTTATCAAGGCACTCTGACATTTTCCCGTGTAAAGTAAACGGAACATTGGCGTGGTCCTGAAAGAATTTAATCTCATTGAACCAGTATTTCTGATGGAAAAACTGTGTCAGAAAATAATGACAGTTTCTTCATGTTGTGTCAGTCGTTAAGCCCTCAAAATGTCAGTAAGGTAGTAGTTATTAGTGAGAAATTAGCTGACTGTTTGGGGAGGAGGTGAATGTGGATTTATGCGAGACGGCACAAGTTGTAGAAGGCTTTGCTAACCAGTGTGTAGTCTGTAAGTCACCAGTTATCAGTGAGATAGAAAGCACAGCTTCTGGAATCACCCAAAATGAAACAAACCCCCTAAATATGCCTCCGTAGTTAGGTGCCGTTGCATACCTGCTATCAGCAGATACAGTTTTGGCCAGGTCATGTGAAGTATTGAGTATTTATTTTTCATTAGAGTGTTATTACAGTAATTAAAGTTTGGGCCCAGAAGGATATGCGAAACCTCAATACGTTTATCACTTCTCCTCTATGCTCTATAGATATATTTGAAAGGTTCAGGAGTTTCTTCACCAAACATTAAGAACCTTTTTGGTTAAGCATAAGCGAGTGTTGGTGGATTTGACACCCAGAACTCAAATTCCCAGTTACTCTAATGCATCCTCAATTTTTGCAGGGTGCGGCGCTTTGAAATTCATCCTTGCATCTTTTGCAGTAGGCAGAATACATTCCTTTTAACAATCTCCCGTGATATTTTATAGAAAATGATCAAATCGTGACGTTTTAAGAGGAAATACTGATAATTGCTAACTATTTAGAAACACAGGCAGAAAAAAGAACCCACCCCAGAACAGCCTAAAAACGGGTTATTCATTTTTAGCCTCTTAATAGCATAGGACATATTAATGTTTCTTTTATTGTTACAAATAAGCCAATAAATCATATTAATTACTAGCTTCAATGATTTTTATACACTGATGTAAATAATAGCGTTGTGTCAGTTTCATTGATTTTAATCCAAACCGCTGTTTAAAGGGCGGTTGCAGAATGCTGTTCTGTATTCCCTCTTGCCTCTATTAACAGCGTTAAGAGTTAATGTAAAGAATTTCTTTTCCTTTGAAGTCAGTTGATGTATTTTTCTACGTTCAGTTGATTGATTCCACGCTTGTTCAAGTATGCTAAGACACCTTGAACCAACAATACACGGCTGAATCTAAGCAGAGATAAGCACTAAGACACCTGGAACCAACAATATACGTTTTGAATTTAAGCAGAGATATGGAAATAACACTTTGAATATATTTCTGAAGCTTTCCAAAGCCTAGCCCCACACCGGGTGATTCTCATGCAGCAGCAGGGAAAATTTTGAATTGATTCCAGTGTGCGCTTTTGCGATGGAGGTAGGGTTTTGTTTTGTTTTGTTTTGTTTTTTGCTAATGGGTTTCGCTGGGGGTAAAATGCTTCTCGCTGTTTAACGCTTCGGGGTGAAATCTAGGGATGCGCAGCCTTGTTTGTGTGTCTGGGAAGCGAGACAGGTTGCAGCACGGCGCTGGGTGAAGCAGACCAGACTGGTCTAACGTGTTCTGCTATTGAAAAGAGGGATCGTACAGCGCTAAACGGTTTTGTTGGTTTGTTTTCTTTTTTCCCCCCTTAGGTGCCCAATGGGAAACCAAATCAGCACCTTACAGAGAAAAGAAAACGAAGTTGCTTTGATACAAAATATGCCTTTTTAAAGATTGCTATCAGGCTTTTTCAGAAATATTTAAATTTCCTTCTGGGATCAAACTTTTGTTTTCTTTAAGAGCTGAAGTTAGGAGCAGGGCTTTTTTTTTCTGCCTGCATCACTATGACTTATAGGCTATACTTATTTTAATAAGAGTCCTGCTGTTAGAACTTTTCCAAATACTTCTCAGCTGGTCTTAGATACTATTTTTTTCCCCTGTCAGTATTATAACCTTGGAGAGAATGTTTCCTTTGTTCTTTCTCAATGAACCATAGAGAACCTGATATAATGGCTCAGAATTTTACTTGACAGGACTTGTGATGGCTGAAGAGATGAGAACGACGTGAAGTCATAAAGCCCCAGAGCTCTATACTGTTATTTCACCCCATTTCAAAACAACCTTGCAGAGGCTGCGAGGGGATTGAGATTAATTTTTTGGTATTGTTGGTTCTTATCTAGTGAAATGTGCAAAACCAACAAGGAATCAAATTTATCCTGGGAAAGTCAGGCTTTTAAGCCGATAGGTGAGTTGCCATCCAGTTTCAAAAGCTCATGTTGAGTCTGATGTTTTTAGGGAGCCTGAACATTAGCATCTCACTTTGACTTAGACTGAAGTATCTGGAACAGCCTTTTCCATTGTCTGTGTGAGACCAGAGGCATCCCAGGGCGTTATTCTGGGCCCGCTGAGTTGGGAAGGAGCAAGGACAGGAGAAGGAGAAAACCATTAGAGGACACCCTCGTGAATGCCCTCCAAAGGAACTGGGCTGTCCGAGATGTTACAGGGTTCTATAAATGTGAATGACAAGAGACTTTAAAGTCTCTGATGTCAAAAGCTTTTCTAAGCTATTGCCTTCGTACAGGTACTTTATCTGATCTTTCCCATGGAGTTCTTCAGTGCAAGTGCTGATTTAAGGGGTCACACCCTGAAGTGGTCCTACAGAGCTGAACTCAGCACTGAGACCCGTTACTAGAAGTCTTACGGACAACAAACAAGTTGGTATCAGTATTATTTGGCTTAGGTCTGCAGGCATCGAGCTCCTCGTTCTCCTCTTGCTCCTCCAGGTTGGCTCTGCTGCTAAGATACAAGGAGGTGTGGTACCAGTAATCACTATCAAGGCAGTATGATGCCTTCACTTAATGCTGTGATAACACACCCTGTGACAGTGTCACCCTGACGGCAAACGGCTGTCTGAAGACACGTGTCACCAGAACTTAAAAAACCGTCCTGTTTGCACAGAAGCAGCCCCTGCCCTTCCAAGTTGGCAATGCGAGATCAGGCTTAAAGAGCTTGGAAAACACATTTTGGGTTGCTGCTCCTTCAGCCTGCTGCGCCTCTTGATTTATGAAGGGAGAAAAACGCAACCCTTCCCGAAACCCCAAACTTTGTTTCATACGACCCAAACAGTGGTTTTATCTGGCAAAGATGCTATCTAAGTTATAAGTTAACACTTAGATATCTACCTCCAAATTAGATAGACTGATGCTTCCTAAGTTCGTGTAGTTTAGGTTCCCTGCTAGCTGTTAGGAGAGCTTTGGCCAGGTTGATGGATGTTGTCCAAGAAAAGCATCTTTTTTGTTATATGGTTGTTCCAGGGTTAGGAATGAAAATTAATTTGTGTAAAACTTGCAGTGAGGAGTAAGTTTTGCCCCAGAAAACTCACCCCTCTCCTCCACATACTTGCTGAGAGATTAATGACCCTTATTAAAAAAACTATATATTGTTTCAACTTTGTTTATACGATAAAGTAAATGAGAAACAAAAGTTGCCACTTCAGCAAAAGCCTACATTTTTTTTGTTGCATAGCTCGCTTTTAAAGGTGCCCTTTGGTCGCTGCTCTGTTTCACAGGTGTTTTCCTCAACGAAGCTGCTCCTGAAATAATGTGGAAGCATACCTCCTGTGAAACCAGCCCTTTAGTATATCAAAGACTTCAGGGAATATATCATACGTTAGGTGGGTGGCCGCTGTGACTTGAAGCAAAGAGTTCACAGCCAAAGAATGTGGACCGAAAATGCACGACTGCTGTTTACAGGCTTACAAAATATCGGCTTGCGGTACAAAAGAAGCAGTTGGCCTATATGGAACTGTACTTCTAAGTTAGTTTGAAAGACATGCAAGTTCTGATGCAGGTACTGGACTGAGACTAAGGTCCTCATTTCCTAGTTCTTATGGGAAGGGATGGCAGTAACTAACTTCTCTGTACCCAACACGAAAAGGGGAAATGCTTGGTTAGACATCTGGGCACCATTTTGTTGTCTGCACACACACACACAAAAAAAGCAATGGTGCTTTGCAAAGTGCACGCATGCTGTCTTGGCAACAATGTCAAAGCCATAAAGTGTATTTTTTCCACTCATCTCTGGCTCTGGCAGTCCCGCACCTACATCAGCTCTTCCCACTGAGCTGAGTCATGGCCATGCAAATGGTCATTCCTAAAATACGAAAGGTAAAATTCAGTTCCCCAGAATCACCTCAAGGTAATGGAAAGGCTGAGAGGGATTGGCCTCAGCCAGTTCTTCTGTTTTCTGAACCCAAGCCTGAAGCCTTGTGACCAGTCTAATGTAAATTAATAGCCTCTGCCCACACATGGCTGAATAGGCTGGAGTTTGGCTCTGTTTTCATAAACTAATGGCTTTCACTGCAGGAAGACTTACTTTCTTTCCAGTTTTCTGTGGCGTTTTTCCTTTTGTTTTTTCCTTCTCTTTTTCTTTTTTCTCCTTTTGGGCTTTTTTCTGCAAAGCCATCTCTTTTTTGAGAGCCAGTTCTGCAGCAACCTGAAAGAGACGGAAAGGAATGCGAAAAGCTGGTCAAATATTTTCACGTGCAAGGTGCGTTAGACATGTGCTGTAAGAGTTATGAAGCAGCATGTATTTTTCCTCCCTTGCTTTCAGCTTTCCAATATTGGGGAAACACAATACCCACAACACATTGCTTGGTAGCCCTCTGAGTTCTGGAGTGGCTGACCGTTACAGAGAAGTCCTTTTAATTTGTGCTCAGGGCACTCCTCCCTGCAAACTTTAACATAGGTGCTGACTATCCCAGTATATCCTCGGAAAAGAGATGACTTCTGTCCCAAGCTGCTAGGGCTTTTATGGAGTCAGACAAATTCCTGAAACCACGTAGATGCACAATATCCTAATGACGTACAACTTAAAGTTCCCTCTGGACTTGGACTCAGATTATGAATTTGTCCTAGTGTTTCCAAGGCAGATTGATTTTATAGAGATGGATTTTTTGAGAGCATGCCCTGGGGCACGTCTAATTTCAATATGTGGCTAAAGACCGAAATTGTTCTAGTGGGTGAGAGAGATTCAGTAGAGATATTGTGACAAACTCTGATAGATATACGTGGATTGCCCGGCATCTTTATCCCTGCAAGCCAATAGCAGCTGATAACTGGGCACAGGTACATCAATTTCTGTAACTTTAGTTCCTGGCCATTTATTATGCAAAAAAGGTGGAGAGTGAAATTCGCTGCTTCTACCATTCTCTTGTTCCAAGGCAACTTTCATCGTGTTCTTTTGTAAGATGAGCGTAAATCAGAAAATCTGTGGCTGCTGGAGTTTATGAATAGACCGTTAATATTGGCAGTACCATGAAAAAGCAGAAAACAAAAAATTTCCGACTGTAAGACATGTTTCCTGTAACAGTAAAAATACTTGTTTTCTAAAGAATGCCTTTTAATGCGTTGAAGATTGGACAGTGGAAAGGGAATGATGATGAGGGCTATACTTTGCAGCTAGTGAGATTTCATTAGTAGATTTCCCCAAGCATTTCAGTATCTCACATTTAATTAAATATGGTAATTTAAACACCAAGCACCATTCAGTCATAGCTTGCGGTGATAAGCAGTGAAGCATTGCATTCCCTGGGATAGATTCACAGATTGACTAGAGTTCAAAATAGGTTTTTAGTGTCCCAGCAGGCTTGGTGTATCCAAAACCAACAGAGCTACTCAAAGTGTATCCCCCACTGTAGCGCGAGTACCCTGCTAGAAATCCAGCCTTGTCACCTCCACCCGGGGCTCTGACTGCCCACCAAAGGGTAACCCTAACCATTTCCAGCGTCTCCAGGGCTGAGTTTATCCAGCACGATAAATGCAAGCACACATGCTGCTGACAAAAGGTTTTAAGCAGTCTTTTTTTGAGTTCTACTGGTGATATTTTAAGTATATCCAGCCTCTGGATTTATTTACTTTCATGGGTTTTATTTACTTTATTTACACTGGAATTATTTACTTTCATGTCTTTATAGAGATGAATGGTACTGAAAGGGGTTATATAGAGTTTCTGTTCTCGTGAACCTGCTCTAATGGGACTGAACTGTCAAATTGTCCTTATCCTTCTGCCCTGCCTTCATCAGTTTTGTAAGGTGGCAAGAAAAAAATGTTTGTGTCTACTATTTTCAGAGCTGCAGTATAGCTATGGTGCTAAGTTTTGAAGTAACTACTCCCATAGGAAACAGAGGAAAGCGGTGCCTGCAGTTAGCGCCGAGTGCCATGCACAGCAACGCAAAAAGCCAAGTCTAGAAACATGCACGGTGACTGCAGGCAGAGGTTGCCCACATCCAAATAACACCCCTACAGTCTCTCTCCTGGATGCCTTGGCCAAACGTATATGTAGTCCGCAATGCCAAGCAGTTTTGGTGAAATGCTCCAAAGCCACGCGGCTGGCAATGCCATCAGTGTGTGGAGCCCGACTTTTCTGAGGTGGCTCTCTGCTTCCCAAAAGAGAGTGACAGAGCAAATATAATATTTCCTTTTCCGTGTCAGATACACCTTCTCCTCTCTACTCCTTCGGCGTGGCTTCTCCAGCTCTGCTTTCACCTCTGCTCTAAGCAGCTCTGAAATTGCAGAGGACCAGGAGCCGGGGTGAAGCTGGCTGTGTATCTAACCTCAAATAGTTTGTACTGTTCTATACAGAACAATTTCCCCTCCAGCTAAAAGAAGATGCCTGAAGAATCTGACATAAGAAGAGGAAAGAAAGGGAAGGGCAAGTAAAGGTTAGTTTGAGATACTAAGCAATTCACCCACATCATAATACAGTTTCCCCCCCCCCCCCCCCCCCCCCCGAAGAAACTTCGTAGTGGAAATAAAAGCAGATGTCTTCCTAAATTATTTTAGACTGCCCTTCTGCCCTTTTCTTTGCTAGGTTGCCTCTTTTTGAAGTGATTCTGAAAGCACTTAGAAAACTCTTAATATTGGGGAAGAAAACATGCCTCAGTAAGAATACATGAATTTTAGTCTCCTTTTTTTCTAGTCATGCTGTAGGACTCCTGTCGTGCTGGTGCCAACTCTTCAGCCTTGGAAGAAAGTGTTACTGAAGAATAGACATTTCCCTCTAACTGATATACCACGAAAGTCAAATTGATTTTTTTTTTTTTTCTTCCTGTTCTACATCATTTCAAGTGCGTTTCCAAACTCTTGCAGTGCAAATCCCCCCCCTTTTTTTTGGGAAAGGGAGGGGAACTCAAACTGAGTGCAGCCCATGAATGGAGATGCCTGATGTTTGTTCATGAGTCAAGTATAGGAGAATCCACAGTCGATGGTAGGACTCTCACTCCTGTCCTATGGTCCTCAGCCACAGAAAGCTTGGTGCTGGCTCAGGCAAGCCAATGCTTGAGGTAAACGTTCTTCCTCAAGAATAAGCCCTTCCCTCATCCCTTGAAAGAAGACCTTACTTGAACTTTTTTGTATGTATTGGAGGTGAGGGCATAAAAGAAATGTAAGAATAGAGCAAGTTTGGGAATTCTGGATCTCCAGCTGCAGCAGGTGAGAGACAGCCTCAGAATCTTGTAAATCTGTCTCTAAAACCATTTTAAACAGAAACACTTTATACGCCCCCAGCCTCGTGTTCCTGGAGAGAAAATGCTCTCTTTGAGTATTAACTCTACAGGAAGAAGCTATTTTGAAATCTAAGATCAAAAAAAAAATAAAATCCATGTTTCTTCAAGAAAACAGGACTGTGATGGGAAGAGGTGCCATCCCAGTGTCCCAGAGCAGCATGCCAAACGTTGGACTGCACATTTGTGTCACTTGTACATAACACGCTGTATGCTGTAAACATGCTTCCCCCTAACTTGAAGACACTTAATTACACCTCTTCCTATAAGCTGGTTTATTCCTGTAAGGTGATGTTATTTTTTTGTCAGTTGGAGAGGTTATTTTCATCCTGGCGGGCCTGGGGCTCTGTCCCATCGAGCTAGCTGAGGAGCAGTGTTCTGGATTCATTCCTTCTTGCAGGCAAATCCATTTGTGTAGCTTTTAACAATGTAGTGTTCTTGGGCAAAGCATTTCTGAGTGTTGTTTACTCTTGGGGTGTGCACCTGCAAGCAAAGCTTAAGCCGTTAAAAATGACCTGAGTGAGCTGTTTCTTGCAGGAATTGAATTCAAAATGTTAGGTAGGATTTCATAGCTTTATATAGGATCTTGCAAAATCTTAGGGTTGGCTTTAATTGAGCGTCGTGAATTTCAGTCCATGATTGATACACAATCTAGGTTTTTTTTTCATCAGGCAGATGTTGCCCAAATGTAGTTTAACTCGCCAGTTAAACTCCTTCACTCTTCAGTTTGTTTTCTGGCAAGCACTTCAAAACCTTAGTCTCCGTTGAATGTGTTTATGAAAAATCTGTTGGTTTCGCTCGGTGTAGGCTTGGGTTTTTTTTTTTTTAAGGTAAGATGGGTGGTAGAGCTGCTGGACTAGGAGTCTACCTGCTGTATGACTTCATTGCAGTGAATCATCTGGAGGTGAACGCATCTGCCCATTTTGTATCTTAACAGAGACTGAGTACCATTTCCAACCTCCTGCATGGTTAACTTGAAATAATCAAGACATTTTAAGGCTTTGAGGTGCCCAGCTCCAGCTGATGGTACTGTGTGTTTAGCACTTGTGAAAATCCAGCCTGGTAATTTCTAAAACGAGCATCCACGGTAGTGTGGAACACAGGAAATAAAGGTCAACATAACTGTAGGCATCTACTTCTATTACTGAAAAGTACATGTGGTGTATTTGTTGGTGGGATAAAAGTATGTTTGCAAAATGCTGGATACAAAAAAGTACAACTCTAGAGCTTTTTGAGACTTCCTCTGACACTTTAAAGTTATTTGTGATACATTCATTTGGTAAAAATAAGTAAGGTATTTGGGGGCGTGTGTGAATATTGAAGTACTTGATCACATAATAGCATTTTACTGTCCCTACCTGGGATATAGTCAGGGATGTTAATTAAATATTAACTAACTACTGGGAATCTCTTGCACCTCCATTCACAATCAAACAGATTTCTGGGATTCGTGGGGATCTTTAGCTGTTGGTAATAATGAACGCTAATTAGCAGCATAGCATTGCGCAGAGTGCCAAGGGAGGATCCAGGAGCATATGTCTGCACGACAGCTAACGCATACTTTTTCTCACCCCTTCTCTAGATGCTGCTGGATCAGATGCTGCGATTACAGTAATGTGGAAATGACTTTGACCTCCACGCAGCAATTGAATGTACCACCAAAATCTTGGTAAGTAAGCATATTTTTTTCCGACAAGTTACTTACTATTGGAAGTGAGGGGGAGTTGGGAGAGGGGGAATGTGTCTGCTAAATGGCAACTCTCTTGGTTTATTTTCATGGTGATGAGTCTTAATGAACTACAGGAAGAGATCGTAATTTTGTTGGCAGCAGTATAAGGGCAAAGCTAAAAATTGTCACATCTGATGATTATCTCCGGAGCCAAACATAAAAAACCATTAGGGATAGACATCTGGAACAGATGCAGGGAGATTACACTGATGTCTCAGAATCTTAAATTTCTCTTGAAGAGTATTTAAAGTAGAGAAAAGCTTCTTTCCAGTCAAGAGACAGTACATATTTTTCTGGCTAAACCACCGAGTACTTTGCTTTGGGATCTCTTTGGCATACCTTTTTGAAAGGTATTTGTCAAAAGTCATGAAAGCAGTTTGTGCGGAAGGCCAGCTCCATTACAAAGTCAAGTAAGGTCAGAGTTGTCACAGGCTAAAGAAATATAGAATATATAATAATGCAGCAATGGTTCGTGAAGTGATTAATTTGTATTTTATTTTCCCCAAAGTGTCTTTACCTAAGTCTTATAAAATGCTCACTTTTTAAATACAGTTCGGTCTGGATTTTTCATGGAGTTTAACTTGGGAGTAACCAACCCATTCACAGAAGCTAATACATACAAGAGGTGAAATCTCGTCTTCCCTGAAGTCAAGGACAAAACTCCCATTAACTTCAATGGGGCCAGGATTTCATTCACTATGTTGCCCAGTAGACCAGTGTGGAACAAAACCAGTTGCCTTAGGGATTTTTAATATGCAGGCTGACTCAGATGAACAAAAAATACTTTACTTGTCTGACATTCAGGTAAAATCACGAATGTACTGAACTTTCTTTTGCCAAAGTTATCTGTTAAGGTTATGGGAAAAAACATTTTGCTCTTGGTTGTGCTGGCTAAAATGGGAGGAAAAAAATGGGCCTGAAAATCTTTGGAAATCAGATAATTGCTAGTGAAGATCTGCAAGGAAAATAGCTACATTTTTTTCCTTCCAGGTACTATACTTTTGGCTTCCTTTATTTATCTATTTATTTTTTTAATGCAAAGAAAAAGCAGATGCCCAGGAAAGACAGCAAAATAGCGGAAGGTAGGAATTCAAAGATGGGAGGACGACAGGAAGAATATATTTCTCTAGAATCTACTACCTTATCCAGTTTTGCTCTGTATAATTTCTTGTAATGTTTTCTTTCTGAGTTGTGTTTATCCTTGTTGGTAGCAGATCTAATTAGCCTAAAGCCCCCTGAAGCCTGCTCCAGCAATACGCTGTACTTGCTGGGTGGCTCCCCTGCTGCTTGGAGCAGCCAACAAAGCCTTCTTTTGACTCTGCCATGTGTTTCTACTTTAGAAGCTGAAAACTTAACCAACGGGTCCCCTTCACTCTGTCTGGGACTGAACAACATCGTGGCTTAGATACAGAGGCTGGTGGGGTTGACCTTAGCCTACTCTGAACTTGGCTAAAACCAGGAGCATGCCCGGAGTTCCGTGAGGCATGGAGAGCTATTCGTAGCAGTTTTCTTGCGTGTTTTGTAAGCAAAATAACTAATGATGAGAGTATTGTGCTTTATGCTGGGCAGGTTTATATTTGCATCCCCTCAAACACCACAGATGCTGCTGGCATGCCCTGAGCTTTGCCCTATGATTCTGGGAAGGCCTGAATCCAAAATATTGTTTTACCATACCTGTGGTAGATATCAGTCGCAGGCAGCTAATGAACACAACAGTCTGTCTCAACAGGGGAGCTTTAAGGACCACAGAGGTCATTTTTTGACAGTTTAGTTTTTCTAACCCACAGGTAGCCATCACGCCTGGTTCACTCAGGGGCCAAATCCTGCTCCCATGTGCAGGGCTTCCTGTTTATCATTTCCCTCAACAGACTCATCATCCTGCTAAGATCATTGTGGAGAGTGGAATTGGCTCCGAGTGCCAACCACTGCCTTCCCGGCTTCAACAGGCTTTAATCGCCTTCTCTATATGACACCCAGACGATCGGAGGAAGAGATTATTAGCCAGAGAAGCCAGAAGAGGGATTTTACCAGGAAAACATGAGTTCACTACAAAAATACATAAGATAAACTAAAATACTTCCTTCACTTGAACGTGCCCCTTGTTTAAGCTGACTTAATGGACCCTTGGCAGTAACTCAAGATGTAGGCCTGCCTGCATAGACGCTCTTCTCTGCTTAAGCTAAACTAATTATTGCTAGACTGTGCTGATACTGAATACAAACACACTATTTCAGCCTCTGGGGTAGCTCTGGATGCCTATTTTAAACCAAGGTTCTTTAAACCATTTAATATATATTTCTAATAGTAGCTAGCACCGGCCTAACTACGTGGATTTTGTGACAGGAGACAAACTCTTTGTAGCTGAGGTCTTTCTTTTGAGCTCCCTTGGATATTTATCTGTCCATAACTTGCATGCCTGAGCACCTTCTGCCACAACTAAGTAGATGTGCATCCTGAAAAGGAACAAATTTTGGTATGTGAGTTTTGTGGTTTACCTTGGAAGAAAACAATCCTTTCACTTGCAGCAAAAAAGCTCTTTAACCACAAGGCTCCTGGAGTTCTAGAGGCCATTTTTATTAAAAATTGCTACTTAAATAAACAGACATGTTTTGGGACAATTCCTTGCCCAATCCCATTAATCTTTCTCATTAGAGGAGTGACAGTACCTGCTCTGGAGTTTTTTGGGAAAGAATAGCCATTGAACCGCCTGCCTCTTTAGTAGGATAGTCAGGAAACTTGCCTAGGATATGCCTGTGTGAGAAACAAAAGATAGAAAAGGAATTAAAATCCATAATTTTTCATCTGGTTGACAAAGATGTTAGACGGTGGGAAAGCATACCCTCCTTTACCTGCTATACAAAAACAGAGAGCTGGATCGCTTCCTATGACAGTGGCTTTTTGTCCATGAAATTAATTAATTAAAACAGTTGCCAGCCTGTCTCTTGTCCTGTGGCCTGTCAAACACTGAAAGTTCTTAAGGAATTTCTTAAGACCGTATATCACTTCATAGCCGAGAGACTTAGTTTAAAGAGTTTATGTTTATAGCTCTGGTCTCTGCTTTCAACATTCATCATTAAAAAAAAAAAAAATTAAATCAGTTTTTGGTCTACAAATTCCAGATTGTGTTTTGTTTGAGGATCTCCACTCTCAAAATATTCCAATGTACTTGCACAATTGGGTGGCGGCGGAAGCTGGGGAGTGGGGAATTAAGGGCTTTGTGGTAAGGTATCATGGATGGTATAGATAACATAGGGTGCTTCCAGACCTTTCAGAAAGACTAAAAGATATAAATAATAACTACAGTCCAAAGGCCATTAATATTGGTAAGATTCTTTCACTTATTTCACTTTTGTAGCTTTTTGGATTATATCTGTAAGATTTTTCTGTTTTGTTTGGTAGTATCAGGAAGATTTTCTGTTCCAAATAAAATTCTGATACTGCAGAAAAATACTTGTGCTACTTTCAAACAGAATGGTAACCTTCCCTCTAAATGAAATTTCCCTTGGTAAGAAAATAGCTCGGAAAGGTCAATGTGATTCATAAAAATTGCTTTCATATTTTTTAAAACAACTGGTACCGTAAGGGATTTTCTGAGTCTACTGTTAAGCAGCAGGCTCAATTTTAAACTGAGAACCTTGGAACAGAGCATCAGTTACGTTTCTATAGTATCATGTGCGCGGCTTGGATCCCCAGTTAGTATTAATGTAATACAAATTACAAAAGAGTAAACAAACAAATAATTTCTCTGATTGTAAGCTCTGACTTGCATGCTCAACAATTACTAGTTCTGTATGCAAACAGATGCGACACTTTGGTCACTGCGTTCCCAGAAACCAGTCTGCGTGAACAAAGGGATGTCATTGTGTCGTGGTTTAACCCCAGCCAGCAGCTAGAACCACCCAGCTGCTTGCTTGCACACCCCAGTTGGGGTGGGGGAGAGAATTGGAAAAGCAAAAGTGAGAAAAAACTCATGGGTTGAGACAAAGACAGTTTAATAGGTTGAGCAAAATGAGGAATTCATTCACTGCTTCTCATGGGCAGGCAGATGTTCAGCCATCTCCAGGAAAACAGGGCTCCCCATGTGTAATGGTTACTTGGGAAGACAAACTCCGTAACTCCAAACATCTCCCCCACTTCCTTCTTCTTCCCCCAGCTTTATATGCTGGGCATGACATCATATGGCATGGAATATCCCTTTGGTCAGCTGTCTCCGCTGTGTCCCCTCCCAGCTTCTTGTGCACCCCCAGTGCACTCGCTGGCGGGGTGGTGTGAGGAGCAGAGGAGGCCTTGACTGCTTAGCAACAACTAAAAACATCGGTGTTTTACTAACACTGTTTTCATCCCCAAACCAAAACATAGCACTATACCAGCTGCTAGTAAGAAAGTTAACTCTATCCCATCTGAAATCATGATGCATTTTTAGTGTGTTTTCTTTTAAATCTAGCAAGAATGGTGTTTTGGCCTCAGAAACCCGCATCCTCTAGTTTATTTAATGATAGATCATATTTCATTTTTTACACACAGCCAGAAAATAGCTCAATTTTATGTTAAATGCAATCTTGTTTTAAATGCTGCTACAAGTCTGGCTTACAGCAACAAATTTCTCAAAATCTGATACGAAGTCTGTTCCTACTTTACTAATGCCAGCTGGGAGGAAGGAAAGGCAATATACACTGCGGGTGAAGAATTGGTTTGGAGTCCACCGCCCACTGAATGCAGTATCGCTGCCAGCTTTCCATATGTATTAGTGTTACATTTGGTGTTTGTACTAGCTTTTCACTTTTAAATCATTTACAGTGCTTCGAGATGGAAATATTTACGCTTTGGATATGCATATGATGAGTGTATATTTGAGTGCTGTAGAAATTTTATCAAATTCTCAAATTTGGAATTGGGTTCCAGTCTGTTTATAATCTGTGTTTTCTGTGTGATTCTTCTGCAGCTGTTTGGGATGACGTGGCTTATCCCATCTTTTTGTAGGAGCTACAACAAGCGCTTATGTTGAAAAATAGCCTGAGGTGAAGAGGAGGTAATGCCGATCTCTTTGCACAAGTGGAAGAAAAGTGTCAGCCATTTACTAACCAGTCAGTGTCCGGGGACTGGATCGTTGGTCGAGGGCAATGCAGAATGTAAGTTCCCATGGCCATCAGTGACCCTGAGAGCAGACAGCTACCACACGTTTCAGTCGAGCTAATTCTTCGGGGGCATCTGTTTTTTTCTTTCTGTACTTCATCCTTTCGTGTGTGCTGTTGTTTAGCGTATCAATCGCTGACGGATGGTCAGGGAGCAGTATTCATAAGTCTCATTTCCTTATCTGACCTCATGTGGGTTTTCCTCTTTCTCTTCTAGGTTTAAATGACTGCATTTTCAATCTTGTAATGCCTGGAAAGCGTGCATATGCATGACCCTTCTAGACAAATTCCTCTCTTTATGAAACCCTCTGAGTTCAGAGGTTAAACCAGGGATTCGTTTGGCCTGTAAATCTGCACAGAAAAATGCAGTCATTGATCTTCCTGGTCAAAAGTCCATTTCAAAGGTAATGAATCTCAATTTTCATTCCTCATTCACTTTTTGGCAGCATTCTACTCGGAGGCATCACAAAGGGCTGCCTCATACATTTGTTGTAAGATGCTAATTTGGATTCCACTGGACCTAAACTGTTTTGTATAAGCTTGCTTTATAGCTGTTGATAATGACAAAACATCAGGATAAAATGAGCAGCCAGCACACACTCCGCAAGCAGCCAAGGGTATTCCTATATCTTTGTTCCATCAGATATGCACTGCATCATCTGTGGCTCAAGAGGGTTCCATGAGGTATGTCCCATGTTGAACAGGGAACAGCTCTTGAGTTTAGGAGGATCTTCCAAACATGTAGAATGATTCTGAGCTTGCTTTACAGTTCAAACTTGTTCAAATAATTTTAAACCGACCTTTCCTTTTGAAACTTCTTAGAAACAATGAAGTATTCATGATTAGAGCCAGTTCTAAGGCAATAATACTAAAAGAAAATTAATGCAGATGATGTAAAGACTTGCTCCAAACTGGAGCCTAGCGTGCTGTTTCGTTTTGCTGAGAGTGTAGAGGAGAGCTTTGTGGTGGAAATCCTTGGTTCCAAGCGTGTGGCACTAATGGCACAACCACGCTGTAAACTGAGACTTACAGAAGGTGGAGCTGCAGAGGTTCCATAGTCACCAACTAGCCTGAAAATTAACTGGGGAGTAGAAGAGCATTATACCTGCACCTGTGTCTTTCGTTGACTCCAAAAGTTGACTTGCAAATACATTCACTGTAACCCTAGCTCATTAGAGATCACTGGGCATGAATTTCAGACTGGTGTTAGTTATTTAGATTGCTTTCTTGGTTGTGGGAAAAAAGAAAACTACTTGGTCTACATTTTCTCTAATCTGCCCAGCATTTATTTTTGTTACTCATAGTACCATGACGCTTTCTTTACACACGAGTCACTATATCTAGCTGACAGATCACCCACAAAGTTCACACACCCTGGTGCTTTCTCTGCACGTCGCTGAAAGCACTATGCAAAAACTAAACTGGTGCTCAGGAACGTCTGAAAGTCTTGTTGCATGTTGATGGGGAGAGGAGAATGTAAAAAGCTTAAGCTCTTGATAAGAAGAATACTGGAGCGTGTAATATATTTGTGAGACATGGTACATGTCAGAAACACCTGGTTGCAAGGCAAGTCAAAACTCAATGAATCTGTTACTTATTATTGTCTCAACGTTTGCAGGGGAAAAAATATCCAACTGTGCTTTTCCAGCATCTCATAAAAATGTGCAAATGCCGGAATTGGAAGAAGCAACTCTTATTTTCAACACGATGCCTTCAGTGGGAGTGCTGACAATGTGTTAAGGACTGCAAGCAAAAGCAGAAGCAAATTCTGTTGGATTTCATATGGAGGATGCACTTCTAGTAAAACCGTCTGCCTAAATGAACAAATGACATCTGTAAAAGTATGGCTGCTTGGGTAGGACTCGACTCGGTGGCTGCACAGAAGCAAATGAGGTGAGACGGAAGGGTAGGGGTAGGAAGAAACCTCTACCTTCTGAGACAAACTTCAGCAGGAGCCTGGGGAAGCCCTTACAGACTAAGGCCCCCAGAGCCTGCTGCTTCCTAGTCTGCAGGCGAGGAGCTGAGGATGGTTCTTGGGGGCTCCCTGTTGCGTAGTCACAGGCCACCGAACAGAAAGAGGTGTTTGGGAGCTTTGCTTGCACCGCTGCAAATCCAACTGACGAGGGCCAGAGTTGGCGGTAGGCAAAATAACCTTTCTTTGGGTCGGAGCCACTGCTTTAACAGAACTGCTAAATGTTTCTGTGTTGCAGAGGACATTGCTGAAGAAGGAAGCTTTTTAGAAACTGTGGTGTGTGAGAAATCCATTACTTTTCTGGAAAGCAGTGAAATCCTGTCACCGGGAAAAGCCATCTAATTGGAATGAATGGGGGCCCTTAAATCTGAATCAAACCAGCTCAACTGGAAGAGTAAGGGGATGAACAAAGATGGAGGAGTGAAAAGAGACGATCTTCCACTCCCAGCTAAGAAAGAAAAGGATCTGATGAGATTTTTGCACTGTTTCTCAAGTTTACATCCTGTTCTCTGGTTCCCTCTTACTGCTCTCCCCTTTTCCAAACCTATTCCTCTTATAGTAACTTAGATCTGTCAAGTGTAATTGAAGAGGAATGATCCTTTATGGTCTGCAATGCAAACCCTTTTGTCTCTGAACGTGTAACATAGTTCTGGCTCTTCTAGCCTCAATTTTTGTTTTAGCGCACAACCCACAGAAACGTCCAAGTTTTAACTAGGTTCGGGTGGTTCTTTAACATCTCCAAATCACGACCAGAACTTGGTATGAGTTGGTGTGATTGGCAGTCTCTGCTGAAGTCTCTACTCAGCCCTGAAGGCTGTGGCACCTCAATTCTGACCTACAAAATAAATTCCTTGGCTGGGAGATGACCCTCCACTGTACTTGTCTCATCGGCTGCTTCCTCCCCATCTCATTTCAGGAGCATCACCATTTGTTTCTTAAGTGTTTTCTCTCTATTCCATGTTGCTCGGGGATGGTTATAGTTAAGACTAAATGTGGCTGTTGATTTATGAGAACACACCATTGATTTAAACGTTTTGTCTGGTAATAGACTCAACAAGTTACTACCTACTCTGTTCTCTGGCATGATTTTACATGTGTTATTCTTTCTTTTTTGGCCATGGCTTCTCTAGCTAATTGCATAAAAGGCCTTGTCAGGAAAAATAAAAAATTGCTCTTTGGAGGAAAAAGAGCGTTTAACTCTTTTCAGGGCAAGAAAGGATGTGGGCTGTGTGCAGAAGAAAAGGCATGAATGATGGCTGTATGCTCCAGGCGGAGGGACAGCAGAGTGTTCTGCACAGAAAAGGAACAAACCCAAAGGGTGGGGGCAACCCTCTAAAGAAATAAACCCCTCGTTGTTTTGTAGTTCTTGCCTATTTCTGTAATCCCACCCGATATGGGTTCTCTCAAACTACTTAAAGAGCAGTCTTGGTTTATTTTAGGTGTCTCTGGTGCGGCATTTTCTTTCCTTTTGTGTGTGTCCTTTCATTAGTTCTTTGAAAATCACTTCCAGAAAAAAATAACCTACACGCAAATACAGTATGACTTATAAAGCAAGATGAATTTCCACAGGCTTCTTGTCATCTTTAATGGTTTTGGACACAACCATATTACAACTTGTGTTTTATCTAAGGTCCTGATCCTCCGAGTGTTTCCTTGTATGTGTGATCGTTGTGCATGGAAGTGATTCAGTGGAGTGACTTGCAGGGAGAAGTGTTTGGAGGATTGGAAACTTTATTGTTCTGCATAAATATTTGGCTTTAAAAATTTAAGATAAAGTGCTGTGAGGCCAACAGTGTGCAAGAAGAAACATTCCCATGGTAGGAATGAGTGTGAAAGGCTTGTGGGGAAAGGTGATACCCTTTATTACCGTAACTATCATAATTAGAAACAACAGACGGTCTTTTGGGTACCCAGTGCCCGCCTTAGATCTGAAATGGTAGAAGTGAGCTTCAAAGCCAAATAATTGTTGGGAACAGTTGTTGGAGGGGACAGACCTAAATGTGGTAATTCTCTCTGATAGTTTTATTACACGTAGTATTATTGGCCAGGAAAGGTGGACCTTTGGCTGACCCAGTACAGTTGTTCTTAAGCTTCTTGAGTTCTTACAGAGAAACAGTCTGTTATGCTTTGTCATGAAGTTGTTTTATCTTTTCAAGGATCCTCCTACTATTTTAAAGATAGCAATAGGTAATTAGTATAATGGAAAAAAGGGAATCTCTGTTCCCCTTCAGACAGGCTTGGGCATGAACTTCCTCTGCCAGTATTCCTGGTTATCCTGCTGTAAACCATAGGGGAAAAGGAGGAAAAAGGATTTTTTGACTGATTGGTACCTTCAAAATTCTGACAAATTATTCCTGGTTTAAAATGCCAATAGGCTTTTCTCCTTGAATTGAATCAGAGACACGGGAAGGTAACACTGCAAATTACAGCTAAGTTTTTGAATGAAAATAAAAGGTGATATGGGCATGAATAATGCCGAGGAGAAACAAAAAGATTTATTTTACAGTTCCAATATTAGCTTAAATTAAAAAAAAAAAAGAGGAAAAATGAGAACAAAAATTTGGCAATATCCACACTCACAAAATGTTCTGGTGCTCTGATTTTGCATGTTCCTCCATACCCACAAAACTATTGCCAAAAGTTTCCTCAGAGCTCAAATCTGAATTAACTCAGGATTGGGAGAAATCTCATCCTGACCTATGTAACTGAAGCCCTTTGCAAGAGCTAATAACGTCCAACCCATACGGAAAGCTTAGACAAACCTAGAAAAGATGAGTATTAAATTTACCCAGCATGGCATGGAAATGGAAGATGAAAGGGACTGGAAAACAGAGTCCTCTAAGGTTGCCCAGAGAAGCTGTGGCTGCCCCATCCCTGGAGGGGTTCAAGGCCAGGTTGGACGGGGCTTGGAGCAACCTGGTCTGGTGGGAGGTGTCCCTGCCCAGGGCAGGGGGGTGGAACTAGATGAGCTTTAAGGTCCCTTCCAACCCAAACCATTCTATGAAGGTTTATTAGGGTTTTTTTTGCCTTGACTCCTGCAATGCAGAACAGTCTTGGGCAGAGCTGCTGGCAAGCCTGGTGTGAGGCTCTCTGCAGTAACAGTGAAGGCATCTCTTGGTGGAACCGAGGACATGGGATGGGACCATCCCTGCCCTTGGAGGGGATGGTTTCTGAGCTAGAAGCAGGGCACGTCATGGTGTCACACAGCAGTCTCTAGTTGTTGGCCTTGCCAGGCCCACCACTAACTGCTTTGTTAGTAAGGAATTCATTAAATTTGACTGCATGTGCTTGTGTTAGGGTAAAACCTGTGTGCCCAGGTGGCCAAGAAGGCCAACAGAATTCTGGCTTGTATGAGGAATAGCATGGCCCAGCAGGAGTAGGGAAGTGACCGAGCCTCTGTACTCAGCACTGGTGAGGCCTCACCTCGAGTACTGTGTTCAGTTCTGGGCCCTTCTGTACAAGAGGGACATTGAAGTGCTGGAGCGTGTCCAGAGGAGAGCTACCAGGCTGGTGAGGGGTCTGAAGACCAGGTCATATGAGGAGAGGCTGAGGGAGCTGGGCATGTTTAGCTTGGAGAAGAGGAGGCTGAGGGGAGACCTCATTGCCCTCTACAACTACCTGAAAGGAGGTTGTAGAGAGGTGGGTGTTGGCCTCTTCTCCCAGGTGAATAATGACAGGACCAGAGGAAATGGTCTGAAGTTGGGGCAGGGGAGGTTTAGGTTAGACACTAGGAAGAATGACTTTACTGAAAGAGTGGTCAGGCACTGGAACAGCCTGCCCAGGGAGGTGGCTGAGTCACCATCCCTAGAGGTATTTAAGAAACGTCTAGATTTGGCATTTCAGGGCATGCTCTGAAGGGCAGAGATTGTAGGTTGTTTGGTTGGACTCGATGATCTCAAAGGTCCTTTCCAACCGTGAAGAATCTATGATTCTATGAAAACCTTACTTATCAGAAACAGGTCTGAGAAAACCAGAAATCCTGCCTTTTTGCTTCTCTGAGAGCTACAGAGCAGATACTGACATCCAACGCTGCACCCATGTTTTCTTTTTGAGGTCTACACTTCTTTTGGTGCCTGTCCTTTTCTTTTGGACTCGTTCATCATCCCCTGTTTCCCCGAGCTGTGAAGCAGGCCGTCTTCCTCGAGGGGCTGGCTCAAAAGGTGAAAGGCTGCTCCTCCCTCTTTCACAGTCAGACTGTCCCCAGGCTTGTTTCCAGTGTCAGCTTCCTGTTGACTGTCTACAGCATTTTGAGGAATGCGATGGCGGTAAGGAAGAGTGGGTTGAGCCAATCCTTCCTGCGGAGGAAGAACTCCCCTCAGGGCCCAGCACCACGGTCTGGGGGACTTGGCTGATGGAGTAATGAGTACTTTGGAGCGCGGAACTCTCATTAAACTCTCATCTGTTTTGGTTTTCTTCTGTCTTTCCATTCTCTTTAGAGCGAGGTCAACAATACAGAAGCTGGCTCAAAGAAACGCCAGGTCAAATTCCCCTTGCATTTACTGAATTCCTTACCTTTGGTCAGCTTATCCTGCCCTCACAGAATTGCCAAATCCTGACTCAAATTGGCAATATTTCCTGTGCTTAGTATTAAACTTAGGAGACTGAAACTATTATGGCCAGTTTTAAGCAAGATTACTTTAACTCAGACTAGAAGCTTTGTGAGAATAGCTTTCCTGCAGAGTCAGCCAGAGGGAATCAACACTACTTTATTAACACAATATGAATTCTGTAAAGAGGAAAATGAAGCATGTGATTTTTTTTTTTGTAGCAAGGCCAGCCAAAAGAAATAACTTGCCCTCCAACATCACAAGTTTCTTTGGGATTTGGAGTGAAACGGAGTATAGAGAGCATTTTGTCTTATTGGATTTGTTTATGAGAAATTTGAGCAATCGCTTTTTGCTTCTTAGAAGTTGAGGTGTTAGTGAAACAAAACGCACCTCTATGGAAGGGGAAAAAAGGCTATAAGCTGGGCATGGCTGCTCGATGTTGTTTTGCCATGGCCTGTCACTTTGACCTGAAGATAAAGCTTTGGGGAGGGTTAAGAAATGGTGCCGCAGACGGGTCGCCCACCTGGAAAAGTGCCACTTGCACCCAAGCTCTCTCAGGACTTTGCCCTCCTCCTTGCTCTGAAATAGTTTTGCATATGCTGTATTTCTTCTGCCACCACCTGACTGTGAAAGGTACTTGAAGTATTTCAAGGGTATCAGCTGTACTAGCTGACTAAAAACTCTCTGAAACGACTGCGCTCTCCCTGAACCTATTGCTCCTATGGTGGATGGGTAGTTGAGTGTGTGCATAATAAATTCAACGCGCTTGGGGCATGTCAAACTCCCAGCACATGCACCCTTTATATCTGTCCGGAAAATTGGGGACTAAGAGGCTGCAAATGAACAGAGGAGCTTTGTGCTTTGGTCTACGCTTATTTAAATACTGGAATAAATACAGCACGGAAGAGTAATCCGTAGCCTTTTGTGTTAGTGGTTAAAACAAGCCAGCCTACCTGAATGTAGGCGTGGTAAAACGATGTGATTTTTATCTGGTTCTTTATTTATCTCGTTCTCTATCTGGTTTTATTCTGGTATCTTTGCATCACTTCGGCGTGAAGAAGATGGGTAAATCTGAGGTGATAGCGAAGGTGGCATCAGACACGTTTCAGTAGCTCGATCTCTAAGTCTGTCTCACGTCTCTGGTACCAATGCAGAAATACCGTCTGGTCTGGCATAATTTCAACTTGCCTTGTTTTTCGCCTCCCTGGATGAAAATGATCTGTATGTGCGTACTGTCCTCTTCAACCACTATATCATGGCTGTCCCATTCATGGATCATTGTGTCTCCGACCTGCTGCCTGCCCATGATTTGACTTTAAGCGTTTGCAAAGGACAATGTGTAATCAGCATCTGTCAGGCATCGCATTACTGCTTGGGAGAGTGACTCGCTACTTCGCTCAAGACGGCTATCGTAGCGCTGTGCTAATTGGCACTACCTGTAGCTAAAACTGCACTTCCTTGAAAAGCACTTGTGCTGAAGAAAAACTTCAGCGGGGAATGAGAAGCACATAGTTTGTTCCTAAGTTTTAAAGGCAGCAACCAAACAGGCCGCTCTGTATTTCACTGCTGCGAAGGTTCTTGTCCCCTTCAAG
Source organism: Larus michahellis (assembly GCF_964199755.1). Classification (NCBI taxonomy): domain Eukaryota; kingdom Metazoa; phylum Chordata; class Aves; order Charadriiformes; family Laridae; genus Larus; species Larus michahellis. The sequence continues at coordinate 17,927,606 of NC_133902.1, forward strand.
AGACCCGGTTCTCTGTGGTTTGCGTGAGTGTTTAAATGAACGATTTTAATGGTAAATCCGAGTCAATTTCATGCATATGAAAGCAGTCACAGTGCTTGATTTTTCAGTGTTCATCCCAACTGGCTTGGGCAGCCTTATTTGAATAAATCACAATCAGGTGTACGCAGACTGTAAAACCAGGAAAAAAACAGAGGCTTATACTGAAGAACAGTGCAGAGAACCCGAATATAAAGTTAAGAGATGGTCAATGTTAATAACCACATAGCTCAGTAGCAAGAAAAATAATTTAGGATCTCTGCTTTGGCAATTTAAAAAAGTGTAAGAAAAAAGACAAGGAGAAGACACTCTAGATGAGCTCAATTAGAAGCCAGTCTCAGGCTGGTATTAAGAGCATCCATTTATCAACAGTGTTAATTGAAAAACCCAGTCATCTCTGCAGTCCAAGAAACACATTGTAATGCCTTGAGGTGCCAAGTTCATTAACCCTCACCTTTTAGTTTTGTGAAAGAAAAGCTGGAGTGCATTATTTTTGTACCTGTTTGGTGTATGTCTCGTGTGTGTATTCTATAGTCGCCTTAAATTGGCTGAAAATGTGCACCGTCTTAGCAACTGGTAAAGAATCAAACGTCTTTTGTAGAACTTTGGCACTGCCTCTCGAAATGACTAAATTCTTCCTCATGTGCTACCCACCTGAGATGCATCAAATGTAATCAATTATAAGCATAAAATGGAGGGGGTTTTATTATTGTTTGTTTACATGATGGCTTAATAAGGTGCTTTTTGAGCATATCTTTGCTAGATGAGGCTGGTGCTGCAGAAAGTTGCTGTACACGTGGCAGAAGAGGCGGACACCTGGCTGGAGAGCCTGTGACAGGTATGGGATTGTCCTCTGGGAATTTGGAACTGGACCTGCAGCCCACTCTTGGTAGAAGCAAAGTGCCCAAACATCAGTAATTTCCTTCTACCAGAAGTGCCATAACAGGTAAATGGGTGTGGGAAGTGCAATTAGAAGGTTGAGACTTGAAGGGCAGGTTTACGCGCTTGGTAAATCTTAGGGCTCTTTTGTATTTTTTTCAGTACTGGAGATATTGCTTCTTGGGCTTGTATAGAGGATCAGTTGTCTGGAATGGCCTTATTATAGGATAGCGGAGCTCCCCGGGGCAAAGAACGTAAAGATTAGGTTTGGACAGGAATGAAATATAGGCATATACATGGGAGAGACTACAATCAATTGCTCCCACCTTCGCTCCTGCTAGTTCCTAGGCCTCCCGCAATTGCAAACCTTGCAATACATAAAGAATAAAACTATGCGTTATACATGATTTCCCAGAAGAGAATGAAGGTGAAACAATATTTTGGGCATAGCGTTACCCCCTCTGCAGCGGCTATCAGAGCTGAGCCAATGATGGGAAGCACATGTATGCAATACGAAAGATGGCAGAGCTCCGGCTCTGGAATTTGCTCCCTCAGAGCAATTGTATTTTGACTTGGAATACTTTGAGGACTCCTGCAGCTACACAGACTGCAGCCTTTAACTTATAGCCACGCTTTAAACCAGCTTCTTCAAAACTGTTTGCTGGATTAGATGCTTTCCAGAAAAATCTGCAGGAAAGAGCCAGTCTCCCTGTGTGATGGGGAATACAAAACAAGAGAGTAAACTTCCTTTCCAAGCCTACTGGGTCAGTCAGACACTCTAAGAAGAGAAAAGGGGAGCACCTGAATGGGTTTTAGTTAAGGATAATGCAGTTTCCTGGTATTACATAAATATCCCGGTAAATACTGAACCAGCTCTTTTATGGTTCTATGCTCTTTGCCCAAGTCAAACAATAGTGTATTTGGTATGGTATCTTACTGAATGGTACTATGTCGATACAGTTATTTTGTGCAAGTAGAGCCTAAGGAGAGCTAGCAACCTCTTTCATACGCACTGTTAAATGTCTCTTATTCAACCCGGGATGGTAACTCTTCATACTGCTCTTGCATGAGTCCTAGTGATGCCTGACACAGCAGACAAAACACAGCTAGCTTGTGATGCTATTAGGTGGGTGCGTTTAAAGTGAATTACTATAAATAATTAGATTTCCTGTTGTATCTGCACAGGGCTGAAATGCAGCATGACTTAAAAGCCCCGGACCCTGACCTGGATAATAAAAACAACCTGCTTGATGGAGTCGGACTAATCTCCCCTGCGCTGAAATTCTCAGTAAAACTGAAACATATTGACTCTGGATGGAGTGGATGAGACTCAGGTTTCAGGCAAGTTCTTGTTCTGCCCACAGAAATACTACCTTCAAACCTTTTCAGTGTTAAGTCAAGATTCAATCCAATATAGGAGTTGGATGGACCAACTTTAACGCTAACTTAGCATTGGGAGGAGTTTACCTAGATGCTCGCCAAACCACGCGGCATGCCGCCCACCTAGCAAAGGGATACTGTGGGTCCTCTCAAGGGAAATAATCAATGGAAAAAAATTGCCTTGCCTCATGCACCCTTCACATGTACCAGCTAGTCCACTATGGAGATATAGAGGCTGGTGACGATAAGGGGTAACGGTTTCAAACTGAAGGTGGGTAGATTTAGATTGGATATTAGGAAAAAATTCTTTCCTGTGAGGGTGGTGAGGCACTGGAACGGGTTGCCCAGGGAGGCTGTGGCTGCCCCATCCCTGGAGGGGTTCAAGGCCAGGTTGGACGGGGCTTGGAGCAACCTGGTCTGGTGGGAGGTGTCCCTGCCCAGGGCAGGGGGGTTGGACCAGATGATCTTTAAGGTCCCTTCCAACTCTAACCATTCTGTGATTCTATAACCTGCTTCTGCTGCCTGTGTCCTCCTTCCCCCTCGACTCCTCATCATTTCTGTTTCCCCATACTGGAATTTGACTTCTGCCCCCCATTGAAGGGCATAAACTCATTCTATTTAAACGCCTCTGGATGTTTTATTAACCACCTAAGAACCTACTTTCACTGAAGCTGAGCTCTCAACCTTAGTGGTACCTTATGGCAGCTGAGTCTAATTGTGTATTTGACATTTGACTCAAGAAGAGATGAGCTGTTTTGTCCAAGGTACAGGTGAGGGAGGGCCAGGAGAAATGAGACTGGAGGGGAAGCTCTCTCAGCGGTTTGGTAGATACTACACCAATTTTCAGTGTAAGCCTGGATTTTCTACGCCAGATGATGCAGGTCTCCTGGGTGTGGAATTCACTTGAAATTCAGCGCTTAAGTGATTTGTCAACAGTCTGTTAAATAAACATGCCGGCACGTTGAAGCCACAATGCCCTGCATCAGCCTCAGTGCTCTGCTGCTACACTCCCCAGTACGTAAACTCCAAAAAACCCACTGCCAGTGAAAACAGTGAAACAACTGTATTTCAGAATTAAACATATCCCTTTTCTCTTGCAAGAAAGAATAAGAGGCTGTTATTCACAACCTCATTCTCAGCCATCACTTGCATGCCTTCATCATGTCCATGGTCAAATCTGGCATCCTGACAATCAAGTCGTTTTTCATGTATCTACCTGAGCTTGCTTGCTGGCATACACCTTTGAGGACTGCTCTTTGGGACACGCTTAATATTTTCTATGAGTCATTGGTTCTAACTGTCCCTGTTTTTCAAATTGGTAACTTATAGGACGGTTTTTTCCAGTTATGTGCCTCTTTCATCCCTCTTCTGATTCTGCCTCTCTGGCTCCTCATGACTGGTTCTGCTACCCCTTTGCTCCGCTTGTGTCGGTCTGCGCCATGTTTCATTTTTCCCTACTTGCCTCCTTTCTTCTTTGCGTTCTACAGAGCCAAGGCTGAAAATGTCTTTTCTACCTCCTCTGCTTGCTTCTCCAAAGAGATCGTTCTGTGGAGCAAGGGCTGTAGCTTGGGAGCCACTGCTCTGTTCTTCATGTTCCTTTTTATTCTCCTTAACTTCTAAGCTTTTCCTTAGTCTTTCTCTTCCCAGAATATCCCTCAAACACTTCTCCTGTGCCAGGCACTGACTCTTCAGTGCCTCTCTGTCCTTCCGCCAGGCACCAGTGGGACTTCAGTTTCTTTTTTCTCTGTCTGTTTCTTGTTCCTGTATCCCAGCAGATCTTCATTCACTCTGCTGTTGGAAATGGGGAAGTGGGAAAATTGGTTCTTCTGCCTGCTCTGTATTAACTTGCTGGAGAAGATACCTCTCCCTGTCACAGTGGGGAGAAAAAAATAGCTGGGCTGGGTCTCCTCCTCTTTCCCTTGGGATTCATTCCATTCTTCCTTTCTTATTGATTAGGACTATGCTATGCTGGCCAAACCAAGAATAGATCAGATGGCACAGCGGACCCCACTGGGCCAAGGTACGTTTCGAGCTGGATTACTGGAACAGAAACCATCTCCGAGGTGAAAATCAAGGCCTAGCTACCAACGTTAAACACCCCATTTGTCTGTTCCTGCCTTCAGAAATCCCGTCTGCTGCATTAGGACTCTGCTAGGGAAGGGAATAAAGAAAGTGCTGTGTGGGAGAACCGCAACCTAACCCACACCCATTGAATAGGGCACACTACTGCAGGATTTTCCAGGAAAAAAACCCCAATTCAGTCTTTAAAACATGTAGAGCTGTATTATAATAAGCTGCTGGCAAGTCTGAGTCCCTGAATGTAATTGATGTTTGTGTCTGTGTAAGTATCTATGACAACAAATAAATCGCATGTTTGGGAAGTGTCCTTGAGTGAATATCGGTGGGGGGTTGGTTGCATTATGCTGGTAACACTTAGCATTTTCAGACTTTTAATTCCTAAGTATTACTATAGATGGGTATGAGTACTTTAGGAAAATGAACTAATTAGTTATAAGATTTTTTTTTTTTCTTCTTTGCAAGTGGGACCGACTCCGAGTAATGCTATTTATTTAAGCTGATTCCAGACTTCTAGACATCTAAAGGAGTGAATATTTTTAGGAGCTTTAATGCTAAGCAGGAGGCTTGGACTCAAGGTCAATGGGCTGTGGGTCACTTTCAGCCATTTCAGGAAGGCAGAAAAGGGGATCTAACAAAAATTTGTCAGTGTTACTGTTGTAGTGCTACAAAAAGTAAAAAGCAAACGAAGTCGGGAAGTCATCCTACAGAACAGAGCTCAGGATGAGCACGTCTGTAAGAACGGGGCTCGAAATGACAAGCAGGACAGCACAGAGCACAACTTGTTCTGTACTAAGACAAGGTCCTCTTATTTTTCCTTGCTGAAGAGCAGCTGTACCACCAAATTCACGCACTGAGGCTCTTCTGCTCAGACTTGATGATCTTAACGGTCTTTCCAACATAAATGATTCCTTGATTGCTTTGGCCTTGCTCACTGCATCCGTTTTACTCCTATGTTATACTGTGCTCTCAAGCATGAGAGTGAGAGAATAGAGAGGCGTCCTGTTTGTCCATGCAGAACTGCACCTATGGCTGTCTCCACCCCACACTGCCTAACTTGCTGAAACTGGCCTGTAATGGGGAGGCTATGGATCCCAATCAAATATTTGAAAAAGTTATGCACCTAAAATGGCACTCAGAAAGCCCAGTCACTGGCAGCACTGGGGGGGAGGTGGTGCAAGACCTGCTTCCTCTCATCTGTTGCTGCCTTATCTGGGGCTTCATGGGGAATGTCTCTCACGTGTCTTCATGTATCTGCTGGCTGTGGTTCCTCTTGCATTCTAACCTCTCATGATTAACCTTATCCTGGCTCTTGTCTTTTGTGAGCAGCTGTGCACGCTCTGCAGTGCACTGGGCAGGGCTTGACAGCACCAACCCAGCTGTGCTCATTTTCCAGTTCTGGTTTTAGCACTTCCCCGGTGTCACGGCTTGACGCTATCCATTACAAAGCTCTGTTTCTCAGTGGATCACAGGTTTGTCAAGGTATTAACCATTTGGGCTGAAAGTTTAGATGTTCCATATTCAACTTAGGATAAATAGGTTTGAAAATACTGGCTCGTGTGATTCAGGTTTTTCCTGATTTCCTAATTTTGCTTATGCTAAATAAAAGAGAATGTCTAATTGGATCTGCCCTTTTGCTCCCAAGATTTAGAAAAAGAAGTTGCAACTTGCCTTTGGTCTACAGTCACCAGAGTGGTCAGAGCTTTACAGTTGAAAACTGCAGAGACAGAAACCGGGACTGGAAATGGGGTGGGGAAAAGGTTAAGTCTTTCTGGGCAAAGTAATTTAGAAGCAAGCAGGTTGAGGAGAAGAGTGGAGGAGGAAAGACTGGTTTGAAGAAGAACCATGCTCATTATGGCTTTGCTAATGTGCGACTGTTCAGATCTGAACGAGCTTTTAATGCGGCTAATGCATAATTTGCATGCAAGCACGGCAAGAGGTGTGCGATGCAAATCACGCCTGATGAACAGATGAATATGGGCTTGCAGATACTTGAAGTTCTGAACATTCCTGCGAGATGAGGCTGAGGAAAAGCCCCATCACAGGCAGAAAGCCTATGCTTGAGTCTTTCATCAGAAAAGCAGCTACTATATTTTTCTGTACAACTCAGGGGTTGGTACGGGGACCGGCGCTGTTTAACATCTTTGTCGGTGAGGTGGACAGTGGGACTGAGTGCACCTTCAGCAAGTTTGCTGGAAGGGAATAGTAGCATTTGGAAAGCTGGTGAAGATGTGCTGATGTGCAGCGCTGGTGAACTTGGTGATGAAATCATAGTTCACGAGGATGAATTATGTTGACAAACCCCTTGGGAATCTTGATTTGCACTGGAGATATTTTAAGAATCTTCTTTTTGTTCTGTAATTATTTCAAACTTTTGATAGTTCAGTGAGCAAAACTAAACATCAGCAGCAGAGTCCTTTGCATACATTTTTAATCCTGTTACAGAAGCGGCAATCACAAATTGAAGTGTAAATTCAAGGAGCCTTACAAAACTGGAAAGGCAACATATTTCAGAGCTTGTGGTGATTTAGAAAGCAGAACTAGTGATGTTATCAATGCCTCTCCGGAGGCCTGACACCAGGGTTCAACTGGTCTTACTGTTTCAGATACCCGCCACCAAGATTTATCTGTGTTTCACCAAGTATGAGAAATATATGAACACAGGGGCTTCCGGCTGATCCCCCCAAAAGCCATCAAGCCGCCTCCATTAATGTCAGCACACTCGTAAATTTGAGCATGCACTGAAGTAGGCAACTTCTGGCACTGCACAGAAGCTTCCAGAGGTGTCCCCTACCTCCTGTAAATCCACGGACACCTTATAAAGTAGATTAACTGCAGATGGAGTTAATAACAGTTGTCCCTCCTTTGGAATTAGAGGGGTTCACTCTTTTGAAAGAGGACAATGTCCCTGCTTACTGCAGGGGGGTTGGACCAGATGACCTTTAAAGGTCCCTTCCAATCCAACAGATTGTATGATTCTAAGTGGTGTTCCATAAGCAAGGAAGGAGGCCTGAAGGTTTGTGGGGTATTTTGTTTGTTTGGTTGCTTTTTTTAAATGGCTGTCAAAGCTAGACAGTTGATTGCAATCAATAGGAAAACAGGTTGCAGAACTGTGGGCTCCACTCCTCCCCACCATACACAAACAATCCTCTTGTTTATGATAACTTATTTTCCCTCTGTTCAAAGAAACCCAGTGGGTTGTTTGCTCTGGTACTCCTCCGGTAAGCCAGCAATGCATTTGCATTCCATTCCCTTGCTCCCTCCAGCCCTAAAGATGTCTGCCAAAATTAGTCAATAGATAACTACTCAGTGGAAGCTTTAAGAATGTGTTAGGAAAGGCCTGAACATTACCCATTAATGTTTACAGCTCCTAATTATGTTAATTAATCAGTCTTAGAGGTTGTCTCACCCAGGAGCCCAAAGGCAGGATTTTAGTTCCCACAGATGCACTTTAAACTAACCAGCTCAGACTCAGTGGCACGGCTGCTTGCAGCGAGGAGCTCAGCGTGGTTTAGCTGTCAGAAGATTTATGCAGGGCCCTGGACAGGTTTTGCTGTCAAGAGCATTGTGCTGTCACGGCTGTGGTGTGTTCCAGTTGGATACTGAAGCTAGTTTTGACTGTCTACATGAGGTACAGTCAAACATCTGGGAGCGGGCTGAGCCACGTTCAGGAAGACGGATGTTAAATGGAAGCTGTTCCTGCAGAATGGCCTTTTGGCACGGGAGAACGGCATTCAGAGAGCACTTTGTACCAGCACTAATTGTTATGATACAGAGATTACTGCCTTTGCAAAAGCTGAAGTTGTTAGCTCTGTCACAAAAAAAAAGCAGAGGTGAAACTACTGATAGAAAAACCAGACGTCTCTTCTATCGCTTTCTTGGAAGCTTTGTAAAAGACAGGTCTTGTCCCAATGTGAAATGCCAACTATTCTGTGTCAGTTGATTTAGAGACCAATGGGAATAACCCCTTTGTGGAAGAGATATTTTGGCTTTCTGTCTTTTTTTTTTTTTTTTTTTAAAAAAAAAAAAAATACTATTTTTCAGCTCTTCCTGAGCTTGCTTTCTTCTTTACAGCAGGACTGATGAAAGAACAACATATAAGTCTTGCTAATTAGCCAATATTCATCAAAGGTGCCCGCTCACTGTACCTATTAATATTTCTGTGGTTTTGCAGGAAGACAAAGTGTCCGGGCAGAGGAGGACGCCCAAGCCTGTGCCATCCTCTTTCGGAACTTTGTCTCCACAATTCAGAGCTTGCCTTTTCTCTCCTGAGGAAAAATGACAAGACTCAGAATCTACCCGACCCAGCCTGGCTGCAGAATGTGATGCAGAAGAAGCTTCTACTAATTTTATGTTATTTCCTAAAGCATTTAGTTTGTGTAGGCTTTCAGTGCGCAAAATACAAGCGGGTAGGAGAAGATACATTCGACTCCAGTGAACAGGTAAGGACAGGAGAAAAAGGTGGTGCAGATACAGACCTCCTTCTAATTTAGTTCGGCTCTTCCTTATCTGGTGGAATTAGCAGACAACTCCTCATTTATCCCTGTTTGCAGAATATCCTGATTTCTACGTTGAGCTCACAGGTGCTTCTGTCTGGTAATTTTGGCTCCCGTAGTGGAATGTCGCATACGAGTAGCTTGTGAGCATATGACAAGCCTTTAATGATGACAGGGAAAACAAGTAATGACAATGCGGATTAGGTGGAAGAGAGCGGTTCATCACCCATCTATAAATGACTCCTGTGGGCAGTAACTCCTGGCTGAATATAAAGTACCAGATACCAGAGAGGCATTTTTTCAGGTAGGTTCCTACAGGAGAAATGCCCTTGCAGGGGTGTCGGGAAGAAGGGAATGCATTTTCCAGAGTAATGGGGAATCGTATGGAACGAGGACTGTGATTAAGGGGCTGGTGATGTCTCTGGTTCATTGTGTTCCAAGGATTTCCAGCCTGGAGCTCGCTCTTTAAGAGGACTGTCTGCCATAGACATTCATTGCCCTAGAACTGGTTATTAAGAATTTTTCCTATCAGCTGTTTTGTGAACTGTTGCCATACTGTGTAGAGACCTCAATCCATACGCCCTGGTTACCTGGAAGGTGCTTCTGGCGGGTTGAGGGCACGTACAGCGAGCGAGACAGGACTGAAAAACGACACGAGTCCGGATGGACTTAAAGCAAGGATTCCTGCGAAGCAGAGCTGGGGCGGGACGGGGAGGGGGTGTCGGTGCTCGGCACCGCTGAGGCGTCATCTGTCTCTGTCCTGTTGGCAAGACTTCAGTTGCTGATGGATTGCCTGGCAGCTTTCACACACGTTAACGTTAACTTCATAAAAAGCAGTGTGTACAGAGTGTGAAATGTAATACAGGCAGTGCCTGACACAAATGAATACTTTCCCTATTCTGCGGAGTTTCAGAGCAAAACCTCTCTCCCCATTCATCTTCCTCCTGCCTCCTCCTTCCCCACCCCCCGCTACCTAGGGAGCCTCCTGAACGGGCCTATTGGCAGTAAACTCAGCTCAACAAAACAGTCTGGTGAAAAAGGGAAATATAACACGCTCACTTCCTATTTCTTTCTCCTTTCCTCTGCATCAAAGCCTGGGCTGGCTGTCAGGAATGTTCAAAATGAATAAATAAAGTGCAGGAGCCCCCCCGGCTTCAAGAAGGAGTCTCATTCACTCACCATGAAGCTTGGCCAATTCTTTTCCTGACAGTACTCGAGTCAGCAGGCAGCGCGAGAAGATCATTCAAAGCTAATCAGTAAAGTGTAAACCTATTATGAAAGCACATTTACCCCTCGCCTCCTCCTCCCTCCAGAAAACCAATCCCCAAATCTGTGGGAATAACACATAACGTACATAAAAGTTGCTATTACTTAGATCCCCTGTTATTAGGTCAGCAATGCCACTGATGAAATGCTCCCCAGAGCACTGAGCGGCAGCATATAAATCCTCCAAGAAATTCACAGCATAATTTGTTACAGCTAGAGGGCATAAGATGCATTACAGTAAAGCCTGTGTATCAGACTCTCCCCTGCGATTCTTGAGGCTATCTCTGGTAATAAAAACCTCATCTTGATTTCTTATCCTTTGTATTGATTTCTGTCAGGGAAGACTTTTGTTACACGCAGATACTACTCTCTTTTTCTGTATAACAAGGGGATCCTTCTCCCCTTTTCTCCCCACCCCTTTTTAAAATTTATTTTAGGGATGACTCCAAGGAAGATTCATGATTTGGGAACTGTTGGTGGGTACAGTGGGTAGAGAGCGGAGAAGACGACGATGACAGATTTTGCATATGCAGCGCAAAAAACCCTAAACGTGAAATCAGAGAAAAAATGTTTCTGGTCTGGAATAGTACAGGAAATTGAAACTAAGCCCCCAGCTATGCAATTGCTATATTTTAATATGGAACGCTGTTGTTAATATAACGGATGGAATCTGTGGGAGTCACAGGATTAAAATCCAGACTCAGATGTATATAATCACAGCAGCTGTTAATTTTGCAACACTTGTACTCCTGCTCTATGAATTATAGAGCTGCCTTGAAAAAAAAAGGGAGGCCTGTAGGTACACTGCATGATGCCTTTTTAAAAAAGCTTTAAAAAAAATTATCTTTCTTTTCTAGTATGGTGCCCAGGGACAAGGCCAAATAGAAATCTAGAAAGCTTTATGTGAATAATTTGCAAGCTCAATCAGAACAGCTCTGTATAAGTCAATACAGATAAACAGAATGATGGATGGTAAGGCTGCAAAATGCATAGTGTTCTATCAAAAACATTTTGTCTTTTCTGCCGTGGGATTACTATAAACAACCGGTACGTTTTCATTTAATCTATTCCTTTGGGTTTTTCCTTTATTTTGTTTTTTTTACAACCTATCTTGATGAGAAGCTGTCTGGGGCTTTGAAATGACTGAAGCTATGCCTATTCCCTGGTGCAAAGAAAGTGGTAAATATTTATAGCAGTTCCTACAAGTGGAGAAATTTAATACATGCTCAGTGCTTTTGTAATCTAATAGCAGCTGTGCTGAAAGACAATACCTGCTAATTGTATTTCCTATCACATCCTTTTCCAATTGAAGGATAAAGTATAGAAGTTTGGGTTTATTATTTTTTTTTTGGGTAGATACAGTAAAAATTATTCAAAAGAATCTTTGCTCCCCTTTAGCTATCTGTTTATTTAATAGACTATGGAAAACGGTAAACTCTGTCAAAAAGCCTAGTTAAAGAATAATTTATAAACTACATTTAGCCGTTGATTTTGTAGATGGGCTTAGTGGAGAGCCAAAATATATCCTGGCAGGTAATAATTAATGTAAGCCTTGATACTTCAGACCTAGCCACTGTTCTGCAGGACACAAGGACACAGCTCCTGATAGTTCTGCAGCATTTCTGACATGCGCCACATGGAAAGCTTGGCTCTGTGTGACACATGTGCTCCCCGTGTGTAGAAACTTGCTGACTTTTTTTTTTTTTTACGTATTTTGGATGCAAGTGAATACGTCTGTGGTGAAAATTATTTCGGTCGCTTAAATAGAGGCCTCCTGCGAAGAGCAGGACGTCAGGCAGCTCGCTTTGACTCCTCTTGGTCCCGTAAATCACTGCATCACTCAGGCAGATTCATATGAAGTGGAAAATCGCGGGTGATGTCCAGCCTTTGCTGAAGCTGATGGCAGCTTTCTCACTGGCTTCACTGGGGACGGAATTTTATCTACCGCTATGCTAAGTCACCAGAATGGCTTTTACCAATGATCTGTCTAGTCACGGCCAAAATGCGCCTTACTGATTTGTAGAGATGATGCTGGGCAGTTAATTTACAAGCAGAGAGCGACGGGGAGTGTGGTCAAACACACTGCTCTGCCCGCAGCCTGTCCCTCTGCCTTCAGTGGTGACCCCGCACACGCAGCGTTTCTTTAACTGTGCTCTATCAGAATGGTCTGATTTAGCTTAGAACTGCTTTTTGGTTAATTTTTTTTTTTAAAATGTCAGATTGTTTCAGATGGGTGGGTGGAGAAGCAGCTCTGTCTGTGGTTATTCTACAAGGTTGGAGGGGAGCTGTTTTCTCAGTCTCTTGGCTGCAGCAGAACGTGTCTGACTAAAGGCTTGCCTACAAGCAGTAGTGTCGTCAATTAACTGTGTGTGGGTATATCGTAGTCCCATTTAATACAATCACTTGCTCAGGAAAATCAATCCAAGGTCAGTTAATGTGGTGCTTATATTCAAACATCTGCTTTAATCTTTGTTAATTCTCAAGTCTAGATGAGTTCAATACTACTGAGCCTGACTAGACCAGACAACTTAAAGGTTAGCTAAAGAATTCCTTAGAACTTGTTTAATCACATGTTTACATGCTGGGATACTGACTGTGGCTGCCTATAGCCTTGAAGTCTCACTTCCAGTTGGGCCCCTGGGCGCATCTGGGATATAAACGTAGCAACAAGGTCCCATTTCACTTGTAAGGGCAACTGAATAAGAAAGCTCAGCACTTACACTCCACCTTACATCTGCAGAGCGTTTCATAGATACGTGAGACCGAGGTTGCTTATACATTAGGTAGCAAGGGTTTTGATGAACTGCTTGTTCAGCCATTCCTCTCCAACTCCCTTGATCGAACGATGGCTTTGGCTTCCTCCAAATGATGCGTTGGCTTGGTCAGGCTCTTGGTTGGCTCTGCTGTTAAGCGTCTCCGTGGAATGGATTTTACTTTTAATAATATCTCGTAACTGTCTTTGAAGAGGTTTATGGCTCAGCCTTATTCTCTAGGAAATTGACTGTTCTCTGCTAATCTCCTAAAGAAACATCATTATTGGTTCACACAGTATTTCAGCTAGTTCTCCTCAAGCTCTAGAGCCAAGTTAATTGGACACGATTGACCTATGTTAGAGAATTACTGTTAGATGAGTAATATTAAGCAAAGGAAACAAGATCTTTCTGTACCTCTGAACACGCTGGGAGTTGCGGGGAGCGGCAGGAAATGGCAGCTCAAGAAGTGTGCAGCCCCGGCCCTAGGAACGGGGTTGATTTAGGGAACGGGGAAGTGCTTTGTAATAACCGAGGTTTGTAAAACCAGCAGTTTTTTCTAAAGGAGAGCTAGATGGGGTAAAAATAGACCAGAGTCTTGAGTGGTTATAAGACGCAAAAGTACAAGAAAGAAGAGAAACAGATCGTGGTAGACCTGTGAGACTGCTATTTTTATGGTTGCTTTTTTTTTTTTTTTTTTTTAACAAACACTACACTGTCATATAGCTACCAAAACCCGATTAAAGTAGTCAGGGAATAAATAGAGCAGGACTTCATCACAATGCATTTGTATTTCCAAATGGAAACTGCATGCTGAAGGCAGGTCCAGCACGCTGAAAAAAGACTGAACGATTAATGGACGTGACACTAGTCCACCAGACAAACGTGAGCCCTGTAACACCACTGAGCAGCTCAAGGCACAAAACCACTGGAATTGTTTTTGCAGAGCAGTTTTCTGCAGAGCAGCTCAAACCTTGCTGCTAAATCCTGGAACTTTTGAGTGCTGCTTCCCAATTTACTTTTCCATACAAACCCACTGGATGGGGTAAATCCTGGAAAAAATTACCTATATCATAAAACCAGTCTATATTCCTTAGTACAAGGCTTGACAGTATTGCCCTACTAAAACTGCCAGTCTCAAAATGTCTTCAGCTAAAGTAAACTTCCTGAAAGAACTATAGGTGTCAGACTGATTTTAAAAACATGTTAAGTATGTGCTCAACTGTGCTGAGACGTCACGTTTTACTGAGATCGGCAGCACTGCTTAAGTGAAATGACATTTAGGGGAGCGTCTTGAAGGTCAGGCCTCAAGCGCTTCAGATTCATATCAGCTGCTGGATAACACCAGCAGCAGGCACCTGGACTGCAGTACCAGTGACGTGATGTGATTTGCTACAGCAAATAATTATACTTCTACCTCACGGAAGATTGCGTTCTCTCTCTTTAAACCTTATGCATTCAGACAGGGACAAAAAAAGTCACTGTTCCTAAACTTTAAGTATGCCTCTTATAAGGATAAAGCCAAACCCCAAGCTAACATGCAATCTGAACGTATCTCCACTTCAGTGTCTGTGGACCTGATTCCGCAGTCAGTTGTTCAAGGTGACCTCTGAGCCCTGCTGGACTGTGCAAGGAGCGATGTACTATTCTGGTTTCCCCCCCCCGTTTAGGAGTCCTGCTGCTCAGGACCTTAGTTCTGCAACTGGTGCAGAGCTGGTTCTGCAGCTGGGACTGGCATCACCACTGTAAAATGGATTTTTGCAATTCGTAAGAACTGCAAAATCAGGCTCCTTGGGGCAAACGGACTTACTGAGGGGCAAGTGCTTATCTCTGCTCACCGGCACTCGATGAAACACTGCCCGATCTGATCTTGGAGAGTTTCCTTGATATCGCGTCCCTCTGTTTCTCTCAGCTTGTCCTTGATGGATACCTCCTCGTGTCTTGCCGGGACCTCACCTTGCAGGGCATTTACTTGCCCAGTGTGCATCTGCGAAATACTCGTTGCCCTTAAATGAGGAGGTAGGCTCTGAAAACAAGAGGAGAAAACAAAAGGTACAAATTAAAAGAAACTTAATATAAACTGGAATGCCAGGTTGACAGTGAATCCAAGCTTAAGCCTTAATTTATTTGCAGGAAGCCAGGAAAAAAAACCCTGTGCTCATAAAAAGTGCCTGGATGCACACAATGGTCTATTGTTAGTGTTTCAGTATTAATTAACAACATTGCAATGTACAAAAACAACCCTTCCAGCGTGGGATCCTGGGATCTCAATGAGACAGGTGAGAAAGCTGCTGTTCTGCAAATGCCAACTTTATCCATGTCAGAAGGGTGCCAGAGATTTTTTAATTGAATTTTCAAATGTTTGGACTTCCCATTGGTACTTTTTAATTAGCCAGTATTGTTTTTAATTTGTTCACTTAAATTTTTATATGCACTACTTGGTCAGTGGTTTCCTGGTATTTTGTTGCAGCTGGTCATATTCCTTTAGGAAATTGACTTCCCTCGAGGAACAACAGCAGCAAAAAAAAGAATAAACAAACCCCCAAACAGTGCAATAAAAATCATAGCTCCCCAAGTTTCCCATGATTTGATAACCTTGGCAAGACGGTTTAAAGTCTTACAGTGATTTCTGCTTTGTGATTGATTTTACATGTGTACTTTGAGAGAGAAAAATGAAAGTCTTTCTGGTATGCAAATACAGAAGCATGAAAAATACCATCTGTGTGGGTGGTCTGAAACTTTGCATTTTTTAGCTTGCAACGGCTGATAAAGTTAAGATGTTCCCGGTGTTTTACGAGCTACTACTACCTCCTAAGTGTAGAGAAAAGTATATTTTAAAAATTAACTTGTAAATTAGCTGTGGTTTTTTTGAAATTCTCGAACAAAATATTCTCCACATCCTTGAGAAGTAGTGATTGTATTATCTGATAGCGTATGTCAAATTTAAGAATGGAGAACAGGAGAAAATTTGATTATCTGTTTTTGTGGTATGGTGTTATACTCTTCGAAGTTAGTGCCTATCTGACATATAGGTGGCAGCACATGTGAATACAAGCCTAGGAAAAAGGCCAGTACTATTCCGCTCTGTCCTTCCACCTTCAGAACGTACAGAAATTGTGCTTAAACCGGCACATCTCAGAATAATTTAGTAATACGTTCTCCTTGCTCCGGTGACGTATTTTCTAGTGTGCTCCAAGTCCTAATTCCAGAGGTCTCCCACAAAGACAAAAAAGCTTCGACCAAAGGTCTGGCCAGCTTATATTTAAGAGCTGTTATTCGGTGTTTTTCCATGCTTCCACCAGGTTCCAAAAATCACTCACAAGTGCCAAGCAAATTTGGTTTCAGAAAGCACACAGCGGGACTGCACGGTATCCAAAGTAAGTGCAGAGGCCCTGTTCAGGAACGCAATTTACTGCCTTCCCCGCATCTGCCATGTGTGACTCGCAGTATGCAAAAGGAATTGGTCAAGGCCACCAGTGAGAAAATATTCAGGAGGAAATAAGAAGAGCAGCGTGCTTTCAAAAGGCGGCTGGACGTGCTCTCTTCCTGAATATCTGACCCAAAATGTTGCCTTTCCCCCTGAGATGTTACCTTCACTCATGTTTCAGTTTCCCCTGAAGCGTTTCCAATTCTTCACCAGCACATATTTTTAAGTACGGCATGACTAATATTAATGCTATTTATTTGTATTTCACCTGGATTTCACCGCTGTCTGCCTTACTAATACGAAACGAACCTCAGAATAGCCAGATGTGATGATGCTTTCTCTGGGCTCACGTGGAACCCCGAGGAGGACCCACGAGGCTTGCTTCCCAGACTGAGATCCAGAAACAAGACCCGCTTCCCTCGGGCGGTTTCCCACTCAACTTTTGCTTCACTACAACGATGCTCAAGGGATCGCTTTTCTGAGAAGTTCCCATCGGAGTGCTGCTGCCTAGAGGTATGGGGAGCAGGGCTGCTTACGAAGAGACGAGCCAGCTAGAGCTAGCATGGCTCTTCCATGTCTTTGTGTACTGCCATAGCACAGCCTGAACAGCCACTGAGAGGACAACCTACGAGATTTCTTAACTAGGTCCTCGCCAGGGGAAGGGCTGTTTCATTTAGAAACATGTTTTCCAACATTTCTTGCTGAAGATAGGTGAGAAGATAAGGGAAAGAAATCTGGGAGCAGAAGAAAGGGACCGAATGAGTATTTCCATGAGCAGAGGTAGCTGCGGTGAATGCTGATGGTGTCTTGCTGGGTGGGCAGCAGTTCTCCCATCCTGTCTCCTTTGGGCAGTGACAGAAGCAATAGTCAAGCCTCGGCACAATGATATCTCCAGCTTTAGTGATGCTAATTTGCAGCCGATGGAGAAAGATAGCCTCCTCTACAGCACACATCTAAACATTTAAGGGTGAAATGCCATGAGATGGCTCACCAGATGAACAGCTTTTGGTGCTGGGAAGGGGCAGTTCCCCCTCTGCCCTAACTGCTGGACGTGTGGTTCCTCCCTTCTCCTGCACAGTCTCTGGCACTCACCTGACAATGTGGTGAACCAGTACAGCTCTCTAAGAAGCGGAAAATAATCCCTTTTATCTCCCCTGGGTTAATTCTCTCTCAGTGTAACGAGGTCCGCAAGCCAGCCAAGGAGGCAACTGAGGCCCAGAGCCATAGCAAGGGAAGGGGTGGGCAGGTGTGGGACCAGAACAACATGGAGAGCAGGATGGCCCCTGCAGCAGCAGACAGGAGAGCTCCTCTTTGCCGTCTCTGAACCTTTCCTCTGCTCAGCTTCCCCTCTGAACTGCTCTCCACTGAGCCCCAAGGGAGCGTTTGATGACCAGCAACTCATCGCCGTGATATACCAGCGTGTATCTCATCAGTACCAAAGCCAGATGAGGTAAGAACTATTTGAACTGGAAAGAACATGCCCACGTGAGCAAGCCCATAAGCAGAAAATTCTTATCTCTAAGTGAATTAATACAGACCATATCTACCCTCAAGTCTGGAGTTGTGAAAGTGGTGTGGACACAGCCCAGGTAGCTCTAAACCAGGTGGCTCAGGTGCTGATGACAACAGGGCTACAGAACGTGCTCTGGTCTGCAAAATCCAGCCGAGCCCTGAGTAAATATTTGTGCAGCTACCGTTCTGAGCATCATACAGTTACCAATATACCTGCTGATACTAGTCTATGAGCTGCACGCAAAGCCCTAAGGCTGACATACAAACATAACCTTGTAGAACAGCTTATGAAAAGAAGGTCTGTTGTATTTTGACCTTTTTTTCCCTTTTTTTTTTTTTTCCAAAGAGTGTTCTACTGCAAGAAAACAAAAGAAACAGGAGCCACTTCTACCAATGAGAGTCCAGTTACCCCCCTTCGCTAACCCCCTAAAGAAAGGAATGAAAGAGGAAGGGAAAGATGGTAAGACTGTATGCTCATTAATATTTTAATGGGATTAATATTTTAATATTAATATTTTCTAAAATAAGGTACGTGGAAAAGGGTTTATTTACATGAAAGAAAAAGCCGTTGCTGATGTGAGATGTGCTGTTGCCTGACTGCTTCCATCACTGGGAAAGCAGGGCTGGCTCACACCTAGATGGCCAGATAAGCTGGGGAGGAGGGTAGGTGTTGGAGAGGAGCCCAAAAGATGGATGGACATGGCAGGTACAAAAAGATAATTTATCTGAGCGGGAGTCGGCGCTGCCAGGTAAGCTGTTGTGATGAGCAGCAGAGAGATACGTTAATAACAAATGACATCCTTTGAAGCCAGCCTGGTGGTGGACGGACAGTTGCCAAACCAGGGGCTCCTCCTGTAGTGCAAACTTTGGCAATAACAGGCTCCAGCTCCGATGGGCGAGGGAGAACGCGAAACAAAGAGCAGAGCTGGCTGTGATAAATGAGTCCTGAAGGATTCGTGGCCGACTAATGTGGAACATACGCATCGTGTCCTGTTTATGAGTGAAGACCAGGAGGCCAATGTGTGTCAGGAACTGAAGGCTGGCTTCTGTTCAGGCGGAGGAGGAGGAGGAGGAGGTGGCAAGCGGTGAACGACAGTGAGGAAATCATGCTATGGTTGTCTCAGTAAAACAGTATGGGTGGATGTACAACTTGGGCCGGCTTTCCATTCTGTTACTCTGAAATCGATGCAGTTATGTCAAAAAAAAGAAATTGAACTTGAGGAAAAGCAGGGATGAGGAAACATCAAAAGAACTTAGGTGTACACAGGCTAAGTAAAATGGAGGCTATCTTAAAAACTGCTTCCCTGGTCTGTAAGAACTAATCCAAGCGTATTTAAGGGTATGAATGATTAAGGAAAGGAATCGGTTGGTAAAGTACAGGTATGGAATAAGAAGATGAACTATGTAAAATTTGAGTGTGGAAGTGAATTTAGCAACTTACCCCAAAAATAGATGCTTCAGCAGCAGGAGGTGCTGAAGAGATACACCAAAATGTCCAGATGATGTAATTGTGCCATTGTTTTGGCCGTCAGTGTTAGTTCCCTACCATTTGCTGTGCATTTCTGATGCATTTTCATAGAAAATGCTTTTCTTCTTTTGTCAAATAAAAAAGAAAAAAAGACTCCAACTGAGGAAAGAAAATGGAATTCTCAGGCACACAATGGATGGTATGAATTCTTTTAGACTACTGCAACACCTCTAGGAAAAAAAAAAGAAGGCAGCTTTGAAGAGCAAAGGTAATCCGGATTAGAGAATAGTGCTGCTTCTAGCTTTGCAATTTAAGAAAGCCAGTGTGTTAATTTGCTTTATTTTCTCCAGTGTTCTTGTCCTAAACATAAAAGTATATGTCATCCTAAACCTCACCAGCTTCAGAGTTCAAGCCATTCCTAACCCTGCCTTTGCAGCGAGGAGGCAACTGCAAAACCTGGCATCTCAGATTAATCTTCAAGCACTCTTGGGTCTTCAAACAGGGACAGAGCCTATATGACAGCCCAGGTGGAGTTTGTGCTCTCTTGTCAAGGAGTAGACTTCAGAACAAAGTAAGTCTGAACTTTGGTCACCCGACAACACAAGAGAAAATAGGTAGTGAAATAGTAGAAAGGTTGCCGAGACAGACAGACAGTGTGAGAGGTTGGTTTCGAACACCTCCCTGGTGGCCAGCCTTTGACCTGTGCCTTCCAGGATTGCGGATCAACTTTCCATGTGTCCACATGTTTGTTCTGGAGCTCCAAAGAGTTACGCTGAGACGATATGATGACTGCTGCTTTTATAGCCCCCTATACTTAATGTGCACGTTAAGGAAGACAAAAGCCAATTTATTTCTAACATGACTTCTCTCAGCGCCGCTAATGTTTCTGCTTCTGAATCAAAGGGAGGCATTCTACAGTAAGACGCTAATAAATAGCTTTTCCTTGGGGGGAGAAGCATTTTCCCATCTTTAAGAAATTTCTTTGGCCACGTGAAATTCAAATTTGTTAACTTGCCCTACAAACAGCAACTCATTTAGAAACAAATTACAAATATTAGATGGAGACAGTGAACTTGATAATGCAATGCTGCCCCATCAGTTGTAAAATAATGCATCTTAATGAAGGCTTCCCATGTGAATAAACCATTATATTTACAAGCTTTTCACAGTTAATGACCCAGAACTGGATAACGAAACTCACATTTTTAGTGTGGTCCTCTGTCAGCAAAAGTATACATATTAATAATTGATGTTGCTGTAAAAATAGGACACAACATGAAGATTCCTGAGTTTGTGGGAAAATAGGACTACATGGTCCATTAACTTAAAATGCTTATCTAATGCTTGATGGGCTTTGTCTTTAAAATCCTTGTTTAAATTAATAAGGCAAAATGGACATTTGTCTAAAAGAGAATTTTATTCCAACTCATCAGTCAGAAGTACGCTGATGAGAGCACTGTTTGAGTCTTCTGTTCTTTACTCCTCCTCCCCCTGCCCTCCCCAAAGGGAATTTAGGTTTCGTGACAGCGGAAGACCCACCAGCAGAAGGAAGGAAGGAGTTGCCTCCACCTCCCCGGTAAGCCAACGCCATGGAAGTCTCTGTACGTTTTCCCTTTTCGACATAGGAACTCGATTGCACGGATTGCTCTTTCCTAGCTTGAAAAGCCTGCCTTTCTGCTTAGTCAGCTCAACAGCTCTTTCCGACGCAGACTGCTTTATTGTTCATTATAAAACACTTAGAGGTGTGCAGGCTGGCTGAGCATGCTTAAGGCTACAGTTCTACATATAGGAGGCCCCACGCTGTGGAACTAACTGCTCTTCAATTGTTCCATTACGACTACGCTTACAAGGAAAGATAGTCTTCATTTCAATGAAATAAACGCATTTCATTTTTACTTGGCGTTTTAAGGCTAACGTTCGTATTATGCCTGAAAGGTAGATTTACTGCAGCTTTTATTACGGGTACTTAATTTAGGACAGCTTCTTTGCTTAGACCTGAAACAGCACAGCTGAAACACACACTGAATGGTTTTATGGGACTTCTTCGGTGCGTGTTCTGCTACAGACAAGATTGTCCTAAATTGTAATGTGTCAATAGACATACTGGTTGCGTAGCATTTTGCTGTAGATTGCTTACTTTCAGAAACAGTATAGTTTGCTTCTCTGAAGGGCTTTATTTTGTAAGCAAAGTAAGTATTTTTGGTGGTCACTTATTTTCACAAGGAGTGAAAGTGAGGTTTTTTTTCTTTCTTTTTTTTTTTTTTTTTTAAAGTTTAGACTACACAGCCAAGTAACTCCTTACTAGTAGAATAAAGGAATTTACCACTTAAGTAACTGAGGTCCTGTTCTTTACTCATGACTATTATTCCACTGAATTTTAAACAGTGATCCAAATTCTCTTTGAAAGTTTAATATAGGAGTTAGCTATGCCCTTGCTTTCTCATTTCCTCGATGTACTTTTCTCTGGCTGCAGGAAGAATGTATTTTTAAGAGGTCTCTTCTCTTACGCAGATTGTATTCGTATAGGTTCCATGGTACACAAATGGTGATAGCCACATCAATTATATGGCTGAATCGCTAAATTAGGCACAAAAAAGGAACAACTAAGCAAAATATATTGCATTCATTAAAGCTTCCCTACTATATGATTCACTTCAATGGCTTTGCCAATTAAAGTAATTGTCATATGCACTCAAACAAAGCATTTGTAGTAAGAGGCCTTGTTAGAAAAATATTGAAAATGGCTGTTTTATAGATTTATATTATGTATCTACATATATATAAATATTGACATGCAAACTTTTTAATAAGATAAGAGAAAGAACATTTGAAGTGAAGAAAACATTTATATTCATGACCATATAAGTTTATATAATATTGGTTATGTTTATTTCCAATATTATACCTGGGCATGATGTCAAGCTTCTGCTAAAAATGGCAAATGCGTTTTGGACTCTGAAAGGCATTGTTAGTGTGACTCCAGCCAATGAAAGCCGAATTATTTAGCAGGCTTCTCGCTTCCCAGTGTCTATTTCAAGAATAAGCAAGTTTAAGATTTCTATGGAAAACAGGACAGATTAGATATCGCTGTTTAGATGTATATGGATGCTGGGTGAAATAACCTATAACTTTGTGCTGACATCTAAACGTCATTTAGGCTGTACGTAAAACAAAAGTCATTTTAATCTTATGCTTGATAAAAACAGGCCTGGTGTGTACCACTACTGTAATTAACCACTTTCAAGAGCCGAAGAAATATTTTAAATTTCACTTACTTATGGATTTTGTGGTTTGTTAATTCCCATATAATATTTATTTAGCCATAACCTATAATGTTTACACAGAAGGCTATTCTGGGAAATGCTAATTTTTTTTTTTTCCTGACTGGATGAAATGAATTATATTTATCAGGAATTCAAAGAACAAGGAATGTTTGCCAGACTGTTTTCTCAGATATAAATAAAAGCATTATCCGAGACAACATGCCTAAATTAGGGTATGTTTAAAAGAGGTAAGAAGGAGAGAAGAGCTTTTTATTTAAAACCGCATATATCCTTTCATGTGAAAAGGATACAGAATAAGGAAGAATGGTGGAAATATTATATGAGAAAATCATAGATCAGCATGTTTTGTGCCACTTGCTCTTTGGTAAGGGCTGAAAATATGGAATAGAAGAGTGTTAGGGGTGTGTAACTGTAAATCAATACATGTATCCGTGAGACAAGAAGGCATTTACGTGTGTACATGTCCAAAGCATACAGGGCTCAGCCCTATAAATTGCTTAGGCATGGAGAGCGCTTGGCTCCAATGGGATTGATTACTTGGGCTCGTTAAGAGAAAACATGAGCAAGGGGATGTCCAGGACTTCATAATACTCCTGCCTCAAAGTTTCAACAGTAGGCTGAGCCCCTAAATTGGGATGGATTTTGCCTTTTCTTTTTGTATTCCTTGTTCCTAGGCTCTTGCCTACCCTTCCATAAATCAGTCTGATTGCAAACTGTTTATCCTAACATTTTATGTAAAAACGGCTTTTCCTCTTGCCAGTAGCCTGTGTTCTGAGATTTTAAGCATAACTTCCTGCGGGCTCTACCCTGTTAGGAGAGTCTGCTGGTAAGAGCAATGAGTGTGGATCCATTATTAGACTTGGGCTGTTTTGCACCACCCTGAGACAAAGCAGTTGCCAAAAACCTGTTCACACAGCCTCTAACTGTGGTGTTTAATGACAGGGAACTTGTAAACGTCAGAAACAGACAAGTGGAATTATGCACCAGTTTAAAAACTGGAAAGATGGTACATTATAATTGGGCTGTAACGGTAAAATAGTCGGAGCAAGAAGAGACAGGTTTGTTTGGGCTGTACATGCATGTTTTCAAGACAAATTAATGTGATTTTTCTTTCTTTTTTTTTTTTTTCGGCAACACCAGTGTGGTCGGTGTGGCTTAAACACAGAACTATGCCTGGAACGTTGGTTCTGGTGGTCACGCTGGAGCCGGTGGTAAACAGCATTGTGGCAGCAATGTGAGGAAGATCAGGAAACAGGCCAGGATACAGTTATCAAGATATATGTGCTCTTAGTGAGGCTCGCTTCTCTTTACAAATTAAAGCGGTATTACAAATTGTGATTTATTGGAGATTTAGAAAAACATGTGCTGAGGGAATCATGCTGTTTCTGCAATTAAGCTTTAATAAATAATAATAATAATAACGAGCCTTTATTTTTGAGCCAAGAAAAATCTCTGGAACATAGGCTTCTACTCTGTCATCAAGCAAAAGATGAAACAGAATCAAATTCCAGAAAAGATATATAAATTTTTCTGAAGTAAGCAGACAGTAAAGAAAATAATACTGGATTAAGTAAAAGACTGGACAATTCCTGGTCTTTGTTGCACATACTTCCATATTTTTTTAGGCCAACATAACGGAATTTTTCAAAAAACCCCACATTATTCAGACTTCAAATGGCCTAACTCTTTTCGCAAAGCAGTCTTCATATGAAAATAACATAGACATTTTTAAAATACCTATAATCGTAAGAGAAATTATATTTATTGCAGTAAAAGCCAAGTCTCCTTTGGGATGGACTTGGAGTAATGGATGGCTAGGTCTTCTAATTTATCTAAGTCGTGCAGCATTAGAAAAGCAAATTCAACATATTTACACATGAAGATCTGTGGTCATTTTTTAGAGGGCTGACATGATCATACATCAAAGGGACTTGACCTTTGGAGCTCACAGCCTATCTATCAGTGTGAACCAATGCCTGCTTGCCACTCGCTTCCTTTGGAGACCATGGAAGGGAAGGCAGGATGAAAAGTAAAAGGGAACCACAAATGGGGAATATAAAAACACTAGCAAGACAAACAGATTTTTTTTATTTAGAGATACCAATTTTTTCCCCTACATCCTTTGATTATATACTTGATAGAGAGTAATGACTCCAAGTGCAGAGTTGCAAACATCAATTCTCTTGCTCCTAAATGCAGGTCAGGAACGAATATGCTACATGTGTTTGGTTTTAATTCCCTTCATCCCTATGATCATATGGATTTCCTCCCCATAAACTAGGCTATTTACATCCTAGTTATCAGTTACTCCTACCATCAGCCATCATGAAAAGAGCGCTTGGCTGTGAACCCTCCAATAACTGACACCAGACTTAGATTTCCTTCCTAAAACTCTAGTTCTAAGACTCGACAGAAAATGTCTTGGGATTTGGTAGGAAACGATCCTTTGTTTTGCTAAAGGTATAATTTCTAATTCATTTTCAGTACATCCCAAATATTCACTATTTCAGGTTCACTCTGGGAATTTTCTTTGTCTTAAACAGAGGCAGAATCATCACCCAAAGCTCTGTTTAGCTATGCTGGCTACATTTACTGTTAATGACGAGCAGAAATTAAAGACAATAATCCGTAAGGGGTTATCTGTGTTTAACATGGCAAAACTTCGGTAAATGTACATGTTATTTCCTAAAGAAAAGATTTTAAGATCACTCTTAACTGATGATGCACGTTTGTCAGGTGTATGCCATAGGCACAATTAGTTTTCACAAACCTGTAACATAGCTAAGGACAATCCCTTTACTGGGTAAGAAAATCATCCAGATTGTCTGGGAGAAGCAGAAAGCACGTTTTAATTCAAAATTAAATGGTTAGTTTATAAAATATCATTTGAGAACTGCAGAACATGGAGGTATTAATAAACCTACCAAACACAGAGCGGCAATGAATGTTTCTGTAATGCGGTGCTTTAGAGCAGCTTTACTAGAAATTGGTGCAAGGGCTGCACTACTGTAGCTGGAGTTGAAGAGAGCTGTGAGGCTTGATGCCCATTAAATGCCTAATGAAGGCACCTAAAGGATTGGTGGTGGCCAAAGAAAATGTCAGCTGTAAAGAGTTTATCTTCTTGCCAGGAAGGAAGATGTCGGTGGGAGGAGATGTACCTTCTCCGATTATGGAAGGAAAGCAGCCCTTCTTCTGGAAGGCGTGCTTTCATTTTTGTCTTTCACTTCATGCAATCTAACTGACTGTTGACAGCTGTTCACTTCCCTGTACTTTTTCAGTATGATGTGAGGAATATTTTGCTTCTTTCCATGTGGACTTATGGAAATATCGATTTATTAATATGGCAGTTTTAATGTCCCTTTTCCCTGCTCTTGACATACATACACACTGGTTTGCAAAGGGGTGGGAGAAGACGACTTTGCTGCTTTTAATTCTACTTCGGGAATAAGGCAGCTCAAGCGTCTTGGAATTATGAATTAAAAAAATAAAATTTCCTTGCTCTGTCACGCCTGGGTCAAATTCCCTAGAACCTGGGGCAAATTCTACACCGCCTGTTTCCACATCTGCCATATGCATTGGGCTATGTATATACAGCACACATGCATGCAGCATAAGACAAATTGTGCTACTTTTGTGCCATCTATCATTTCAGTGTAGTTCTGTATTCCTTAGGGACTCCTTTTAAAATAGGAAGAACCTTAGAAATTAATTTCTCATCTTCTGCTAAATTGCAAAAGTCTGAGGAACAAACAGACTGTGGCATTTTATATTCTTTAGGCAGCACTACTTACCATCCCCAGAAATATCATCTCCTCTTCTCTCATTTTCTCTGTTTTCTTGCGCTGGATGTATCCACGCCAAACCTGAATTGTAAACAAAACTCTAATGAGATAAATGGGCCTTGTTACAGCTTCCTTTACTGTGGCAGACACAGGAAAAAACAAATAGAGGAAGGAAAGGCACAATATACAATTGAAACTATTACTCTTTAACAGGTTGCCATCTGCTACTTTTTTTTTTTTTTTTTTTAAAAAAAACCATTCTGAAGTCTGTTATCCCCTCATACTGGTATATCTAGCTTCTAAATACAACATCAGCCGGGTTCAAAAGGTGTTTAGACTTAAAATTTAGACCGAGCTCCTGTTCTCAGGCTGAATTATCTGAATTATTCATGTGTAAGGACTTTTTCTGGAATTTAGCAGTGATCTCCCTTTCTTATCTTTACAAGATATGGAATGAACTCTTTCCCCGGAGATCACAGAAAAAGGCATGAATTCCCTGACATGCACTGGATTCCAGAGGGATGCCAGAAAGAGCAACTGAGGTCATAAAAATCAGAATGGAAAAACAACATGTAGGTTATAAAGTCATCCCACATCGCCAGTGCAGGACTGCTTCCATTGATCTCGCATCTAGGGTCCTGTCTCATGTTGTTAAGTGGTTTAAATGATGTATTTCACCTTGCTAGACACCCTGAAAGCTGTCATTTCACAACGCTTCCCATCCCATAAGCTGTGTTTCTGTCTACTGCTGTCCTTCTGAACAAAACATTGTTATTTGTTTCTACCAGAAGTGTTGTTAAATCAGAGATTTCACCTTTTGAATGCAAGTGGCAGCATCATCTGGACTTGGACCTGTTTGGACCTCATGCTTAGTTTGTCTTTCTCTCTTCTTTTCATGGTAAATTTGCTTCATGAATGCTGCTCGACACCGGCCTTGGCGAGCTCGTTCTGCAACCTGGATTATTTTAATGGCTTCTTCAAATGTCATAGCCTTGACAGGTTTCTTCAACAGCACGGCCAAAAAGGAATGGACAAAGCAAAGCATTAGAGTTCTGTGTGTTGTTAATTGCCTACCTCAGCAAATGAAACAACGAATGAACTTCTTGCAGAAACTTTCTAAGGCAAAAAAGTCCCTGTCTGAAACAGCAGAGACTTCTGTCTCAGTGCTATCTTGCAGTATCTTGGAAGTTTGGTATCTTGAGAGATGTTTTTCTGAGGACCTTTAGAAGAAAGTGAACGTGGTGCGCTGATGTGTGACAAGGAAAACCTGATGTGGGGAAACAAAAAGGCTTCAAGGTATCATGTGCTGAAACAGAGGATCTCCACAGATCAACATCACACTGTAAGAAGAGCAGAGAATTTCCCAGAGCTTTACTGTGGAGGCCAAGAGGACTGCAGCTGCCCATGGAAGTAGTCTAGCAGAGAGCCTGTGCTCTGTCTCCGCAGGCTGCCTCTGACTGACTGGTGCTGGCTTTTTTCCCTGGAGCCTTCCCACCACTGCTTTGTTGGATCAATCAATACACAGACTTCCCCCACCAGCACAGTTACTGGTGGAGATTTCAATGGTTGGGACAGCGCAGCGGTTTGACTAAGTGGTCTGATGCAGGCTGTCTCTTATGGCTATAACATCTATGAATCCAAGTCAGCTAGATGTGTGGGCACAGTTGTTTATTCCGGGAGGTTAGCAATGGCTGCTTGTAGGCATTGCACCATTTCCCAAAAGTCAAAAGTATATCAAATCCAGAACAGTCTTCACTGGAGTGCTCACGTACTTCTCTGTAATGACTTTTGCTCTGCCAAAACTCAGTTTTCTACTCCTCCTAGCAGCTGCAGCTCTATAGCTGCACAGAAGAGACTGCAGTCGCTGTTCAGAGGTTATAAACAACTGAATACTAACAGTTGTGCTGACCTGAACTCGGAGTTTTGCCCATTCCTGGTTCAGAATCCTGGTTCAGTAAAACTTAAGCCCGACTTGATTTCAGTAGGACTAATGATGTGATGAGAGTTAGCTGGACCAATAAAGCACCTACTAAACCTGGCCAAAGTGCTGCCCTTTCTCTGACACTCTCACACACACATAAAGCAGAGTCGATTCATTTCGGTCTTAACCAGACTCGAGATGTGACTGGATATTGTTACACAGGAAAAATTAATCTTACTTTCTATTTGTGCCTTATGTGTAAACAGAATTTTACTTCTGAACTGCTATAAAAATGCTTTTCACTTCAGTGGCTCATGCGTTCAGACGTGTGGCTATAAACTTAAAAAGTTAGGCACGCTGTTACATAGGTATGCTGTATGCTTACCTCTGTTTGCAATCCAGCATCGAGCAAAATCTGATCAAGGATTTTCTCCCTCTGCTGCAGGACTTCCAGCTTTTCTTTAATGAAATACCTTGGTATAGGTACTTCTACCTCTTCCTAGAGGAAGAAATAGTCATGAGATGCTTTTTTAGAACTGCGTTAAAATCACATTAGTTACTAATTGAACACCTTTACAAAGCAATAAAATTGGACTGGGATTGTTGACTATTTTGGAGTGTTGGGGAATCTGACCTCTGTAACAGCTGCTGAGCTGTTACTTTGCAATTACTTAAGGCCTAATTCAACAAAAACAAATAAATCAACCCGGTTTCTGAACCACGGCAGCCCAGAAATCTTTCTTTTTATAACAGCTCAATTATATTATCAAACTGTTAAAATATTTGGCAGGGTTGCTGGAAATTTGAGCATGATTTCCACTGAATTGAATACCTCTGGTTGTGTGATCATCCCGTTTTTTTTTTTTTTTAATCAACATGAAAAATAGGTCTGTTCTCTTGCATTTTTCCTTAACCGTTACAAGGAACCGAAGCACAGTTCTGTTCATCTACAGCTATTTCTACAGGTAGACAAACTGTCACTGCCTGTGACTGTGGTATCTCGGTGACTTCTCAAAATCAGGCACGATAAGAAGTGGCCGTCTTTACTTGTTTCCGTTGTTAAAAAGATGTAACTGATTGACATTTCTACCAGTTCTTCTCCTGTAGAATTTTACTCGTCGAGAAATGAAAAAAGACACAGATGGGCAGACAAAAAAACACGCCCCGAAAGTTAACATGCTGTGGAGTGGCATAACCTGTTCTTCGCATTGTATTGAAGACTGGAGACAATTCTCCAAGAATAATTACTGGTAAGTATATTTCTTTGGGGAGGGGAATGTGTCTTCATAGGTCTGGTTCATACTGGTGCCACGTTCCTTATGTACTGTTTCAGGAACATCTAGAGTATTTCCTCAAGTGAATGGCTCACCCGGAGGGACCGGTGGAGACAGGCAGTAGAATTAGCCTGTTGTGCTACTCACGAGGAGTTGCACAGTCTGGTTATACGATAATTTGTCCCCAGTTATATATGGACACGCATCCATTTGCCCAAGGAGCCTAAGCCAGGTACAAGACTTGATGCTGCGCTATCAGTGCTCTCTGTTCTGTCTGCTATGGAAACTGGTGGGCTTTGACCTGCTCAGGGAGATCTTTGACTCGATCCTTTGCAGCCTCAACGCCAACTTTAGTGTGGAGAGATACCGAGAAGAAAAGGGCTGGCCGTAAAGAAGCAGCACTGCTCCTGCCTTGACACAGGCGCATGGTATATGTGCTGCTTGCGAGCCCGAAGGCCTTCTAATACCTAGAGCAAGAATTTGCAAGGAAGGCTGTGGCCAATGAAAACAGCCCCTGTGATCTGCCAGCTTAAAGATTTCGTTACTAATTCCCTCGCTTGCACACTGTGCAGACCGAGACATCTCTATTACAGCAGCATAAGAAAGCTTCCAGGCAGGACTGTGTTTATCCCTAGTGATTTTATCAATGCAGGGGTCCGGTCTGCTAAAATTTCTAAGTATTTGTCTTGTTAAGCTCCCTGTTTGCACCTTCTAACATCCTTGACTGTTGATGGAAATGATTATATATCGTACTTTAAGAGTGCAAATCGCTCTAGGATGGATTACAAATCTGGCTGTCTTTAGGTTTCAGAAATCAAGCGGTTTGTCTGGACACCTTTGCACAGGATGAGACCTTTAAGCTGTCAGGCAGCAGTGAGTCAGTCAAGGCAGGGATGGTATGCCTGATGTCCAACCTGAGCTTTAGTTACAAGTGATTCTGGGCTGTGACTTTTACTGATCAAAGCTGTACTACTGGGACTGGAGGGAGTGGGAAGTAGGGGGACTACTTCTCTTCATAATCTCTTCTTGGGGCCCAGCACTGAAAAGTTAGGTTTGTGATGTTTACCCTCAAGTCAAATTTGCAGCCTTTTAGCCACTCCCAGCTCTACATGGGATTTGTGTATCCAAATACCTTTACAATTACCCCAGGAAA
Organism: Larus michahellis; assembly: GCF_964199755.1. Taxonomy (NCBI): domain Eukaryota; kingdom Metazoa; phylum Chordata; class Aves; order Charadriiformes; family Laridae; genus Larus; species Larus michahellis. Next base: position 17,958,310 of record NC_133902.1, read on the forward strand.
TGGAGCGACTGAGTGTTGGAAGGCAACTGTACAAAAACAGGCAGCACAGAACTAAAAAAAGATGAAGCTTGGCCTTACAGTGACATAGTAAAAAGCACACACTATCATTGCACGAGGTATAAAATGAAACTACTCTGTTGTGTTCTCTACCTGCAATCATGCTAAATTTTAGCCCATGATAATACAGTGAAAGAAAGGGCTATCCTATCTGGGCAGATTCTTTAAGAAATAGAAGTTATTTGTCAAGTACTGTCCAGTAATATTTTTTTGTAACTGGGAATATGTGATTATTTTAGGAAAAAAAAACCCAGAAATCTGTATTTCTGTCTACTATGGAAAATAATATTTTCTTTGAAAAAAAGCCTAGAATGTCTTCATAACTTTTTGTTTTAATAGGTTGGTATGTCATGCCTTCTTAAAATTAAGGTGTGGTGCAGGAATTTTAGTTTATGCTTTTTTTTTTTTTTTTTTTAAATAGCCGCCAGGCATGGTTTTTTAGACTTGCCAACTTTTTGCCGCAGGTGGATTTACTGATACATCATTAGAACAGCAGTGCTTCATGATTTCAAAAGATGACTTAAGGATCAGTTTTCCTGGAGATATGTTTATATTCCCCAGTATGCCTTCTCACATTATTTAAAATCTGCCGCGATTAACGGCGAAGGTAAAGAGCTAGTGAAAATTCATGGCAATTACTATCCCAAATTTTCACAGTGAGATACACATGCAATTGCAAACAGAAACATGTTTACAAATCTCAGAACGATGCTCTAATGACATTAGGCAATTTATCTCACGTTATAACTGGGATCCTGAAAACAGCAGTAATTTAAGCTCCAACTCTTTTTTCTTTGGAAAAGCTGTTAGCAGCGGTACCTAAATTTGACAATAGGTGGAGCTGTCTGCGAGAGAAGTAACCACCTTTTTCGCAGCTAATTTTTCATATTGCTTTTAGAGCACAGCTTCAAGACTTTGCCTTACTGCCACATCCCTCGGGTTCAGTGGGCTCTCTGTCAGGGGGCTGCTTTTACACCAGGCAGACCTGAACCCTGGACGATGAATATGCTCCCAGCTCCTGTCTCCTTTACAATATGACACTTGTCGCAGATTTCTTATTTTAGTAGTACTACAAACTAGCAGACCAGACTATGCAACTTTTAGCATTACTTGTAATCTCCGGAAGAGGCCTGAGGCCAGGCTGATTCACAGTGATGCATGGGGCAGACTGAAGTGGACTGTACCTTTGTTATCACTTGCCCATCTTCTGTCTAATCCCACACTAAAATGAAGAGGAGTAAAACTGCTGTCATTAACAGTGAAGCTGTCTAAGTTAATATAGCTTCATTTTAAGATATGTGCAAGGGAGAGGTCCACAGAGCATGTGCTGCTATGGAGATGCAGAAATGCAACATATTGATCAAGCAGATCAGCTTTTAAAATCTTGGACCAATATCTAATGCTCATCATAGATCAAATATACTCTGATTTTTAATAAAAATGCCATAATTACTGATCGCCCGGTACACTAGTGAACATGCAGGAAGCATAATTACTTGGTGGACCTTCACAGACTGCAAGTAAATGTGACAGTCCTTAAAATACAGGGTAGGCAAACTTTCTATGAATTTGCTCGTAATAGAGGTAGACCTACAGGGAGAAGCTTTAGATCTTCCAGGATATTATCGATGTAATGAAACTCTGAGTTCTCCAGCTCCACCATCTCTTTTTTCATCTCCAGGATCCGGCCAATCACGCCTTCTAGCACTTGCCGAATCACTGTCCGTTTCTGCTGGTGAAGGAGTTGGTCATGGGCCGTCTCCAAGTTACGGAAGATTTGCATGTATTTGATGTAGGAAACAGCTAATGTCTTGAATGCTTTCACACGGTCCTTCTCTGGCTGGAGGAACTCTTCTCTTTCTCTCCGGAGCTGGATGTCGAGGTCTTTCTGGGCATCTGTCCACATCTTATTGTAAGTACTAATTGAAAAGAGGAGACAATGTTAACCTGACATGAAAGCAAGAGTTAGCACACAACGATGCCAGGGCTCTATGTGTGTGGATTTCTCAAAAAAGCAACCCTGGAAATGTGAGCCATTGTATTTATACAGGGATTTTTAACTACAATGTATTTCAAAAACCATTAGCAAAAGATTCTCTTTTTGATTGTTTTAACAATAGGAATCTTAAAATGCTGTTTCATTAATGGAAGTTTTAAAGTTAAAAACTTTTCAACTTCATCCTTAATATGCCTGAAGCATCCTTCAAACGCTTGAAGCTACAACCCCCACCAGCGCCACGAGTTTCATTCAATTGTGCTAATTGAGAAGATGGTTTAATAGAAAAGATGCTTCCCCCCAAAGCCCTTATGAGGGGTGAGGGTCTCTCTGTGTTTGAGATGAGGACCAGCTGATGTTTCTAGAGTGTGCATTGCTTTTCTGCCTTTCTGCGTGATTGCTCAGAGCTAATTGTAGGGTAAGGGCTATATTGGCACCAGTGCTAAAGTGTAGCTGTGGGCACTATTTTGGATGTGAAGCGAGGAAAAGAATTTAATTTATTTCTATAGAAGCAACTGCTGCTGCACTCCAAGCAATTGCTCAATGTCTGGTCTAGTGGCTAGGGGACCATGTGACATGGAAGATGTCACCTAAGGCCAGCTGCATTTCCAGAAGTGATACTGCTCCTTACTTGGTAGCTTTGGTAGGAATAGGTGGAGCTCTGATGTGAGCGTGGACTGGCTGTCAGTGGTGTTTCATGGTAAAAGCAGATCAGTGCAGAACATCATGGGAAATCATCCTAAAGGAACCAGAAACGGACTCTGGGCAATGAGGTTTCTATTCAGAGAAGAGGTTTGTCACTGAAGGGTGCTAACAACTGTGGTAGCAAAAAACCCTTTTAGGTCTTGTTCTACTTTGTAACCTCTGTTTGCTGGTGGAGACTCTCTCTTGGGAGTGACAGGCGTCAAAAAATCTTACGTCTCTGAAAATGCTTCTCTACCAGCAGAGCTCAGAAATTTCTTTGGCGCTGAGACTCAGTTATGCTGGAAGAAAAACAGTTTCTTGATTCATGTTGTCAGGTTTCTAGAAGGAGGGGGAAACAGTGGGCTGAGGTAACAGGGAAAGCTGACACTTGTTTCTTAGATCTAGAAATAAAGGCCGCTGGCCTCAATGGTGCAATCTAGACTCAACCTTGCCCTTGCTTGCTGTTCCTAGAGCCTCTCAAAGAAGGATGAAGGCAGTAAAAGGCCCTGCCAGCATCAGATGAGCTTTCAGAGCAGACCTCTTGCTGGTCTGAGCAGCATTGAGGGAGTGCTTATGTATTAATTCTAATAAGAAAACAGGGCAGCTGTTAATGTTGCTCATGCTTGATAATAAATGCCTAAATCGGACCTCTGTCAGCTGATCTTATCATTCCCAATCTCGGAGTACAGAATGACTCAGGGCTTGTGCAGCAGTGGGGTGGAGAGGACAAACTCCAGCCCACAAGCGCCCTGAGCACCGGGTGTGTGCTGCAGGTCCAGGATGCTGCCGGGACTCCCTGCAGCAGTCAGCAAAAACACCTACAATCTGAACCCTGCCATTGAATTTGCACCATTAACTTTTAAAAGTGCATAGTATACTTTTCAGCTGATATGAGTTTCTGCAGGATGCAGCTGGCCTTGCTTTTCCTAATGCCTCTGCAGCCCACCCAGGTCCTTCCCCTTCCTTTTTTTCCTACTTCTTTTACATCCCATTGCACCACCCAAATCACTCAATTGCAGCAATTAACCCAGGTGCAGGAGATAAACAAAATAAAAGCAGCAGAGTGGAGAAGACTGGGGCAAACAAGAGCAGTATTAGCTTTGACCCTAACGGCTCTGGCTGGTGGATCAATGGGAGTTTTGTGCGCTTCCTCTGAAGTCAGGACATGGAAGAACATACGCTGGTGTGAGGTTCGTGGGGCTTTCCAGCACAGAAGGAAACAAGGCGGTATTGTACTGACTTAGCTGTGCCCGCTTGCAGACCATTGGGGAGCCGGGAGGTTATAAATCTTTGAGGAAGCCTAGCCCCGTAGGTTGTCCCCACAACCGTACCGCTGATTTACGAACAGCGGGTATCCTCGGGCTAGAGCATTTCGAATGCAGGTTATTGCATGGAGACAACACATCGTACCGCGATGAGAACCGACTCCACGATTGTCCACTCCAATTTACAATAACCTCCCTTTCTGCCTCCTCTGACTGAGGAATGTCAAGTGGTTCTTCCTGCTGAGCCAGCTCATATCCAGTTTCTTTTTATATTTTGAATGACTTTTTGAGGGAGGAGGGGGACAAAGTGCTCTAGCCCTTCAGAGTACGTTAATATGAAGGCAATATAATGGAACATAATTGCTTCCATAAAGCATTAGTTTATCAGATAAGCATTAAGATGATTGCAAGCACGTTGCTGTGGGTCAGATGTTAAGACTACAGATATTATGGTATGTTTTTAGCTTTTGCAGCAGTGATGTTCTGCGTCACTGAGGGCAAAAGAAGGGACGGGCCCACTGGAAAATGAAGTATTGAAGGAAAAGTTTGATGTAGAACTGCTAAATTTTCAGCTGTGAAGAGCTGGCAGCTCCTGTGTACCTCTTGCGGTCAGGGTGACTGACACCTTGGGGGGACCTGGCCCTAGTGGTTCAGTTTATTAGATGTGATGGGGATGAGCAGACACTTGATAATTGGACAGTGCAAGCAGAAATGTGATTTGAGTGTTTCTTTGGTTCACCCTGATTAAAAACTAGAGGACACATGCCCAGCCATTTGTTTTCCCTCCCCAAAACAGGGTTAAAATAATCATTTCAGGTCTTACTAGCATCCAAATGGGATCAGATGTGCTTGGTGTTTATAGCCCTTTCTGGAGGACTTGGCAGAGCTGGTATAATCCCAAGGAGCCTTTCAGCTTTGGAGAGAAACGTGTTCAAGGGAGTCAGAAGGAGTAACGCATGTCTTCAAGGTTACGTGTTAAAAGCAAAGGACAGGACAGACTCTCCTTGCCTGTTAATCAGACAGCATGCGACCCCTAAGTCCCTATTTGAATTTTTGCCTATTTGCTCAGTTTCCCTTTGCATTAAGTTGTAAAATCCCTCAAAACTGCTTCCACGCACCGAAGGGGGAGTACAATGCAGCCTTGAGCGCGCTGGCTTTTTATTTACTGTTACTGGTTCATCTGGTAGGTTTGATCCTGTTCTGTAAAGGGTAGGTTGTGAGCTGTATCTGTGCCCGAGGATGATATCGCATCAGAATTAGACTGGATTAGAGCATCTAACTAGCCTATTAGTGCAGATAACCAGCAGGACTGAGCATAATTTTCCTACTCAAGGCGTAAGATTATTAAATCCTGGAAAAGAAAGAAGCCTGTCTCGATCTCTGCATGTGTAAAGCAGTATAAGTAATGCTGCAAATTGTCATAGCAACTACAAAATAGGACTGTTATGGGGAAAATAAGCAATGTTGTAATGGGATGAGGAAAAAACCACATGAAGTGACTTAACTCCAGAGCCCCCAGAGTGCTTTCTGGCAACCTACAGCTTGGAGGGAAGGTCAAGGCTTTACCTCCTAAGTGATGTTATCTTCTCTTTGCTCCCACAAAGTAGAAACAGAGCCTAGAACAAGGGCTTAAGATGACTCTCTTGCCATAGCACGACTTCTAGTTTGAATCTCGCTTTCATTGCTCAAAATAAAGACGGATCTGTTTATTTAGAGTGAAGCTTAGAAATACGTTTTTCTAATCAAGTTATAAAGAGATGTTTAAAATCCTGCCAAATTATGCATTGCGTCATTTTAATATTCTAGGGCCCTCTAACTCTGCATGTTTGCTTGACCCATCTCTTTTTATGCTTAGAAAAATGTGTTGGTTTTGAGTACAGCTGAGGTTAGCCTGCCTTACTTGTGTTGAACTGGTTTTGGGACTCCAGCATGCCCTTCTTGGAAGGATTTGTGCTGAGCATGCAAACTGTCCCTCAGACCACTCTTGAGCCCCTAGTGGAATTCTGGCATCAGTGGGGTTACCTTTGTGTGTGTGTGGTTTTTCTTTTTTCCCCTGAAGTGTCTTGGTGTTTTTACTTAGCTGCCAAAGGGAACACTATTTCTGTTATTCCAGGACATGGCGCAGTTTGCATTCCAAACTGTGTCTGTCTCTGGATTTGTATATGGGTTGAACTCAGGCTTCTTTGATGCCTGGTTTTTCTGGGCTGTCCTCAGAGGACAGAAATATCTCACACTTTCACACGCCAACCATGTAAATGAAGAGTGTAGTACTGCACAGGCCCTACTGTTTTTTTTGGGTTTTTTTTTTTGGATGGATGGGCATGTGTAAAGAGATGGAAGGGAAAACATTTGACTCTGACTTGGCCCAGCTCTCTCCACCTAATATGGAAACTACCGTTCGATTAAATGAGCACTAAATGGTGTGTGTTTTTAAAACATTTCTGAAGCATCTACGCTGCCACTGCAAACTACCTGCGTTTCTTCTTTCTCAGAAGGTGAGATTGGGCTGGCTTGGGCCATCTACCAGGGAATGGAGGAAGCACCAGCAGGGCTTGTGGGAGCGAGGGGGTGCGGAGCTGGGCCACGCCAGGGATCTGTGCGCTAGAGGAGGGCACAAGGAGCCCAGCACGTAATTCTCCACTGCGCAGATCATGCCAACGGTCACGGAGCAGACAAGAGGAGACTGAGACGTGGGTCTAGCGACACGGAAGTGTGTGCAGGGGCCAGTCCTCAGGGTCTCCTCTAGATACTCGGGGCTTGACAGGTCAGCCATTGTGCTAAGCTCTGGGCAAACATGGGGGCGGGAAACCCTGCCCTGCAGCCTCTGCAAAATAAAGAAACAAGAGACAAAGGTTGGGAGGGGAAAGTGAGGCCCTGAGAGGAAAAGGGGCTTGCACAAATGCTGCTGCTTTTCTTTTCTTCCTTCTCTCTTTGTAAAAATCACCAGACTTAAAGTGACTGCTGGCTTCTTCAGGTCAGCAGTTACCTGTTCCCCCACTACAACCTGCTCAGGTATTGCGCAGAGGTTGCAGGACTAAATATATTATATGAGCAGCCCTCTCTTTTCTTTTGTCTTATTACAGACAAAATTTTTCTAGGGGTGGAGAGGTGCAGACAGAAACAGAGATCCGGGTGGCCTTATTGACCAAATTTGACCATGAGTTTGTCTGAATCAATTCCTGTTTTAAAAGCCTTTAGCCTGACTTGTGGGTCTGAGCTTGGTCAGGCCTGCCTTGCTCATTAAGTAAGATTAGGCTTATAATTTTGCCAAACTTAGCTGGTGGTGAATGTAAGGCTGCCAGTTGACTTCCCTTAAGCACGTTTGCTCTAGCTGTGATGTTTTACGGAGTTTGAAGCATTTGGGGAAAATAAAGGGTAAACAGCAATAAGCTTTGGTTGTGATGGGGAAGGAAAATATACAGCCCGCTGCCATTGTTAACATCAACAGCTCTATGCTCCTGTCATCTCCAGTTGCGCTCTTTGGTACTATGACAGAAAGAGAATAGGGGCTAAAAGATTTTTATGGCATAAATGTAATGGGAAACTGCATGGAAGGTGAGGAAAGGCCACTAAGCAGCAGTGCCACCACCACAACTCAGCAAGGCTCAAGCACCCGCTCTAGCCAAACTCACACATCTGATTAGAAAAATAACTGTTTACTGACAGAAGGCCATTGGGAGGTGATTAAGGTGGGGGGAGACATTATTCTAGGCTGAACTTTGCTGTCACATGCTCCAGAGGCCATCCTTCTCTCTGTCGGCCTGCAGCTCCTGCCTGGGCTGGAGGCTGCCCTCTTGTTTTGAGGTCAGGAGGAGAAGAGCAGGCTCCTCTCCTTTGCAAGCTCTTTTCCTCCTGGCCAGGGAAGCACGAAAGGACGGGGAAGGAGAGCTTTGGGAACTTGCATTCCATTACTGTGTAGCATTGCTGCAGCAGACACTGTAGTGAGCTCTTTAGTGAGAGATGGATAGCCAGAAATAGGCCAGGGCTGAGAAGACCCTACCTACTCAAGCTCCAAGCAGCATTTGCCTACACCATGCGTTACTGGGTGTGGTAATGAAGTTTATTTCAGCATTAACCATCCTATGTGTGTCATTTTCTTTTTTTTTTTTTTTTTTTCCCCCCTTTCTTCCTTAGAAAAGGAAAGAGCAATCTCCCATCCAGCTGCATGCATAAAGGGCAAATGCTGCATCTGGGTCCTGCTCTGCCTCTGCTCCGATCAGGAGGCTTTAAGAGCAAAGTTAACACGGTCTACTCAGTTTCTTGAAAACTGTAGCCTCCTTTCTTAAACTGTTTTCTAGCACAAGGGCTTCTGGGATATTTCCACTGACCATGCTTTTTCCCAAAGGAGACAATGTACGAGCAATGCGCGAGATCTTTCCCTACCTGCTCATTAAGGATGAGGCACCAGGAGGGAGTTGCAGCTTTGAGTCTTAGTCGTGATCATTTTGATTCTGTCTCTGTTTTCCTGCTTTAACATAAGCAGGATGACACGCTAATGCTCACCAGGGGTGGAAAAAGAGGGGCAAAGATGAATCTGTGAATGCTTGGGAGATGTATGAGAGAGAACATGCTAGGAATGCCCAGGAGGAAGCTAATAATTGTGGCGTTTGGATGGAATTTGAAGAATATGGCCTGGGGCCACACGCTGAATGAGGGGATAAAAAGAAATATTCAAGAACAGCCCAATCGCTGAATGAGGCTGGGGCCCCATGGGAAGAAAATAAGATGTGATCACAACATAAGAAACTGCATCGTAATGCAGTAAAGTGGGGGAGAGAAGAGGGGATTAAAAGTTGCACTGAGATTTTCTTACATTTTGGGTTTGCAACCTTAATGTTCTTCAACTGAGCGTTGTGGATGTAATGTAAAATATATAGCTCTCCATTGGTTGTTTCTGTCAGAAGCAGAGGGGGAGACGCTTGTCTTAGATTAATATTTAACCACTGACTTAATATAAGTTCTATTTGTGACATGAGATTAAATTTTAAAGCTTTTTGATTGTTTAAAGCTCCTTGGTGGCAGCGGCAAATGTCTTGTAGCTGATTAAAACCTGGTACAAATGGTAGCAGTGCTAAGACTGAGCTTTGAAAGTGTCTGGACTAGGGCAAGTTAAGAAATTATTGGTCAAGGTTCTACAGGTCAAGTAAATGGTAAACAAATTCATAAAAGAGGAGGAAACGCAGCAGGAAAACATAAATGCAAAAACTTCTATGTAAATCTCCTGTTCAATGTCTGGAACAAAACGTACATCTGTATGCAAATGCCGGGGTTTGAGTACTTTAGGAAGTGCGATACGTTCAGCACTTGTTAATCAACTCGAGAGCAAATGTAATGGGCACGTTCTCTCGTGAGCACTGCAGCTGTCCTTGGAAAATGGCGAGCACGTCTGGACAAGCAACCTTTCTTTCGGCTGGCTGCTGGATCTTACTGACCCTAAGAGAATGTAGCTGAGCGCTTTCTGAGCGTCCTGTCTCTCTCCTGATACAGAGCTTACTAAAGTGGTGGAGTAAAATACCTCCTTGAGCTGTAGACAACACCTCCGTTAAAATCGCGGGGCCTTGAGGATGGTGAACGGGCCTCATAAACTCATGGAAATACTGAAATCCCAGCCACATAAATTGTGTGCAGTGTGACTGCGCTGCAAACGCTGCTGGTCTGACCACTCTGACTCGGGGTGGATGCAAGACGAGTGCCCTGTGCACACGCTTAGCAGGGCTAGCACGTCCGACTGCCGTTTTTCTCTGTGTATGTGTGTAGCAGCTGTTCTTCCAGATGTCTAAAAAGCAGCTGTTTACCTCAAGCTCAAAAAAAGCTCTGTGCTGTGTAGCGCTTCTATACAGTACACAGGATGTGACTGTACAGTATTGAGAAGTCAGTATTATAGACTCGGCGGGGACTTATTGATGTGCCTACCTCTTTGTAGGATGGAGTCTATCCTCCATGTGCCTCGGCAAGATGGGCAGACATCCCCCTTCACAGACAAATAAGGGTGTCCCCTAAAATATTTTTGCCCGAAGTACTAAAGTTCTATCTTATAAACCCCATGCATTATCATCTCTTTGTTTCACTGCCTTCAAGTGAGGCAGTCTGCTATATGGCATTTTTGTCATATGCTTTTAAATTAGCATATTAAATTAGCTTTTAAAATACTTTTCATTTAGCACGATTTGCGGTACGCAGGCAGGATAACCTCACTACATACAATCAGGTAACAGCAGCTTTAGTAACTTACTTGAGAACCAACTCAGCTGTACCTTGCAAAACAAGATAGCCTAGGACAAAAGGAAAGCGAGCTCCTATTTCATAACTATGGGCGTCGATTGCAACTCAGGCCTGTGCTGCGGAGGAACACACTAGGCTTTGAACAGTAAACATTAAGATAATTATTTTTTAAAGATTTGCCGGCACTGTCAGCCCCCAACCGTTTAAAAATCATGAAATTAAACCTTTCAGGCTGTGTATATTTAGGTAAGAATTCAGTACTTTTTATTTTCCTGATGGTTTGGAAGCATTTTTGCTTCACTTATTTTTCTGGGGTTTTAAAAAAATATTTAGTTTTTAAAAGGGATGCTGAGATTCTCAGGTGATAACCTGAATCCAGTTGCTGGGGCAATAAAAAAAAAAAAAGCACAAACTGTCCAGAAAACTTGGTGCGCTGACTGAGGTGTGGAATACAGCAAACAAAACTATCCAGCACATTGCTTAACTCGAGCTCTACAGATGCAGTGGCTGGTGAACTTTAGTGTATTCAGATTTGTGTTTCTGAAGGACCAGATTAGCCTAGCTATAAATGTCGTGCTGTGCACAGCTACAGAGTGATTATAGTTAAGTGAGCCAAGCAGCATCAACGTCAGACTGGAGTCCCTTACCAGCATCACTACCTTTGTTTGGAACCGGAACTGTCTATTTTTTGTCACGCGGCGTGGAGATGTGTATCATGTTTATACGGGTTTGCTGTTCAATGCTGGCAATGCTATAGGAAATGCTAAAGAGCCCCATCCCTATTAAAATTAAACTTAGTTACGCCAAACAGTTGAGGCAGAAGTATTTTCCAACTGTACTCAATTCCGTTAGTGTGAATCTAGCTCAAATAACAGCAGCCGTGATCCACACACTCAGTAGGAATGACAGATGCTGCGTTAACTCTCTTGGGAAGAGGTTAAACACCACTTTTGTGAGATTCGGTTTTTTTGGTAGGTTTTTTTTTCCTTTTAAACAACACAATTTACATAACTATCTATTACTTTGTGAACTTCCCTTAACTGTGTCACCATGCCAGCATAAGGCACAATGAGTGCTGCTATAAACTAAGCCCTGCACTGGATTACCCTGGGACCTAACCAAGCCTTCCTCAAATTTACAGCTGCTGGAAGCTGTGGTGGGTCTGTGTCCTTGGGCAGAGCCCCCAGACAGTCTCTGCTGTGCTCTTGGTGACATCTTCTTTATTCCTCTCAGGTCATCCTTCTCTCCTGAGCCAAGCAGCCAGGAAAAGGAAGCTGCCTGGCTGGAAAGCGGTGGCATCTGGCTGGGACCGCAAATGCATTGAGGCAGGTGGCAGGAGGCTAGGCTAGGGCAGACCCAACGTGGAAGTGCTGAGGAGAGCTGCTCTAGTTCCAAGGCTGGAAGGATGTTTGAGAGTCGGAGGGGTTTTACCTGGCAAAGAGCTGGAGTTTGGGAAGAGGACACCAAAGCAGGAGGCTTTGAGGCTGGTACCACTGATGGTAGAGGAGAAGACCATGGGTAAAAAGCCAGCAGAGGCTGTGCTCGGGCAGCAGTGTGGATATTGTCAGGTTTGACTAGGTCAGAGCAGGAGAGGAGCAGCAACAGACAGCAATTACTGCCTGAGGGTTGTTTTTTTTCTCTTCTTTCCCCACCAATGTATTATTATTTTAGTGAACTTGAGCATTCCCCATCAGAACTGGGAACAAGAACTGCCCCAAACTGGGTTGGCTGTGCCCTGGGGTTTTGTACTGCTGGACCTGGAGGCAGCAAACAGCAAAATACTGAGGGATAAATAGACTGGATCGATGGGCCAATGCTAATGGAATGAGCTTCAACAAGGCCAAGTGTCGGATCCTGCACTTGGGCCACAACAACCCCATGCATCGCTACAGGCTTGGGGCAGTGTGGCTGGAGAGCTGCCTGGTGGAAAAGGACCTGGGGGTTCTAATTGACACACGGCTGAACATGAGCCAGCAGTGTGCCCAGGTGGCCAAGAAAGCCAATGGCATCCTGGCTTGTATTAGAAATAGTGTGACCAGCAGAAGTAGGGAGGTGTTTGTCCCCCTGTACTCAGCACTGGTGGGGCCACACCTTGAGTATTGTGTCCAGTTCTGGGCACCTCAATATGAGAGAGATATCGAAGTGCTGGAGTGAGTGCAGAGGAGGGCAACGAAGCTGGTGAACGGCCTGGAGAATAAATCTTATGAGGAGCGATTGAAGGAGCTGGGACTGTTTAGTTTGAGGAGGAAGAGGCTGAGGGGAGACCTCATCACTCTCTACAGCTACTTGAAAGGACACTGTAGAGAGGTTGGTGCTGGTCTCTTCTCACAGGTAATTAGTGATAGAACAAGAGGGAATGGGTTCAAGCTGCAGCAGGGTAGGTTTAGGCTGGACGTTTAGGAAAACATGTTTCACAGAAAGAGTGGTCAGACACTGGAATAGGCTGCCCAGGGAGGTGGTGGAGTCACCATCCCTGAATGTGTTTAAGACTCGTTTAGATGTGGTGTTAGGGGATATGATGTAGGGGAGAGCTTCATGGAGTGGGGTTGATGGTTGGACTTGATGACCCCAAGGGTCTTTTCCAACCTAAATGATTCTATGATAAGGTTAAGGAGACACTCTGAGTTTGGTTCCCAACTTTGCAGTAATAACACTTTCCTAACATAGGGCCTCGGTGTCTTGGTAGTATTTCTGGAGGAGCGAGTACGGCTCCTTGCAGGCACTTTGATCCACTGCCATCATCAGTGTCTGCTTATTGCAAACAAACTTTTAAAGCTTTGTATTGTGCTGAAAGCATGAGGAGTTCATTACAGGGAAAAAAACCCAACCCCAGTATGTGCAAATTTTGGTCTGCCAGAGAGGGAGAAGTAATTTTTTTTTTTTTTTTTTTTTTTAAGCAGAACAGGGCGTGGTGTCTGAGTAGGAATAATATTAATACGGCCTAACCCGCGCTGAGGTGAGCTGGCCTGCGCCCTCCCCTCAGCGCCCGCCTCAGCCCCAGCGGCGCGGCCTGCCCCGGCGGCGGGGGGCGCCCGGGCCTCGCGCCAGGGGCCCAGCCCCGCCGGAACCGCTCACACCGCCCTTGTCCCGGCAGGTGTTTTCCTCTGGAAGGGGATGGGGCGGTTTGTTTTGTTTTGTTTTTTTTACCCCCTTAAACGGTGTTTTCTCCCAGGCACCCGCGGCCCCTCGCCCGGCCTGGCCCCCGCGCGCCGCGCTACTCACGCCTGAGACATGGTGCCTCGGGGCCGCTCCGCCGCCGCGGGGCTGGTTCTCCCCCGCCCGGCACGGCGCCCCGACACCGATCCCGGAGCCGGCCCGGCCCGGCCCGGCCCGCCCTGCCCCGGCTGGCGACAGCTTGTCCGCGGCCCGGGCAACCGGGCACCCTGCGCCGCCCCGCCGTTACCGCGGAGACGGGGAGGGAGGGGGCGGGACGGGCCTGTTCCGCTGCCCGGGACTGCCTCAGGAGGTGTCCTGGGGGAAAGCAGGTTATTTTCCTTTATTTTGTTGTATTCTCCTTCATTTTGTTCTGTTCTCCTTTTCCTTCCAAGTTGTTGTCCCGATTGTGTTCACATTTTCCCCTCTATTTTTTCTTTTCTCTTTTCTTTCCCCGAGTACCTAGCGAAGCAAATTTCTTGTGGTTTTCCATTCCCTTACCTCTTAAAAACCAGTTTATTCTTATTTTTTTCCCCTCTCGACAGCTGGAAACCTGCCTTGTGTGTTGTATTTCCACCACCAGTTGCATCCCCAAAGCGGGTACATCCGTACGCCAAGGTCTGTATCCATCCCACCTATTGGCACTTCATCACAGGATTTGCTCTTCTTTTTTTTTTTTTTTTGCTTCTTTTTATTTTTTTCTTTTAAACTGGAAAAAAAATCAGTAATGGGGGAAATGCGAGCATGTTGTGATGCAGCCGGTAAAATCACACTGGTAACTTCTGAGCGCTGGTTTGGTTGGAGGCTGGCTTCGAGGGCGATGCAGCAGTTTCACCTCCTTGTAAGTGATGTCTAGCTGGCAGCGAAGCAGGAGTTTTTGAAAATAATTGTTTTAATTTATTGTTTGTGTGCGGAGCGAGAAGCATCCGTGGCAGAACACTAAAAGGCTACTTTAAAAGGGGAAAAATCAAAGCTAATGAGACAGGATTACAGTGCATCACACTTTTTTTTTTTGGGGGAAAAAAATGCACTCCTCCACAGAGCGGGTAGGGAAGGGAAAAAGCAAGAAGTTTGGGACAATGAATGTTTTGCCAGTGTTTGCATTTTTTGCCATAAATCTCTGGGTGCCTGCGTTCCTTTGCTTCCCCCCCGCCCCCAGCCCCTTGAAGCTCCGGCTCATATAATTAGGTGAGACTCTTGGCTATCAAGTTTTTGAAATAGAGTTCCTAGCCCCCATGGTTTTGGAGGAAAAGCTTGAAAATGTGAACCTTGAAGAATCAATCAAGACCGTAATAAAAAGCATCTAAGGTGTATTATTTTTCGAGCCATATGATGGCTGCGCCCATCGCATGATTTCTTTTGGTGTATTGGATCGGTGGTGTTTGAGTACTTACTATTTCTTTGGGGGGGTGTGTGTGTGTCAGAAAATGGTGTAAAATCAGCTTGTAATTCACTGTGTTAATACGAAAGTGGTTCTTTGTGCTGGTGCAGCTTGCATCAGAAATTTGCCTGCTTCTTTTCGGTGCCTGTTTCTCATCCATCTACAGGTTGGAGGGTCTCAAAAGCAGTAACTAACAAAACTTGTGTTTTGTTCTTATTTAATACCTTAACAGAGCCTTCACAGCTCGGATGGGAACCTCACATTTATTGTTTCCATTAATGCGGGCATTTGTACATCACTTTTTTTTGATGAACTATTGGGTTTTTTTCAGCCAAGAGTTTTACCCACAGAGGCACAGCAGTTCTGTCTCCATCGGTGCGTGTGGTTTTAAGGACCGATTTGGCTGTAACCCCTAAGCAATATGCCTTTTCCCATGGACCTCAAGATACTGCTCCCAAATCTCCAAGAGAAGGGGAGTAATGCTTGTAATTCAAGAATTAAATTCAGGAATTGGAGTCAGAATAGAAAATTACTTCAGTTCTTTTATTCTGCAGTGCATCGCTCAAAAATAGCTTCTAAAATTAATAGCTAAGCAACCCATTGTGTGTGTTTGAGACGAAAAAGTAGGAAGCTTTCTGAAGCAATTGAAATGAGAGTAACAAGATTGCTTGATGTGATATGGATGTTAATTATTAATCTGAATTTATTGCCCCCTGTTAGCACCTCAGTGTTGCAATGCAAAGGATGGCCTTTATTGTGCCGGAAACTGTATTAAAGATGAAGTAATGTCCATTGCGCCTTTTCCACCCCTCGCCCCCCCCCAAAAAAAAAAAGTTGGAGGAAAGTAAACATCTTCCTTTTAAAAATGGGAAATTAAACCATAAAAAGTGATGTGTGTGAGAACGTGCAGGGAGCCTGTGCACGAGCTGAGGGGCTTTTTATTTTCATCAGTTTGTAGGGAACTTGAAAAAAAATAATGAGTTGCATTGCTGGGAAAAGTCACGCAGTAAAATAAATTATGAAATAAGCAGAGTTGATACTTTTTTTTTTATGGGAAAGGAGCCTGTTTGTAGCTGAAATGGGAGTAGCATACGACTGAGAATAAGTAATTGGATTAGCCTAAAAAAAATAGATATTTATAAACAGAGAAACAGGGGAGTGTGAGATGTTCTGGTTTGCTGTAGGTTTCTAGTTGAATCCTCGAGCTTACAGGTAATTTGAAGTGAGATGAGGCAGGACTGCCTGGGCTATTCGGCCACTGCTTTCCTCAAAGGACTGCACTGTGATGGATTTTCTGCTGTGGATGCATCTCCGCTTTGGGTTTGGCACAGCTGCTCTCTGTCCCCGTCTCCAGCTTTCTTTCCTTTATCTGTCTCTTACCCTGGAGCACCACAGCCTGATTTGCAGCTGAGGTCCAGCAAGACCATTGATGGTCAGTCCATACTGTGGAGCATCTCAGTCTTTCCAGTCCAGGATCACGTGTCTCCGATAATCCCTACGGGCACCAAACCATCTGAGATCTCTAGGTACCACCAGAGATTAAAGGGATTTGTAGTTGTTATTCCACATATTGTACTTTTTTTTAATAGCATTGATAGCAACTTCCTTGTCCAGATCATGTTGCATTAAAAAATAAAACTGTGTAATTTAATCTATCCAGCAGGAATAGGTGATGGGTTTTATACAGTGTGTTCCTTTTGGCATCCCTAATTCCTTAGGCTCTTGCAAACATGAGCTTAAAAGTTCTGCTGCCTTGGAAACTAGGTGCCATCATCTTTCAAAAAAGTCTTTTATTACGAGCTTAAGAGGCGACTAGTGAGCTTAGAAGGGGATAACATATAAAACTGGAGGACCTTGTTCCTCTGAATGCAGGTCCCTGGCAAAGAGCTTAGTGCACCTGTCTCTTATTGAGTAGGGGCTTAAGTAAAGCAAGGAACATAATAGGAAAAATGTTCTGCCTTTGCAACTCATATTTCAAAGCATTACAAAGGTCTGGATTGTCCCTCAAGGCAGAGGACGGAAAGAGGAGTGGTTTTGGTTTTTTCGGCATGTTGCTGCCCCAAAGAGAGAGGCTGTGGGTCAGGGGTTTCTCCATCACGTGGGATGGATGAACTGAGGTTTGGGCCACTGCTTGGGATTCAAGGATCCTGTTGCTTGTTTTGCCATGGGAGATATCTGTGCTGCATCTCCCTGGGGTGTAAGATGTGATGTGCTCCGTGAGGCATCTTTTGCCCACACGAGGGATTGTGGAAGGGCCTGTTTGCATGCCACTAATGAGCTGGGCAAAGCTGAGGTCCTGAAGTGCCAGGAGGGTGCATTTTGCTGGGTGTCTCGTGCTGAAAAACCACCTCGCTCTGTAGCCCTACCCTGGAGTGCTGGTGTCCCGCTTATCCTGGAGGGCTTGGCAGAGGAGCTCTCCCGCAAGGGACAGTGGCTGTGACAGCACTTAGAGCAGAGCAGCTGTCCCCAGATGGGGACCTGGTCACAATTGAGTTGCACATCAGACCTGTGAGTCCAGGAAAGGGAGAAGTAGGATCTCTGATGCGCAAGCCTGGGGAGATGTTGCTCAGGACTTGCTTGCAGATAGGTGTTTGGTTTTAAAGTGCATAAAGGAGTTCTGGGTGGCCCTTCTGTGCAAGCTTGGGGACTTAGATTTGCCTTGTGGCTTCAGTGCTGGCTTCCAGCTTGTGCTGACACCCAGGAGGGACGGCTCTGTCAGCTGGGCTGCACTGACCAGTTCATTTAGCCTTGCCATCAGTCGCTGAGCTATTTTGCCAGTTAACATTTACTACCGGATCTACAGGAGGTTTGCTGCTTACTTCAAGGCTAAGTGAAGGGGATTTGTCGGTAGTCGGGTCTATTAGACTTTGATACAGCACCAGTGTGTTCATCAGGCCTGAGCGTGGTACATGGAGGAGGAGGACTGGAGCAGAATTAGAAGGTATAAAGTTCAAATCTAATTTGAAGAATTTTCCCTCTATCACTTAAATGTGGGAAATGTTCCTGTGGTTTCAGGTATAAAATGTCATACTTCATAAGGAGCGTGCGTTTTAAATCTCAGCCAGATATTAAATGCCATGCCACACTCCACTTCTCTCTTTGTTAAAAAGTAAAACCCCAAATCATGTCTCCTGAAATAATGTTGTTCGATAAAATTAAAGCTTTCAAAAGAAGACGGTTCAAATAGCATCAGCTCTCTATCATTAGGAAGCATGGGGGAGCGTATTGATTTTATTCTGTATTGACAATTGTACGTCGGTGTTCAGCTATTTAATTATCTAGGATGCTGTTCTTAAAGATGCCTATCAGCATAAATCTAGCAGTTGATACAGATTGACAATTACCGTGTACCAGATGTTTTTTTTTTGGCGAGAAAGAAATAGAAAAAGGGATCGGGCTCGGGCTTCTGGCAATTATCCAAGCAATTTGTTAGCAGAGGCTTTAGAAAACCGGTTGGCTTGAACGTTTGGCTTCAGCTAGCAAATTTTTAATAAATGAACACAAATACTGTGTCAAGCTTTAGTCACTTAGGAGGGCAAAGGTCGCTTCTATATTATTCTGCAAAGCAAATATTGGAAATAAGTAGCATTTCTTTTGGTTGTGTAATGTGAAGATGTATTCAATATCGCATGTGAAATGGCACTTCTGGACAGACCCATTTCAGTTCGTTAAAGATATACAGATACTCTAACCATTTACTCACTTTATAGGCTCAGCAGTCAGCAATTTAGAATGTTGTAGATGCTTCTCTCTTATGATTTTGATAGAAAAACGACAGAAAGTTTGACTGTTAATACTGGCTATGTGTGCACATTAAACTCCAAAAACTTAAAAAAATCTCACGTTTTTAAGGAAACAAGAAAATGCTGCACAACATAAGCCGCTAGCTGCTCCTTTCAATTGGGGTGGGATTTTCGCTGACCTAAGCCCCCACGTCTCATGCCGTGGTAAACGGGCAGGAGGTTTGGTGGGACCAACATGCTGGGGAGTCCTGGGTTGGTGCGAACTCAGAACGGCAAAGTGCCACTCACTTCCCACAGCAGGAGGGGGATGAAGGTGCTGGTCTTTGTGGTCAGTTTATACCTGCGCTGTTTGATGTCTTTCTTTTCATGGAAAAAATAGCTGTGGGGCTATATCTGAATTTACAAAGCAGCAGTCTTGGCTTCAGCCATCCTAGTCAATGAGTGAGATGGAGAGGCTGTTGGAAGGTCCTTTGCTCTCCAGCTGGGGAGCTGGAGTTTCTGAGGATGACCAGGGTAGAGTAAGGGGTAGGGGAGGCAGCTCAACACTTCAGGGGTCGGGTCTGGATCAGGAAGATCCTCTTTGAGACCCACTGTCTGATTGAAGGGAAGTGTTTGAGCTCCGGGACTTGATGTCTTTTAAAGTTAGCAGCTGAGAGTGACTTTGGCCTAAAGGAGAAGGGGATGTTAGCCAGCTGCTTTGGCAGTTCATCGTCCAGAAGAGGAGGAATTCATCTGCTATTCGTGCACGTAGGCTGTTGTTTCATTGTGTTCTGTTTTGTTTTCCCTCCCACTCTCCAGTAAAGCACCTGTTGAGTTAATCCTCTTTGATTCAACTCAGAAGCAAGGAAGTCAAACTCCTCGAGTGGCTGAGCAGCTCAGCTCTCATTTCCCCAGGTTTCTGTGGGGGGGGTCTAGCTGGTGTGTTTTGGAGGCTTCCAGAAGGAAAACTATTAAAGCAGGAAAGGGAAGATATGAGGGGAGGGAATACTTAACTTTACTGGACATAAGGATGACCTGAGTTACGAAATGTTAGTCTGGAAGGGGGAGATATCTTGGAGCTTCCCAAGTCGTTCTTGAGGATGGTGAGAAATGTTCCAGAGGTTCTGTTTTGGTGCATCTGCATCTTCAATGAAAACTATTTTGATTTAAAAAAAAAAAAGCCTCTTACTAAATTGGATGCATCCTACTTCGTTTGTGCTGAAAAGTTAAAAGAAGCAGAGTAAAATGTCAGCAGTAAGTAAGTAAGCTCCAAATACAGTGATTTTGTAGGGAGCCGTAATCCATCAGCAGCTGAAATTTGGTGGCAATCTGGTTCTGCAAACATGCTTGATATACTGTGTATTCACTTCTGTGACCCCAAAGACTGGGCAGCCAGGGCTGCCTGTGGAGGGAAAGAGGTTTCTCCAGAGGGTATCTGGGGAGAGGACCCTCTGTGTCTTCTCTAAGCTCTGGAAGAGCCTCTTACTCTGCTGTCCACCAGAATCCAACCTTAAGTGCTGAAAGCTAAGATGCATAAGCAATTTACGTGATTCCTCTTCCATAATTGCCCATCTCTTTGTGTTTAGGCTCTAGGGACATTATATCCAGTATGTGAGGACTCGATGTCCATCTAGAGTGTCCCAGGATGAGTTAGGTTCAACCGATACGGTTGCGTGAATGAAGTAAAACCAACAACTTATGTCCAGCTAATTCATTAGTTACAGCAAGAGCTCAAGGGTTAATAATGTCCCACCTAGAGCCGAAGGAACAATACGAGCCAAGCGCCTGGCTGTCCCGTCCCTTCTGCGTTGCACATGCGTCACTTCTGCGTGGAAATGAGTGTGAAACTTTGGTTTTTCTTTTTTCCTCCTCCTGGTTCAACTTCTCGTGCTATAAATAAACAGTGCAGTGTGAGAGAAAAAATGAATAACAAGGGGCTGTAGTTTTTTAGGTGCCTGCGGCAGGATGTTTTCTTGATTATCCTGTTTCTTGTAAACACCGTGATGCCTTTTGTAGCCCAGATGTAGAGGCAGCCTGGGTTCATTGTTCGAACACCTGCTGTCCTTTCAAACGGACCCAACGCAGCCCATTGATAAAATTCAGACTCAGAAACCTGCAGCACCAGGCTGAGCTCCTGTAGATAGCTCAAAAAAAAAAAAAAAAAATCCTTGAGGATCTGACATCCGCCCTGTTTTTTTTTTTTTCTCCATTATATTTGATTGGGAGGGGAAAGGAAGCTCAAGATTATTTTTTTTCCCCCTGCTCTTGTTCTCACAATAGCAATAAAAACAATGCTCTCTGGCTTTGAGGTGGTAAATGGTGAGAAATAACAACAACAGCTCACTTTGCAAGGATGCAGCCAAATTTATGAATGAAACCGGTGGCTGTAATTTAGTTTCCAGGCCTGTCTCTGCTTTTGGTATGATGAGATGAAATAAAAAAGCCAGAGAAAAAACAGCTCATAACTATTGTGGGGTTGTAGCTGGGAGCGACCACGGGGAAAGGTTTTGCCTGAGTTGGAGAAAGGTAGCACGGGGTTTTTCTGCTTCCTGCATCAAGATCAAAGCACAAACCAGGTGAATTTGCTCAGTTAAGCAGAGGCTTTGCAACATTTTCTGTATCTGATGCTAGCATATGGTGGTGTAACACCTTTGAGACTGCAGTTACAGCTCTTCCCAGGTTGGCTTTGTGGGGTAAATGAAGTCAGGGTAGACCCTTGCCAGGACAGGACTGCGTTACAAGGTGCGCAATAATGCCATCAGCCCTTGGAAGAAAGGGGTAAAATTGAGACCAAAGGCACCAAGTACACTTGTTTCTGCAGATACAGGTCAGTTATGCGCCTTCTACACACCTGAATGTTTCTTTGGTCGGGACTTGAGGGCTAAAACCTGCTTTTTGGGGAGAGGAGACCCTCCAAGGCTCTGGAGCGAGAGGTTAGAGAGTTGAGGTGGTCAGTCAGGGCAAGGTGTGGTTTAGCAGCCTCTTCTCAGACAGGAGACTTGTTTTCCAGGGTGTCATTCAGAGCAAGAGAGATTTTTATTGTATTGAGGTCTCTTGCATACTTCCCTGCTCCTCTTGCGTTCCCCACCTGTGCCTTTGGCTGCATGAGCAGAGGAGACGTGCTGCGATTTATTTACTGCTGCTTTGAGCTGGGGATTGAACCAGATGGCCTCCAAAGGTCCCTTCCAACCTAAATTACTGTATATTTATCTTGCTGAGAGAGTCGGATGCCAACAGTGAGTACCTTACAAAGGTATTTAATGGATCAAAGGCTTTCTTCCCCCACCTCTGAAAATGAGATCTGAAACTGTAAAGGAAGCAGTCCAGCCCCAAAATATGCATTTTTGCCTGAGACAGGTGAAATCAGGTGGCCAGACCTGTGTGTGCTGTGGCTTCATCCTGCTGAACAGATGTGGCCTGCCCCTTGGCACCCCTAGATGTTGTGCAGGGCAGGGTTTGAAGGACTCCTTGCTCAGAGCATCCCATGTGTCCTCCTGCCCCCCCTGGTCTGTTAGGAGTGTCCTAGGAGAGAGAACACTGCCCCACCTCTTGGGTGAGGCTGTGGAGGGACCCACAGGCTGTTCGGGAGGGGGCCCAAGGAGGCAAACACCGAAGGATCAATATTCGTGCGAACCGCCCTTTGCATCTGCCTTTAATTAAGCCACACACAAAAAAGCAATGCAGAGCAGCATGTTGGCATGTGTCGACGTCCGCGTGTGAGAGGAGCACACCCTGTCTCTGGACCACCGAGCAAGCGGCACGTAGCCTGTGTGTCGTTACCTGGCTGTTGGAGGTTACCAGCCCATAGCCACCACAGGCAGGAGAGCTGGTACGAGACGACCTTTACTGGGGCACAGGATGCAAGGGGACCCTCCCGGGCTGGAGGTGGGACACGATAACCTCTCAATAGCCAGCACCCAGGAGGAATTTGGCTCCTAAATCTAATTATATTTGCAGACCGAACTCTTTTTGCACTCCTTTCAGGATGCGGCTCTGTCATTGAGAAGTCCGGTGTGTGCAGCATCTCCTTTTTACCCAGCGTTTTGGTTGGTTTGAACTTTGTTTTTAATGGCCGTGTTTAAAAGCAAGATAGCAAGGAGCTGGAAGGTGCTTAATGTCCTCAGCTTTCTCATGCATGGCCTTTCTGAGAAAAATGCCTGTTTGCTGATATCATCTCCTATGGCTCAATGTCAGAGGTTTGCTTCATTTACTAAAAAAACTGCGCTAACCACATGAAATGCTTACATGACTTTTTCTAGCTTGCACAGGGAGGTGTCCTTGATGACCTTTCACGGTAATTACAGCAGTTAGAAGATGTTTGCCCCAGGCGAACCTCTGTCTAGGCTTCAGCAGTTCTGCACTTAGTTGTTTTGGATTTTCCCTTCCATGCTATTCTGCAAAATAGCATTGTGGCTACAAATGTCTTACTTTTCCCCTAAAATGTATCAATTGCTCTTAGGAGGCAGTGAAAACTGCTGGGCATTTTCACAAACAAACCAAATAGGGTTTTAAGGAAGCGTTTATATTTCCTATTTATGTTTTGCTTTGAGACCCTGCCTTCCAGTAACCCTTTTTGCCCAAGACAAAACAGATACAATCAGCCTGGTGTTTCTTTTAAAATGGGCGAAAGATGAAGGATGAACATCCGTGAGCGGCAAGTTTCCTTTCAGGCGATTCTGAGCAAAACCCAAGCCTTTTTGAAGTGGTTTACTGCAATTGTAGTTTGCCTTGCTTCCTGCTCATGATTTTGGCAGTTCATTTCTTGGGCACACCTCCCGGGGGGTTGTGTGTGGTTAACAGGCGGTAGGGGAAGTTGGAAGGCCAACAAAAGGCAAGGGGGCTTTTAAACCTTATTTATTTCTTTTTCTATTTAGAATGCTGCTAACGAGGCATCGCATTTTATTCCTTCCTACCATCAAGGCCCAACATCTCCCCCAGCATCAGCACTGATGGAGGCAGGGAGGGGTATGAAAAAAATGGGAATAGGAGATTTCATGCCGGATGAGTTTCCAGTTAGGGGTGCAGGCTGCGGGCAGTATAAAAAAAGCTTTAGTCTGCAGTCGGTAGCTGGTGGTTGCTCTTAGCACGAGCCCTGGGCGCTGAGCTGGGAAGCAGCGTGTCCTCCTTCTTAAGCTGGTGTGATGAAGCTGGTGAGGGGTCTGGAGCACAAGTCTCATGAGGGGTGGCTGAAGGAGCTGGGGATGTTCAGCCTGGAGAAGAGGAGGCTGAGGGGAGACCTTCTCGCTCTCTGCAACTCCCTTAAAGGAGGGGGTAGCCAGGGGGGGTCGGTCTCTTCTCCCAAGGAACAGGCAGTAGGACAAGAGGAAACGGCCTCAAGTTGCGTCAGGGGAGGTTTAGACTGGATATTAGGAAAAATGTTTACACCGAAAGGGTTGTCAAGCCTTGGAAGAGGCTGCCCAGGGCAGTGGTTGAGGCACCATCCCTGGAAGTATTTAAAAGCCAGGCACACACAGTGCTTAGAGATACGGTTTAGTGATGGGTTTGTCAGAGTTACATTGATGGTTGGACTCGATGATCTGAAAGGACCCTTCCAACCTGGGCAATTCTGTGATTCTGTGACTTGCGGTGTTGGGATGTAGCTCTAGCGCAGGTGTGGGATCGGTGGAGCTAAAGCAGAGGGAAATGTATCCTGGAGAGCTTGTCTCAGTGCCGGAGGGTGAGACGCAAGGGCAGAGCTGCTCCTTCCTCACACCCACGCATGGAGGGACAGCTCTTGACAGAGCTGGAAAGTCTGTCCTTCCTGCCGCCCTCTGTGATATCTGGACTGTTTGTGATATCTGTGGGACCTCGGGGGGCACTGGATGAGGATGAAGGAAGATTAAGATGGCTTTGAAGCCACAGCCTGGGGTACTGCCAAATGGTTGGGATGTAGTGAGTGATGAAGGCTGAAGACATTACTGCCCCACGGCCGCATCTTCGAGAGCGGGAAGCACTGTTGAGCCTCTCGTGCCTTAATTTGTTTAGTAAATAAGATATGGTGTCAGAACTGGACTCCATCAGCTTGGTGAAGAGCTGTGACTTGCATCAAGGCTGTGGCTTTGTATCACCATGGTCATGCCAGCTCCTCCAGTGGTGCAGACTAAGTCGTTGCCTTTGGTGCCTGCTGCAGTCCATCAGTTTACACCAGTGGAGGAGCCGAACACCTGAATTTTGCTTGGCAGCTGATAAAGAGCAGCCTTGATGCTAGTTTTTCCATTGGCTTGTGGTGTTGTACACTATTTCCGTGGAGATGGTACCTCCGGGCTCCGGTGTTGGTGCGATGTGCTCTCCTCTCCCAGCACGAGAGGACCGCTTGCATCGTGAAGGGCTCACACGTTAAGCAAATGGGCTTTGGCTTCAAATCCAGAGGTTAGTGAGAGCATATGGTCCCTAAGAGGTGCAACTCGTGTTGCTAAAAATGCCTGGAAAACTGGATAGCAGCCTTTTCCCTTATACTAGCGCCTGGCCTGAGGAGCTGCAGGATTTAAGCACGTACTTAAATTTCAGCGTGTGCTTAAGCATTGTCCTGAATGGAGACCCTCTCGAGCTTTTGCTGAAGTGCTTTTCTGAACCAGGGCCAGCAGGCTGTGAAAGTTGTCTCTTGTTGTTTCTGCCCCACCGCGTAAATGCTTATTGCGGCTCGCTGGCTATTTACTGCAAGGAGAAAATCAATTTATTTAGTTGCAGCTAGCTAAGTAACTGAAAGCAGGCAGGTTTGGAGAGTCATACATGAGCTGGGAGCGAGACATCTGACCTTGTCTCTTGTCTGTCTAGTTTCTATGATCCTAATTCTGTTCTAAATTAATTCTTTTGTTTAGCTGCTTTTTTTTTTTTTCCCTCTCCTTTTTGTTTTCGCATGAATGCTTGTCTCTATATTTAGGTCTGCCAAGGCGGGATGTTATGAATAATTGTTGATTGATATTATTAAACACTAACACGCTTGGCTGTGTTGCACTAATGATGGGGCTTTGGGGATATGCAAATCAATTAATTGCAGTAATTGCTGTAATAGCTGTTTTGGAGGATGCTGTTGAAGAGCCCTTGGGAGGGCGGACAAAGAGGGAGACATTTGGAAGTGCGAAGGAGAAGGGGTGCTTGAGAGTCACTGGCGATGGCTCATTCAAGCTGCTGATTTGTAAAGTGAGTGGATTTTAGAGAGCAAAACAAACCCAACACAACATGAAATCTTCTCTTGTTTTGTTTCAGAGTTACCCCAGCGTGGCTGCTCCTGGACTTTTCCCAGGGCCCTTTCTGCTGAGTTGGAGCTGAAAGGAGCTCACAGATGAGACAGAGCCTTTTCCGGGTAACCTCTTGGCTTAGAAGTATGGGAGACCTCCTTGGAAAACACTTGAGGAAAAGAAAAATTTTTGATATTAGACCTCTGCGTCACTTCGCACTGGACGGTTTTGGTTTGCCAGCTGATTCTCATTCATGACAAGGCTTTTTCCCCTTCTGCGGCAACATCATGGGGCCTGACAGTGGGCACAGAAGGGACGTGAGATGCCTCAGGAACCGCTGTGGGGAGGCTGTGGAGAGAATGGGATTCGGGTATTGTGAGGATGGGGAGGAAAACGTCTCTTCTGGCTTTTTCCCCATCCTATATGTGCTCTCCCTGCCTTTGTGTATTATTGTATATTCTTTTGTCTGGGTTTCTATATGCAACGTGCTTTAGCCTCTATGCTCTGGGGCAAGTGTTCAATGTGGTGCACAGATGGTGCTCCCAGAAATCCCGTTATTTGCTAATGGGATTTTGTGCAAAGCGTTTCCCCTGTTCTTTTCAACAGTCTGCATGTGTGTGTAAATATGCCCAGACCTTCATTTTGCTGAGACACCCTCTCCCGTGCAGCTGAGAACACGGCTTTTTTTTTTTTTTATTTATCTGGATTTTTTTTTAATCCTCAAGAAAGATGTCAGGCCAGCTTCTGTGGGAGGCAGCAGTTGCGGGATGTGGGCAGTGCAGAGGTCTGTACCTGCATGTTGCACGGCGAAGGAGGGTCGGTCCCTGCTGGCTGTACCAGATGTTACAACCCTGCCAGGTGGCCTGGCCAGATCGGTTGAGAACACTCCACTCTCACGCCCTTGTTACCTTGCTGGTGGTCCAGTCCTTACCTTTGCACTGATGTATGGCTGAGATATCTGTATCTATTCAGCAGCTTCTCCCCCCCGGCCCCGGTCCTGCAAAATTTTTGTAATGCAGTGTTCAGCTATTACGCAGCTATTCCCCTCTGTGCCCTCCATTCTTCAAGTAGTGCTCAAGATCATGATAAAAATAGCAAAAGCCTAGAATATGTTGCTTTTATCACCAGAGGCCTTTCAGAATAGGTTAGACGTGTGCCTGATGGGGATAATGCAGCGCTGACTCTTCCACGGGGCACAGAGCTGGACTAGGTGACCTCCTGAGGTCTTTTCCAGCCCTTATTTTTCCGTTGCTGCGTGACATTCGCTGCTAGTGTTGAAGTTGGTGAGTGGAGCTTTGTTTTGCGTCATGCCTGCCAGAGGGAGGTCAGGGCTTGGCGGCTGTCATGACTAACAGACAGTTAACGGGGTGCGTGTGTCGGAAGTTCCCTGTCCATCTGCGTACTGCTCATCCTGCAAAGTGCTCTTCCCTTAAACGCTTCTCAGGCTCTATTGCAGTGGGAACGTGAGTCATACGAGGGCAGAGGTTCTCCTTTAGCTGGCCAAGGACTCCAGGTGGTTCCTCTGGAGCTGACCTTAACCAGAAAAAACTCATCACAAGCCTGGTTCAGAAAGTATGGGCAGCCCAAGGCAGGAAACCAGCCAAGGACTGTTCCTATTACGGTACGGTGCCATTGAGCTGGCGGATTTGGGATCAGGGGTTGGTGATGGCTTGCTGACCAGGCAAAGGAGAACCAGCTGTGAGATACTGTTCCATGCAGGTATAGGATTGACGCTTACAGCCCCACTGTGCTTATCTGAACATCCAGGACGGTATTGCCCTCTAAAGTGGGGTCTCGGTCTCAGAAAACCGTCGTCTCCAGCTGTGTGCCTGTGCCAGGGTCCAGCTCTGGGCTGGGGAGGTATGCAAGCAACATAAGACTTGTGGTCACCTCTGTAGCACCTGGATCTGTCCCTGTGTTTTGTTTGGACATCATCGCACCTATTAAGCATCTGGCCAGCGTGGTGTCCATCCATCCATAGTGGTTTTGTGACTGCTTTGTCCAAAATGTGGAAGCCATAGGAGATTCTGGAACACAGCCCTCTGTATCTCATTCCCCTCTTCCAGCAGCAGAGTTTGGGAAATAATGTTTTTTAGGTCTGCAAAAGATGGCAGAGAACCTGCACAGACACTGATCTTCAGCAATGCCCCACTGTGATCTGATGTCCTCTGTGGGGTGAGATCTCTATGGGAAAACAGCTCTTCAGAGGTGTTGGCTTTCTGTGACCATTGCTTCATATCTCCCTGGCTTGTGTTTTTGTAGCCTCTCAGTTTTGCTGGTTTTATCGCCCTTGTGATAAGGGTGATTAGATCTGATTTGTTTGAATTAGAGCTTGACGGCTTTCAGCTCTCACAGACACAACACCATGCCGCGCTGGGTTCACGCCGGCTTGCGTATGGGGGGGAAGTGAGGAGGGGAGAGCCTTTCTCCTCCTCTGATAATAGCTAACAGATGTGATATTGTTACCAGGTCAAGGATCTGAAAGCATCAAGCAGCAGGAAAAAAGCTGTGCTCGGATGGCACTTTAAAGCTGTAAAGAGGAGGATGTGGCAGAGGCTGAATCATCCCGTGCTCAGCAGCAGGTCTGAGTGCTGCTCTGCAAGGTTTCACAAGCTGTGGTATATTTAAGTAGTCCTGGTTTGGTGGTTTGGCCCCAGGAGCTACTTCTTTAGGTCTGTACTAAACCATTACCGATTTCTTCATAAAAATCAAGTCTGCCCATGGCTCGTTTATGTTTTGGGAGCTGCGTGCCGTCGGTTTGTTAGTGTGTCTTGTTTTCCTGCAGGTGTGATGCCCCATTTTTTCCTCCTTTTTATAGGCTCCTGGGCCACTAGAAAGGCTTTTCCCCTCTAACCAGGTTTTGTCCAAGGTTGGTGACCTGCTGTGAGCCAGACCACGATGCACGAAATATTAAAACCTGTCTCTTCTGTGTTATTGGGAGGGTTTCTTTTTCCTAAAGCCCTTGCAGTAGCTTTTCAGGTTCAAAAAATCTGGGGCAGGTCAGACTGCCAACTACTACTGTGCCCTTGTGCCTTTGTCCTTTGATCTAGCGGCTGAAAATATGAAATAAGACACGATGCAGCTGTGGGTTTGGTGCCGTTTTTGGGCTCTGGGAGGAGGCTGAGTTCTGTCTGTAGGTGCATCTGTTCTGCAGGGCTTGGCCAAGTGCATCCCTGGGTCTTGCCCTCCTCTCCCCTGCCAGTCTCCTCTGCCAGCTCATATAATTGTAGTAGCAGATCCTTGTAGGATTGATATTTAGAAAACAAGGCTCTGCTTTAACTTTGGCTAGTGGTCTCAGGGAAAGTAGTATGCTTTAAAAGCCTTGTTACAGCCCTGGGAGAAAGAGTTTCCCAGGTTCTGGCCAAATGTGGTCATCAAAGAGTAAGTGGTCACTCCTAGCATGAGGCGGGAGAGCTGCAGAAGCTTTAAGGAGAGAACTGGGTGTGCCTACAGCATGCCAGCAAAGAATAAAATGCCTAAAAGTACAGGGAAGAAGTCTTGAGGAGCTGCTGCGGGTAAGCGAGGACTAAGCCTTACTTGAAGGTGGGTGAGTTGCATCTTTGAGGGCTTCCATGGGGAGGAGGTATGGGCTGGAAGGGAGGATACGGCAGCTTCATCTTAACATGGAGGTGTGTGCTGGGGAGGAACAGCTCAACCTAGGCAATCTTTTGCTGCAGTGGGTGGCTGTTACATGCTCTAGTGGTGGCTTCATGGCAAAAAGCATGTCCCTTTCTCATTCCTCTCCTTTTTTTTCCCCCACTGCTCACCTCACCTCCAGCAAGGTGTCCTCCAAGTTAACTTTAGGACAAGAGAAGCAAAGTCTACGTGTTTAACTTAATGGCTGGTTTCAGTACATGCTGTGTAAATGCAAAGCAGGGGTTTTAAGTGCAGAGAAGAAAGTACCGTGGGGACACAAATGCGTGTATGTGTGTTGGGAGAGGCTATAAATAGCATATAGATATGCACTGTATTACCTTGTAATTTGATTTTCTCTTATGCTGATGGCACATTTTCTAGCAACGGAGATGGCAAGCCCTTCTATGTGATATTTGCCAATATTGAGAGCACTTGTGAACTCTTATGCCACTGCTATTTGCCATCCAAGGACATGGGAAGAAAACCACAATGCTTCCAGTGCGCTTGCTCTCTCCCACCTCCCCCCTACATCTTCTTCCCCAGCTGATTTGACCAGGTCACTCCCCATCTTTGATTCTTTCCTCTTATTTAAAGACCTCCCGTGGCTGCATTGTCTGGAACAGCTCTGGTAGAGGCTTCAGAGCCGTACTTCCCCCTAACTAGAGAACACGCTCTCATTAACAGCCCTCGAGGAGGGTGAATATTGCTGCTATCTTCAAAGGAGAGACAGAGGTGCAGAGCAAACTCCTGGCCCTCAGTCGGATGGTGCTCTGCTGAAGACATCAGCAAGATCAAAACGTCAGCTGGTGAGAACAGAAGTGATGCAGGTATTTCTCTATGATGCAGGAGCTGCGGTGGCTTTGTGGCTCCTGGAGACATGAGGTGAACTGGCTTTAACTAGCTTTGGTACCCATAAAAGTAGAAGCAGCCGCTTGGGCGAACGGCCCAACTACTTGCTTAGTCTCTCAGGAGGGTTTCGATGCACATGCTGAACTCCACTGCCGCTGTCAGCGGCGACTCTGCTAGTTAGCTTAAAGTTAGCTTGGGACTGCCTGCGCCATCATCTGCAGTTGCACCATCTGCAGAAGAGATGTACCCTCAGTTGCCGTCAAGTAAAACTGTGCGGAAGCTTGGGAGCCAAAACCCTCTTCCCAGCTGTGATGTGAACACCTCTGCCAGGCACTCGGTCTCCTTCCTCAAAGTTGCACCTCAATGGATGAGCTCCAGATGGTTGAGTGGGAGTCTTGCCAAGCATGGAGGGCTATCAGCAGTGTTACGGATGACTGTAGGCTTCCTGCTGGGAAGTATGTAAAGATCTGTTGGCTTCTTATTTTAGTCCCCTAAAAGAGAGTTCTCATAACTACTTTTGGCTTTCCTTTTAGCCTAATGAGGAGTTCTCCCTTTTCCAAAAAGTCTGAGGCGAGTCAGTCCTAAACTATCCACAGCATCTATTTGTCTGATTTCCCCCTTCTCTGGAAGCATATCAGATGAGCGTGGTGGGGTGGAGGTAGGCTGGACTTCAGCCATCCTTTGGCTTCTGCCATGAGTGCACAGACTGTTATCTTTTCAATGTGACCATTAAGGAGAAGGGAAAAAAAAAAAAAGGAAATTAAACCGCAAACAACTGCATTAAAATAATAATCAAAGCCTCATGAAAGCACAAAAAAACCCAGTAAACTTTCTGTTCTTTGGAACTTGAATCTTATCTCCCCCTGTCAAGGTTAATTGTTGCTGGGTTCAAACCATGGACAAGCTTTCATTATGGCTGGAGATCTGAGCCATGGCTGGGCCAGGTTCATCTGCTGGGTGGTTTGTAGCAGGGTTGAATTTGGTCCAGTCTGTTAAGGAGGGAGTTTCATCTCTAACTGCGCGTTTCATTATGTTTGTGGATTTAAATCTGACCTTTACTGTTTATTGAGCGTCTCCTCCCAGGGTTATAATCTGTGGAGCTATTTTAGAGGTGGTCGCTTTATTTCTTTCCATATTACTTGGATACATTACAGTATGGCAGCGTGGTCAGATCTGGAAAACTTAGGAACAACTGATAGAAGGTCCTCTAACATAAGAGACCCTTCCAGTTTATGTGGTGGGGAGCAAATAGTCCGTCCTGGGAAGGAAGTCCTCCTCATTTCTCAGTTAATTAACCTACGAAGAGCCAAAGACTTAATTTTTTTTTCTTTTTCTTTTGGATGGCTGCAGAGCTGCTGTTGCAGCCCAACCTGCATGTTCAGGATCCCAGCTCTTCCAGCTGGGGTTTTCACTTCTGCAGCTTGTGTTCTTCTGAAGGGGGTGCTTGGAGGAGATGGGCTATTAAGAGCATTAATGATGAAAAAAATACTAAACTACATCGCAGTATTAAAAATACATTAATGAAATGGGCGTAATGAGTGTTGGTAATAGTTTTATACCCCCTTGAGAT
Organism: Larus michahellis; assembly: GCF_964199755.1. Classification (NCBI taxonomy): domain Eukaryota; kingdom Metazoa; phylum Chordata; class Aves; order Charadriiformes; family Laridae; genus Larus; species Larus michahellis. The sequence goes on from NC_133902.1 coordinate 17,990,023, forward strand.
AGGAAATATAGATATACATATACTAAATGACAGGTCTCCCCTGCCCGCCACAGAACCGTATTTTCAACTGCTAGGTTAATTTGGGAGATGGTGTTTCACATGCAAATAAGTAGGGATTATGGTTCTGCTTGGGTAAATCAGAAACCGTTCAATGCCTCAATTTACTCAACCTTCAAAGGGGGTTATCGATGTTCTCTTCGCCTCTGCCCTGTCTCCTGAGATCCTCAAGCACAAAAGGAGGCTGAGGAGATACTAGAAGAAAAGAAAATGAACTTATATTCTCCCTTTCAGCCATTTTTTTGAGGTGGATAAGAGAGTTACTTGTATCAGTGCTGGAATCTTTCCTGGTGTTTGTGCTAGAACTAGCAATGGGGAAAACAAGCTTGTTTTGGAAACAGTTTTTTGGGGTCATCGTCCCTCCTGGAATTTTCATGACTTTTATCAGAACTTTCCAATTTTTTAATACCAAACAAAATTCATTAATTCCTATCTGAACTCCTTTCCCAGAATTGCATAGTAACTTTGTAAAGCATCTTTGAAAGCGTTGATTTTACAGGCTTTTACTGAACCTTCGGTGGTTTCTCCTGGTGCGAAGCAGTGGAGCCGCGGAGCCATGGGACGTGTAGCCACTGGCTGACAATGCCTTGAAGGAGTCTGTGCCCAACAAAAGAGCCCAAAGTGCTGCAGGACTGGGCATGCAGGATTCTTCCTTTGCTACAGAGGTGCTATTTCGATGGGAGATACCCTCGAACATGGCTAATGGGATGTGGCCAGTCGTGACTTGACATTGGTTGCTTGGCATTACATCTCCATCTTTTCCCCCAGCCCACTTCTTTCCTGTGGCCTGTTTTCATTTCCTTGCTAATTCAAGCATGTCTAACGGCAGCATGAGGCATTTTTGTGTGGTGCAGATAGGTCAGGGAGATCTGATGGAGGCTTTCTTTTACAGGTGGCATTCACATATACAGGTGGGGGGAGCAGGACAACGGAAAGGTCATGGATGTGGGACCTGTAAGAAGTGCTATTGTAGATGGCGGGGAAGTCTGGGAAGGTGAAATGCATGAGGAAGTCTTGCCACAGAGGGTAAAATGAGGTTATTACACTTGCGAATGGGTGCAGTCCATGGGTATTGGTATTACTTTCTGCTGTCAGAGAAACGTGGGCGCCGGCTCCCTGTCTTCGGGCACCAGCCTCTGGCACCATGTCCCGTGGTGCACTGCCCTTGGCTAGTGCAGAAGTGCTGGTGATAAGCGGGTGTCCCTCGCTGGCGTGTGGAAAGAAGAGTCAGCTTGCCTCGCAAATGCTTTCCCCAAAGTCGTTGCATGTGTGGGGCTTAGCCCGTGCGCTTTTGCTGTGAATTACAGAAACCAGACCTCTCGTTTTCATATGGAATATATCCACTAGCAACCAGCTGGTGCTGGTATTTGATATCAGCTGGGAACCCAGTCAGGAAGCTTTGATTTTTTAATTTATTTTTATTTTTTAAATTTCCACTGTCTTCTCAGGCTTGCTCCCTCCATCCTGCTTGGTCTGGTTCATCTACTTACACATACCCCAGCAGTACAGCAGGGGTAAGTATGAGCTTGCTTGACACAGGGACTTACGTGGTGCTGAGCTGCAGGGACCTTCCCTCGTGTGTGTCTCACTTTGGGCAGTCTGAACCCAGCATCATTTCTACGAAGCTGGAGAAAAAGGCTGCATAGTTCCTGAACAGCCTTTTTCTTTTTTTTTTTTTTTTTTTTTTTTTGCAATCTGATGCATTTCCATGCCTGGAAATGGGTAAATGTACAATTTATTAGAAGCGATGCTTAGAAAGCTAAGGGTTGTAGCTTTTAAATGTCTTGTGTGTTTATTTTTATGAAAAAAAGCTCCAAAAAACCCAACAAACCCAAACCCATGTTTCCTCCATTAACGGGTAGTATTTACTTTAGGTACAGCAGAAATCTGATGTTGAGTTTCAAATTAAGTAAATCTCCGTTTACGAAAGCCCTAAGTGCCTCTCTTTCCAGATCTCTCCACGGTACATTTAGGCTCTGTGTCTGTGTTGGAGGCTTAAAGCTCAGCGGCCTGAGCTCGGATCTAGCAGGAAGGGAACTAAACATAAGTCTGACTTGCAGGCTGTATTAAAGGCTGGTGCCATGGAGGGGTGTGAAAAGCCTTTCATGTGGCTGGAGGAGGACTCTCCAGGGACAGACAGAGCCAGCCTTGGTGGAGGAAAGTCTAGGAGCAAGGTGAAGACAGGAATCCAGACTGTTAGAGGCACAGGATAATGTTTCACTCCTGGGGGTTGGTTCCTTTGCTAAAGCAAACAAAACCTTGGTTTTGACTTTGCTCATTTGCTTTCTGTTTTTCTGGAAATGTTATTGCTTTATCAAGCGGCGCAGGAAGCTTCCAAAAACTCAAGTTTGCAACAGGACACTTGAGCGATTTCTTTTCATTTTAAAGGCTTTCTGTGTATTGATTCCAGCAAGCTGAGCATGGACCACCAGCCCCTCTAATAGATTTAGTGTTTCGGGGACTTAGTCACCATCAACATCATCCTGCAATATGTTATGCATGGTGGCCATCACTTTACCCAATGCCAATGGCATGAGAAAGCTGTTTGACCTGTGTGTTTGCTGGATCGGGATCAGAGTACGCGGCGTTTTGCAGGATGGGGTATGAGAGAGCTGCTCTCCCTGGTCTCGTTTATTAGTGCTCTCTGTGTAATTAAGTTTAAAGGAAAGGTAGCACCATTCTTTCCTAGTGCCAGTGGCGTTGTGCTTGCTGAGCTTTGTGTCCAGCTCAGTGCGACTGAGTGCTTTGCAGCAAGGTTCGTTAGCAGATAATCGTCCCTTTCTGAAATCAGGTGAAGTCTTTGGACTTGCCTTTGATTTGTCCGGTGTCAAATGAGTACTGTAAGGCTCTCTGTCCTGTCCAGAGAGGATTAGTTCCCAAGGATCTCAAGATGAGATAGATTAATAGCATCTGAAAATTTGTCCTTTCTTTTTTTTAGCACTAGATGCTCCATAAAGGTGGCTGAACCATTTTTAGAAAAGAGGAAGGCAATTCGTCTCTACTTGCACAAGCAGATTTTCTGGCTCTGTCATGCACTTTTCCAGTATTCTAGTGCTGGTTGTATTATTCTGAATCACTATGAAGTAGAACTGGTAGTAATAGAACTAAATAGTCAGCCGAAAGTCAGCCCAAGAAAAAAACCCAACCTAAAGCTCCAGAAGAAGTCGACATCTTTCCATCCCCTCCAGTGTTGAAAATGGCAAAAAAAACTTCTGGCCTTTGGAAAAATCCATTAGCAAATGAGCACTGCTGCTGTTAGATTGGGCAGGGAGTTGTGTCCGGATGCCACGGGTGATGGTCGCGAGGAGCTCTGCCCTCTGCTCGCGTCTGCAGAAGCCTCCCTGCAGCCATCTTCCTGTCCTAGAATAAGGGGGCACATTCCTGCCTAAATGAATCACCTTAAATACCACACCTTCTCCCCGTCTTCTCTGCCAGGCAAAACCCACCCTGAAGTGATAGGCGTTAGCGTAAGAAAAGCTAATTCACTAACTTATCTCCAGCGTACCGTATAATTGATCTCATCAAATAAAATCTATGTAATAAAGCTCTGGAAGTTCAGGGAAAGCTACAACTTAATTGTAGTTCAGCCAAGAATCAATTTCTCATTTTCTTTCTTGTTTTCTGACAATTTCTGCATGTTGGTGAGGGCCAGAAAGGATGGAGATTTTACAAATGTTGGTATTTTACAAATGTTGGTATCCTCTGTATCACTGGCACCTGACTAAAAACGAAAGGAAAATTTTGCGGATATTTTTGAGATCAGCCACAGTAGGGCAACATCAGGGTCAAAAACAGTTGTCCAGCAATGGAGAGCTTTACTCCTGTGTAAAGCTAAATACGGTTTTTATCTGTAAATTTTTATTTTAGTTCTTTCTATAGTTTCCCCTAAACACAGAGTTAGGGAAGAAATGAATTAAGACTAGCTTTTTTTTTACAGTGTCTCCATTTCAGAGACGCAATAAAAATTTAAAGCGCAATAAGAAGTTAAAACACCAGCCCTGTTTTGCTGAGCGAAGATGTTTAAGAAATGTTGTGGATAAAACCTCCACAGCGAAACCCTGCAGTCGTTCAAGCTGATAGAGACTTAGTTTTTCTTTTGTTCTCAGTTCAGAATAAATGCCATATCCGGGAGGAAAAAGGGAGGGATTGGACCATGTTTTCTGGCATGCCTGGGTAGTTGGAGGGGTGATGGATGCTCTAGGTGAACAGCTGTTGTGTAGGCATAAATTGCCTGTGAAATATATGCCATGGGAGCCCAGCCCATCCAAAATGCAACGTGTAGTTTTTTCTCTAGATGGGACTGTCTGCCTTCCAGGTGATTTCTTTAGGAATGGCTTGGATCTATCCAGCTGCAGCTTTTGAAAGCTTTACAAAGCTAATTCTTTTAGAAAACCTCGATTCTACTCCATCTCTCAATTTGCTGCTGGTTTTCATGACTGGAGGGAATGCAAGATATGTTCTGGCCAAGTTACAAACCTTAGACTTCAGAGGAAGATGTGAAGGGGAGTGGTGAAGTGAAAACTGGCGTCTCCTCTGCCTAATCTTGTCAGTCTTGGGATTTCAACATGGGCTGAGTAAGAGGTGGCTGCGTAAGTGGAAGCATCATCTCGCTTCAGACGGTGCATCTTGCTGGGGCACTAGTTCCTGTCCAGGTAGGTCGAATGTGCCAGAAGGAGCAGCCTGGATTCGGTGTTTGGTTTTTTTAAAGCTGTTGTGTCACTGCAGCCTTTTTATTTTGTTTGTTCTGCAAGGAGCTAAGCTGAGAGATTGCACAGATCGGAGAGGGTCAGGAAAAATGAACGCGCAATCCAGGGCCTTAAACTTCCCTCGTCCACCATCCACCTTGTTCTCGAGCTGACCTCCAGCCCACGTGCGGCAGAGCTGGGCTTCACCAGAGATACTTCTAACTCGCTTTGCTTACACAGCTGGTTTTTAAGTACGCTCTTGAAAAACATACACTCAGTACAAATATTATCCCTGTACATCCTCTCCCTGTTATTTCTTGTGTGCAGGATCAGCAGTTTGCAGCGGGTACCTTGAATCCCATAAGACGCTAGAGCTACCCTGAGAAATATCGCCTTAAAGAAAAAAAAAAAAATGTCCAGCAGGACAGCTAAGAGGAAAATTCAAATGGTGGCTGAAAGGTACAGTGTCCCTGGGCCGGGCAGTGTTCAGCCAGGTCGTAAAAAGCAGTGGATCCTGAGAGAGGTTTCGGTCCGCGGGGAGAAATGGCGAGGTGTGAGATGGCTGGCTTTGTGCAGCTCATTACGCTCCCGTTGCTGATTTCTAAATGGAGTCCTGTCGCTGAGAGAGACCAGGTTTGCTTTTACTAAAAACATAGGGGTGGGTTTTTTATTTTTCTTGTACGGAGGTAACTTTAGATGGCCATCTCTGTGCCTGGTCACCTCTGAGATTTTTTTTTTTCCACTGACATTCACCTTGACAAGCTACAAAGAGGTAAAAACTACAGTGGCTTGGCGCACCTTGACTAGTGTCTTGCTTTGATATAAATCCTCAGGGTAAAAAAAAAAACCACCTTGTGCAGCGAAAGCAAAGGCTGAAGTAACTTTCATGAGGCAGGCTTAGTTCCCCTGGAGGACTGACATCCCCATTTTTGAGGCCTAATTGCATGAAGTCTCCTGTGATAATTTTTTAGACAGTGAGGAAAAGCGGCTGGAGCCAGCCTCCGGCATTGAGGGGTATGAGCCCAGCGGGTCAGCATAGTGTCTTGATTGGGCAACAAAGAGATCCAAAGACTTAGACAACAGTGATCGTGTCGGATGTGGTTAAAGCTTTTTTTTTTTTCTCCATCCATTGCTAACACAGATTCATTGATCAATGTTAAAACGCTTCACTTAAAGGTGCATTTCCTTTGCAACTTGTAATGATATTTTCATGATAAAGGAGCGTTCTTGTATTAAGATGATGTTGTTTCTGAGTGGGGGTAGTGCTTGTAGGAGTCATCGATCTGGCTCCAGGCTGATGTTGTCAGGCCACGCAGGGCTATTGCAGATACCCGTCAGCAGCATCTGCCTTTGCTAGCCCGCAGGCACCGCAATCCGGGCTCTCTGATGCTAGCCAGATCTGCGGAGTGGCCTGGAGGCTCCCCTCCTTCGCTCCGGATTGCAGGATCAGCCGACGCCGCGCTTCCTACCTGCGCGTTACCCTGCGCCCAGGAGGACCTGGCTATACCCGCGGCTGCCGACATATCGCTTCAGTCTTGGCTTTGCCGGGGATATCATGTCATTGACCCCCTGGCCTAGCTTGTAGCAGCGTGTGGGGTATTGATTTCTGTTTCACAAAACGATAACCTTCAAAGGATGGCTGGGCATAATGAGTTGGGCAGCTGCCAATAGCTCTGTGTCATCGGGAGCTGTAACCCTCCATGTGTTAAAGCTTTCCTGCTCCTCAGTAGTTCAGATGGCTTTGTGTCTGTAAGAGCAGCAGGCACAATTTCTCAGGTTCTTGGAGTGCGCCTACATCTTCTGAACCCTTTTTGAAGCTATTTCTGCATTTGATTTGACAGCCTAAAGCCCACGGAGGGGAAGAACCTAGCTGGTTTGTTAGGCATGCAACCCCCACGTGTAACTTGGACATCATAGCACGCTCATAAACCCTAAGTAACAGCCCTCTGCTGTATTGATTTATACTTTTCTGCAGCATCAGCATCATTTTAAAGGACAAGGGATTTTATAATGCAGTTGTAAATTATTCGTATAAGTATCTTAAATGCCTCATGGGACTGCATGATCATTCAAGATGCTTTGTAATGTATTTCTTCTTGTGTTTTTCAGCTATGCAACAAAACATTTGTAAATACCCAGAAATGAGGGTCCTTACAAATGGCACTGACATGTACCAGGCTTGCATGAAAACCCTTGTGTCATCTGTGGGAAGAAGAAAAGAAATATAAAAATAATAGATTTAAAATTTTCCTGAACTTGTGTGGCAAGTGTCTGCCACTGAAGCTCCTAAAAAGGTTACAAACTTGGTAATTTTGCATCCTGGATCCTCTTCCTGGGGTCCCCGCTGGAATCTCTCCTTGATGCGTTGTGGCTCGTGCTCTGAAGCAAGCTGCTGTCTGACCTGGTAAGAGTCTAGGCAGGCACAAGCCAAACTGTTAAGACCAATTAGCATCTGTGCTTATGTGGCCTAATATGTGCCCTGGTGACAAGGTACAGGTGAAAGATTTAATGGCCCTGCCGCTCCTCTGAGAAGTGGAGGGCTCTGCGGAGAGGACTGTCTCTGCGGAGAGGGCTGTCTCTGCAGAGAGGACTGTCTGCCGAGCACAGCTGCTGCTGGTGGGACTCTCAGCCACAGAAGCAATGAGCAGCTCAGTTTTTTGCCTGCAAGGCTTGGCGAGCAATTTCTTTTCTCAGAGTGTGTCATTCTCTGTGGACGAGATCAGCTGCATTTTAGAACTATACAGCTTTACAGTCAGCAAAAACACACCAAAGAGTGTGTTTGTCTGGGTCTAACCTTGGGTGGCTCAGACAATAATTTGTATTACCTTTTCCGTGTTTTGACTCTTAGTAACATTGTTTTATCCTCTTTCTGATTAAGTACTTGATGGGCTGTTTCACGTTGAGCTGGTAGCATCAGGTCCTAAAGGATGTCAAAAGTTGACTGTCCCAAGTGTGAAGTTCCAGGTGTGGCTCGGAGAAGACCTCAGTGACCCAAAAGTATGCAAGGGATGAAAGGCTACAGTTGCCTTTTGCTGATGAGCGTAGGTTTATGTCATCCCAGATAATTTTTGAGAGTAAATAAATGGCTTTGTTTTCCATTATTTGAGAGCAGCCCAGCATGAAATTTGCTGGAAGGGTGCTCTGTTGGCTTCTAAAATGACAGGCACCTGAAGGGACTTGACTGCGCAAGAGTCTCAAAGTTCAGCAGTCCTGTCTAACAGCTCCCCAAATTACTGACCATAAGGCTGTTGACCATTGAGGCTTTGAATCAGAGCGTCAGATGTGTTGTTTTGTCTTCAACCCTTTCTCTAAAGTGCCACTTTGCTTTTCTCAGTGCTCCTTATCATCTGTATTATGTAGCTTTTAACCGTAATGACCTTGAAAACACTCAAAGCCACTTAAACTGGCTGCCTTCCCCTGTTGAAGTTCCGCGTTAATCTGTGTGGATTTGTTACAGGGATGTAAAGAAAGGCTAGTTGAAATCTTGCAAGGCTATGTTTTTCCTGAGTGGGAAGGCCAAATGATTGCTGTTCAGTACGGAAAACAGAGAGGAACAGTCTTTATTTCTGGCCTGATGTTGGGATTTCTAGTTTACTGCTCCTCCAGGCGTGCTTACTGAATGCCAGCAAATTCTTGTAGGTAAGGCAGGGCACAGCGGTCCGTTGACAAAACAAATCTTGAGGAGTTGAGATACCATCAGCACCCTCCCGTCTGCTTATATTAGCTGATGCAGAACCTCGTAGTGGTTGTATCGCTCAGGGCATAAAGTAACTACCAGTCATGGCAGAACATTGATCTCTGTAGCGAAGGAATTGTTTGTGGCATGTTGACCTGCCCTGAACTCCTGGGCAACCACAAAGCCTTATTGATAGTTACAGCACAAAAGCAGTAAGCAGTACCTTTTGCTCTGTGCAAACATACTGTGCACGCTTGTGAGACCAATTATGAGTCCCGGTGACTGCCCTGAATTCATTCTCGTTTTGCTTATGACCTCCCAGCGTGTCCTCACTTGCTCAAGAAGTTGTTCTGAAGCGACTGGTCCTGGTCTCCAGATGTTTGCCTCTCCGTGCCTGGCTGTCCCTGGTAACCAAACACCTGTCTATGCTAATAAATACTTCAAATCTTGAAGAATAAACCAAAATGCCTGCCTTGGAAAAAAGCCCCAAAAGCGTGTGTAATGTCTGTTTCGCAAGACCAGTCATCCTTGATGTGTGGGCCTCGTGCCTTGCACAATTAACTGCTCGATGAAGATCTTGCAGACCTATTGGAAGTGCCTTCTGACCCTCCTTTCATCCATCTGGCCATTAATAGCTTGTTTGGGGATCCAGCGGATTTAGACCAACCAGCAGAAATTGCAGCTGGACTGGTGGCAATCCTGTTGCTCGCAGCTCTTGTCTCCTGGCTTCATGTAATAATTCATAAATAACCCTCCCTTGCTTCGGGAGCCAGTTGTGGGTGTGTACTGATTACACTGCTGTAGTTGACATCAGCATCTTAACTCTCATCATTGCAGCCTGGCTTAAAAACCCAAATTATTCTCTTCTTTTGCGTGTCAAGAACATGATTAACTCCTCCTGTTTCCGTGCAAGAAACATGATGGGCCTGTGCAAGAAAAAAAGCAATCTGCCTGGAGCAGCTGCCTCCGTTCTCCTCTGGCCGGCCTGTGTTTCTCAAGATACAGGAGGGATGCCAATGAAGCAATGTCTCTCCTGGGGGAGAGCTGGATGAATCATGTTAATGGAGCTCCAGCAGAAAGCTTCACCCGCAAAGGGTGGGGAGTAGCAGTTGATCTAGACCAAATGATGACTTAACCTTGCCTGAAAATTAAGTCCTCATTCCTTCAATTTTTTGTCCTTCTGGAAAACTCAAATATTTCCATGAAACTCAACTTCTTTTTTTTTTTTTTTTTTTTTTTTTTCCTGCAGAAAACTCTTTTTTCCTATCCAAAGCTCGCCTGTTGGAAAACTCCCCACCATCTCTATTGGTGGGCCAGGGAATTTTCTAGGGCTAGCCTGAAGTTTCCATTAGGCAATGCAAGGCGTTGGTGGGGTTTTTGTTTGTTTGTTTGTTTGCTTTTTAAGGCAGCCAAGCAAAACAACTGCTGGTGAGAAATTTAGTGCCTGATTCCTCCTTATAGAATTATCTGCAAAGTGAGAAGGCATTTTCCAGAGCTATCTGCAACTTGCTTTTAAAACTGAATTTCCTCTAATGCCATAAGTGGGAGTTAATAAATGGCTTAGGTATTTGTTTCATTTTGGGTGCCTAATCGGTTCTCAGTTTGTTTCAGATACAACATGTTAAATTTATCCCATGACCCTGTCAATATAATCTTTCTTTCCATCCCTTAAATAGCCACCCTCTCCTTTCAAGCCTTATTTTTTTGTTCACCTTCCTGGCTTGCAGTTTTAAGTAGATATTTTAAACTCGGAGGAGCATGGTTCTCTGCTTTCCGCTCTCCTGGCTTCCTTGAGGACAGCAAGGGTTCCACTGATTTACACTGATGGGCTTGAGATCAGCTCCAAATTTCTTTCTGGCCTTTCATTTGAAAGCTGTTCTGGTGGAGGACAACTTTTTGGCTGTTTAGAGAGTGGAAAGGAGCCTCAGGGAATCTGCTTTTTCTCTTTGACAAGTGCCAGTAATATCACACTTGCAAAGCAATTACTTTTCTTTTCCTTTTCTGCCTCGCGAACTTGGTGCGGCTGAAAGGTGATGGAGCAGACCCTGGAAATCAAAGGTCCTGCAGAAGGAGGAGAGGATGGGCCATCCTGTCTGCAAAGGGTGGAGCGAGCTGGCTTCTTTAGCTCCCCAGTAAATCATATGTAACACCCCCCGTTAGATTCTGTGCATGGTTTCGGACTGGTTTGGGGATGAAACAGCACCAAGGGATGATATTTTACTTGTGTTTTTAAAGCTCCAGGCAGAGTCTCTGGTCTGTCTGGTTGGTAGCATGTCAGTGTGCACTGGGAAGGCTTCTAACTGAGCTCATAAGTTTTTATGTTTTTAAGAGGGAATGCTTGGCTTTCACTGCTTCACGAGGGGTTTCTTCGTTCGCTTGGAAATGTGACTACCTGTGAGGTAGTACTGGGGTTTTTTCCAACCTCTTCTCCTTTGCACTTCTTGTCCTGCTTCCTCTACTTCAAGCTTAATTACACTGGTCAGGAGAGATGAAGTAGAAATGGCTGCAGCTTTAAGTTGGAGACTGTTTGTTGCATTAAAAGAACCACTTAACTTCTCCTGTTATGATCTTAAAATCAATAATTCTCCCGCTCTTCTGAATAGTTTTATTGGAGCTAGCTGTCATGCCGTGCAGAAAGGGCTCAGATGCTTTGACTGCAGCGCACTCGATACCTGAGCTGAGAAGGGGCAGGTGATGGATAAATGACTTCGCAGGTCCCCTCCTCGCTGTGACCTCTGCTGCTGGGTGAAAAATCTCCAGGATCGCTTTTCCTCATGTTTTTGCTGTTGTAGATGGAGCAGACTGTTAAAAAGGAGGGTTAAGTTGGTTCTGCAAACGTATGTCTTGGGGAAGATAGGGGCTGAGAAGCAGAGCTGCTGTGATGATGGATATTTTTTGTGAAGGAAAGATGTGCCTAGTGAAAAATACTTGTGCTTCTATGTATATAACCCCTTAATCCCTAGATCTCTCCTTAGCAGAGCAATCCCCACTGCACTGCTGGTTAGATGAGAAGAGATCATCCCTGAGCTCCCTGAGATGACCAGTGGCTGGGCACCTACCTGCTGTAGGGAGACCGATACCTGCCTTTCTTCTCTCATTCCCAGTCTGGAGGAGGGATGTGTGTTGGGAACGTCTGTACTAGAAAGCTACTGTTAAATGGTGTTGGTTGGCTGTGAATATTCATGTGCAACGTGTTTCTGGAGCAAAAGCGCGAGCAGGGCTGTGGTACTGCTAATTGCAAGTGTTAATTTTTGCACGGTGGCAGAAGAATCCCAATTTGCAAACATTTCACTTGAGTCGGGGGGTGACGTTCCTGACAGTTTTAAAGGGTGCAGATGTGAAATGCTGAGTCTGAATATTGAGTCCCTCTTAAAATACTTTATTTCATCTGAAACATTCCCAGGCTCTCTCAGCATGTTACTTTGTCAAACCCACCTTTTTTTTTTATTCCTGGAGAGGTTGGAGTCTTGACTTATTATTCAACTTTCTATTGCAGCTTTGTTTAGTGGAGTTTATACATTCTTAGATCAGACATTTTACAATCTGACCAGGAATCGTGCAATCACAGTGGGAGATGGGAAGAAGCAGCATCATTTATTCCGTAAGCAAAGGGATCATCTACATTACAGCGCAAGTTAGTTAATAAAATGGGGTTTAGCGAAATAAAAATAAATAATGCAGCTTTCCCTGGGCTGTGTTTAGAAATAGTTGCACTCTGATATGGAATGTGGCGCTCGTGTCTTACCACAGAGATTGGCTTTGTGTCCTATAAGCAGCTACCCTGGTCAGACTTGTCTGGGTTGATGTGTCCCCGGTGAAGCTCCTGCCCTGTCCATGTTGCCAGGAGTCCTGGGCACAGCCCCGTGCATCTCTGGGCTGCAATGAGCTGAGCTGCTCTGCATCTTCCCTGGCCCTGGAAGAGGATCCTACCAAGCGTTTGCTGGACAACCAGCAACTTCAGCCACCTTGAGAAGCTGGAAAATTTATTGAGTGGGTGTCCTGGTAATGTGTTATAGGTCTGGGCAAAGGGCTGGTGAGTCAAACTGCTGCTTCTGGATCTGAGGTCTGGGAAGGAAGGGGGCCTACAGGAAAGCTGGGGAGGGACTCTGTATCAGGGACTGAGGCCATAGGATGAGGGGTAACAGTTTTAAACTGAAAGAGGGGAGACTTAGATTAGATATTAGGAAGAAATTCTTTTCTGTGAGGGTGGTGAGCCCCTGGCCCAGGTTGCCCAGAGAAGCTGTGGCTGCCCCATCCCTGGAGGGGTTCAAGGTCAGGTTGGATGGGGCTTGGAGCAACCTGGGCTGGTGGGAGGTGTCCCTGCCCAGGGCAGGGGGGTGGAACTAGATGATCTTTAAGGTCCCTTCTAACCTGAACCATTCTATGATGTTCTACTTTTTTTCTGAGGTTACATTGCAGCATGGAGAGGGAGCATCTCTCAGGTTCCCTGCAGTACAGACCTAGGAAGCATCAGCTGGTTGAAAAATTGCTTTATCCAACAAACATTAAAAAAGCAGCTCCTGGAAAAGGAGAAAGGCTAGCTTCAGTGAAGTTAATGGTACAACTCCCCTTAGCATGAGCCAGGAGCAGGATTTCATCTTGGAGCTGCAGCAAGTACAACCAGTTTTTCTCCTGGACTGTAAACCAAAAGTTGCTGAGAGTTACTATGCACACGTGCACACAATAGTGCTCAGAGCCCGTCCGCCGAGATCTTTCCTTGGGGATCCATATAAAATACCTCTCACAAAAGCTGCCCTGTGTGCGAGCGGAGGAACTCCATCTAGTGACGTTAAAAAAGGGGAAAAAAAATAAAAAAAGCCCACAAAACCTTTTTCACACACATGTAGTCGTGTACCTCTTATCTTACTGCCAGTCTGTTGAAGGTATCAGCACAGCTAAACAGCACACACTTACCATATGGGACGCTAAAAATGCTGCTGGGGAAGCAATTTCAGTCCCTGCTCTGAATTCTGCCAGTGCAAAAAATGTCCCCTTTGTCACGGTGGTGAATGAATTTTCTTGTTCCCCTTTCTCCTTGGATTTATGTTAACCCTGGGTTTCAGCCGAGTTTGATCTCACTTTATTGTATTGCAAACAGTAGTCAATAGCTCTTCAGCTTGAAATTGCCTGGATTTATTTTCAGGTCAAGTCAACTCTCCTTGACCCAAGTCTGAACCAAAATACGTTCCCAGAAGATTCCCTCACAGGATATCGCATCCAAAGACAGAGTGACATTGTAATGAGTCAAGGTTTCAGCTCAGCACAACGGGAGTCCCTGTTGGTGTGGGGAAGGCAACCGAGCCATCCTTCTTAAATCAGAGACGGGCCCTCTCCTGGGGCAACTCACAGCAGATTTTGTCACGCACCGGTCACTCCTCCTCATTGACCAATGTCATCGATTGCATTCCTGGTGTTTGCGGCCTAAGGGGAAGCTGGTCTCAGCTCCTTACGTACGTGTTTGCATGGCTCTAACATGCGCGTGTGGAATTTGGTGTGCAGGCTTTAAGCAATTCATACTGCATTCATACTCTTTTTTTAAATTTTTTTGAAGGAAAAGTGGAATGTCTTGTGGGGACTGCCTGGCACAGAGGCAGAACCAACTGATATTGCATCACGAAGTAAAACCACTGCTTTGAAGACTTGGGACAAAAATGGAATGAACTCATGAATTTATCCTGGATGATAAATCTTCCTTCAAAAGAAGGCAGCCTTATGTTTAGTACAAAAGACTGTTTATTTCTTCTGTGGAAAAAAAAGAAGTAGTGTAATCGGATAGGATTAACTTTCCAGGGGCCCTGGACAGAAGCTAAAGCACAGGCTGCCTCCTTCTTGTGCTAGCATTGGATAATTTGAGTAGTCTAAGACCTCTCTGGCTTCCTACAGTATTGGGCCGTGAGCTGCCGCCAACGTGCCTTGCACCTAAAGCCAATGTTAAGGACCCCAGCAACAAGGGTTTCTACAGAAACTAAAATTGTCCAAGCGTTTGGCTAGTATAAACTGCTTGTCTCAACTGGGAACCTGGCCCAGGTATGGAGAAAAACACAGCCTTATTAGTGTTTTTTATCTCAAGCAGGTAGTTGAATACATTTCTGGCAAATACGTAAATAACGTACAACTGACTTAATGTTGCATTAAGAATCTCTGTGGTTTGTGTGCGCTGACTTTGTTGTTTTGACTGTTCATGGTTAATGTTGCATCAGCCCTTTTTATTTCATCTAGCCCTTTAATTACCTTGGAACACTTCTGTGTGCACTTTTGTCGTTGGGAGCAATGATGCTTCAAATTTCACACCTCATTGGAATGGATGGGAAAGTTTTCAGGGAGATAGCTGGGCTGGCAAAAAGGAAGGAGAAAAGTGAGAAGTCCAGCCGATGTTTGCATGTGTGTACTTTCTTGTGCAAAGTGTCCTGTGTGATTCAGGTGATAAGCAAATCCCGTCTTTTCTGGTGGGCCAAGTTGAGTTATCTGTGCCTGAGCTGGTTAAGAGCGCGACATGTTCAAACTGGTGTGAATTGTATTACGGCGCAACAGCTGCTCAGCAGTCGCTGTTATCTTGTGCGGTAAACTTAAGGTGTCTTCTCCCCTTCTTCCTCTGGAATAAGCTATTTTGGACGGTGAGTTATCACAGAGGAAAGACGTGGTCATGAACGGTTACTGTACAGTAGCTGGTATGTTTGCTGAAGATCTTCCCATAGCAGAACAGCATTGCTGGGGATAGCTGGGTTTGTGCTTATGGTGCTATGTGAAGTTGATCTGAGCTCAGGTCTGCATGTGGTTTTGTCTGTGATCTACAGCCTCCTCATGAGGGGAGATACGCTCCAGGAGACAGCGGGGCTCATTGGGGACTTGTGCATGGGGATGAGCGTGTGGAGAACATGCAAGTGGGCGGGAGTCCCATCCCAGTGTCCTCCATGCCTGGAGCCAAGCTGGAGGAGATGCAAACCTACATCACCCGTGGGGCTGCGCTGACCACCATGCAAAAGGTATGGATGGAGAAAGTATGGAAGGATTTGCCCATTTCAAAGGAATACAAGATTTGTGGGGTCCGGAGAGAGGTGGGAAGCCAAAGGTGCAGTATGACCACAGCTGTGAAAGGGGGCTGTGAGACCAATCCCACCCCAGCATTGTGTGGAAGCTGTCTGTTGTGAGGAGACCTCGTCCATATGCTGTGGCTGGCTGTGTGCAGGGTGCTCCTCAAACGTCTGTCAGATATGGTCCCTCAAGGGAGGAGGGTGTTTGTTGGCCTCGATCTGATTGCAATTTAGGCAAGAGATAGGTGTCAGTCTGCTGCAGGTGCTTCTGGGCATGTTCCACAGTAGGACTGGAGCCTCCTGGAGAACAGGGACCGAGCACGTAGGGAGTCTAGTCTGGTGTCGTGACACCAGGACAATTGGGCAGCAGCCAAAGGAGGGCTTTGGTGAGCCTGTGTTTTGCAGCTGGATGTCCAGTGTCTGGCTGGCCTGACAGCCAGGAGAGCTCAGCAATTCCCACTGCTGAGCCAGAAGCAATCCAGGAGGAGATGGCCAGGTAGCTCCCAACTAATGAACTTCAGACTGAATGCAGCTGTAATGTCTTTGTCTTCTCACCTACTGTTGGTGTTTGCTAGCGGGCAAACAGCAAGTGTTCACAACGGACCCAGCAAAGAATTACCCTTTGTGTTCATTTACTTAACATTTGCAAGGAGCTGCAGCTAAATGGAGGTGACCTTGGTTCTCAGCTCCCAAGCATGGGCTTAGCTCCAACAACTCCAGTCAAGCCACGCTGACTTTCAGCAGCTGGGACTTGGGCCCTGCTTTTAATGTCCCTTACTCAGTGCTCATGCAGTCAGTGTTCCTTGCCAAGATTATATTTGCTTTCCTTCCTAAAGGACTGCTCTAAATATCATACTTTAAAACAATATGTCTTTTTCCCCCACAGAGAACAATATGATATGCCACCGTTGAATTAATATGTCCATGAAAAGTGAATATAATCTCCCCAGTAGATCCCCTTTCCAAAAGATTTATGATTTAATGAATTTTTTATTTCTTACCGGCGTGTAGTATTTAGTCGTTTTACACCTAGCAGGACTCTTTCCCATGAAAGCAAGTGAAGGCTGGGGGGGGATGGTGGGATCCCATCATCCTAATTCAAAATTCCTTCTTCCTTCTCCTGTCCCCGGTGTGCCACTTGTAACGCTTGCTGCTGATGCAAAGTTAGAGCCCAGCTTTCCGTAGCATGGCTTCTGTCAAAACCTACCCCCCCGACGCAT
This sequence comes from Larus michahellis, assembly GCF_964199755.1. Lineage (NCBI taxonomy): Eukaryota > Metazoa > Chordata > Aves > Charadriiformes > Laridae > Larus > Larus michahellis. The sequence continues at coordinate 18,006,692 of NC_133902.1, forward strand.
TAATGTCACCTTGCTAATTCGAGACAGCGCTGTGCGGAGAGAAGTTTATGAGGAGTGTTTATGCCTCTGACCATTATGTTCAATGCCTCTGAAGAATCTTCGCTGCTGGCTGCTTAGTTGCTCCAGGCAGGATTTCTGGCTCAGGGTCCTATTTTATCTTCCTTGTGGTCACACTCCAGCACGCTCTCAAATAAACGGCAATAATGCCTATGACAGTAGAATATGAAGCCGCAAATAACATCCATAGGTAACACCTTTATTTAGTGGAAGGGTAAGATGGAAATGAACTGTGAAGGAGAAAGCCATCTTCAATAATTATTAGCTACATGGGTAATATTCCTAATTACACCACCAATTGATTTCTCCTAAAAGCTCTCGTCGCCTTGAAAATGGTAAATTGATTGCTCTGCCAGCCCTCTCCTCAGCGGATCCTGCTGGGATGCGTGCCATACTGGTGCTTGGCTTTTGGGAAGCTCGCTGGGGACAATGGCTGTGGTCCCCACCGGGACTGACAGAAAGCGTGCTGCTGGGGGGCTGGACGGGAACTTTAACCTCTCTCCTGCTGTGTCTTTGGGGGGAAAAAGACAAAGAATGGTTAAAATCCTGGGTGGCCCAGTTGGTGGAGACCCACGTGAAGCGCTGTGTGCTTTGCGTTGTCTCTCTGAATCAGCACTGTTCACCATCACTTGTCAGGAGGTGAACGCTGACGGCAGCGTCCCCGGGCTGGACAGTCTGCCTGGAAAACACAGATCTCTACCGGCAGGTTTTCACCAGGCTTTCAGCTTTCAGGCTTCAAACCACAGATGCCGGAGGCCTGTGACATCCCAAGGAGCTCAGCTTTTCTGCACTAAAATCTTCCTTTTAAATTTGGTCCTTATTGTTGTGGTGGTAAAGTTGAAAATACAGCTTTGGAGCTCCATAGACGGAAAACAGGCCAAAGGGGGCTTTCTGAAAAATAAAGAAGTAAATAACAAAATATCTCATGAACCTTTAAACTAAACAGGTGGGTGGTACAGAGGAGAAAAGGATGTCCTGCACTGCGATTTCTCTTTTATTGCTTGGTTTAGTGGCTTAGGCTGGGCTAGGGGAAGTGTCAGCCTTGCCCTAGGATGGGTTGTGGTCACCCTGATAGCCTTTGCCAGCACATCTCTTCCTTTGCTCTCCGGTTTTAAGAGGTCAGCCTCCTTCTGCCAGCGTTTCCCTAGCTGTAAAACAGGGTAACGCCGTGTGCGAGCACGGCATCCCAGGGCGGGCTCAGCATCCCACCCGGCGCTGCTCCCATGCCCCTCACCTTGGCTTTCCCACCCTCTCAAGCTATGGCAGCTCCTGCAGGTCAGGGCACCTCTGGCTCGCTCTGTCCTTCTGCAGAGGAGGACATTGGTCTCCTTGGAGCTGCCTACGAGTATGAGTGCCTTTCCCGTGCTGCTGCAAGCAGGAGTAGTGCCTTTCCACGGTGCAGGAGCGAGGAGGGTACTTCTCCTTGCTCTCTTGCCCTTGGTTTTTCCTCATCTTGTGTCTCTTCCGAACCAGACAGGACGGAGCTGGACAGAAGACCAGCCCTGTGGCTTTCCTGACGGCTGCCGGGGGCTGCTTACGCGGCTTACGGCATGGCTTGGCATTACATGACTTGATTGTTTTCTGTTGGTAGGGGAAGTGAAGCTGGGCAGGACCGCTGTTGCTGCCTGCTGGAAATTTCACTGCTTGTTTCCTTTCTGCCTGCGATTTCAGAGGTGACTCCTGATGTAGTCATCTATTTATTCCTTTTGTTAGTCCGGTGGCTTGTTCCTCCATCCATCATCCAACATATGCGGCGAGGAACGTGACCGGGAGAGGACAGAGAACTAGCTGTCTTGGAAGAGGGAGGAAACGAGCGCTGCCTTTTCGTCCAGCAGCCCGCTGGCGCTGGCTCCCAGGACTGCAGGAAGCTCTTTTTTACCTTGGTGTACACTTCACGGATCACAGCCTGATTTCCTTCAGGGCTCTCCCTGGCTTCATCATCTCGATGTGGGTGTTTGCGCTCCTGGCCGGCGCGTCGTTCTCCGCCTGCGCGTGAGGCTGTTGCTTTTGGACACCCGCGCGGTGATGCTGCTCCTGCCTGGCTCTTGCTGCTTGCAAATTGCAAATCCTCTCTTGTGCAATGGAGAAATGTTTCCCTTTGTCCCTTTTTGATATTTGCTGCGGTATTGAAATGCTCCCCCACCCAACGCATATATGCACTTTGCCTTATTGGCTTTCCCTCTCACCACTCCCCCCAAAAAAACTTTCTAGCATTTAAAGCTGTGAACTTGCCTTTTTTTTTTTTTCTTTAATTGACTTGAGTTGACAGGGCTGGGTGTTAGCTTCCATCTGCCTCCCAGTTGGAAAGGAAAGCCTTAAGAGAAAACAAGGATGCTTTCAGCCCATGTTGCTGATGCCAGCAGGGAGAGGCTGCGGGGACTGTGAGAAATTCCCTATTCCCCCCTGCCCCGCCCCTGTTAGTAAAAACCTGTGCTGTTGGGAGAAAAAAAAATAAATATATTGCTGTAGTTTGGGCAGTGAAACAAAATATAAATGCAAAACAATTGGATAAGCAGTTAAAACAATAATCTGTCTCAGTGCTGCGTTTTGCTCAACACGCTGTGCCTGCCCCTCCTGCCGTACCTATCTCCGCGGGTCAGAGCTCGCCCTTAGGTGTGTTTATCTGCCGCGCTGAGCATGTGGAGCTGTGACCTTGCGAGGGGCCTCCCGTGGTCTGGGGGAAGCAGAGGCTCGTCATGGAAGCACCCCAAGAAAAACCCAGCGAGGCCAATCCGGTGCCCCGTGAAGGTGAGCGGTCTCTCCCCGGCACGTTGCCACAGACTCCTCTGTAGCAGCGCAAAGAGCTGCGGAGCTTTGCTTTCCCCTTTTTATTTCCTAAATAACTGGAGACGACTCATTTTCAATGAGCAATGGATCGCCCTGCCTGGGGAGCTGCATCTACAAGGAGTTTCTAGTTGCTGGACTGTCTGAAGATCATAGAATGGTTTGGATTGGAAGGGACCTTAAAGATCACCTAGTTCCAACCCCCCTGCCCTGGGCAGGGACACCTCCCACCAGACCAGGTTGCTCCAAGCCCCATCCAACCTGGCCTTGAACCCCTCCAGGGATGGGGCAGCCACAGCTTCTCTGGGCAACCTGTTCCAATCACATCTCTTGGGACACCTGCTTGGACTGGCAGCAGATGCCAACTAATCATGGCAAGTAGGTAGCATCTCCACCTTCTGCTGATCTTATCTGGGGTGCCCAGCTTCTCCCCAGTTCTGCTTGCTGCGTTTTAGGGAGGTGATTTCATATCGTGCAGGTTTTTTTTCAAGACTGTGTTGTTTTGCTTACCGCCTGAGCGTTTCATCCATGAACGCCGAGCAAAATCTGGCTTTCATAAGGGAAAGGGAACGGGCTCCATCTCTCCTGCGTGAGGAACGTGCTTGCTGTGAAAAGATAACTGGAGGGAGGAACCTGGAGAGGGCAGGGAGGGCTCTGCTCTGAGCGAATGCAGGAGAGGGGAGGTTGCCTGCGACTCCTGGACAGACGGCAGCTTTGTGGTTGCAGATGTTGGCCAGTATTTTTGGAGAGCTGTGGAAGAGATTGTACTACTTGCTGTTATTTTCTGGCACACCAAGTAAGGAAAAACCACTCCGCTTGCTTTTTTGGCTAAGTGACTTTGGAGTTCTGCTAGAGTGCCTTTATTTTTATTTATTTTTTTGTTCCCGAGGATTTTCAGAGCCCAGTTTAGCCAAGTGCTTCAGTACATGCTTATTTTTAAACCTAATCCTGTCGTTGTCTGAACTCATTGTGCTTCAATTCCGCCAGCGTCCACAGACTTGGGCAAGCGCTCGGAATTCAAGCGGATGCTGAAACTCTTTGCTCACCAACAGCTGTAAAACTTGGAGGACCTCATCCAGGGAGAACAGGGGGCAGGAAGGGGGGACAAGGTACCTTACGTCTCGCCCTCTCCATCCGAGGGATGGCAGGAGATTCGTCTCTCTCTTCTCCTTCCCTGGCACCTAAACACCCAGCAGTGTTGCGAGCAAGGTGGTGGTGGATGGCATGGTCCAAGGTGGCTTGGTCTTGCTGCAGGGTGGCATTTTGAGCCGGTGGCAGCTCAGGTCTTGGTGGGGACCGAGGCACCACCAAATGCCCAACAGGTGGGGCCTTTCTCCAGCGCATTTCTTTGCCACGTGCTCCCCAGGACACCCCAGTGCAGTGTCTGCTGGGAGATGTTGGAGGTCTCTGGGGATCCATGGGGCATCTCTGGGGATCTGGGAGGCAGGACAGGGTGAGCACTGGGTGAGTTTCACTGCAGGAGTTGTAATACCTGCAGCTGAATCTTCTCTTTGCTGGCAGAAAAGCTGAAGCTAATTGTGCCTTCACCTGCAGGGGTGTAAATTTGACACATTTGACTCCGCTCCTTGATGGGGGCAGAACTAAGGCTGAGAAATGGAGCACAGTTAAAACAGGAATCTCTTTTTTTTAAATAATTAAGACTGCTCTGCTGGCAGCTGGGAGTCCTTTTAACCCACGCCCTTGCTCTTTTTAAACAGGTCCCTTCTGCCACAGAAATAAAATGTCTTGTTTTGCCACATCCCTGACTTGCTTTAAGCTTGAGAACTTGCGCTAGGTGCTTTCATGGAAAAAACCATGTTCTCTTTTTAAGCCTGCATTTGCCAGCAGGTTTTTAATGCAAGCTTTTAATTGCCTGTGGAAATAGGATTAAGCATCTTTGGGAAAACAAAATATATGCTTTCTCGGGGGGGGGTGTGAAGACCTCAGGTTGCAAGTGCTAAAACACCCTTCCAAAAAGTGCCGGTTCAAATGTGCCAGGAAGCCCATTTCTCCTGGGTGGACAGTGGCTCGGTAATGGCAAGGTGATTTAGGCTCTCAGAGCTAAACGTGTCAGTGTGTGCTCCCGCGGCACACTTTGGGCAGGGGGGAGCCAGGCCCCTGCTCTGGGTTATCCGGTGTTTTGGGAGCAGCCTGGCGGTACGTGCCTCAGGTCCCTCCGAGCTGTCAGCGCCGTGGTCAGGCTCCAGCAAGTTGTGCTGTGCGGCAGGTAGGTTGTCATCAAATCCCAGCATCTTCTGCAGGATGGACAGACAGGCTGACCGCGCCGGAGATGAATACAGACCTACCCCTTTCCTCTCCACAGGCCATTTTAATCCCCTGATTTTCCTGTGCTGAGGAGGAGCATAAAGGAGTGGATTTTCAGTCTTACTTCATGAGTTTCTGGCTTCCTGTCACTTTTCCTTAGCATTAGTTTTGTCTTGCCCTAGGTGTGAGGGCGCAGAGGTAAGAACCCGCTGCCTCCCCTTGCCTTGTCTTCTCGATGTTTTACAGTGGTGCAGGAAAAAAAAACAAAACAGAAACCACCTAGAAACCTGCTTTTTTTTTTTCCCTCTTGCTTTTAAAATTATTTCTCCTCTCTTTCTCCTTTTTTTTTCCCCCTTCCGTACTCCCACACACCGCCTTTTTTCTTCTTTCCTCTCTTTTCTCTTTCCTCTCTTTTCTCTTTTTTCTTTTCCTGCGTTTTTTCCTGCGTTTTTTCCTTCCTTTCTGTTTTTTCCTCTTTTTTTTCCCCCGTCCTGGTGTCACCCCCCTTTCCCTCTCTCCTGCACCCGCCTGCCTGAGCCTCTCTACCCCCCAACCCTCTCTCCCGTTATCATTAAGGAAGACCCCCAGCATGTTCCACGCCCCCTCCCGGGGTACAGCGAGGCGCCCCGTCGCCTCTCCCTCCCCGGCGGGGGCCGGGCCGGGCGGTGCCGGTGCCGCCCCCGATGGGCGGTCCCCCGCCGCCGATATAGGGGGTGCGGCTGCGGCCGCCCGCGCTCAGTTGCTCCGCCAGCGCTCGGTGTCCAGGCAGCGGGAGGTAAGGGCTGGGGAAGCCGAACTTCCCCCCGGCCGGGGCTGGAGGGGCGGGGGGTGCATCCGTCTGTCCGTCCGTCCGTCCGTCCGTGCGTGCGTGTGTGTGTCCCTCCTCTATCCCCGGGCCGTGCGGGGTGACAGCGGCGGGAGGAGGGAGCGTGCGGCCGCCGCAGCCTCGGGCCGAGCCCCTCGCCGTCCCCGCCGCATCCCGGCCCCGCTCGGGCTCGCTCCGGGGGTGATGGTGGGGGAGCCGCCTCTTCCCCCCGCCTGCCGGGTTTTCCCCTGGCCGGGTTCGCGGGCTGGCACACGGCGCCGTGGCGGGCTTCGGTGGCGTGCTGGGGGGGTCTGGGGCTTCGGAGTCACCTGCTTTGGGCCGCTGCAGCATCACGGCACCGAGCACTGCTCGCTTCTGGGCGCTCTGTTCCCCCGCCTACCTGGGTGCCATCCAGAGCTGTGCTGGACGCTTGTTTCCCTAATTATTATTTTTTTTTTTCGACTTAGAACTGCAGAATAGAGTTTAAATGCGGCAGGCTTAGTCTTGCAAAACCCCTTGAGGGCTTGGGTGTCCTCCTGCCCTGGCCAAATGGCTTGGAAGGGGCTGTGCTGCCCACCTCCCCGTGCTGGGGAACCTTTGACATGGGAAAGGTGAAGGTGTGTAGGTGACAACCCAACCATCTATCCTGGCTTTTCCTGCCGTAACTCATATCCTTCTCCACTCGGGAAGGCCAAAGCCCAGTTTGCCCGCAGGTCTTGAGTGCAGGCAGGACTGGGCTGGGAGGTGCTCTGGGTGGAAGAAGGGGTGCCGAGAAGTTCCCAAAAGTGTCGAGGGCTCAAATGCTGCCACGCGGAGCTAGGCTGCCCTCTGAGGCAGGGCTGCTCGTGCCTGTTTACTTTTCCATAGCCTGTAGCGGGTCCCGGACGGGATGTGGGATGGGGAGGGTGCAGTCCTGCAGGCGGCATCGGCTCCGGGGACATCTCTGGGTGCTTGGAGCAGGATTTCGGGCACATCTTCTTTCCTTTATGGCGTAACTCCTGTGAACTAGCAGGGACTGGCCGCAGCACATGTGCCTGCCAGGAGAAGGGGTGATGGCGTGCAAGAGTTTTGCAGTGCAGTGGACACAAAATGCAGTTCCAACTGCCTTCACAAGTTTTTAAGATGATGTGCTGTCTGCAGAGAGCGCTAAAGGTATTTTTTCTTTTTTAGGAGCACAGAGTGGCTTTATTGAGTTTATCTGGTGGGTTCCCTCCACACCTCCCAGTTAATCTGGGTGGGAATCGGAGCTCGGGTTACAGCAGCTAATCCCAGACTATGGAGAGCCCGGCTGTAATCTCTGAATATAACCGTCCTCCCCAGCAGGGCTCGGAGCCTGGGAGGCCATATCGGTTTCACGTTTTTATTACCGCGCTGGGGATGTGAGAGCGCACAGGCATGTGGGTGGCCCCAGAGAGAGGGATGCACGTGCATGCAGCAGACCCGCTCTTGGAGCGGAGGCAGGCTGAGACTGGGGCTGAGCATCGTTTTGCCTTCATTAAGGTCCCCAGGGTGGTTGTGAGTGAGCAGCTGGGATGGTGGTGCCCTCTGCTAGCTGCTGTCCTAGGCTGGTGGCTCTGATGTCCCCAGCATTGCTGTCTCTCTGTGGGCACTGGGGATCCAACACCCTGCAGCCAGCTCTGAGTTTCTTCTCCGTCAGGGGATGTGCTGGGGGCTTGGCAGTGGGTGGTCACAGCCCCGTCCTGGTTTGAGTTGGGGTCTTGAGATGCACAATGAGCCCACTCCCCTTCTTGGACCATGTGCCTTCCCAGAAGATGTCCAGATCCACCTGTGCTACTTCTGTGGGGCGTTACGGGGTTAGCCCTCCTGCTCTGCTCCCCTCGCTGTCCACAAATACCAGCAGGTCTCCTGCCACGGAGCTGGGAGTTTTGTGGCTTTTAGGGAGTTTGCTTTAGTTGCTGTGGGGTCTTGTGAGACAGGGACTTAGGGACGGTGCTGCTTCTCCCTGTGCTTGAGAAGCCTTGAAAAGCGTTTGTGCTGGGGATGTAGTGGTGGGACCTTGGATGAGGTCTAGCAGGAGACCCGTCCCTCCCTCCCGCTTGCAGCCCTGGGTCGAAGCGAGCATCCTGGGCAGTGTGCATCCCTGCTGCCCGCACCAGCCGGGCGGGACAAGCAGTTTGAGGGTGGCCTGTTACCCTCTGCGGGGGGCAGGATCAGCCCTTCTGCCCTGCGTAGACATGCGTTAAATCATCCTCTGCTCTCCTGAGCTCAAGACGGGGATTCGTCTAACCCAAGACAGAAAGCTGCTGCTGTCTCGTTTCCCTCTTTAGCCAGCGTTTGAGCAAAATCTGTGCTTAATTTGGTCTGAATCTTAACTCTATCTTTCAGCAGGCCAGCAGGATGAAAGCCTGGAAGGCTGCGTAGTTTGAAGCGATAGGCTAGACCTCCTCGCAGGGCCAATTGGGGCCCTGTTTGTGGAGAGATTTGATCTCTGCTGGATGTGTGCATGGCCCCCCTCATTGTTAGTGCCACTGGCATCTCCTCTGCTGGGACAATAGTGCCTGTAGTTCTCCCCTGTAATCTCCCCCCTTATCTCCCTTCTCTTCCGTAGCCTGTGTCCCCGGGAGGTGGGAGGTTTGGAAAGAGCCAATTATGCAGGTGGAGGAGTGAGAGGTGCCATGTCAACCAAAGTCCGTTTTTGGGGAGTGGGGCGAGAAGAGGATGCTCAGCACCGGAGTGTGTCTGAGCTCTTCCCTGCTCACCATCCCCTCCGCGCTCCCATAAGCACTGCCAGGAGGTCCTTCGGTGGGGATGAGGATGTTTAGAGGTACAGGTGGCCACGTGAGTCTTTCGCCCCTTTGCTCGCTCATGCTGGCATTACTTTCAGGCCCAGGGTGGCATCAGGGGGTTCTGCTCACTGCAGGGGCTGAGGACGTGGGGAGGAGCAAGGTGGCCCCTGTTCAGGATGCTAGAAGTGTCCATGATGGGGGACCACAGGTAGGCTGCCTGGCTCACCTGATGCTCCGGCTCAAGTGAAGCCATGGTGAAATGAGATGGGGTCCATCTCTTGGAAACCCACCTCTCCATCTTTATTTTGGTGTGCCCCAAATTGGAGCCTGCAGACACGGAGCTCTGAAACTTGCTTGGCCAAAGTGTGGCAGTCACGGGCCAAGGCAGCTGGCTACTACCGTGGGTGGTACTGTTGGCCCTGTGGGATGGGAGAGTCCCACCAGGGGAGGCAGCGTTCTTATGCTGCCCCAAAAGCACAATGGTAATCAGCAGCCCAGCTTTGGGTTTTGCGTAAGCCGTGTGGGTCTGCTGGAGCCCTTCCTTCTGCTGGCGAGGAAGTTAATGAGGAGCCCCTCGCTTTGTCCGCTGCCTGCCAATGGAAGAAGGCGCTGAAGAGGCAAGAAAAGTAGATGTAGAAAAGCAAAAGGGTGGGGAGGAAGCAGTTGTGGAGCCAGCTGTGATGGGGGAGTGTTTTGTAAATCAAAGCACTCTCCTAAAAGGCAAACTTAAGCCCAGCAAATCTCAGTGGTCAAGCTCTGACTTCTTTTCTCTTTTCTCAAAGCTACGTGATAATCGTTAAACGCAGGGGATGCTTTGTAAAATAGAATTCAAGGGAAGGGGGGGAGGAAAGAGCAGGATTTAAATTTAAAATTGGAAGAGGGTACAAAGCCCCTTAGTTCCCAGTTTCTGCTTGATGCAGCTGGAGCTGGGCTTGACAAGATGCTGACCAGAGCTTGTGGTAAATGTTTTACAGTACCGTGTATCAGCCGGATCAATTCTACTACACTTGAGGGAGTGCAGATAAAATGGCTTAAAGATTCCCCTGCTGAAAGCGATAGTATCATCATTTATGCTGGAGAGGACAGATTTAGTCGCCTGACGTTTATTTGGCCGCGGTGTACTTTGCAGATTTCACACCCGGGGACGATAGCCAACCTGATGATGTCAGATGTGAGCTGCAAAGAAAAAAAAAAAAAAAAAGAAATCGCACAAAAAGCTAGTGCCGTTCTTCTTTTGTCGACCAGATGAGTTTTGCTATGTGTCTGTTTTGGTTATTTTACTTCACAGTTCACTTTAATGGGAAGTGCCTTACGAGAATAGGTCATTACTAAACCAGCTTGTCCTGCATGTGCTTTGTGGTATGAAGATGACGGCAGAAATGTCTCTGTTAACTTAGGTTGTTTATTTTGATCCTGTTTTGCCTGTAGGTCACTCGAACTCCAAACTGAGCGAACATGAGCGCACTTGATTTGACTTCTATCCTCGATTTTCTGGAAACAGCCAACTTGACGGAAATCAACTGGACGTGTAACAACGGTGACTGTATCACAGTTGATGCGACAACATGCCCTGGCACGCTCAACAAGAGCGCCCTTCTATACACCCTGTCCTTCTTCTACATTTTCATCTTTGTCATAGGGCTGGTGGCCAACTCGGTTGTGGTGTGGGTCAACCTCCAAGCCAAAATGACTGGCTATGAAACCCACCTCTACATCTTTAATTTGGCTATCGCTGATCTGTGTGTCGTTATCACCCTTCCAGTGTGGGTTGTCTCCCTTGTCCAGCATAACCAGTGGCACATGGGAGAAATCATGTGCAAGATAACTCACCTTATATTTTCCATCAACTTGTACGGCAGCATCTTCTTCCTGGCATGCATGAGTGTGGACCGCTACCTCTCAGTTGCCTATTTCACCAATTCCAGCAATCGCAAGAAGAAGATAATCCGTCGCTGCATCTGCATCTTAGTGTGGCTTCTTGCCTTCTCTGCATCTCTCCCAGACACGTATTATCTCAAGACGGTCTCTTCCAACAACGAAACCTATTGCCGCCCCGTCTATCCGGAGGAGAGCTTCAAAGAGTGGTTGATCGGCATGGAGCTCATCTCTGTCGTGCTGGGCTTTCTTATCCCTTTTCCAATCATCGCCCTCTTTTATTTCCTCCTTGCGAAGACCATCTCCTCCTCCAGTGACCAAGAGAGGAAAAGCAACGGGAAGATCATTTTCTCCTACGTTGTCGTGTTTCTCGTCTGCTGGCTACCCTACCATGTAGCTGTCCTGCTTGACATCTTCTATAGCCTTCATTTCATACCTTTCAGTTGTCAGATGGAGAACTTCTTATATGCCACTCTTCACATCACTCAGTGTTTCTCTCTAGTCCATTGCTGCGTCAACCCCATCCTGTACAGCTTCATTAACCGCAACTACAGATACGAGCTCATGAAGGCCTTTATTTTCAAGTACTCTGCCAAAACTGGTCTCACTAAACTTATTGATGCTTCCAGAGTGTCAGAAGCAGAATACTCTGCTCTGGAGCAAAATGCCAAATGACTGCAACCCCAGAAAGAAACCTCCTTGACTCTCTGACCTTTGTTTTTTGCGTGTTGGTTTGGGGTTTTTTTGTGTTTTTTTTTTTTTGTTTTGTTTTGGTTTTTTTTGTTTGGTTGGTTTTTTTTACCCCCCCTTTCCCTGTGCTTCTTACAAACGGGGCATGAATTCAAGCCTACAAAAAAAAAAGAAATAGCAAACTGTAATTTAAGAGTAGAATCAGGTGCAAAATGGAAGTGGTACCAAAATTAAGCCTTTTGTTTGGTGTGTTTTGTTTGATCTCCTCCTGGCCCGCTCTGGACTTCTCGACAACGCTATGCAAATGGCAATGACTTCCTAGCAGACAAAGCCATTGTGTACCACAGATAACCTGCATTTCCAGGATAAGCTTTTTCTTCCACGTGTAGATTCCCTCTTGTCTCCTTGTATATGTTATATATATATAGTGTGTTGTATTTAAAAGCTCGAGACTCTATTTTCTGGCTCTTGGTGTACCTTATACAATTGTATTTGAAAGTTAAATATATTTTTATCGTGTATTTGAAGTCTATTGCTGATGAGTGTATCCAGAGTGCTGTATTCGGAATGTTAGATTGCCGTGCGGTTTAAACTATCGTAGGTAAGAGGATGACGATAAATAGCAGAATGGAAATGATCTCTTAGGTGCATCCTCCCTGGCTGGCACACTTTATCGCCCGTAGCTTTCTGTGGCGGTCATACCCACGTGTCTGGAGCATGAAATGTATGTACTGTAATATAGTTACCATCATGTTAAAATGAACAGTATTGTAAGAGTTGTTAACTCCTGCGCCCGTACTTCACACAGCTGTATCCTTCTGCACAGAATGAATGATCTTACTTCTGAGAGTTGTCTCTATTTGTAAGTTATTTTTGTAAAATAAAGATCTGGGGAAAAAAAAAAAATAAATCTGCGCCTCCCAGTGGTTTGACTTGCAGCTGTCGTCCTCTTCCTCAGGGGAGGGAAGAAAAAAAGCCAAAAAGAAGAAATCCCAAAGCTGACTTCTCTCCTTTGGTGCAGGAGCAAACAGGTCGATCTGTATTTTCCTGGTGTTTGTTGGGGGTGGGCAGAAGGCATTGAATGGAGGAATGCGAGAGAGCAGCGGTGTGTGGTGAGAGGGGAAGGGGTGGGAGGAGCGGTTCTGCGGAAGGCTGTGCCGTTTGGGAAGGTAAAGCTGATGGATTTATAAGGTGAAAGCTGTTGGGAGTGTCGAAAGGCTGCGTCTGTAGCTTAGGAATAAACACGTGGAAGAAAAATATGGAAGTACGCAGATGGAGCGGATATTTGGACTAATCCAGGTTCAGTCCGCTGCCCTTTTTGCTTGTGATGGAATTTGGGGGTTAGCAGTCCTGACAGCGTTAAATCCCTTTTTATCTCTTCTTCTCTTTGTTATGGCTCATGTTGAATTCGCAATGCCGTGCTGCCAAAGTGTGTGGGGCAAGATTCAGCCACCGCGGGACGTATGAAGTTGATCATCTTTAAGGCGGTGAAGCACTTGAATTGTGGTCATCTTTGTCTCAGGACAAGGTAACCGATGTTAAATTAATGATGTCTCACAACCAACGCTGACTTGCTGTTGCTGGTTTGCGTGTTTTGCAGCTCTGGCGCAGTGCAAACTGCTTTGCTGTGAAGGCTACGCTTAAATTCCTGTTAAATCAAAGCATGCCCTCATCCCTCTGACATCCCAACAGCCTAAAAATTTTCTAATGACTATTTTGGTTCTTTCTCCGTGTTACATTACTGCCTTGGCAAAGATGATCCTATCAACAGATGTTTGCTAGTGCTGCAAGGTCTGTCATCCCCTACTTGGACCTTGGTGTTTCTGAAAAAGCACTGGTCCATCCCCAAATGGAGGAGCCGGTTGTGGAGAAGGGCTGCCACCATGACTGTCACGACATCGCTACACAAATACAGCCTTTTGTGCAGACGTTTCTTATAAGAGATGGGTATTTTGAGATTCCCATAAGCCTTTCTTATGGCACTGGCATCCCTCTCCCGTATCCCTGCAGGGTATTTCTCAGTTTATAGCGGCGTAACTATTTCAGTTCAGGTCCTGTCTCAGGCAGTACGATGTCTTCCTGCAACGCTGTAGCTGGTTTGAAGGTTTGAGTTGGCAGAAGCTCACAGATTATTCTTTTTTTTTTTTTTTTTCTCTCTCTGCAGTTCGGTGTTTGCAGCGCAGCGTCAGCCCTGGAGATATCCCGGGGGTGCTGAGTGTTCGGGAGGTCCTGCAGACCTGCTGCGGAGACTGGGCTGATAAAGTCTCCAGGCCTCCTCCTTGTGGAGGTGAATTGCGGTGGGACAGCGCCTTTTCCAAAAGTGGGGTCAGACTGAGAGAGCAGGTAAAGGTTGCCACCGCCACCCTCACCGTCAGCAGCTGCAGCATTGCATGTGCTGTGGGTCCTTCCCAGCCCCTCGGGTGGAAAGATGTAGGGCTGAGCACCCACCTTGTCTCCTTGGTCCCTGAAAGGACAGATGGAGCTGGGAGGCAGCCCCCTACCACGCCAGCAGCACTGGGGCTTGGGAAGGGTGCATGAGGTTCCCTGCCCATGGCAGGAGGGTTGGAACTAGATGATCTTTATGGTCACTTCCGACCTGAACCATTCTGTGATTCTATAAGGAGGTCTCTCCAGGGATGGTCACTATTTGCGTGGAGGTGGGTTGCCCCAAGGTGGCCATGACGCTGGGAGCAGGGTGGTAGAGGACAGATGATGGGGAAACTGGTGGAGGGCAGAGGGACAGAAGGACAGAGTCTGTCTGTTGTTGCGTATTTCTCATTAGGGCTTGTTTTCCTGCAGAAAATTCTCAAAAATCAGACTTTGGCAGAGGTAAAATAGAAAAAAAAAAAAATGTGTATCTTCTAGGAGGCTTTTGTCACGGCTGTGTGTGACACAGTACCCCAGCTGGTGGTTGCACCGATACCAAAAAAGTGGGCTTGGACCCCCTGGAATCCGGTATGAGGGACTTTATCAGCAGATAACAGGTGAGTGAAAATACATGTCCGCAGGTAGATGTGACTGTGACTTACAGTGATTGATGTGATAGCTGCTGTCACCTTGTTTGGCCAAATGTCCCAGCCCTGGAGCCTGGGGGCATTAATGAAGGGTCCCTGCTTCTTCCCGCTGCAGGGCTGTGGCTTTGGGGCAGGACTGGCGTCTCCCTTGTTCCTCTGGCACTTACAAGTGTACATGGACGTTTGGGTCCTCCCTTTGGAAGGAGGTAAAATTCCCTACGTAAAGGCCTCGGTGGAAAAATGAGTGAAAAATTGCACATAATCCATGTTGGAGTGAGTCGTGCTGATTAACTCATGGGCTTTATGGCGGAAAGCATCCCAGTGCTGTCAGACTCCGCGTGCCTCGGAGGCAGGCACCGAGCAAATAAAAATACATCTGCTCCCTGAGAAAGGATTTTTTTTTTTTGAATTTTTTTTTTTTAAATACAGAAAGTGCAGTCCTGCTTTATTGTTACTTAAACACAGATTTCCTTTTATGAGCCATAAACGACATTCAGGTGTAGCACAGTGACTTTAAATCAGCTCCTCTGGCAACCATCTAGATAATGTATTGTAAGAAACGCCTAACTGGCCTGTTTCTGCTTTGGCTAATTCGTCGTTTCAATGCTGCTGACTTTAGATACTAGCTTTTCACGAGTTCACTGAGCATAAAAGCCATTTAAAGTTCCTAAGAAGCAAGAAATAACTCAGCTGTGAGCAATATTTAAGCACGTGGCAGCCGCAGCGCTGCCAAAGCCAGCTCTTCATCTGCTTTGGAGAGCTTCTCGATGAGAAGAGTTGGGCTGGTGCTTTGAGAAGTGGGACTCTGATGGGTTGTGGGGCTGAGCAGGGCATGACGCGACGGGAGTGGGTTTTGGGGGGAACCGATGTGTGCGGAGCCCAGGGTTTGCTTTTGGCCTCCCCGCTCCGTTATGGTGAAGAGCAGCTGAGCTCTGATTTGCCCCCCGGATTTACAGTAGGATAATGCTGCTGATTTCAAGAGAGCTATCCGGGATTTATAGGGCTTTTTTATAAGTAGGACGAGGGATTATAGCCATAATCCTGTGCAAATGTACGGGTGTGAGTGCGGATGTGTGCATCTGCGTTACTAATGCAGGGTAATACCCATGTACAGCCATAACGCAAAGACGTAATAATAGCAATGCAACAGATAATAATGATGTGAGTTTGCTTTTGCAAAAGTACTTGAGTTGCAGGCTTATAATACGATTCAAACCAGGCTCACCAAGATGCTGTGATGGATAATCCAGCTGTAACCCTAAAGCACGTGGCTGACTCTTCTAACACCCGCTGTCACGAGAAAAATCCGTCTCCTTCCATTCTGGGAGTTGCCGTTTGAAAACAGTTCGCTTTTTCCGTGTAGGTTTTGATCTGCTTGGTTTTGCGGGATTACGTGGAACCGGCGCAAGACCTTAGCTAAAGGTCTCTATCCTGGAAACGTTACAACCTCACAGTACCAAAGAGATACCGCCATCCCAGTGATGCTGTAAATCCAGGGAGACCACTCAATCCGATGGGGAGAATGTTTCAGGTTCAATCCCCGCCACAATGCCTGAGTTGTCTGTCTTTTCTGTCTTTTCCCAAGGTGGTAGAAGCTGGTGCTGGAATCGAAAATAAGGTGACAAGGAGTTGCTCCCCACGGGCAGGAAAAAAGGAAAGAAAAAGGTATGTCAGGGATGAACTAGGGGTGAATTAGCCTTCTCCGGAGGGGTCCCACAGCGAGCTAAGCTCTTTCCACCCAAAAGTAGGAGCCCGGCTGAAGTTGGTCTGCTGTGGGGTTTACCACACAAGTACTTCCGTCCTCACAGCATCACGATGGGAGGGACAGCTCATGGAAGGCAGGTTTTGGTGCTTTCCCTCTTACGGCTTGCTCAGAAAGTGGACATACCATGGCACTGGAGCAGGATGCTCTTGAGCACTGGAGCAAGAGCATCAGAATAAGGCCTTTCTGGTTATTTACGATAGCAAGAAGGTCTCTGTCTTTACAGGAAAGTACTGGGAAACCAACTCGACCCTCTGCAGGTGCCAGGGGGCTCAGCGCCGATGTGAAGTATGAAATCGGTGCAGCTCAATCGCTCCACTTCAGCAGAGGTTCTGCGCCGTTGTATGTTGTTTGCTTCTTGACATCATCTGTTTTTAAGCCAACTCTGATGATGGATGTTTTTACCTCTCGCCTCTAGTTTGGCGGGGGGGCGGGGGAGGGAAATCAAACTCCTGTCATGTTTGCTGTGTGTACAGTGCTATTGCCAGACTAAAGAAAAAGAGTTAAATTACATTTTAACAGAACAATACCGACAACAGCAAAGGTCAGGAAACTTGCGAGTAAGGTCACCCTATCGATTGCAACAGTGAAAGGATAGACATCAAATACTTCGCCGTGAAAGGCTGAAAAGAAGTAAATTCAGCATGATATATTGAAACCCAAGTCTCTTTCATATGTTACAGAGCCTCTGACATAGCAGGTTTACTGTTCAAGCTGAGATATGTTGCCTTGCCAACATATATTCTGAGTTACCCAAGCAGATTTAATGTTTTTGCAGTAGTGGCTTTTCCCTTTTTTGGGGGGGCAGGGGGACACTTTTCTTTTTCTTTTCAAAAAATTGTTGCAGAAGATTTCAAACCTACCTAGGAAATGGCCTTAATCAATTTAGTTCCACCGACGAGTATGAAAATTCAGATCTTTCTTTTTTGCTTTTTCTAAAACGTTGTCCTGCTTGCGTTGAGTAGGGTGACCGAGTCACAGCTTGATAGAAAAGTGTGTTTTGTTTGTTGTGTTTTGTTGTGTTTTTTTTTTTTTACCCATCCAAGTGGCAGCTCTGTTTTGTCCAGAAGGATTGATGTGACTGACAAGTGTTTTGAATTTCTAAGCTCCAGGGTCTCAAAAATGCATGAAAAGCGAATGACGCACACACAAAAATGTAAATCTTTGGAAAACAAGCACCAACTACACAGAAAAAAAATAACAATTCTGCAAAAGGGTGACAGACGCTGCATTCATTCTCCACCCCCTCCCCCCCCTCCACCTCCCCCTCCGCCTTTCTTTTTTTCTTTTTAATAAGTCAGTGTTTCTGGGCCACCTACAGGCACATTTATGTCTTCTGCAGCGGGGAATGGGGATACACAATAAGGTAAAAAGTCATGGTCATCGAGCATCAGGGTGGCTCTATCTGCATCTCAGGGTTAGAGCTCCATCGGCACCAGCTTGCCAGGGTCCGTTCCCATCGACTCCGTATCCATTGGGGCGACACCGTGGGTCTTAGTCCAACGAACACACAACACTGGAATATCTTCATTATTTAGGACTTGGCTTGTGGGAGCCCCAGGAGAGTGAACCCACAGAGCTGGACTGTGCAAACACAGCCGGAGGCGGTGCCTGGCCCACGGAGCTCACGTCCCAATGCTGCTGAAGGTGGGTAAGGTGGGCTTCAAGATCATAGAAATCATAGAACCATAGGGTTGGCAGGGACCTCTGGAGATCATCTAGTCCAACCCCCTGCCAGAGCAGGGTCACCCAGAGCAGGTGGCACAGGAACACCTCCAGGCAGGTTTGGAATGTCTCCAGAGACGGAGACTCCACCACCTCTCTGGGCAGCCTGTGCCAGGGCTCTGCCACCCTCACAGGAAAGAAGCTCCTCCTCACGTTGAGACGGAACTCCCTATGTTCAAGTTTGTGCCCGTTACCTCTTGTCCTGTCGCTGGGCACCACTGAAAAGAGCCTGGCCCCATCCTCCTGACACCCACCCTTTCAGTATTTATAAGTGTTGATAAGGTCCCCCCTCAGCCGTCTTTTTTCCAGGCTGAAGAGACCCACATCCCTCAGCCTTTCCTCATAAGAGAGGTGTTTGAGTTCCCCTCATCATCTTGGTAGCCCTTTGCTGTCCCCTCTCCAGCAGTTCCCTGTCCCTCTTGAACTGGGGAGCCCAGAACTGGACACAGTACTCCAGGTGCGGCCTCACCAAGGCAGAGTAGAGGGGGAGGATGACCTCCTGCGACCTGCTGGCCACACTCTTCTTGATGCCCCCCAGGATGCCATTGGCCTTTTTGGCCACAAGGGCACATTGCTGGCTCACAGTCATCCTGTTGTCCACCAGGACTCCCAGGACCCTTTCCACCGAGATGCTCTCCAGCAGGTCAGCCCCCAACCTGTCCTGGTGCGGGGGGTTGTTCCTCCCCAGGTGCAGCACCCTACACTTGCCCTTATTGAATTTCATAAGGTTCCTCTTTGCCCAACTCTCCAATCTGTCCAGGTCTCTCTGTATGGCAGCACAGCCTTCCAGTGTGTCAGCCACCCCGCCAGCTTTGTGTCATCGGCAAACTTGCTGAGGGTGCAGGAAGAGACGGGGGAGTCCTGCTGGTCCCAGCACTTGCCAGCGCACGGGTTGGCGGGGAGTCCCAGCCTGGGACTGAGGCATCCCATGGGTGCTTCCTGAACAGACGCTGCCGCAGGAGGCTTTGCTTTAGGTCTGGGGGATGCTGTTTCCAGAGAGCAGAAGGTGTGAGAGGGAAGGAAAATCAGATTGCTGGTCTCTCGACTGGCGAGCTGGCATCTCCCTTCCTCCAGGCACCCCATCGCACCCTCACTGCCTCTCGCTGTCCTGGGTAACGACTGGGGCAAAGTGGATTTGGTCAGTTTGGTGTTATCCATGACGGCCATACAAACCTCCTCCAGCGGGCATTTTAATCATTTTTGCCTCTTTTCGTCAAGGACTGGTAAAATGTCTGAGACCACACCACCTGAACACAGGACATGACTCCACGAAGCAGCCCGTGGGCCCTCTGCAGAGTGGCCACGCACCCTCCTGGCTCTCTTTCTCCACATGGCCTCACACTAAAACCAATGCGGGATGAAAGGTACGGGAATCCTGTGCTCTGCGGAGGATGCTGAGCCCTCGGAGACATTGTCCAGAGCTCTTGTCTCTAACCCAGCCAACTTGTTCCAATGGCTGGCTTGAATTTCAAGGGTTGCCCTGTTGCTTTGGTGGGCGGCGGGGGTGGCAGCTTTATAAAGAAGAGTGGTGAGGGAGAGAAAGTTTTTCTTCTCATTTCCCATCCCATCTGGCTGGGTGAATGTGGTGTTTTTGGTTGACGGGTTCGAAGGAGCGAGGGAGGCGGTCAGTTGGAAACACCGATTCTGCAAGCTCCTGAGAGCCACCGGCCGCTGCTTCCTCTTGGTTCAGCTCGACCGGTTCATCATGGGCTCGAGGTGGCTGCTTTAATGGGAAGTTGGCGGGCAGAGGAGAATCTATACCTTCCCTTTTGCAGTGAATCAATAAAAAGCTGGAGTGTTTTGGATTCCTCTTTCCAGGAGAGAATAGACCTCATTGTAAGTCTGGAGAATAAAATAGCAAAGAGAGAGAGGGAGGGAGGCTCTTCCCTCTGCGCGCTCCAGCTCTCTTGGCTAAGAGGCAGCTTTGCTCTCAATGTCTCGGCCGCGTTTGATTTTGGCATCGCTTGAGGCATTCTAAACCTCGCCTGAGAGTCATGTCGGTGGAGGCCGACAGCAGGCATTGTTTGTTCAATCTAGTTACGGGATGAGGGTGATGGAGCCTAGGAGAGCTCTGGGAAAGGAGGAAAAGTGGGTGTGTAGCGCGAAAAGGATCAGTGGCCCCGACGGCTCGCTGTCACGAGCTGTTCTCTGGGCACCATCTCGGCTCTACCTGTCAGCCCCATCGCTCCTTTGCACCCCGTCATCTCTTGGTCCTGCTTCTGCAAAAGATGCTTCAGGATGAAAGCCCGTATTTCAGGTTGGAAACTCTCCGACAGGTGAACATCCTGAGTGTCGGAGAGGGATGACTGCTTGGCTCAGCCCCTGAAAGTCTGGATGCAAATCTGAAGTGCATTAAACGTTCTCCAGGGGGTGGGGGGGGTTTCACACTTGGAAAGCTTTGCGAGGTTTCCAGTGTTTGCTGCTTCCAGTCAGGCTGGAATCCAAAAGTGCAAAGGCCCGTGAAAATGATTAATAAAGAACAAAAACCAGACCCTGAGACAGGTTCAGCTCCGCGACTCCTCTGATATCCTAGGCTTGCAGAAGTCTCTCACTTTACTTGGGTAGATTTGCTCTTTTAAAGCTGAAACCCCATTCTTCAAACTGGATTCAGCCGCAGGTGCTGTTTGTGTAAGGGTTAAGAGCATCTTCAGGTATAAATTGCCATTGTCCGTCAGCATCGGTGGGTTATACTCCTTTATGTGGCTGGAAAGTCTGGTCCAGGTCGTTTGGTGGAAGTAAATGGGATTTACCTGCGTGGGTGGGTAAGCGCTTCTGTACATATAACCTTCTCCCTGCAATTTGCCGTTGTTCTTGATGGCACCTCTTTTATCTTATGTCAGTGAGAAAGTCCCAGATGCCTCTTGGCCTTGTACGAGGCTTCTTGATTCCCTCCTGCTCTATGAGACCAGCAGCTTGTTGCTTGAGGTGGGTGTTGGACCTGGGAGAGGTGTTTGGGGGAAAGGGAGGTTTTTTTCCCATTTGAGCTGTCTGCGTGGCATGTAAGGAAAGTCTACACAGGCAAAGATGCCTTTGGAGATGGTATAGACCCAAAGATGAGTTGCTGTTACGCAAAATATGAAAGGAAGCTTGGGATTATGAGTCAAGTTTTGGTGATTTAGCATTGGCAGGAAAGCAGCCCTGCCTTGAAGGGTCCTTCTCTTTGGCCGTGCATCTTCTGATCCGCTTCCATGTGTTGAGTGTTATTCCAACGCAGAGATGGCTCCTGTGAATAATGGGACATCCCGTACATCGGCGGCACATCGTCTCCGTCAAGGGATGCCCACTCCTGAGTTACAGGTGGTGCTTCTGTGCTTATGGCTGCCATCCAGGGCAAGAAATCTTGGCCTGGCTGAATCCAATGGGATGTCATTGACAAATGGGAACTGATCTCTGCTCAGCTAATTCTGACTTGTAAGATCAGACCCTGGGGCCTTCAAGGGGTTCCCTGGGGCCTTCAAGGGGTTCCCTGTGCCCTCTTGTAATCTTTGGCTGTTCCGAAAGTTGGGGCCTGATGCAAAAGTACAGCAAGCTCTCCTGAGGCTTGTTGTGGGGTTGGCATAATGAGGTCTCAGTCTGATATACTAGGTCAGCAGAAGTCGTTACTAAGAAGAATTATGTGGTCATCAATAAATCAGACTGCTAGAACTTAATGAAATTGGCGTCTTTATACTATTTGTACTGTGTGTATGTATACACTATACCATATATTTTTACTAATATCGATCTAGTCCTGGGGGTGGATGGCATGCAGTACCAGAAATCCTACCTGGGCTCTCACAAATCCCTCCTCCTTTCCTCGCGTGAGTGACCAACCACTTCCACTTTACAAGGCATTGGGTTACGTCCCCATCGCTTAGGAGCTAAAACTGTCTCAGCTTGCACGGTGATGGAAACGGGAACTTTCCATGAACCGCAAGTCATCAGATTTGTGTAACGCACATAAAACCTTCCTGCAGGGAGTCGC
Source organism: Larus michahellis (assembly GCF_964199755.1). NCBI lineage: Eukaryota > Metazoa > Chordata > Aves > Charadriiformes > Laridae > Larus > Larus michahellis. The sequence goes on from NC_133902.1 coordinate 18,028,380, forward strand.
TGTTGGCCAATTACACCACCTTCCCCCCTTCCATTGACAGCTGAAGTTTATGGAAGTTGAGTAAGACAGCAAGGGAGAGAGGTTCAAAACAAGGTTCCCATCATCCCGTGCCTTGTAGAAGGAGGCGGTTGGAGATAACTGATGGGGGAACAGCCAAGCTGCTGACTGTTTCCAGGACCTGCGGTTCACAGGTGAGGGACGGTTTTTGCCCTTTGCTGCTGTATGATGTAAGTTAAGCTGCCATCATAACCAGAAACACATTCAGTTCTGATTTGGAGTCAGCTGAAGTGTTGCTGGAGGTTTTTTTGTCTCTCTGTTTCATTGCTCTTGTTGTTCATTCGCAGGGGTGAAGATGGGGGGGGCGGTTTGGAGTCCACGGGGAAGCGGTAGGGTTTTGCATCCTTCTCTTGTAGCAGCATCTGCTTCATGACCAGTGCTGCATTCATCGGGATAGATAAAACTCCAGGCGTGTTCTGCTGGATTGGCTTGACTGTGCTTTTCCTCTGCTTCGTGTGGTCATCTTCACCTCCTCCTGCAAACCTGGGGCCGATTCGTGTCCTGCTTTTCCACCAGTCCCAGGGGCCTTATCTCTGCCTTGCACGCAGATGGCTGGGAGCAGGATCCTGTCCTATCTCTGCACGAGCTGTCACCTGAAATCCTAACAGCAGGGCTGGTAGCGACCACCGAGTCCTCTGCTCATTTCTTCCCTTACCCTTGCAGGTCGCATCCTCTTGAGGGTCATTTCTCTGGGCCCCTTCACAAACACGCACAAGTGAGGATGCTTTGTAAAAGCCGTTTTGTAGCCATTCCGCTGTGGGAACAAGGGCGACGTGCGTTTCAAGCCAGGTCCCTCCCTGGTGCACTGCTGGTCTTGCTGCCTGCAGTGCTCCCACAACTCAGGCGAGGTTTGTAGGAAGCCATCTCTCTTGTTAGATGAGTCGATAGATTTGGGGGAAAAAACAGACAAGCCATTCTTTGGGCTAAAAGCATATCTGGTTTTTTCCAGTGGTATGTATCTGTGCATCACGTATAGCCAGCTGATAAAAGACAGGCACTGTGGTCCCCACGCTATCAAACGCTGTGAGATGTTGCAGGAGTTATCTGCCTGTTATTGGCAGCAACCTGTGATCTGGTGGAGTCCAATTCTTATGTGCCTCTGTCTGAAATCCCCTTGGTAGATGATCCCTGCTTGGGCAGGGGCTTCCCATCCATATTCCATTACTCAGTTCCTTACCGAGACGCAAAGGTCTCTTCTCTTGGTGGAAAGCATCCCTGGAAGCGCATTCCCCTGGCAGCTCATGAGAGCCAGGGTTGCATGCATCCTCCTTCCAATCCACGTTAGACAGACTCAACCGGCTTTTTATAAAACTCCTCTGAGATAATACTGTATCTATTTGAAATCTCTTTTGTTTTATAGTGTAATCCATGTATTTTTTTCCCCTCTGTTTCCTGGCTGCAACAGCAGCCAGTTGTTTCTGTGCAAGTCTAATACATGTTAGTAATATATCATGGGGTAAAATTATAGGTTTTTCTCTAGTGCCAGATATTTGGAAGCATCTGGTTAGTTAGAGAAGTACCCAGCGTGGATAAATCATGTTTAAAAAGGTTGTCACTTTTTTTTTTTTAACTGCTTTTTTTTTTTTAATTATTTTTTGTGTGCTTCTACCTCTTGGGGCATCTCCCCAGCTGGCTGTGGAGGGGTGATTGTCAGCGAAAGCCCAGCCCAGCGGATGCTCTGCTGGAAAGACAAGGAAGTAGTGGAGATGCTCCGAATTCAGTTTTATACCTCATTTACCGGGGATTGCCTTTAAAAGCTGATTCTTCAGCTAAAGTGGGTTTCCTTTTACTCTTTTGGCGAAGGAAACATTTTGCACAGGGCTTTTCTCAGAGCATCTGTTCCCTTCATCTAAAAGCTGGCTTTTTAAGCTGTGCTTTGTAAGTCTGTAGTATAGTGCTGCTTCTATAGTAATTCTTTGCTCTGGTTTATGATAGGATGGTCTTCTCGGTTACATATACCTTTGTCAGCCTTTGCCTATTGGGCCTGGAGTTTTCCACCTGAGCTGTCTGCCTCGGACCAAGTTCTCCTGGAGAAATAGCAGCTCAGAGCGAAACGGTCCTCTCTGAGAATAAGACCGCGGAAAATCAAATAATTTGCTCCACATTTGGTCTGGCTCTCTCTTGTGGAAAAGGCAAGGGGGGAAAAGGAGAGAAGACGTATTAGAGCTTTTCAAGTTACTTTCCTGAATATGCCTATACGTGAACCGTATTTTATCTCGCCAACGTCTCCCTCTGCACCCAGGGATACGGGACAGAACTGTCCTTACATTTGTGTTTGTGTGAGCCCGAGGGCTTTGGCCTGGAAGAGATGGATGGCCTGTTATTGAGGGGAACTTGATCTCCATTCTGGTGGCTTCTAGTAGGATGAAAAGAAGCAGTGAACTGGCTGGAAACATGATCAGTTTGTAGTTCATGCTTTTATTGTGTTTGAGACTTTTTTTTTTTTTCTTTTTAAAGACAAGCCATATCACAAAATAGAAGAAGTTATATGGTTTCCAGAACACATAAAAATCTGGACAAGCTAATCACACTGGGGTGTGCCTGGGGCAGTCCATCATCCCAAAGGCACTGGGGATGCCCACTAGAAGGATGGAGTTGGCTTCATTCAGGCAGCAGGTCCTGCAGCAGCCCGGGAGGCAGCCTGTGTTTCTGGGAAGGAGAAGAACTGGTGTGGCTGTCGGGGAAGGAGCACCCAAGGGTAACAGATGATGGGCAGCTTGGACTGCTGGGCCACCTCCAGCCTTGGGACCTGCAGTTTGGGAAGGAGAGGATGGTTCCTCTCTCTCTGCCCCTTTTTCTAATGGCTACTGAGCCAGGCCATCCAGCGTTTGCAAGTGGGAAGATCAGCTCCGTCAGCATCTGCCTTTCAGGTTCATTGTCCTTGGTGTTGTGGAGTCAAACCGTTGCTTATTAGGGACTCCATCCCAAACCGCAGTGATCCTGCAGCACACGTGTGTCTTAGCGTGCGAAATGACCATGAATCAGTCAAATGCAAGGTTAGAAGTGAACGGGGTGGGAGTCAGGCCGTATTTCCAGGTCTGCTGTATTTGGCCAGAGCTGAGTCCAGATGCAAACCATGAGCTTGCCCAGAAGGAAGCTGGCCTCCTGATCGCAGGTGAGTAGCCAGGCAAAACCCAGCTGTACTTCTCGCCTTTGGAGAAGATCCAAAGGGGCAGTGGCTGTGGGATATGTCCCTCGAGGAGCTGTGTCACCCTGTGAAGGGGAGCAAGCTGGAATCAGGTGTTTCCCAGCCACTGGTAGCAGCAGTAGGGGGGAAAACAGCCTGGGGTGCAGTGAGCTGGCTGGCTACCATCCCAAAAAGATGCCCAGGGTATTTTTCTCTCTGGAGTAGCCCTGAAAGTGAAGATATTCAAAGCTAAATGAAAAAAAAAAAAAAAAAAAATCATGTTTACATGAGTGAAAGCCCTGGGCTGTTGTCTGTCGGCCGATGTGCAATTAACCTCTCCCAACGGATTGTCTGCCTGTACGTGATAAGAGAGGAGGGTGGGAGTGGGGTATTATTGATAGTTTCTGGATGCACAATATCCTGGGGATTTACGCCGGGGAATGATGCAAGGGGACGTCTCCCCTGGAACAGCCTTTGTGTTCAATTCACCACTGATTAGCTTCCACAAACGAAGACGCGCGTAATCTGCATGAGAAAAGCTTGCGGAGGGACAGAGGCCAGCTTTGAGATCCCATCCCATCACGTACCACTGTTCCTGTGCACGGGGTAACGGAGTGGGCTTGGAAAGGCCTTTTTGGTGGCAGCCCAGCTTCCAGGGAGAGCGTGAGACGCAGCCAAACTCCCAGGGCAGGTTTGGTAGCCGAGGGCTAAAATTAGCGGGTCCTGCAAGCCTGACTTGCTAGGCAAAACGTCTCTGAGCTGATTTCTGCTGGGCTCGGTCTCTGTATGCATACATCTTGGCGCAAAGAGTGGTCAAAGCCTGCAAAAAACAGCGTTTTCACTAATGATACAAAGCAAAAATGAGCTTCTGCAGAGCTACCTTTCCTGGGACAAAGGCGGGAGCGGTGTTTTGGTGATGCAGAGGATACTGAGGCAAGGAGGGAATTCCTGAAGTTTGTAGGCATATGTGTAGAAAGGCAAAGAAAACGCCTGAGCTTGTAGAGGCACAACAGAGAGAGATGTTTTTTGAGCAGCGACGTGATGCTGTGTGTGTAGCACCCGAGCCACGGGCTTACACGGACATGTCAGCACGCCCTCGCCAGCCAGGAGCGTGCTGCCACCTCGCTGCAGGTGGGACGAGTTTGTGCGCCAAGCTGCCCGCGGTGCCTCACAGGATTGAGCTAGTCTTAGGGAGAGAGGTTTTGCCATTCCTGCCGTAGGGATGGTGATGGAGGGGGACCAAGCTGGGGAGAAGAACGACGGGAGGTTGGAGGGTCTTGCTGCCTTGGAGAGGAGACGAACGGAGGATGAGGGCTCTGGCCACTCTCCCCATCTTTTGCTATTCTGTCCCTTTTCCTCCCAGCACTGACTGGGTGGCAGGAGAGGTTGGTACCCCAGCTGTGGTTGCCTCTGGCAACTCATTGCCCTTGGCGACATCTTCTCCTGTTTGTTCCATTCAAACCCGGGTTTGGCATTGTAGCAGGGTAAAAGGGTTCTGTTGGGGTTACTTTACTTCTGTTTGAACTTTCCTGGTTCTCTCATCTCTTAATTAATCCACCCCCTGGAAATCTTCATGCGGAAGGGCATTACTCAGCAGAGTATTTAGCCCAAGTAGATTAGGGAAAGGCAGGAAGAGCTTCTGATTGTGCTGTATCTGTAGCATAGGTGTTAAAGATGTATTTGTGAGCCAGTCAGAGAAGAATGCTGAGGAAATCCTGTTTGGGTTAATCTTGTTTAATTTTATAATAAAAACCAGATGGCTGGCCATCTGGTGCTTCTTGCAATCAAATATCTCACAATTAACAGTAATTTACTTGCCCTGAGACTTCCATGATTGTCGTGGGCGGTTTTTTTTCCCCTTCAACCTGAGTCTGTGTGGTCCCTTCCCGGAGCAGCGCTGGGCCCGAGTCTCGGCCCTGGAGCTGCCTGGAGAAAACTGTGGTGGAGAACCCTGCGGGGCTGCCCGGAGGCATCTGCTTTCCCGCCAGACCTTCCACTTAACACCCCCAAAATAAGAGGCAGGCAGCGTATCTTCTGCCTGTCAGACCCTGGAGGAACCACGGTCAGGATAAGCTGAGCGAATGACGGTACATACCTACGTATGACTCATTGCAAGACAGATGAGACGGCACTTCAGGGGAATAGACAAATTAGATCTACATTTTCCACCAGGCGATGGAATTTCTTCATATCTCAAGATGATGATAGCCAAAGCGGGTTTTCTCTTGCAGTTTAAGTAACTGAGCGTAATTAAACAAGATGCAGGTGACCCTCTGCGCTAGGAAAGCTTTCTGAGGGAATTAGCAGCAAAATGGGATGCACAATAAAACCCACTGGGCAAACACGCCGTTCTTCCCTGCAGTCTTTCCTCCAGGAGGTTTAGAAACCCACAGGATTCATCCCACTGAAGGTGTTCTGTGGTAACGCCAAGTGCGATGGGCCACTACCAGCTGCAGAACCAGACACGGCATCACTAGCTCATCTTGGTTGATCCCATGGATAAATTTGGACCTTTGAGACTCGAGGTGTAACAGACGTGCCTTCTATTTCTGATGACGCTAATGAATTTGCACACAGGAGGCAGAAGCGTCCTGCCTTTCGGAGGGGTGGGAGCCGTATCTGTTTGATAACGCTGGATTTCCAGGTGGTGCTGGTGCTGCTGAAAAAGGCATTTCTTCTTCTGAAACATTAGTCTGCGGGTTCGGTTACGTTATTTCCCGAGGAGACATTGGCAGTGGAGAACGGTCTCTTCAATACCTTCAGGTCTCTTTTGAATGGGTCCTTCCCCAACCACCTCTGTAGTTTAATATCATCAATAGTGAACATGAATAAATGAATTCCAGATGAGAGATCTGCGTGCCAGTAGGTAAGAGCTCTCCCAGGCATTCCTGTGTGATTGCTAGCTGTTTACTATCCTAATATTTTTTTTTTGCTAGCAGATGAAGAAAAATAATTGAGCTCTTCCCCTCCTCCTCCATAAAATCCCTGGCTCTGTGTGCTGGTGCTAGCTTCGTCAGGGAATCAGGTCGTGGAGCTAAAAGATATATGCAGATCCCAGGGTATGTTAGGCTGCTGCTATGCTCCATCCTCCCAGTTGTTTCTTTAAATAGAGAGGAACCTTCTGAAGGGCAAGAGCTCATTTTAATAGGGCTCCCGAAGCGGACGTCAGGCCATGGGTGGGATCCGCAGAGCTAGCAGGTATAGGGTTTCACGTTGCCATAGCCCCCAGAATGATCAGATCTCAGACGTCCTGGTCTGACGTCCATCCAGAGCAGCTCACCATCCAGTCTAGATACTGGCAGTTAGAAAAACACAGTGATTAGTGGGATGGCATGCATGTGCGGGTCAACAAAGTGGTTGTTGCTATTAGAGTAGAAAAATGCTGCGTATGATGATCTGGGATCTGCGTACATGAGCATTTCTCAACGAGTGCTGCTCAGCTTTGCTCAGCGCAGAATGCGTTTTGGATTGGAACCTCTTCACCCTGTTTCCCCTTTTTCCTCTCTTTCCGGTGGGACCAAGGCAGACTCTTTTGTCCTTCGATGCTTATTTTTTTTTTTTCTCTACTGCAGCCGGTATCTACGGTACCTTTTAAAGAAGAAGGATAAGAATGGATGATCCAACGACTGGGACCTGTATCTGACAGGTAACCCCACAGAGGGCACTCTCTTTTTTTCTGTGGTATGTGCTGCTTTGGGATGTCACTAAGGATGCGATTACAAGCTTTGGTCCAAACTCTGCTCCAGTTCAGGGTTTTCCCCACCCTCCTGCTTATTGATGTGGAGTGGACGGAGGCCCTGGGACTCTCTGGGAGGGATTGCTCCCACCTGAACGTCCCCCATCTTCCTTGTTCCTGCCACTGGCGTGGCACAAGCCCACACCGCCGGCAGAGCTTGGCTCCATCTGCATGGTGTGCGTGATCCCCAAGGGGTGTGGAGGCCACGAGACTTGCTCCAGCCTGCTCTTCGCCCTGCCCCTGAAACACTTGGAGTCGTGGACCCTGCAGGGCTCCTGACCCTATTGCTGTCGCTCACCAGGATGGGAGAAAGCCTGGATGCCCCCCCAGACCTCTGATGCTGCTTTGAAGGGTCTGTGCGGTCCCTGCTGGGCAAAGTGAAGAGGCACTGGGGACAAATAAAGGGTGATGAATCGGCCGTGCCAGGAAGCAAGCCTAGTTCTTTAGGAGAGCTAGATCTTGCCAGCACAATAGCGAGATTGCAAAGCCATTTCCTCCAATTACCTTCTCTGTCAAACCTCTGTGTTGTCTGGCACTAGGAAAGCTTGGATCCAAATTCATTGCGAACTGGGGTGATGACACCAGAGATTTCTAAATTAATATCCTGCCAAGAGGAATTGAGCTTGGTTTTTCCAGTCACGTCAGTTCTGATTCCTTTGCCTGTCAGAGAAAACTTTGGCTTGCCATCTGGTTCCAAGGGCATGGCTTTGGGAAATTGGAGATTGCTCAGCCCAGCATGTTGAGCTTGCTGCGCAGCGGCTGCAAGGAGCTTTGTGCAATAAAAAACCCCAAAAAGCACTTTGTAGGCCCTTCTTGGCACCTGGCGAAGAGCAAACGGGGAGACCAGAGGCACTGGGTGATGCTGAGAAGGAAAGAGAGGGCACAGGGAAATCTGAGTGTGATGTGGGAGTCACATAATTCAGCAAAATGGATTAATAGGGTCTACCCATGCTTGCAAAGAAGGTGGGTTAATGGTCTGAACGGAACTGGGGAGCATTAGGAATTGAATGGTGCAGGCAATCAGTGTGTGAGCCCATTCTCTGGTCCCCATTCATTCTTCTGGAGAAAAAATAATGAATTAAATAACATCCAAAGCTTGGGGGGTGCCTCTCACCAGAAGTTAGGATCCTGTGCTAGCCTCCCCCTTAGCTTTCTGCCTCTGCTCGCTTGGGAGGGAGGTCTGTAATGGCATAGAATCACAGAATTGCCCAGGTTGGAAGGGATCTTTCAGATCATCGAGTCCAACCATCAACGTAACTCTGACAAACCTGTCACTAAAGCATATCTCTAAGCACTGTGTCTGCCTGGCTTTTAAATACCTCCAGGGATGGTGCCTCAACCCCTTCCCTGGGCAGCCTGTTCCAATGACCCTTTCAGTTTAAAATTTTTCCTAATATCCAGTCTAAACCTCCCCTGGCACAACTTGAGGCCATTTCCTCTTGTCCTACTGCCCGTTCCTTGGGAGAAGAGACCGACACCCCGTGGCTACCCCCCTCCTTTCAGAGAGTTGCAGAGAGCAAGGAGGTCTCCCCTCAGCCTCCTCTTCTCCAGGCTGAACACCCTCAGCTCCCTCAGCTGCTCCTCACAAGACTCGTGCTCCAGACCCCTCACCAGCTCCATTGCCCTTCTCTGGACACGCTCCAGCACCTCAGTGTCTTTTTTGTGGTGAGGGGCCCAAAACTGGACACAGCATTCGAGGTGGGGCCTCACCAGTGCCCAGTACAGGAGGACCATCACTGCCCCAGTGCTGCTGGCCACACTGTCCCCCTTCTCCATGTTGGCACTGAAAGGATGGCAGTGAGATGCTCCCATGGTGAAAGAAAGCAAGAAAGCAGAAAGGCAGTGTCACGTCTCTCCTTGGTAGCTGTTCACCAGAAGTGCCTCAGACCCTTTGCCTTTATTCAACTCTGAACAGCGTTGTATTTTGGAAACCCTCATCAGACTGGACTGGGACAGGCATTACTGTCCTCTTCAGGTCTTTCTAGCAGAAAATTAGGAGCCATTTTGGATGCCTTTAAAGACCATGGTGTGTTTGCTCTGTAGGCTCGGTTAGATACATTCAGCTGAACGTCAAAGGACTCCTTTGTGCACTGCAAAACCCATGGACCTTAAAATTTCCAGGAAAGGAGCAGTGTGTTGACCAGCTACTGAGCTCTAATGCCACCTAATTGGGGTCTGGTGGCCATGTTACCCCAAATACACGCTTTTACAGGCTGGGAGGACTCTGGGACAGTGGTCTCCACAGCTGATGATGGGAATGCTGCTGAGCCAGAAGGTAAGCTGCAGTGGAGTTGGCGGGAGTTGGGAGGGTCTGCTTGTCCTTGTCCCATTGCAGACAGAGTAGGAGAGTCTTCAGAAAGGAGGGGGCACAGGTCGTAGGGTAGGACCACGCAGTGGCAGGAGACAGCTTGGTGGCTGGGACATCTCCTCCAGAAGCAGATCTGGGGTGTCAGGAAGCTGGCCAGCTCCACCGCCAGAGCCCTCTGGGAAGAGGCAGAGCTGGGGATGCAAAATATCATACACCTGGAGCGCTGGCCACATGGCTGCAAGGGGGATGGGTGCGCGTGGCTGGGGGGAGAGAAGCCCCCAGAGAAGAAATCCTGTAGGAGCAGACAACTCAAGCAATGGGCTCTGCAGCAAAGGGCTTTCTAAGAAGGTGACACTGACCTGTTGGAATGGGTCCAGAGGAGGGCCATGAAGATGATGAGAGGGCTGGAGCTCCTCTGCTGTGAGGACAGGCTGAGAGAGTTGGGGTTGTTCAGCCTGGAGAAGAGAAGGCTCCGAGGAGACCTTAGAGCCCCTGCCAGTCCCTAAAGGAGCTCCAGAAAAGTTGGGGAGGGACTCTGGATAAGGGAGGGGAGCCATGGGACAAGGGGGAAGGGTTTTACACTGAAAGAGGGGAGATTTAGATTCGATATTAGGAAGAAATTCTTTGCCGTGAGGGTAGTGAGGCAGTGGAACAGGTTGCCCAGAGAAGCTGTGGCTGCCCCATCCCTGGAGGGGTTCAAGGCCAGGTTGGATGGGGCTTTGAGCAACCTGGGCTGGTGGGAGGTGTCCCTGCCCAGGGCAGGGGGGTTGGAACTAGATGATCTTTAAGGTCCCTTCCAACCCGAACCATTGTATGATTCTGTGGCTACCGTGCGGGTGCGATGGTTTGTGTTCCTCCTGTTAGCTTTTCTCAGAGGGAGAAGGAGCCTCATGGAGTGCACCAGGGCTGAGCTCCCTCAGCTGCCGGGGATGCATGGATCCTTTGTCAGGGCACCAGATGCTGGCAACGGGCACCCAGCCAGCAGGTCACGTCTCTGCAGAGGCACTGTTGGCGCTGGGTGCCAGTGTTCCCACCCAGCCGTCGGGAAGGGGGCACCTGCTTCCCCCGGGGATCCCTGCCATCAGCTGCCATGTCCTTCCCCTCCCGGCCCCTCGCAGCTGTGAGGTGAGGGCTCTCTGTGCGCGTAGCATCTCAGGGCGCACAGCACTGCCAGTGCCAACTGCCAGCCAGGCAGGGGGGAGGCTGCCGCCGCCGCCGCCAAATTTGGACCCCACGAGCCATTTGTACAAAGGCATCTGCCTGCCCCTGGGTGCCGAGCCGGGGACTGGCATGGCCTGGAAAGGCGCAGCGATGAGCGACGTCCATCTTCCATTTAATATTAAACCCACGTCCTGCCTGCGGCTGCCTGCGCTGCTCAGCTCCTTACAAAAGGATGAAAAGATGGGCAGGCTCGTGTTCTCCAGACGAGCCAGGAGCTGTGGAGGTGTTTGTGGTCAGTGCTGGGAGCGCGGGGGCTGCATGACCACGCACCCCATTTATCACCCTTCCACACACCCAGCTGCTGCCGCTCCTTATCTCTCCTCCCAGCACTGGCGTGGTCCATGCCAAAGGCTGGAGCAGAAGAAATTGGTCTCCGTGTCATCTCCACAGCCCTTGTCTCAGCCGGTGGGTCCTGGGTGCTAGTGCCCCCTGTTTTCGGATGCTGGGCTTGGGAAACGCAGTTCGCGGCTCCTTCAGCCAGGGGCTTCTGGGAGCTTTCTCAACCATGGCTTTATAAATTCAAACAGATGTGGGTTTTTGAAAACTTCGGCTCCGAGGCATGCTCTCTTTTTCAATGGCTTCGGTGGAAATTTGCACTTCAGTGGACGTGGGGAAAAATGGTGTTTTCAAAGTGAAAATGAAATGAAAACCAGCCTATCCTCTCCTCCCCCTCCCTCCCCCAGTGAAACGTTATTTGGAAAGCGGGGCCTCTGTTTTGAAATACGTGAAGCACAGAGACATCCTTCTTTTTACTTCCTCCGCTTTGCTGTTCCTTTCTTTTCTTCTATCTCGCTTATTTTCTTTATGTCTTGAGTCAGCTCCCAGCTCCCCTCGTCGCTTGTAGGGCACAGGGCGTCGCGAGAGGTTTGCTGAAGTGCGTTAAGTCCCTTTTTTTTCCAGGTTGTTTTTTTTTTTTTTTTTTTTAAGTAAAATGTGCTCAGAACTGAAACACTCTGTAGAAACTTTGTGCTTTTTGCATAAATTAGGCTTTATAATTTATGCCCACTTCCCTGGGGCTGTGCCTGTGAGCTTGGCCGCCTTGGGTCCTGCCCACACGTGGGAAGGAAAGTGGATGGCTTCCCGGGAGCTGCTGGTTTACCTGTGGAGGATGGGAAGCAGGTTTGCTCCGGTAGCTTGCTAAAATCCTCAGGTCCTGCTGCACGTCCTTCCCTCTCCGGCTGGGGAGAGGATGCTGCATTGTGGTCCTGCGCCCGCGAGGCGGGTTTAACGCAGAGGGGCTGTGCTGCATTAAGGTGGTGTGTGTGTGTGTGTCAGCTTGGACGTGGTGTCCTGAGCATCGTGCCTGAGAAACCCTTCTTGTTTAGAGGTTGTGCCCTTTGCTGGGGAAATTCTGTGGGTGGAAATAGCTGGTACCGATGCCTATCTCTTCTTCCAGCTCATCGTTGTGTGGCCACGCGAGGGGAATTGGCAAGACCTACAAGAAGGGATGTGGTGGGGTGATGGAGGCCACGGTGGATGAGGCAATGGCGGTGCTTTTGCAGCCGTCTATACGGAGGGATGCGAAGGGCACGCTGGATTCCGGCTGCGTCTCGCAGAGCCGGGCTCGCGGGGCTGAGATTGGAGGGATGCTGCCGGGTGCAGGGGAGGACGGACCCGGCACTGCGGATCAGTGGCGATGAGACGCTGCGTCTGGGCATTGTACGAGGAGCTGCTCACGTGGTTTCAGCCGAGCCAAAATATTCTTTCAGAAAGAGAACGGACCAGATGTCTTATTATTGCTGCTCACAATGCTGTCCTCCGTGTACAACGATCCATCAGGGGGCTCGGCACAGCCCTACAGAAAAGTCCCTGACACGTTTTTACAGCAGGGCCAGGTTCTCACCACTTGTGTGCATTTGTACCCCTTGACAAATAGCTGTTTGACTTTGGTTTTGTTCAAAGTGGCGGTGGTGTCAAGCACAGGGCTCCTATTCAAGTGCCCACCAACGGTGGTCCACAACTCGCTGTTTCCTCTTCTTTTCTTGCTTTGTTTCCCTGTGACAGTCACTCAGGAACTTTTTTTTTCTTTTTTTTTTAAATCTTATAGGGTTTTTGAAAGACAATTTTAAAGGATTTATCCACAGCAAAACAGTGCCTCTAATAAGGACTGTAAAAATGCCTTGGGAGTAAATGGTGTGAGGAATTCCCATTTGCATTGATATGTTGCTGACATGACACTTAATTGCTTTTTTTTTTTCCTGGTGATTTTTTCCAACAAGTTGATTTATAGAATTGGCTGGCAAGGCCTTGCATACATTGAGAAATGCAGCTCTTTCTACAATGGACGAACTCATCCTTAATGAATGGTTCCTCTTAAAGCTGGGAGATGTGCTCCTAATTGCTCTGAGCACCTTGGGCATGGGGGACAATTAGTACCAGGTTATGAACTGCAGTGTTTGTCTGGCTATATAAACCTCTATAGGTGAGGCGTTGACTTTAAACTGCTTTCTAAGTTACGCATGTGCCCAAAGCTGCATACAGAGAATGGACCCCACGTGTGTCACGGGCTGTACACGTGGTGCAAGGAAAGCGGCGGTGCAAGGAAAGCGGCAGCGCAAGCTCCCAGGGTGCTGGTAAAACCCACGCGGATCCGTCCACGCAACCCCGGCTGCGCAGCGCCAATATGACATTTCTGTCTCGGTCTCCTGGTTATTAAAAGTTTGGTTTTATAAATGAGGAGTCCTTTGCATTCTCCAGACTGTGACTTTCTGCTGTACTTCTCGAACTGAAGTTCCCCTTTGACTTCAGTGAGTATTTTGTGTGCTCAGAGAGCGTTTTCCATCACTTGAGCCTGAAAGGGAAGAGGATTTATGGAATAGGGAGCGTGAGGCACCAACTCAGCAAATACCAAAGCGTGATGTAAGCGTTTGCAGGTTGGAGATGTAAGTACGCAAGTGGTCTTGATCTTCTTAAGCCACCCCGTATTGCTGGGTCCAAAGGCTGAGCTGAGAACATGCAACACAGTTTGCATATTGGCGTTTTCAGATGCCTTGTGTAAGGAGAGCTTTTCTCTCTGCTGTGATCTTGCATCTTCTTCCAATCGCTCTCAGTCTCAGCCTGTTTAATAGACTTACAGCTACTCAGCACCCTCAACAGATGCTGAATGTCACGTTGTCAGTGCAGTAGATTCACTATCTTCTTATGGTCTTAGTCTCCATACTCTTAAATTTTGGCAAGCACGTTATGATGTATCTGACCTATTATTGTTTCTGTCTCCTTCTGACCTGTTGATGTCCCCCAGCTATGGGTCATCATTACGGAGGTCTTTGGTGGCCCTTCCTATGCTCTTACACCTTCTCTAGAGATCAGCTTTCAATCTAGCCTTCAAAGTCATCTCTCGGCACGTTGCAAGCTTCTTTCTAGCCAGGTAAAGCCTGGAGGGGTCTTGTGGCAGATAATGTCAGCATCTCAATTGGTAATTGTAAAGTCAGGATCTGTAATTAATTTTTCTATAAAACTCTCAACCTCAAGGTGAGCCTTTATCCATCTATTAATTAGCACAGGGAAGGGACGCTCTGGTCTAGAGGCAGAAGACAAAAATGGGAGCAGGAAAGAAAGAGAACTGGCTCCTTTGTTTGGATGATAAATATCATTCCCTTCATGCCTTAAATAAAATGAGATTTTGGCTAAAACCAGTGAGGTTTTAACTCTCGGAAACACAGACTTAAAAAGGATTGGAGAAAATAGTCCTAGAATAGGCTCCAGAGACCCCATGCAGCAGATTCCTCTCATTCCAAGGCAAGCTCACCGATACCTGTGTGATTCCTTGTAAATGTTTCGTTCAACCTGTTTCTGGGGCTGTTGAAATGTTCTTTTTTGCAAACGCGAGGCTCAGGGGCACACATAATCACTCGGATTCTCGTGTGAACCACTGTGAGCTGTGGCTTTGGGAAACGCGCCAAATATCACGAGAGCTGTTAACACTTCATTATTTGCATAAATTATTTTTTCTTTTTTTTTCTTTTTCTTTTTTTTTTTTTTAATAACTACTTGGAAGCAGTTTAAAAATCCTTCTGTGGAAGGCTCTGTCAAAGAACATATTATTTTTTTTCACAAATCTCGATGTGGAATTGATTATACAGTCCTAAGTACTGGAGCCCTCCGTGGAAAGAGAACTTGATGTACCTCCATATAAATCTACAGGCGGTAGGACTTGTTCTGCCAGAGTCAGAGGACAAATAAGAGTCCCCTAGGGATGAGAGAAATACCTAAAAAAAGCAGATAGTGTCTGAAAAACCTTATTAATATCAAGGATTCGAAGTCTGCTGAGCTGGAGAGCGTGCCAATATGTCCCTGTGTTAGTTGGTAAGAACACCTGCTTGAGGACCATGCAACTTTGCCAAAGAAGAAATGCGGATTAAAGAAAAGTTGAAGTGTTTGTTGTTTAGCTGGACTAAGGGGAAAAAAAAATAATAAAAAAACAACCAACCCAAAAGCTATTTCTGTTGACACTATTGAAGGCTTTTGGGGGACTCTTGGGAGAAAAGTTTAAAATGCTTTTGATTCAATATCTTTCATTTGCCCTGAAGTGAAGAACTAAGTTTTTTAAGACTAATATGTGAAAAAAAACCCAAAAAACCAAATAAACGCAACAGGTTTTTTTTTGTTTTTTGTTGTTTTTTTTTTATAGGTAGAAAGTATCCCATAGCTGTGATCTACTGCTAAGCGCGGCTTGGTGTCGTAGCCCAACAGCAGCTCATAGAAATGCCGTCTCTACAAGTGATGGCAAGCTGACTTTTCACCTTCCAATCTGGCTACCTTTTGAAGACCCTCGTGGCGATTAAGGGATGCACTGTGATTACATTTCCAAGCCTCCGATATGCATGTATCCCACTGGAAAGCTAACGGGAGAGGGCTGTGCTGCAATACCGAGAACTGCTTTGGAGACCTTTAAGTGTAAGTGCGTTAAGACATGATTTATATTCACCGCTGAGCCTTGAAATTTCTTCCAGGAGATCCCAGCATGCTTATATGTCTTGGCTCTGCAGGTTACGGGGATGTTGAGAGATAGCTGAGCTATCGTGGCCGGTTCTTATTTGTGGGGTTCCTTGAAGCAGGCAGCTTCCCCGGTGGGGTGTGATTTTCTTTTTTTTATTTTGTTTTGTTTTGTTCGTTGCACAATTCCTTGGCCTAACGCCTTTCACCTTGTCTCCAAATGACTGTTTTTAACTCTGCGTCCCACTCGGTGACTCAGGTCAAAGGCATCTTGTTCAGTGCAGTATGTTTCTTGTTTTGTTGTTTTTTTTTTTTTTCTTTTCCAGATGTGTGTGAGCTCTAGGACGATAACTGCAATATGGAGACAAGTGTTATGAATGGCTTTGGTGCTCAGCTCTAGTTCTGCGGGACAGGCTGCAACGGAGGACCCTCGCTTTCCATCCCATGGCAGTTGATGACTTGTACCCCTTTGGAGCTGGGCCAGGTGGCAGGTAACCATTGAGCTGTTTTATTCTCTAGCAGCGCTGGCAAGCATTTCAGATGAAACCACCACCAAAGTAGTGGCTTCAGTGTACTGTCTGCAAGACACTGTGATTCAGCACAGATCCTCTCTAGAGACAGCCTCAGGAAATGAGGGTCCAAAGTCCAAAGTGGAAACTGCCCAGGCCTCCCTACTCACCTCCCAGTTGATGCTGTCAGTACCTCTCCTCAACCTGGTTGAACTTGGAGTCTTTAGGGTGGTTTAAGGTTCTGCCTCTGTGTTGGTCTCAACATCTTGTAGTCTATCTACTGTCTGAGGATGATCAGGACAGAGAATCATAGAATCATAGAATTGTTAGGGTTGGAAGGGACCTTAAAGATCACCTAGTTCCAACCCCCCTGCCATGGGCAGGGACACCTCCCACTAGATCAGGTTGCACCAAGCCCCATCCAGCCTGGCAGTAAAAACTTCCAGGGATGGGGCTTCCACCACCTCTCTGGGCAACCTGTTCCAGTGTCTCACCACCCTCATGGTGAAGAACTTCTTCCTAATGTCCAATTTGAATCGTCCCATCTCTAGTTTTAATCCATTCCCTCTAGTCCTACCATTACCCGACATCCTAAAAAGTCCCTCCCCAGCTTTCTTGTAGGCCCCCTTAAGATACTGGTAGGCCACAATAATGTCTCCTCAGAGCCTTCTTTTCTCCAGACTGAACAACCCCAACTCCCTCAGACTGTCCTCATACGAGAGGCGCTCCAGCTCTCTGATCATCCTCGTGGCCCTTCTCTGGACATGCTCCAGCACGTTCATATCTCTCTTGTAGTAGGGGCTCCAGAACTGGATGCAGTACTCCAGGTGGGGTCTCACAAGAGTGGAGTAGAGGGGAAGAATCATCTCCCTCGACCTGCTGGCCATGCTCTTACCAGAACTCAGGTACCTGCATGTCTTGGTTTGAAGGCTCAGCTTCTCCAGTGTAAGATGGGACCTCCTTGTAAATCCAGCTGTGGCTCCATCCATTGGCCATGGATGTGGATTGTCGTGGTTTAGCCTCAGACGGCAACAAAGAACCACGTGCCGCTCGCTCGCGCCTTCCTAATACAGGAAGAATCGTAAGAAAAGGCAAGACTCTTGGGTTGAGACAAAGGCAGTTTAACAGAACAGCAAAGGGAACAGGCAAACAACAACAACAACACGGATAGGGGAATATACAAACACGATTACGGAACCGCCGCTCCCCGCCGCTCGCCGGCCCGACCCGGGACGCCCCAGCCCGCTTTTAAGCAGCAACTTCCTGCCCCCTCCCCCGGCAGCTCAGGGTGGGCGTGGCTCACATGGCATGGAATACCAGGAAAAATTAACCCTATCCCCACCGGAACCAGGACATTATCCACCCCTTATTCCATACCATCTATGCCATGCCCAGCAGGTTCCAATGAATTGCCACCACTTTCCCCTGTTATATATATATACACACATATAATGCCCTTAGTTTATGGGCCATCCCTCCAAAGTGTCCGTTGAGTTCTTTTAATCCATGGCTTTGGGCTCCATCTGTTAGAACAGTCTCTCGGGGCAGGTGAGATGCTGGGTGGTGCTGGTCTGTTGCATGCTGTATTTTTCGGAGCTTGTGACTGGTGCACCTGGTGTGGCTCATGCACGCAGTCCGTGGGCTGAAGATGTAGATCTTGAGGAAACTGCTGGGCGCCAGCTGCTGAGATCAGTTCTTATCCCATCATCCCTGTGCCTTACTTGTAGTACAACTGATAGCAATTATAGCAATGAGGACATACAGTGACAGTGTTACTTAGCAATTAACAACACACAATCTGATTCATTGGCTATTCTCGCCCAAAATCAGATCCCCATGAGGTACACATCGGAATTCCCCATCCTGCCGCATCACCCACCAAGTGCACCCAGGTCCTTGGGCAAAAGCAATCCCACGGATGGGTTTGCCTTTGCCTGAGGCAGGACTAACCCAGACTGTCTTCCCTAGCATATTCTTCATGTGCACTACGGGGACTTTATCCCCTTCTACAGTACGTGGAAGTTTTGATTGGGCAGGGCCAGCCCGATTGTTAGATCCCCTGGTGTTAACTAGCCAGGTAGCTTTTGCTAAATGTGTATCCCAGTGTTTGAAAGTCCCACCACCCATTGCTCTCAGTGTAGTTTTTAACAGTCCATTGTATCGTTCTATCTTCCCAGAGGCTGGTGCGTGATAGGGGATGTGATACACCCACTCGATACCATGCTCTTTGGCCCAGGTGTCTATGAGGCTGTTTCGGAAATGAGTCCCGTTGTCCGACGCAATTCTCTCTGGGGTACCATGTCGCCACAGGACTTGCTTTTCAAGGCCCAGGATAGTGTTCCGGGCAGTGGCATGGGGCACAGGGTATGTTTCCAGCCATCCAGTGGTTGCTTCCACCATTGTGAGCACATAGCGCTTGCCTTGACGGGTTTGTGGCAGTGTGATATAATCAATCTGCCAGGCCTCCCCATATTTGTATTTCAGCCATCGTCCTCCATACCAAAGAGGCTTCAAACGCTTGGCTTCTTTGATCGCAGCGCATGTCTCACATTCATGGATGACCTGTGCAATAGTGTCCATGGTCAAGTCCACCCCTCGGTCACGAGCCCATCTATATGTCGCATCTCTTCCTTGATGGCCTGAGGAGTCATGGGCCCACCGAGCTATGAATAGGTCACCCTTATGTTGCCAGTCCAGATCCACCTGAGCCACTTCAATCCTAGCGGCCCGATCCACCTGCTGGTTGTTCTGATGTTCCTCCGTGGCCCGATTCTTCGGTACGTGGGCATCTACATGGCGTACTTTCACAACCAGATTCTCTATCTGGGCAGCAATATCTTGCCATAGGTCAGCAGCCCAGATGGGTTTGCCTCTGCGCTGCCAGTTGCCCTGCTTCCACTGCTGTAACCACCCCCACAGAGCATTTGCCACCATCCATGAGTCAGTGTAGAGATAAAGTACTGGCCATTTTTCTCGCTCAGCAATGTCCAAGGCCAGCTGAATGGCTTTCACCTCTGCAAACTGGCTCGATTCACCTTGTCCTTCACTGGCTTCTGCAACCCGTCGTGTAGGACTCCACACAGCAGCCTTCCACTTTCGATGCTTTCCCACAATACGGCAGGACCCATCAGTGAACAAGGCATATTTCTTCTCATTTTCTGGCAGTTTATTATATGGTGGGGCCTCTTCTGCACGCATCACCTCCTCCTCTGGTGACATTCCGAAATCCTTGCCTTCTGGCCAGTCCATGATCACTTCCAGAATTCCTGGGCGACTGGGGTTTCCCATTCGAGTTCGCTGTGTGATCAGTGCAATCCACTTACTCCATGTAGCATCGGTTGCATGATGTGTGGTGGGGACCCTTTCTTTGAACATCCAACCCAGCACTGGCAGTCGAGGTGCTAAGAGGAGCTGTGCTTCTGTACCAAGCACTTCCGAAGCAGCTCGAACCCCTTCATATGCTGCCAATATCTCTTTTTCTGTTGGAGTGTAGTGGGCTTCGGATCCTCTGTATCCCCGACTCCAAAACCCTAGGGGTCGACCTCGAGTCTCTCCTGGTGCTTTCTGCCAGAGGCTCCAGGTAGGGCCGTTCTCCCCGGCTGCGGTGTAGAGCACATTTTTAACATCTTGTCCTGCCTGGACTGGCCCCAGGGCCACTGCATGGACTATTTCCTGTTTGATTTGTTCAAAAGCTTGTCGTTGCTCAGGACCCCATTTAAAATCATTCTTCTTCCGGGTTACTTGATACAGAGGGCTTACAATTAGACTGTAATCTGGGATATGCATTCTCCAAAAACCCACAATGCCTAAGAAAGCTTGTGTTTCCTTTTTACTAGTTGGTGGAGACATAGCTGCTATTTTGTTGATCACATCCATTGGAATCTGACGGCGTCCATCTTGCCATTTTATTCCTAAAAACTGGATCTCCTGCGCAGGTCCCTTGACCTTACTTCGCTTTATAGCAAAACCAGCGTTCAGAAGGATTCAGACTATTTTACTCCCTTTCTCAAAAACTTCTTCTGCTGTGTTTCCCCATACAATGATGTCATCAATGTACTGCAGATGTTCTGGAGCTTCACCCTGTTCCAGTGCAGTCTGGATCAGTCCATGGCAAATGGTGGGGCTGTGTTTCCACCCCTGGGGCAGTCGATTCCAGGTGTATTGGACGCCCCTCCAAGTGAAAGCAAACTGTGGCCTGCACTCTGCTGCCAAAGGGATTGAGGAGAATGCATTCGCTATATCAATCGTGGCATACCACTTGGCTGCCTTGGACTCCAGTTCGTACTGGAGTTCTAGCATGTCCGGCACGGAAGCACTCAGCGGTGGCGTGACTTCATTCAGACCACGATAGTCTACAGTTAGCCTCCACTCTCCATTAGATTTTTGCACCGGCCATATGGGACTGTTAAAGGGTGAGCGAGTCTTGCTGATCACTCCTTGAACCTCTAGTTGACGAATCAGCTCATGGATGGGAATCAGAGAGTCTCGGTTAGTGTGATACTGCCGCCAATGCACCGTTGTGGTAGCAATTGGCACCTGTTGTTCTTCGACCCTCAACAACCCCACAACAGAAGAATCCTCCGAGAGACCAGGCAAGGTAGACAACTGTTTAACTTCCTCTGTCTCCAAAGCAGCTACGCCAAAGGCCCAGCGGTACCCTTTTGGGTCCTTAAAATACCCTCTCCTGAGGTAATCTATACCAAGGATGCATGGAGCCTCTGGGCCAGTCACAATGGGATGCTTTTGCCACTCATTCCCAGTTAGGCTCACTTCTGCCTCCAGTACAGTCAACTCTTGGGATCCCCCTGTCACCCCAGAAATACAAATGGGTTCTGCCCCTCTATAGCTTGATGGTATTAAAGTACACTGCGCACCCGTGTCCACTAGAGCCTTATACTCCTGTGGGTCTGACGTGCCAGGCCATCGAATCCACACCGTCCAATAAACCCGGTTGTCCCTTTCCTCCACCTGGACGGAGGCAGGGCCCCCCTAATACTCGTCATAGTATCCATTACTCACTTCTTGCATAAATGACTCGGAAGTTCCTTCAAGAGGATCAGAAGCAAGATCAGGCCTTCTGCTTTGTCTGGGGAACGGCCCACTGGAAACTGGGGCGGCACTTTTCCTGGAGGGATCCCCTTTTGTGGTTGTCCTTCCTTGCAACTCCTGTACCCGTGTCCGCAGGATCGAAGTAGGTTGTCCATCCCACTTCCTCATGTCCTCTCCGTGGTCCCGCAGGTAGAACCACAAGGTGCCTCGTGGTGTGTACCCTCTGTACTCTCTCTCTTGAGTGGGGAAATGCCTGCTTCTAATAGCTGAGACGCTGGCCCATGCAGGTGGGGAGTAGGACATATTCTCTTCAAGTTGCTGGACCTTCCGCGACAGTTTCTCCACAGCTGAGACAAGGGGGGAAGAGAGACTTTCTTCATATTGCCGGAGCCGGCCAGCTACCTCATCCACCGTTGGTCCCTCTTCACCTTTCCATTCCATTACTGCCAGGGAGTTGGCATATGACGATGGTGCGCTCCGTACAAACTTCCGCCACATGGGCCTTGTGCATCGCACCTCATCAGGGTCTGTGGGTAAGTCTGCATTGTCCAAGTCATAATAAATCATCTCCCGCACGGCTAATTCTCCCAGGTACTGGATACCTCTTTCCATGGTAGTCCACTTGCTTGGCTGACATACAACATCCTCACTGAAGGGGTACCTCTCCCTCATGCCTGACAGGAGTCGTTTCCAGAGGCTGAGGGCTTGGGTCTTTTTCCCAATCGCCTTGTCAATGCCGCCTTCCCTAGACAGGGATCCCAGCTGCCTGGCCTCCCTACCCTCTAATTCCAGGCTACTGGCCCCGTTATCCCAGCACCGGAGCAGCCAGGTGACAATGTGCTCGCCTGAAAGTCGGCTGAAATCTTTTCACGTATCCTGCAGCTCACTCAAGGATAGGGATCGAGTAATTATCTCTGGTTCTGCCTCTTCCTCCTGCTCTCGCGATGACCCTGGTTCATCATCATCTCTTACTAAGCGAACTGATTTCTTTGTGTACTTCTTCTTCTGTATGGGGGCAACTGATACCGGCACGGGTTGGTTCCCTGGTTCAGTGGCAGTGGCTGCTATGGGGGTTGAAGTAACTGCAGTGGCTACCACAGGGGTTGCAGTAGCCGCAGTGTCTGTCGCAAGGATTGCAGTAGCTATAGTGGCTGCCGCAGGGGTTGCAGTAGCCGCAGTGGCTGACGCAGTGGCTGCAGCAGCCGCAGTGGCTGACGCAGTGGCTGCAGCAGCCGCAGTGGCTGATGCAGGGGCTGCAGCAGCCGCAGTGGCTGCCGGTCTGGTTTCCATCTCTTCCCCTTGAGGGTGCTGCATAATTCTGAGCAGTGCCTGGTAGATACTGGCCAGGGCCCAGCACAGCGCGGTGAGTTGTGCCTCTCTAGAATAGCCACAGCATTTTCCCTTCAAATATTCTACCACTTTTATCAGGGTCCTGTAATTGTTCAGGGGTGAAGTCCCAGACCATTGGAGGTGAGTAGTTCTCTAGGTACCTGCCCATGGTCTCCCACATGCCATGCCACCCCTGACTATCCAGCCTCGGAGCAGATCTCCGGGTGGTAGTCTTAAATAGTCGCTTAACCCTAAACAAGACCTGGAACGTATTCAGGAGACATAGTACTAGGAACACGCTGGTTTGAGTATCCCAAGGATATTCAAAATTCTCAAAAGCTGTCATACCTGACCCGAAGGAGAAAAGGGAGGCAAAAGGGCTGGGGAAATTATTAACAAATTCTGAGAGACGGTGTCCAATGTACGGACAGGACAGCAAAACCACATAAACACCCCAAAATAGCCGTCTGAACAGTGATGTTATCATATCATAAACAGATATCGCACAGGACAGCAGAATGATAATCCTCATCCCTCTTCCAGACATGGTAAACAGCATCGCAGGGAGTACATAAGCCATATAGGAATTTATGTAACACAGCCATGAGAACAAACCAAGCAACATGATGACCAGTGACTATTTACCTAATAAAATAAATGCATACAAAAAAAACCCAAACCCGTTTTTTCCACGTTCTAGTTGGATTCTGTCGTTATCTCAACCCTTCGAGCCCCACGTTGGGAGCCAAAAAGGACTGTCGTGGTTTAGCCTCAGATGGCAACAAAGAACCACGTGCCGCTCGCTCGCGCCTTCCTAATACAGGAAGAATCGTAAGAAAAGGCAAGACTCTTGGGTTGAGACAAAGGCAGTTTAACAGAACAGCAAAGGGAACAGGCAAACAACAACAACAACACGGATAGGGGAATATACAAACACGATTACGGAACCGCCGCTCCCCGCCGCTCGCCGGCCCGACCCGGGACGCCCCAGCCCGCTTTTAAGCAGCAACTTCCTGCCCCCTCCCCCGGCAGCTCAGGGTGGGCGTGGCTCACATGGCATGGAATACCAGGAAAAATTAACCCTATCCCCACCGGAACCAGGACAGGATGCAGGACATGATGTGCGCTCCCTCTTCCCTTGTAAGGACTTGTGTTGAAACACTTGCCCTAGGGAACAGGCAACCTGGGCCACTTGCCTTTTGTTCCCCAGCCTGAAAGATCCCCACCACAACTCCACCTCTGAATCTAGGCTACTGTGCAAAAAAAAGATGGCAAGACTGATGGGCAAGGAAAGCAACCAGCACCTCTCCTCCCACCACCTGGAGCACTTGCCTCTCCCTGGGCACTACAAGGCGGCTGCCCTCTGGGTCATGATTTCTCTTTGGAGAGCCCAGCACCATGTCTCCTGACAAGGAGTGTCCAGGATCAAGCCACACAGATTTCCGGTTTGGAATTTCCAAAGCTAAAGCAAACCAAACTTTTCAATACTTCTGAACCCTTGAAAGAGCCTCAGATACTCTGATGATAAGCCCAGAAATGCTTGGATTATTAGCTGCTAATAACTGTGGAGGTATTCCAGTGTTGGGAACAGCTCGTGCTGTCATCACGACATGGGACAAAATGCTGGCTGAATAGTTGAGTGTCTTCACGTTGAAGAGCCTAGGCTGATGTGCTCAAAACGCGGGGTTTAGCTACAGGGCTGTCGTGTAGCTCCTACCAGTTTCTGATCCAGCTCTTGAAATCCTGGCCCATACGCAAGTCAAGCTGGCTTTATTCAGCTTACTCTTTCCTATACAACAGGCAATGCCTTACTCTGAAGTGGGAAGGAACGCACCTCTGGTGTGCCGAGACTATGGATTTCTGATGATATCTTGTGAAAATGTTTCTGACTGGGGTTCTGGCCTCTTGCTTCCTGGGTGTTTCACTTTGCACTGACTTGCAGTGAAAAATATGCGCTGGCAGTTTGAAGAGTTGTGCTTTCCACCCTGCTACCACACCAGATGCTTTTCCCTTAGGCAGATCTCTTTTTTTTTTTTTTCTATTTTTTTCTCTCCAAGCTAAGGTTTTTAGCTGAATTCCTACTGGTAGAGTTCCCTCCCTTTCGTGTTGTGCAAGGACCTGGCAGTGGGGTTAGGACTTGTCATCCGCAGCTGGCCTGAGGTCTTGGGATCCAAAGCGCCACGAAGGAAGCTGGAAAAGGGCAGGGGGAATTTCTGTGTATCTCAGAGGACATGGTGTCTGATGTGGAAGCACATCTGCTTTTGTCTAAAATGAAGTTCATGCAGCCACACCCCGTCATATTGGAATTATCAAGTTAATTAGAGCTGACTGGGAATTTCCCAACTTTGATATAGAGTGATTTTTGCAGGTTGAAATTTCCAGCTGAAAGTGCGCTGAACGTGCACTAGAAGTGACTGGAGAGGTTGTGCAAAATCGCGGCTTCAAAAAAAAACCCAACCCGCAAAAAACTCTTTTCAGCACACACCTAACCTGACTTTGCCACCTTCTCCCCTAAGTGACATGCCCAAGGTCCCACAAGAAGTCTGTGGCAGAGTAAGGAGCAGGAGTGCTGCTTTTCTTTTCCTCGGACTTGCATCTGGCGTTCCAGGATCGCTTGTTCCAGCTGGGAGTGACCTCAGCCAGAGCTCAGCTTCGCTGAAGCAGGGTTAGTGTGTCCTCACCACCAGTGCTTCCACCGGCAGAAATGGAGGAGGGGGAAAATGGAGCTGAGATCCTGTAAAATGATCATTACAGGAAAAAGAGAGTGAAACCGCATCCATTTCTGTCTCCTATCTGTGGCTTTTGAGCTGTCTGTGAGTAACTGGGTGGCTGCTGGGAATAGCAGGAACCTGACTGTCAGCTCTGCTGTTCATTGTCAAGAAGAGGCAGCTCTGAAAGAAATTAGAAATATGTTTTTTTCATCTTCTTGCCATAAGAGCTTATAGGAATTCCTCCTCTGTTCTCTAAATTCTGACCTTTGGTGAGGTGGTTTCCATCTCACTGCTCATCTGGCATTTCACTGTAGTACAGCTTCACGCAGGTGGGAAGAAGAGGAGGTGGGAAGGAGGCTCTTTAGGTGACACCTCTAATGACCTTAAGACAAACAAAACATTGAGTCGTCTGAAGGCCTTCTTAGACTTCTAGCTAAGTTTCTAGGTCATGCTAACCAACACAGTGCACCATCTCCCCCCATCCGAGGCTAGACAAGGCTTAATGGGCTATGCAAATAGTGAGGTCTTATTTGTATGCTGCAATGTATCTATAGCACCAGACACTGATTCATGTGCTAAGTTGGTATCGATGGGTGCTATAAGTTGCGTATTACATCATTACCATAGTTCGTTCTTGTTACTTAACCATAAGGAGAGCTTTAGATATTGCATGCATTTTGATCATAACTGCTGCAGATGTTCATAACCTGCAAAACTGACCTTTTTGCAACTCTTTGACCTTTAACACATGAATAGCAATGCGATCTTAGTACCACCTTGCTTTTCTTAGCACTTTGGATGTCATAAAATTACAGAGCATCCCAGTCATCTCAAGAAAATGTGTGTCTTAATTTATTCCAGCCTTGAGAGTATTCTCAGCTGTTTTGCTAATCAACCCTTCAAAGGATGTGCATGAACCCTGGCCCCCCTCCTTCCCACTGCCTCTAAACCTTGGCTTGGTGAAGGATGCTTCTACAATGCTCAACTGTCCTGAGCCTTGAGTTGGGTTAATGGTCCTTATCTTCCTGTGGATGGTGATAATGACTTTGCAGACCATGTACTCCTAATGTTTCTCACATGGAAAAAAAAAAGTTACTGAAGTCTGGAGAGAGTCTCCTTAATGTATCTATTTATAAGTCCAAATGAATATGGGCCCTGCAGTGATCATCGCCTCCTGCTGCTTCTCCCAGCACAGCAGCCTATGTGTTTCTTGTCAGTCTTTGGCTTTCTTTCCCCTTTCTAGAGCAGTTGTCATGCTGCCCTGAAGGTCCTCGGATCCTCTGTTCTGCCCGACACAGGTTCTCCTTGGAAAGTGATTGTGCACTGCAAATGGTTTAGCAAATTGCTGATCAAAGCAAGACCCTTGTGGCCACCCTGATGTCTCTTCTGCTCCCAGTTTGGAGCTAGTTTTCTTGCAGGAGTTGTCTTCTCAGCGGTGCTATGTGTCACAGCATGAAGAAACCAAGCCCAACAGCTCTGTCCTGAAGACCTACTGTTGACTGGGAACGTGGCCGGAGATATGCCAGTACCTGCACCCCACACCTTGGCTCAGGACAGGAGCTTAAGTTTAAAGGAGGTTCAAATTTAAACTCGTTCCTGGTTCAGGTTAGAGGCTTTACTGTGAAATGGTGAATCTGGGGAGCTAAAAGCAAGATCCTGATGGCTTCATACGCAACATGTGAACTTGTTCTGGATAAAAGTAGTGCCTGAAGTCATCTGACATGGTTGTCAGGACAGCTCAAAACAGGGAGGGCTTCTCTGTGGTGGAGCTGGGTAGGTAAATTCCTTTTTAAATGTGATTTAATGCATTTGTGTGGTATTAACAGAGTAACCCATATCAGTACAGGCAGAAGGCTCCTGTCACCCTGCAGTGGGTGAACCTTCAGCTGCCTGAAGCTGAATGCACGCAAGCCTTGCAAACTGGACTTCTTCTCCTTAGTCGCTTTTCCCTGCTGCTAGAAAAGCTTTGGGAGACTCTCTGCCGCTTGATTCTATCTTGAATTCTTCTCAGTCCTCCTGTATATGTGTGACCCTGACTGGTCACCAAACAAAGGGCAACTCAGACTTTTTTTGTCTCAACCTACAGTCTTGACTGCTTAAGCAAAGCCTTTCAGGCAAGGTCGAAGACAAAGATTAGAGGAAGGATTCTGTTGTGGAGGATCACACTTTGGTTGCTATCTTGATTAAATTAAACTAAGCATTGTGCATGATGAACTCATGTAAAATTTATGCTCTCAACTTCCCTCAGTGCTTTATTAGGTGTTCTAATTGTTTTACACCCTTTTCTGCATGTTCTTTTAGATGTGCTTAACATCAGGAATTTCTCTTCCTTTCTACAGTAGTTGGTGGTGTGGGATGCTGTGGGATCTTGGCACCAGTCTTCTGGTTTGGGAAGTGGATCAGACCAGCCCCATGAATGGGCCAGAAGTTGATGACATTGCTTTGCCCAGAGGAGGCAGTCTAATCAGAGTCTTCAACAGGCTTTGGATCAAGTTTACAACAAAGCTGTTCTAAGAAGACAGTGTCAACCTAGTGCTATTTCCTGCAAAACCAGCCTAGCTTGGAGCAGGAATCACAAGATTTCTCCTTCAGAGGGCTCTAATCAGTCCTTCTGGCCTGTTAAGTGAGGTCCAACCCATAAGCTTTATGATTACAGCAGATACCAAAGACCGATGCAAGGGCTGAATGACTCCCTTTATTTGTTTATTTTAAGCATTGCTTCAAGTACAAGGTTGGTCAAAGTAGTGCTGGTGGTGGAAGAGCAAAGAAAGTATGCCTCTCCACATGGAATGTTACTTCAATTTCCAGCGGCCTCCTACAGGGAAATATTGTTTGCAGATGGTGCAGTCACAACACAGTTGTACGCAGCTCCATTATTATCAAGACGGATTTATTACTGCAGAGAAATCTTTCTGCTATCTTGTTTCCCCTCTTCCCTCTCCCGAGGATTGCTCTCCCCACCAACGTGTGGAATGGTTCTGCTCAAAATCCATCCAGCGGCAAGACGTAAACACTCAACATCTATAAACTTGACAGGCTGGTTTGCTGTTGTTGTCTTTAAATCCCAGTCTAGGCTTGGCATGGTGGACAGAAATGCCTGGTGCATCTCCAGAAATGCCTGGAGATATTTAGTCCTTCTGGGCCTAGGTATGGAGAGACTCTGCTCCTTGCAAGAAAAGCAGCTCCCTAGTAGATAGCAGCCTCGATGAGAGGTGTGTCAACCTCTGTCACATCACACCTCTCAGAGGAGATGCTCTATCTTGGAGGGGATGCTCCATCTCCTATTGTGGCCCTGCCTGAGTGGTGCCAATATCTGGCTATGGCTTCCCTTGAGGCCACCTATGAAGATGCCCATTTTTAGGCTCCCATCATCCTGCCTTGAAAGCTGGGACAGGTCCAAAAGGCCATTCTACATTCAAGCCAGCTGGGGCACGTCTCAGAGGTGAGATGAATTTCTTCCTGGCCACTGTAGAGCAGAAAACCCAAAGTATCCCAGACAGCCATGACTCTGAAAGAGCAATTCTTTTCTTCTCCACCCAAAGCAGAGGTCAGGCAAACAGCAGTTATGCAGGGTTAGAGCTCCTGGCTGGGTTACGTATCTTAAGGAGGTTATTTCTGAATCTGTGCAGGTCTCCGTGATCTGGTTACGTTCTCTTACATTTCCAAACCTTCTTGGCTAGCAGCAGTATTTTTGAAAGAGCATCCGTGGAAATTATGGTCTTGCTTCACTGCACGTGCTCGGATGATAGCTGGTTAGGGCTGTGTGTTATCTGTAGCTCTTTAAATCTAGTGGCCTGCATTTAAGTGCATTTCATTTATTAAAATGGTGAAACATAACCCTTCCCATAAATGAGCACTGTTTTTCTTAAGACCTGCTCAGTGATTCTGTCTTTGTCTTTAATTCAACATTTCAATCATTTATTTTTATTTTTTTCAAAAGGAGTATGAACTAGTTACTTATGTGTGTAAAGACCATATTTGTGTGGGTTTGGTGCTGATCGGCTGCATGTGTGTTTACAATAGCCCTTGTGTTATCCCAGCCGGCAGCCTAAAAACACTTCCAAATTATTCCACATCAGAAGCAAAGAGAGTTTGGATAGACTCCTAGGGGAAAGTCTTGAAGTGGTGCCCAAACCTCAGTCCCAGTGCTGTAAGTCAGGCACGTGGCTGATATTTTATCCACCCCAGCTTGGACTTTTGCAAGCTGTTTTGTTTGTGGAGGAAACGGGAACTTGGGAGCAATTTTAATCAGTGATTTTGTGGAGATGGGGTTCCTCCTTTCCTTTGTCCTCTTTTCCTCTCTTGACACACACGCTTGCACTCTGCCCACATTTTCTAAGAAATGATGGAAAATATGTGCACGTAAGTGCAACAGCTGGACTGTACTGAGACAAACCCCTCGGTGGAGGGGGACTGACCTGGTTACAGTTTGTGCCTTTGGAGCCACGCTGATTTTATGCATAAAACACTTGAATGACTGTAGTTGGATGAGCACTAGGGATTTCAAGTTCAGCTCTCTCACCAAGGTTTTTGGTGTTTGTTGCTAACCTTAAAGAGGGCTGGGAAGTTCAGACCTAAATGATGCTCTGATAAATGTTCCAGGTTTTGTCCTTGTGTCATGCAGGTAATCATAGAATCATAGAATGTGTTGGGTTGGAAGGGACATTTAAAGGCCACCTAGTCCCACCTACCTGCAGCGAGCAGGGACATCTTCAACTAGATCAGATCGCTCAGAGCCTCATCAAGCCTGGCCTTGAATGTCTCCAGGGATGGGGCCTCCACCACCTCTCTGGGCAATCTGGGCCAGTGTCTCACCACCCTCAGTGTAAAGAACTTCTTCCTCACGTCTAATCTAAACCTGCCCTGCTCTAGTTTAAAGCCATTGCCAATGATCAAAGCTTTTAGACTGCTGCTTCCATGAAGGAGAAATAGGAGGAGAACTGCTGCTCCTTGGGGTCTTCAGCTTTCAGGCAGCTTTGTTGCATGCTGCCCTGGGGCCGAGCATCGCTGGACTTTCCAGGTCTGAACGTCACAGGCAATGCCCTGGGATGTGATGTCCTGAGTCAAGTGTCTCCCAGCCAAGCTAAGCTCCACAGCTTGAAGAAACAGCTGCCTTTTGGACCAGAAATCCCACGAATAACCTGCAGCAGTCATTCACAAGAACGTGAGTTGTCAGTTTTGTAACTGTCTCTTAGGCCAGTTTAGGTCAGCAGTGGCTAAGGATGTCAGAGGGGACAATCCTACATGATTTGGAAAAAAAAAGTGGTATTTTGTTGTCTCAGAAGCAACTTCCTGCAGTGGGATTTCATGTCTAGAAATGCCGGAGTTCTGTTCTTTTTAGCTGGACCAAAGATGACATTGTTTTCCAAAAATGTTGGCATTACTGTGGTTTGGAAACCCAATACCTGAGCCAGCTCTGGTCTTGGACCTTCAGTTACTCATATAATAGCCCACTTTACTATTGGAGTAAAGATCAGTTTTTTAAATGTAATTTAAAACCAGCACACGCATTGATTTAGGAATGCAAAATTATTTTATTACTCTCTCATCTCAAAACCTTTTCCTTGACTGTCTGCAATTCTGAATTGCAAAATGCATTACAGAAAACACATCTGTCATACTTTGTAATGTGAGATAAGACATGCTATAGTGGTTGTTTGTCAAAAAAAAATAATTTAAAAATTCCAGAGCAATGCAAGAATAATACTGTATCAAAGCTAAGATCCAGTGCATAACACTTTGTCCATCTGAGTATTGACTAAAGGGTTGGGAGGACCAAGAGGTGTCTGTCTTACAGAGACTGGTAATTCCCTTAGTTGAACCTCCTTACAGAGGTCATGCTCCGAGGCTGAGAGAAAGGTCTAAACTTCTCCTTCCCAGGTGGCGCAGAAGTTCAGAAGAGTCTGAATGACGCACATGATCACTTGACTCCAGGATCTGGAGCTTTCAGTCTTTTCCTCTGCAACTTTATAACAGAAATTCAGGAATCCGGCGACACGGAGCGACCTTACAGAGAAAAGCAATAATGTCTCTGGAACTTGGGCCAATCCTTTTCCTCATTAGGGCAATGAAGCTTTTATCGCTCCGGCAGTAATGATGCATTTTTAAAGCATTTCACACCTCCTTTAAATCTCAGTAAAGACCATGAAACTTCTTTGGTCCTGGCCACATGGTATCTATTGTTAAGCAGACTGTTAAAATGAATCAACCCTGATTAAGCAGCCAAAATTACCACTTGCTATTGCGAGCCTGAATCTGTTCCCTCAGAGACAGCCCTGTGAAGAGGATGAATGCTGATTAAACACTTCTCCGCCAAGTGGAGTCCGAAAAATTCTGGCAAGAATTGCCTGTAGAAAGCCTGGAAAAAAAATTTGTATGAAACGTAAAAGGCTCGATGTGTCAGTCTGCTTGAATCCAAACTGTCCCCTGCCGTAAAACCCTTCGTTAGCAAGCCTTCCATCTGCCCGGTGAGAGCTTCTGTATCCTGGCCCTGAATTTCCTTGCTCTCTCCCCGGGGGCGTTATCTTGTGAGTTCATTATTACTGCTGGCTGTAATTCACGCTCCAATCTGCACTGCTATTAGCAAAAAAAAGATTAAACACCCCCCCCCCCCAAACATTGGTAAATGGCCTTGATTTGCCTCAGAGCTCAGGCTGGAGGCAACCATCCAGGGGAGGGCTGTGGGAAGGAAGCTCAGCCCGTTGTGCCTTCAAATGCGCTTGTTGGCAGGGGAGGGCAGCAGGATAAAGAGCAACTTTTTCATGACCTTTCCCACTGGGCTACTTGACCAGAAGCATCTGGTCAGGTTGGGACAGGATGGTTGAGGCACCATCCCTGGAGGTATTTGAAAGCCGGGCAGACACAGTGCTTAGAGATATGGTTTAGTGATGGGTTTGTCAGAGTTAACATTGATGGTTGGACTCGATGATCTGAAAGGACCCTTCCAACCTGGGCGATTCTATGGTCCACCTCTAAAAAGTCTATTTGACTGTCAGGCAGGCTGGATCCGTGAGTGAAAGGGCGCTGCTTTGTGCTAGCTGAGCCTCCAAATAAAGCTCGTGGCTTGCAGAAAGCTGAATGGAGAGTAGCTGTCTTGCTTGCTGGAAAACGTGGCTTTGATATCACCTTCCTCCACTGGGCCAGTTGTTCTTGAGCCAAGGAATATACCAATTTCGGACAATCCATCAGGTTACTGCAACCCAATTCCAAAAAGCAAATCAATGCTTTGCTTAGATTTTCTTTTTCAGCCTTTTTGCTCCTCTCCTTTCCCCTGCTCTTCCCTCTCCCCGTCTCGGAAAGCACGCACATCAGTGCATGGAGGAGTCTTAAGGGAGCAATCACAGTTGTTCGCAATGAAGGAATTTAATCTCTTGGTAATTATGGATGGAAAATTACAACACGGGAGTGTTTTTGCTTGAGCAGAGGGGCATTCGTGCCAAGACTCGGATTGTCTTGGAAGAAGTAGAGTCCCGTCAGGATCGCAGGATGCTGAGACAGAAAATTTGGGGGCCAGATCCCGCGGCTGGAAAAAGTGGGTGCAGTGCCACTGACTTCGGCAGAGGTCTGATTTGTGTCTGCTGAGGATGTAGCTCTAGTGAAACTGTGCTGTGATCCTGAGAAATGTTGCTTGCCTTTCAAAACACCGCAGATGATGTTGGAAACCCAGCAACCTGTTTAATGTCGTGTACAGTTCCCCTCCACTAGCTCTGTGTAGTCTGTCCATTAGGTCCAAATGACATCTGGTGTCAATAGTTGCTTTTGACATTTTTGCTGTTGTTCTTTTTTAAAGGCAAATAAGTTTCATTGCAGGGCCAATGGAGGAGCCACCATCTCAGCTGATGGATGTTCCATGCAGTCCAAAGCTGTAGCGATGGAGTGAAACACAAAATCAGGGACTGTGGATCTGCACGTCTTACAAGGCCTTGTAACTTGTAATCTTGCAACTCTTAGTAATTTTCTTTCCCTGCACCCATCTCCAGCAAAAACTTGTCCAGAAGCTGGTCTGAGATGGATGTTAAACCATCTGGTGCCCAGTGTGTTGGTCAATGAGATCAGCCCTGGCTTCTCCTGCCCGGGTGGCTGCCACCAGCTCTGCCCAGCCGCAGGGCTCGCACCAGCTTACCCAGGGGCAGTGACTGGAACGGACCCGATGACAAAGCCTGGGATAGTTCTGCACTTGTGCTTAGGCTGAAGTAATTTATTTTGGTAGGTCATGGTTTTTACTGAAAATGCTCTGTACTGAAACAGGACGGCAAGCGGTCGTGTCGCTGGGGCTGCTGTAGCTGAAGATGTGCAACTGCAGAGGTTGCCGTGGTTGAAGTTGTGACTCCTTGTTTACCTGAATTGGTGCAATTTGTGTGCTGATTTGCACCTGAGCTGAGGAATTATCTGTTTGGCTGGGTTTCTCTATCAGCTCCAGTAACTGGTGGGGAGGTGATAGTGGGTGGAGGGTATTGCAGGTGTGCAGCCACCCACTGGCTCCCCCACCAGCCAGCAGTGCTCGTCTCCATCCTTTGATTGGAATCATGGCATAGACAAGTGTGCTCTTTGCTGGGTTAAAAACTGGCTGGATGGCCGTGCCCAGAGAGTTGTGATTAATGGGGTGAAATCCTCTTGGCAGCCGGTCACCAGTGGTGTCCCTCAGGGCTCAGTCTTGGGGCCAGTTTTGTTTAATATCTTTATCAATGATCTGGATGAGGGGATTGAGTGCACCCTCAGTAAGTTTGCAGATGACACCAAACTAGGTGGGAGTGTTGATCTGCTGAGGGTAGGAAGGCTCTACGGAGGGACCTGGACAGGCTGGATTGATGGGCCAAGGCCAACTGTATGAGGTTTAATAAGGCCGAGTGCCGGGTCCTGCATTTCGGTCACAACAACCCCAAGCAACGGTACAGGCTTGGGGCAGAGTGGCTGGAAAGCTGCCCGGCAGAAAAGGACCTGGGAGTGTTAGTGGACAGCCGGCTTAACATGAGCCAACAGTGTGCCCAGCTGGCCAAGAAGGCCAACAGCATTCTGGCTTGTATGAGGAATAGCATGGCCCAGCAGGAGTAGGGAAGTGACCGAGCCTCTGTACTCGGCACTGGTGAGGCCTCACCTCGAGTACTGTGTTCAGTTCTGGGCCCCTCTGTACAAGAGGGACATTGAAGTGCTGGAGCGTGTCCAGAGGAGAGCTACCAGGCTGGTGAGGGGTCTGAAGACCAGGTCACATGAGGAGAGGCTGAGGGAGCTGGGCATGTTTAGCTTGGAGAAGAGGAGGCTGAGGGGAGACCTCATGGCCCTCTACAACTACCTGAAAGGAGGTTGTAGAGAGGTGGGTGCTGGCCTCTTCTCCCAGGTGAATAATGGCAGGACCAGAGGAAATGGTCTGAAGTTGGGGCAGGGGAGGTTTAGGTTAGACACTAGGAAGAATGACTTTACTGAAAGAGTGGTCAGGCACTGGAACAGCCTGCCCAGGGAGGTGGTTGAGCCACCATCCCTAGAGGTATTTAAGAAACGTCTAGATGTGGCACTTCAGGGTATGCTCTGAAGGGCGGAGATTGTAGGTTGTTGGGTTTCTTTGGTTTGTTTTTTGGTTTTTTTTTGTGTGTGTGTGTGTGCATGTATGGTTGGACTTGATGATCTCAAAGGTCCTTTCCAACCATGAAGATTCTATGATTCTGTGAAGTCGTTAGCTTTGCAAATGAAGTTGAAAAATCAATTTGAGGGCCTTTTTGGAAGCCATCCCCCAAAAAATTAGGTTGACTTGGTATGAAAGTGGGAGAGGAACTTCATGTGGGGCTTTGCCTCCTTTCCACTGCTCTGGTATTGCTGTTCTTTCGGTAAAGTTGCTGTGGTTCTGGAGGAAAGGCTTAAAGGAAGAGGGGAAGAAAACAGAAGAAAGAAGGACAGAAACTGCTTTCCTCTAGGGTGTCACCTGGTAGAGGAGGACTGAAAAGCCCTGCTACCACCATCCAGTATGTACCCTGGATCAATGGAGTCACACACAGCCCGCGGAGACAGTGGGGTGGTGTAGGTGGGAGCAGGACATCTTTCTGAAGACAGAAGGCTTCAGGGGCTTGATAGTCTTTGAGGTATTTTTGATTCCTTTCAGCAATTTGCCTCTCCTTTGTTGGCAACAAGCTAGTTGGACTCTGGAGAAAGAAAATATCTCGCCGCTTGGCAAATTCCCTGGGAGCCTGTCCTAGCTTTTTGTCCAAGGACATCTGAAGGCTCTCTTCTTCCTGGCCATCATCTTTTGGCAGGAAAAAGCAGTGATGGAGCCCTGGGAGATGGCGCATCAGCTCCATCGGTGGGGCCGTCCAGCGGGTCTCTGCAGCTGGAAGCCAGGGCAGCGCTTGGGTCTCTGCCTGCTCTGCATTACCCTCCCCGAACCTAGGGCTCGTTGTTGGCCATGCAGGGGAGCTCGGGGTGGGGGGTCTCCTCAATGTGCCCGCCAACCCAGAGGGTCTGCTGAGCAATTTCTGGCAGTCTCTAGGGCTAATTTGCATTTCTTTGGATCACACCAGCCCACCTTGACGAGCCTTGCGTTTGACTTTTTCCCAGGATGCCAGATTTTGGAGGTTGCAGAGGCAGAAAATCTGCAAACTTTACTAAAGGGGAAAGCGTTTAATAAAACCCTAAACCGGTGCATATTCTGTGTTGCTCTGGAAATGCTCCCGGTGTTCCCTGTGGTGAACAAGCGAGGATGGGCTAGCAAATTCTGTGGCGCCTGCCACATGCCATACCCTCTTCTAACTCCAGATTTTACTAATACAACTTCACGCCAGGCTGAATATCTCAGCAGACCTATTGTCTTATTAAATAGAGAGGTAATTCATGTGTTCCAGCTCTCTGCAGGTGAACTTCGGGAATTATTCGGGGGTGATTTAGGGAGTTATTCGGGGGTGGCTCTGGTCTGCAGTCCCACGGCATGGCAGTGATGTGGAAGCGAGGAAAACTGGAGAAATCCTGCAGTTGGGTAATCCTCCCCCCCAAAAAAGAGGAAAACAGAGATTAACAGGCAGTTGGTAATGCATATCCTTCTTTTCCAGGTAAACACCAGCTCTCTCTTTATTTCTTCCAAGCTCTGCCTCTATATCTTATGTCCTTTGGAACCCCCTTTGCTGGTTGAGTGCCATTACATTTATTTTATGGTGCTGTTCTTATGTGTTAAAAATGGATTTTTAAAAGCAGACTTTTCTTTGTATTTGTCTGCACTTCACCTCATAAATGTCTCATTGCCAAGCGTTTGAAATCCTGCATCAATCACCAGTATTTTCTCCATATGAAAAGGAGAATAATTTGAATTCAAATCTGACTTCAAAACTTCGAGTTCCGGGTTTTTTTTTTCCCCCCAGGGTTTGAAATAGGTATAATTTGAAGAGAGTTTCTTAGAAGTACTTAATGTCAAACTAAATTGCAACTGCAATTATTTTTTTTAACAGAAAGTTTAAATTATTGATAATGAGACTTTTGGACGACTTCACTTGAAACTTTGGTACTGCAAAGCTGGGAAAAATCTGTGAAATGCTGTCAGCTGTTTTTTTTTTGAGATGCTTCCTTAAAAAAATAATGATGATTCTGGGAAGGGACTTCTTTACTTCACATCGGTTCTCTCCACTAACGTACTGTATTGTCACTGGCGATGGAAACCCATCCCAGGCTGCTGTGTGCTCTTCTCCTGGACCTGTCTGGGTGCAGGACTTGCTTCTGGAAGTGCCGTCACATGTAACCAAAGCTTGTGGCTCTTATAACTTACTCAGAGTGAGCCGGCTTTGCGTTTCCCTCCCTGGGCTAATGCCATACTGGTTTAAAAGCTGCAACGCTGAAAGATAAACAATGAAGAGCATTAGACCAAACTAGTTCCAGAGCACATATTGTACATACTAATGTCTCGTTGGAACAGGAGAAGGCTGACAAACATACTGCCCATGCTTTAAATGAGAATGCAAGCTTGCTTTCTGAATCCCTGCCTCCTTTTGCCAATCAGATAGGGGTTACTCTGCGTTGCTGAAGAAGCCGAGCTAATGAGATTATGGTTTATCACTTTGGAAAGTAAAACTGTTCCATTGGAAGAACACAATTTATATAGGAACTGTGCTAAACCTTCAGTGCGATCACTTGACGCGCCTCCTGAGGTTGTTCAGGGGAAAGCATGGAGCTTTGTAAATGTTTTCACATAGACGACTCTGCATCTCCAAGCAAAAACCTTGAGCCACTTTGTGTCCTGAGTTTCATCTCTGCTGAGCGACGGCCCAAACAAGGTCAGGCTCGGCGAGAAACACACCTGCAAATTTCAAACGCGGCACGTCACAGATCTTTATTGACCTAGCTGCGTACGTTGTGCCCCAAATGCTGCCACCTCACTGCGCCGCCAGCTGTGGGGCAGCAGGAACCGACTGTCTGCAGGCAGAGGAGGAAAACCTCGGCAGTCGTCGTCTTTAGGAAGAAAACCTCTGAAGCAGTCACCTTGACCGATGCCATGCATGTCTGTAAGAGGAGCCGTAGCATCCACTCGTGTTTCTCCACCTCTGTCCTCTGCGGTCTCCCACCACCCCCGCCCTCTGGGCAGCGACTGCCCCACTGTGTGGCGGCAGCACCCGGACCCCAAAAAGGGGTTAAGGGATAGGAAACTCTTCCCATCTCTTTCCCTGTTTCTGGCAGGTTTTAAAAGTAGTTTTAGAGTTGCATTTATCTTTGTTCCCTACGAAATCCCCTGCTATGCAGAGCAGACAGTGCTGCTGGCGAGAGAGAGATACCTCTGGAAAGAAAGAGTCGCTGCGGGGTAGTAGAGGCGCTACCTCAGCAACCCTTAGACAAGTAGCTCAGTAGTAGTTGGAGTGCGGGAAGAGCAGTTGCCAGCATCACCTTGCCTCTATGGTGGGCTCGATGAGCGAGGGTTTAACCCTCTCCGCTCGGTTTCCCTGTTGGTGTGCGAAAGGTCTGGCTTACAGGGTCAGGGGATGCAGCAGCAGCAGGCTGAACTTCACCTTTAGCTCCTTTCAGCCCTTCTCTCTCCTGTTTTGCTTTTCACCAGCAGGAAAATATTTGCCAGAGGGCATCAGGCAAAAGGTGGCTTGCTTTAGCTCTAACACAGGCCACGTAAACACCTCCTTGGGGCTGGCTCCCGGGACCACCAAAGTCAGTGGCATGAGTCCCACCATCGCTTAAGGCTTTGCTAGGCTTGCTCCTCGCTTATTGTCAGAGAATACGTGGGCCGTAGTTTCTGTGCTGGAAAACTCTGACGTTTATGGACTTTTGGCTTAGTTATTTTTGGAAAACGTTAGCTAGGGCTTGGCATCCTGCCTAATCAC
The DNA here is from genome assembly GCF_964199755.1 of Larus michahellis. Taxonomy (NCBI): domain Eukaryota; kingdom Metazoa; phylum Chordata; class Aves; order Charadriiformes; family Laridae; genus Larus; species Larus michahellis. The sequence goes on from NC_133902.1 coordinate 18,066,654, forward strand.
TCTTCCTGGAGTATCGGTAATTAGCTCTGTTTGGGGAATTCGGAGGCTTCCCCCTCACGTGTCCAATTTTTATTTACAGAACCTCGTACCAATCTAAGAGCTCACAGCGGTGCCAGTTTTCCATTAGGAAGCTAACAGTAATCCCCCCCCCCGCCCCCCTTCTTGCTTTATCCAAACAAACCTGGTGCGCCACATTCCTCCTGTCTGTTGGTAGGGTGGAGAAGTGGTCCCAGGAAAGCCTGAAGTGTGATGTGAAAAGAAGCAAGATATGAGAGAGGGGAAAAGCTGGAGGTCTTCTGCCCTGGGGAAAAGCTGGGGCTCTGGTGCAGGTATCGGGTGATGCCAGTCCTGCTGCTCCCTTGGGTGGCCGTTTGAATGCAAACGCTCTAGTGAAGCTCTTGGAAACCCCCCTTTGGGGTTCAGGGTTATTTCAAATCCGTTTGGCTTGTTGTCTTTTTTTATTAATTTGCAGTGTGCTAAAGCCGAGGCGTTGAAGCCTCGGGAGTCAGCTTCCCCCTGGGGGACTCTCCAAGTCTCCCAACACTTAGCTCAGGAGCAGTGTTTAAAATCCCAGAGTTTTAGATGTAAATATGTCTGGGTTCTTCCTTTTCAGTTCACTGCTTTTAAAGAGGAAGTTTAGAAAGATATTTTTTTTTTCCCCTTTTTACTGAGAAAGCTGGGTTTTTCATCCACAAGTCAAGAGCAGAAGATTTTAAGATACAAGTACCAAAGCAGAGTTTTGAATTAAAGGGCTCAGTGCTCTGCACTTAGAGGTTCTCCCCCTCTCCCCCATCCTCGCTAGGTCTCAGACAAGGCACTTGAGATTTCTTGGCATCTCCCTAAATTCTGAGTCTCTCCGTGGTTTCCCCTCACCAGCCTCACTGCAAAGCACCACCGTCCTGCTCCAGCTCCGGTGGCGCATGAATCGCTGGGCTCTGCGAGATGGGAATGGGATTCCAGGTGATTAAATGGTGGGTTCACTAAAACCAAACCTCAGCCAGCAGGAAGCAGATGGGGCTGACGGATCTTTCCCTCTGAGCCGCGGGCGCCCGCATCAGTTGGACCCGCCGTCAGTGCAACCTGAGTCCCAAGGTCAGACTTTCGCCTTGACGTACACCCCTTCCATCTGCCTCCTGATGAACGGGAGGTTGCAGGGTGCCTGGTGGAAGTGCCCTTTGGTGTCAATAACTTCTCTGACGGCCAATTTATGCTTTCATCTCCCGGCCGCTACTGCTGATTTATGCAATTTGTGGCGCTGAGCGATGCCGCAGCTGCAGGGAGGAGGAGATGAGAACCAGAAACCCCGCAGGCTTCCTAGGAGATGTCTTCTCCAGCAATAAATCTGGGATAGAGGAAAGCCTGCTTTGATCCTCTGTGCATGCTCTGGTGTCTTGGGAAAGAACCGAACACCCAGACGATGCTCTCCAAAAGGAGATGTTGGCTCTTTGTTTCTTTCCTCTGCAGCTTTTTGGGATGCTGGAGCTTTATGACCGCGTTGGCTGGAAGGTGCCGTTGACTCAATGATCTCCTAACGCATTCAGCTGTCACCAGCTCTCACCAAACACAATTCTTCTTCCGTCACGCATGAGCACTTGCATGTAGAGCTCCCCAGGCATGGGCTGGGACCCATGGGGATTACTAAAGGAATGGGGATTACAAAGAAATGTAATATCTGTCAAGCCGGAGGCCTGACGGTGTGAGGGGCCGTACAAATTGCTACTGATGGAGATGTTCTTTGCCCTACAGATCTTGTGGTGCTTGGCTGTTAATCTCACCGTGGGGGCTCCGGGTCATTTCTGCCACCGCCAGTGAATGCAGAGATGTTTACGGGGTTATTCCTTGTGTTGCATGAGCGAGGATGATGGAAATGGTGGGCAGGAGGAATTTAGGGTTGGTTGCTTGGTGCCTCCTGATGCTCTGCCTAATAAAGGTGTGCTGTTGTCAATTGAGGTGGGCCCTGGCCAGACTGACAAGGTAGTGGGATGAAGACCACCTTGCTTTCTCCTCCTACAACTTGAAAAGGGATGAGGTGCCTCGCCACGCGGGCCTTGACAACTCCTCTGTTTTCATTACGTAAATGAAACAGGAGCACAGCAATAACGGCCCTTAATGGAGAAGCACACCGACAGAGCGCAGCAGAACTAATACCAAACAAATCAATTGTCGCTGTGACAATTCCCTTTCCCATTTTATGTGAAATACCTACCGAGCGCTCGCTGAATTCGCTTGCATGCTGAAATAACTGAGTAATGAACCTTTTTTTTTTTTGCGAGGAAATGTTTTGTTTTTTTTTTCTCTAAATTGGCAGCCCGTCTCCCATTTATGGCGCGCTCTATCAGATTACCAATTGGCTTTCCCAAAGGAATTATAAGCCATATAGAAGCATCTCTACTTAGGGCAGCAGATAAACAAATGAAACATGCAAGTTATTTGAATTTGCTGTAGGTTATAATATGCTGTATTGAAAAAAGAAAAAAGGAAGGGTTTGTTTTGTTTTGTGTTTTGTTTTTTTTTTAGAAGCTTCTTACTGAGGGCACAATCTGGTTTCTGGCAGCTGAAGTCTTAAAGTGAAAGGGAAAACCTGCAGGGGTTAGGGCAGAGCCTGGTGAGCGGTTTGCTTTCTCTCCTTTTAGGAGAGGTCTCTTGTAGGTCTCTCTCACCTCCCAGGGCAGGTTTGCTCAGGTGCTCGCCCTGTCCCCTGACACCTCCCCATGGCCTTTTCTAACTCTGTCATACAAACGATGAGATTTTTTTTTTTTTTTTTTTAGTGAAAAAGCAGTTTTGTCCAATTGCCAGGCGGACATTTCAAGCAGGACCGCTCTGGTGAGGTTCATGGGGAGGGATCCCTCTCTTCTGACAAGGAATTGCAATGGTGTTGGTGAGAAGAGGTTTGGTTTCACCTGAAAGCACCCGGTGAAATCTTCTGGATTTCGAGTGTGGGGTTACATAGGGCCCAAGACTGTCCTTGGCGATTCTGGCGTGGGTCTTGTATGTGTGTGGTGGTCCCAAGGAGACCAGGGTAAAACCTGTGTCCTGACCACAAACTCACAACCTGCATCTCAACCAGGGAGGGGCATCCGCATCCGTGAATGGGGTGGAGACGGTCAGCATTGTGTCTTCTCCTGCTGTCTGGTGAAAATCAGGAGATGTTCATTGGGATGGAGGCTGAAGACCTGCCTCTCACTCAGGATTGCTCAACTCACGCACTTTAGATGTGGCTGCTTGTGGGCTGTCTCCTAGCAAACCCTTCCTGGGCACAAGACGTAGACTTCTATCAGAGCAAAGCTGAAGACCTTGAGAACACCCTGCAGAGGCGTAGGTCATCCTCCAGGGTACGAAACTCTTCTGCTTGGGCCGAGGAAGGAAAATACATCTGACTCCTGCGTAAGCGCTTTGGAGGTTTGGCAGTAAGTTAACAACATGTTGAACTATGGGCTCCCTCTGCTTTTCTTGAGAAAACAGCTGGCATGGCTTCAGTGCATAAGTTGAAGTTGAGAGTGAAGCAACCAAAAGGAGTTAGTGCCCCACCGATTTCTGGTTCCCGAATGCCTGCGGTGTATTAATTTCTGTGGAAAGGAAAAAAAAAAAAAAAAAGAGAGAGAGAGGTGAATTGAAATGAAGAAAACGTGCAATCTTGCCCGAGCCCCGCGCCTGGGGAGCCGTGTCCCATCCCTTCATGTGATGCCATGAGGCGGATACGGCTCATCCATCACTCTGAGGCATGTGCCCGAGCCTTCTAATTAGTGAATATAACCGGAGGTTTGGAGCTTAAACTGGTTCTGACCTGTATTTTTTAATTAAGGCATTTTTTAATATAACCCTTGCTTCGGGTCATCTGATAATACTAATCTGGACATAATGCCTAACCTTCTTAACCCGACATTGTTACTTCTGCACTTTAATGCCAGTCTTAAAGAAACATTGCTCCATAAATTAGACGCCAGCTGCTAAACAAGAGCAGAACCAGCTACGAATTAAAATGCTCTTAAGGAATAACTAGATGGACCCCGAAGACTGGCTCCCCAGCAGACATTCTTTGGCCTCTCATAAAAGCATCAAATGCTGGTGTTCCTTTCGTTAATGCCGCCTTGCACTCCTTTGGTCTGCTTGCCCATAAGGTCAAAGGGGGTGTCCCGTCTTCCTCTTGCCCACCCCATGCCTGATAACGGCACAAACCGAGCAGGGATAGCATCTCCAGATCCTTTGGGATCGTTGTTTTCAGCTGGCTGAGGGCCACCTTTGCCACCCGCGTCTTGGAGAGCAGAGATTTTTGATAAGCAGAAGAGCGCTGTGGAGGAGACCCTTGTTCCTATCAGCAGACAGAACAACCGATGAAGCCAAGGGATTAAGGAAAGAAAACCAAACGCTGTGCAATTTTACGAGAGCCTTTTTTATGTTGGTGTTTTTTTTTTTTTTTTTTACTTTTCCTGTATTGTTCTGCGCGTAGCATTATCATGCTGAGAATCACAGGGAGAAATGCTAATTCAGTGTTTTTACATAGGGGAAACAGCATGCTAAGTGCATTCCTCAAGTCAGTCCAGAAACCGCCTCCTGCAAAAATTCATGAAAAGCACATGTAATGCCTTGTCAAGCTTGGCTTTTTTATCTGGGATAGTTAAAATATTTTCGCTAGGGGAAGAAAGGTGGCGGGGGGGTTTGTTTGTTTGTCTGTTTGTGGATAAAGATCTTCTGAAGGTGGGAAAACACTCCTCTTCCATCTGACAGGCAGGATGGGGCTCTCCAGTGCAGCCCCTGGGCATGGTTTGGGCTGTGATTTCCTAGAGGAGCCAATGACAAAATATGTATTTCTATAGGCACAATTTTTTTCTTGCTTAGCAAGTCTGGTAGCCTTCTTATGAGTAACCAGCATGGAGAATCGGGCAGAGAAAAAACTTCCTGATCTCAAATACAACAAAAAGAAATTGAGGACTGGAAAGAACAAACAATTTGACTGAAAGAGCAGCCTCATAACTTCAAACCATTCCCACCAGTTCTCCGAAGTACAGTGTTTCAAACATTCGTGGCTCAATTTACCACCTATTTGATGGGGGGAGTGTTTACGACACATTCTCTGCATTCCTTTACCAGAAGTGCTGTAAAATTGGACTTTTTCCCCAGTACACGATGCAGAGAATGACTCGCATCTGGAAAATTTACCTTACAGCTCGGCACTGAGCTCTTCTTACAGCAGCTTTACCTAAAGGGAAGAAATCAGACGTGACCCTGTGCGTTGCTGCCCCGCAAGTGTGGGTGTGCAAATGTACCTTTGTGTACTCAGGGTTAGTTCGAGTCACGGTAATAGCAGAAATGGAGAGATACGGGCTTATGCGGAGGCTCTCTAGACTCTAACGGGGGAGAATTGGTTAAATCAACATTAGGTCACGCCGAAGGGCACGTTTCCCTGTGGTCATGGTTATCTACACTCAGCGCAACAGGAGTGGGAAGGAGAAATGTGATGATACAGTTGAATAGGTTATTTGGAGGCACAGAGAATGTTGGAAATGCGGCGATCGGAGATGGCAAAAGCACCGAATGCAACACGTTTGTAACCGGTCTCTAAGGACACCCAGGGAAAGAACGGAGAAAAGCATGGTTGGTGGCAATTTAGCGTGTTGAGGCCCTTGAACCACCACTGGGAGGTGGAAAGATCTCAGAGGACATTGTAGAAGGGAGCGGTGCTGCTTCTAGCCATACGGTGCTTGGAAAACGTCCCTGGATGGTTCTGCACTCGCGGCATCTGGATCAGCCGCCGGCATGTCACCAAGCTTTGGCTGTAGACATGTCCTCAACCAAGCAGAAGACCCAGCCAGGTACAATGACTGCAAGCTGAAGTCGTAAAATGGGTATTAGATTAGTGCTTTTTGAAGATCAGCGGGTTTTAACCGTTGGAATAGATGTCTAAAGCATCCTGTGTGTTTTTTCTCAGCTTTGTCTCAAGCTTATATCCATCATGCAGTGGCAGATTCCTCCTCTGCCTTGGGTTATTGGACTTGATTGAGGAATTTCTGGGTGAAAAGCACAACCCGCTCTAACGCAGGAGGCCAGGCTGGGTGTTTCTAATGATTTCTTCCTGCTCTCAAAGCGTCTGATTAAATCTGTGTCTTTTCCCACAAGTTGAGAGCTGAGCCCAGAGGGTGAAATTCCATATGATTCACCGATTAATTCCACCTTCATTCCTGCACACTGCCTGATTGTGAGTCTTAATTGTTGCGGAGGGGGGAATCTCTCCTTTCCCAAATACCTTCAAGACGGCAGCTCCCGTTTCCCATCAAACCTGCTCCAACAATGTAACAGTGCTGTAACTGCTCTTCCCAACTCGACTGGGGTTGCTACTGTCTCTCCTGGCGATATACGAGGGTGTCATGACTCGTTATGTCACGTCAGACGATGCGGTGGGATAATAAGAGCTGACGGGATGCGGCAGCAGTCGTTTTGAAATGGGAGAAAAAAAGGTTCTCCGTGCACCGAAGGACACATCTGGTTTGTGGCATAATTCAAATTAACTTGGGGGAATTCACTACGTCTCGGGTGTCTTCCATGGTGACATGCAACACAGAAATGCAGGCTTGGAAAGCTTTTATGAAAGCTCAGCAGCCAGAGCGGTTTTAAATTGCTTTTGCTTTCTTTCTTTTTTTTTTTTTTTGTTTAAAAAAATAAAAAAGAAGAAATTCTGATGGCAATTTCCTCTTCTTGACCGATTCTGCCTAATTTGCGCTTGCACTGATTGCAGTTTTATAAACAGGAACACCAGGGTTGTGTATCTCTCTACAAAGGGGGGAGATGTTTAGCTTTCCACCTTTCTTCCGGATGAAATGCAACTCGCCTGCGTTGAACCTCTCCATGTAGAGTGGTGCCGGGAGATGGGAGGGCAGCCATGCCTGCTGCTGCCCGGCTCGTGTGGGAACACCCTGGAAAATCCCATCTATTAACTCCCTGTGCTCGGCTCGCACCCAGGGCAATGCGATTCAGGGGCTGATGTGTGGCACACGGACCTTGGGACCTTCTAGAGGGTAGCGGGTGCACGCTGGTACAAACCAAACTGTGCCAACCAGGTGCCGGGCAGGAGGTGTCTCCTGAGGAATTAGAATTTAAATCCCTAAGGTTGCAGCAGAGAGATTATTTCCAGGGTGAGGAGGCACGAGGTGGCTGCTGTTCGGTATCTTCAGGCCTGCTCTGGATGGCGGCCCATGCTTGCAAAGCTCAGCATCTTCCTCTCAAAGGCAAAGATGGATGGAATAAGGGTCGAGTAGGGGTCTAAAGGAGAGGGTTTCACCCTCCAAAAATATGTCCTGGTGCTAGCTGAACACATGGTTCCCCTGGCTGTCAACAGGCACTTTGCTGTTGGGAGCCAAAATCGTTCTGCTACATCCCCTATGTCAAATGTTGATGAAGAGCTTTCTAACTATTTCTTTTTTTTCCTCTTAATCTTAACTGAAGTATATCTCTTTTCCCTTAAATCTGGAATAGAAGTTTTCAGCCTCTCTCGGCCTTGTAGACATTGCAAAATCCAATAAATCCTCCCCGCAGGAACATCTGCCAAAGAGGAATCCTCGTGGCTTGATTGGGGGCAGTCTGCTCAGAGCAGGTCTCCCCCATGGGATGTTCACGCTGGGTAGTGAACGGAAAATGACCCCGTGCCTGGCCTTGTGGGTCTCAGATTGGACCATAACTGCAGGGAGATGGATTCTCCGCCATGGGCCAGCTGGATGAGCGGGAACAGTCACATCACCTCCCGTGCCTCAGTTTCCCCAGTTGCTGAAATGGCAGCAATGAAGTTCTTTCTTACGCGGTACTTCAAGACTCCTGAGGAAAGGCTGGGAAGTGTGGTCGTACCCTGCCTCCGAGCTTCCAAGGGGACATGCAGTTAAATTAAGGACCGAATCTTGCTATCAGCAGTACAAAATGTGTGACGACTTGTTGCAATTCATCTCCGATTGTGGTACTCGGGAGACCGCGTGGGCATTACTTACTGGAAACATCCCCCGACCTTAACGCAAAACACACGTGGCTGTTAGAGCTGCCCCAAGGGAATGGGCTTTGCCTGGCATGGCCAGTAGCTGCAGGGGGCTGGGGCAGCTCTGGGTGTTCACTATGGGGCTGCTCCTTCAAGGGGAGCAATGGGCCTAAGCAAGATGGGACTTTTTCCTAACAGTAGGGTGGAGCTGGCTCAGGAGAGGATATAGGGCAGGAGCTGGGCCAGCAGGAAGCCTGACAATGGGGATAGCAAGGGAGGAGAAGGAGGATTTTATGGCTGTTTGCGTTAGTATGGGACTAGATGACCTTTAAAGGTCCCTTCCAACCCAACACATTCTATGATTCTACTGAGGACCACAGCTGAGCTTGGTTCTTGCTCTTCCCGTCTCTGTCTGTGCTGTCTCAGCTATCCTTGGTTCAGCTAGGCTACACCTCGCTTTTTCCCGCTTGGGTTAGTAAGCATGGAATCGTAGAATGGTTCGGGTTGGAAGGGACCTTAAAGATCATCTGGTTCCAACCCCCCTGCCCTGGGCAGGGACACCTCCCAGCAGCCCAGGTTGCTCAAAGCCCCATAGAGAAGGGAAAGACAGCCGTAATCTTCATTAGAGGGGAAGCCACGCTAATTAGCTATAGAAAGAAAACATCCACGACTCAGGAGCCAGGCAGAAAGGCCTGACACAGCGAGGGCCACCCTATTTATTGTCCAGCCCATGGTGTGTCTGATCACCTGCACATAGGATGGTTCTACGTATGCGTGGAAGGTAAGCCTGAGCTCAGCATAGAGGGAAGGCTATTGCTGTGTTAGGAACCAGGGATCTTTTAGAAATAGGAGGAACCTGTACAGTCCTAAAACCAACAAGAAAAGATGCCTTTCTGGATTGGGTCCTGGTGGTATCCAAGACCTAGGTCAGGAGGTGTTGGTCCAAGGGATGCTCAGAAGTAGCAAAGGCAATGAGGTCCCAGGTGTTGGGCCCAGGTGTTTTAAGATCTTTAATCTCCCAGAGGAGGGTGATGGAGAGCAAGACAGAGTGCCATTTACCAAAAAATAAAGCTTTGGTGCTGCTATGTCTTGAACACTGAGGGTGCTTCTTGCCCCTGCATCTGAGGAGGAGTGTGGTGGAGGTAGGTACAATGGTGGAAAGCAGGCAGTTGGAGACTGAAAATGTTGGATTTGCACTGTCTGGAGAGGGAAGAGAGAGATTTACAAAATCACCAAGTCAGCAGGAAAGGCAGATGTGGGCCTGTCCTTCACCACCCCCTGTTTGTGATAAGTTGACGCACCTGGTGAAAGCAAAGGGAGCCAGGGAGGAGACACAACCTGCTCCATCTGGTGTGAGAACATTTTTCTTATGCTTTTTCTGCTTTATTTTTGAAGTTATTTCCCCGTTTCTCAGTCATTTTTATTTTGCGTCTCTCCTGTTCCACCCACCCCAAATATCGTGGCTGATGCTTTGAATACGGCTTAGCAATTTTTGTTCACGGGAAAGCACTACAAGAGAGGATCTTGTCTACACCCCCCTCACGAAGACTTATTTTATGCTTAGCTGTCATGTGTGTGGGTGCCAGAACCTGGAAGAGGAGTAGCTGTTGGACTCCTCACTCCCTCCCTGGTCCAGGAGCCTGTGCAAGACCACCTCCATCATGATCATCAGATATCAGCTCTCTGTAACATGTGAGTAGGTGTCTGGGGATGTTTTGAGAGGGGCATTTTAGGGTTTCCGATGTTCTGTTTCTGGGGGTCAACCTGAAAAATGCAAAGAGCCTTCTATCTTCTGCTTTTGGCTGGCTGCTTTCTTCCTCCCACAGGCAGAGTTTTGGGCTGGAATTTGGATCTTGAGGCCAAATGCAATGGTTCCAGACAGCCACTTCTTTTGTGAATGCATCTGTGCGGGCTGTCTCTCCTAGCTGGCTTTATCAAGCTCTTAGGCCGCCCAACCCAGAACTTGATCCTTGGGCAGGCTGTATTTTGTTCTCTTTCCTTTCTTTCTTAATCCTTGCATTTAATGGGTGGTGGTTCAAGAAGCAGCTGGCTGTTTCTTACCATCCTGGAGTGGTCTGTTCTCCCACTGCTTTCAAGGCAAAACGTTGAAAAACTTGTCCCTTTCTATGCTTGCCAGTAGTTTTAACAATTCGCCTCGTCCTTGCTGGTTGGTTTCCTATCTTTGTGTTGATGTGCCACGCCTTACGATGTGCTGAAATACAGTGGATGACTCCAAGTTTTGTACCAATCCGTGTGTGGCTTCCCTCTTCTTCTCCTCGGTTCTTTCTAGGCTCCCAGGGGTTGCGTTTGGGAGGTAGCTGGAGGCAATCTAACAATGCACTGCCTTAAAAAAACCACGGAGGCTTCCCTTTTTTATCATCCTTGCTCTAGTCCTGCACTTCCTCTGTTTATCTAGTGCTCGCTTCAGTGCTTGTCGGACCCTGATTTAACTCACTAACCTGGCAAAAAAGGGATCCAACAAAAACACTGAATTTTTTTCTTCTTCTTCTTTTTTTTTTTTTTTTCTTCTTCTGTGTTTGTGAGTTAAAGCAGCTCCGAGTGTCGGGATGAGAAGCCCGTCTCTGGAGCCTGCCGCTCTTTGCGTTGCTGGCAAAAGTCCTGCTGGCTTCAAAGGGGAGTAGAGCCCGGGCAGGACCCGCGGTCGTGTGTCCTTTGAGAAGGCTGCCCCAAATCTACAGCCGGTGTCGCTGAGCAAACGGTGCTCGGGCTGAGTCCCAGTCTGTTTGCTGTGTACGCGCTTTGGTGGGGCAAATCCTTCTGGGTATGCGGTGGTCCCTGCTCGTTTCCCTTGCTCTGCTTCCTCCCTCCATGGCACCTGCACTTCTGTTCCTGGTTTTTTGGGGATTAGGGGGTGAGAAGTCCATCTGTCCTGGAGGCATGTTTAGCTTTGGGGCATTTGCGATGTGCAGATAAGAGTTTTGTGTCAACAGCATCATGTACGGTGCTTGGCTTCATACAAAAGGGATGCGGGTTCTTCCCCACATCCCTTGCTTTAACTGGGAGAGGAACATCTCCAGCCCCACCCTGAGCTGGTCTGGAAAGAGAGTTTATATGTTTATTTATTAATTTTTAACTGCCATGTATTTGTGTGGTGCTGTTTGCTTCATCCCATGGAAAAAGATCCCTAGATCCTGCATCTAGTGCGGACATATCTCTGGTGGCCAGGTACCTCAATGCTCTGCAGCTCCTGGCCTCCCCCAAAGGCTTTTCTTGAGTGCGAGGGAGCTAATCGCGTTGTTCCAGCTCTTTTTCCCTCTCCACTGTTGCTGCAGCGTGGTCAGAGGCTTAGAAGAAGAGGAGGCTGAGGGGAGACCTCATTGCCCTCTACAACTACCTGAAAGGAGGTTGTAGAGAGGTGGGTGCTGGCCTCTTCTCCCAGGTGAATAATGACAGGACCAGAGGAAATGGTCTGAAGTTGGGGCAGGGGAGGTTTAGGTTAGACACTAGGAAGAATGACTTTACTGAAAGAGTGGTCAGGCACTGGAACAGCCTGCCCAGGGAGGTGGTTGAGTCACCATCCCTAGAGGTATTTAAGAAACGTCTAGATTTGGCACTTCAGGGCATGCTCTAGTGGCAGAGATTGTAGGTTGTTTGATTGGACTCGATGATCTTAAAGGCCCTTTCCAACCATGAAGATTCTGTGATTCTGTGAACGAGGAGGGTTATGACAATTACACGGGGGAAGGTTGCCTCGCTGGGCTTGCGGTCTCCATCGGGCACTTGGACCTGCAGGAAAGGGGTCTTTGTGTGACACAGAAATGGGGCTAAATGGGTGCAGCTCCTGTGTCGGCAGGGAAAGGATGTTGTGCATGGGTGTGTAGACTGGTGGCAGGTGGAGCTGAGTAGGACAAAAAAAAAGGGCCCTGCTCCCCATGTGGATGATTGCCTCAAGAAGGTCCCTTCCCTCTCATAAAGAAAGAGGAGGAAAATTGGCAATGAACAAATAGGTTTTGTTTTCCCAAGGGCCTTTCCTGGATGGAGTATTTCAGCTTCACCTTCCTCCTGATGGCTGTGGAAATTGAGCTCAACCATCTCCCAGGGCTCAGCTATTCAAGTTTTCCAACAGAAAAAACTTTGCAGTTTCAGGACTATTTCCCCCCTTAAACAAAAAGGATATTATCCAGGGAAGGATTTTGATTTTATGCTTCTTAAGTCAGAAAACTTCTCCTGCAGAAGCTTTCTGGCTGGCTTTCACAGCAAGTTTGCTCTTTTCATGTCTCTGGGGGTGCTTGGCAGTGCCCCCGAGCACAGCTCGCTGATAATTTACACTAGTTTGGCTAACTTATGAGAGCAAGCATGCTGCAAAATAACCCTCAGACAGCAGCACCCACCCTGTCCCTGGTGCATATATTTGACACCGAGGACTCGTGGCACAGCCCAATGTATTGTGGGATAATTTCCCTGTCCTTTCTGGGCTCTTGTGAAGAGCTGTGAGAATGCACGAAAGAATAATAAGCCTTAAAAACAAGACGGTTGTGGCAGCAGCTACCGTGTTCAGCTCATCTTCTGGTCTGCGCTTTTTAATTGACCACTCAATGCAACTTCATTGCGATGGTTCTCTTGGGCTAAAAGGAAGATGGGTCTTGGGCTGGGATCGAGAGGGTCAGCTGCGAAGGAGGAGTATCATGAGTACAGACAGGGTGGGTTGGTTGGGTTTTTTTTTTTTTTTAATCCCCACATTTTTGTCCCATCATATGCCTCCAGACAGCCTGGAACAGAAAGAGAAATCTCAAACTCCCCTCAAAGGGATAATGGAAGGAAGAAGGAGGCCTTGTTTGATTTTTATTCCTAGGAAAAATGGCACGCACTTCTCGTTCTGCAGAAGCCCAGTGTAAGTTAAGCTGCCAGACGCTTACGATAGGAATTTGCTAAGCACGTATGATTCACGGTTTGGATTGCCGCTCAGCCCCTGCAGAGATTTCTGAGCAGCCGTGCTGGATGCTGTTCCCTGTGGTTTAACGTGAAGGAAGGGTGTGCTTCCATGTGGCTTGGCACCACCTTCCTAAAGGAATATCCCAGAGCAGGGGAAGATGTTTGACATCAATCTTTTCCTGCTGCGGTGAGGATCTAATCTCCTGAAGGAGCGGTTGGGCTTGAAGTCAAGCTGTGATGGCTCTCCCCTTCTCGGGGCGCAGCGCGTACCCGCCTTTGCTACTGTAATCTCTGCTTCTGGTGGTGGCCCTCTCCCTCTGACTGATGGCCATCCACTTACCCTGTTGTGCAGCAGCAGAAGCCACCGGATAATGAGACATTCAGACTGTTGCTGCCCCTGGGTGAATCACCCGTACCTATGCAGGCATCCAGTGGGGGATGCATTACCAGAACCATTTGCAGGGGAAAAGGCTTAGATGGGGGTTGGTGGTTCTACTGCCTAACCCCCTCCCCGGCCCCGTGCTGAACTGCTTCAGCCCTGCATCCCCCAGCTATGAGCAGTCTGGAGCAGTCAGTTCACAAGGAGCCGCTCAAGCTCTTCCAGCATTAAGGTCCTGCAAGCATCAAAAGGCTCTGCTGGGCGCTGTCTGTTGGGTGCTTTTCAAATGCTGCCTTGCAAATAATAAATGAATGGGCCAGGGACCCCAGCACAGGTGACGTGAAGGAGCCTTGCATCCATGCTGCTCCAGGAGATGTCCCTCGAGAGTGGTGGTGGTGGATGCTCCAACGTGGCACTTGACTGTGGGGCTTCTCTGGCCCTGAGTCAGAGCTCAAGGTGAGTCCCCGGGCCGTGGAGACCCTCTCCACGTTCTCCCTGCCAGGAGCCCTTTCAGAAACCAATTTGGTCTGGTTCCACCATTAAAGCAGATGAGTTTTTTTTTCTGCCTGCTCCTGGAGGGATGCTGTCCCGGCCGTAGTTGTGCTAACATTTGTGAGCTGCATGTTTCAGTCTTCCCCTGCTCCTGGCAACACGTGCACCCACGTCTTGTGCTAGCAGGGCTCCTTCGCTGTAGTACGGCTTTTCCCTTCCTCCTCACTCTGGGATTTTATTTGTGTGTGTATATATCTAGGTATATTTATCTACCTTTTTTTCTGTCCCCCCTCTGCTTCTCTAAACATGTTGAGCTTTATTAAGCTTGATGAATCCAGATCCCCCCTATGAGAGTATTAAAAAATGGATAAGAGGAGTGAGGCATCTCCACCCATATTTGGATACAGTTGTGAAATGGTGCCTGAGGATGGAGTGAGGGAGGTCCAGGGTTGGCGATTAAACTTACCTCTAGCCAGTTTTGGCTGTGAGAGGTATCCCCAGCCCTTTAATTCAATGTAGCAGGGAAGCAGCACCCCGCCAGACCTCTGCAGCCCTGGCAGGCAGAAGCTGCAGGGGATGCGCACGGTTAGCGCTCCTCACCCATCTGAAATCATGCAAATACCATACCAAAACTCGTCCTTTCTGTGTGGTGTCTGTTTTGTGCTCGTGACCCCTTTGGCTTGGCTGGAAGACGATGGGTGGCAGATGTTAGAGATCTTGTCTTGGAGGGAGGAAGGGGGAAACTGTTCTCTAAACAAAATCTTCCCTTGTGTCGTGCGGTTTCCTAAAACTGCTCGTTTGTGAACTACAGATATTTATCTATCCCCTCCTATATGTGTGTGAGTACATCTATGAATACGAGTGTGTGTAAACATCTGTATATATAGAATGCTTTATTCTGTTACCAGTGCGCTCATGTAATTTCAACAATAACAGCGGTACTGGGGCCAGAAAATGCATCGTTCTCAGAGCTCAGCCTTGCAAGTATCATAAATTTTTTGATGTCAAAATATCAGTGGCTTCTCTAATGTGATGTAAGGACATGCGATGCTAATCATCCTTATTACCTCATCCATATGCACGCCAACTATCTAATTAATGTACTTTGATTTTGTGCTTTTCAGCCCATGAACAGAAACCCCATGACTGCTTCGATTAGAATCACGGGGTGATTTTGCAGGTGCCGAAGGCTGGGACGGCAGTTGGGTGGGAGAAGTTAGGCTCAGCCAGGCAATCTGCCTTCGGTGGCTCGTGGGACCAGCCTGTGGTCCTGTGGGGCAGCAAAGGTGGGATGGAGCAGAGCAAGGCAGGAGAAGCAGCAAGGAAAGGGAGCTTGGAGAACAAGAGCAAGCTGGTGAGAAGCCAGCAAGACCTCTGTAGGAATGTGGGCATATGGTTTGCGACACCCTGGCCCTGCTCTTTTGGCAAAGAAAATTTGAGGCTGGCTCAGGGATGTCTAAGCAGATGCCACATCGAGGTGTTGCCAAGGGCATTTTTCATGTCTGAGCAGCCTCCCTTACTGCTGGGGGAGAGGAGGGTCTGAGGTTTGCTCTTGTGGGTACCAAGGAAAGTTTGTTTATTGCAAGCAATCTAAATATTGTGTTCTATGTGTATTCAAACCTATATGCAAAGCAGCAATTGCTTGCCTAATCTATTTTTTTTTCTCCTCTCCTGCAAGCGATTTGCTCGCTCGCTTCAGTGTAGAGCAGGAGTATATTCTACAACGTTGATAAATTCTGGGCTCATATAACCCCAGTGGGAGAAGAACTTGGCTCTATGTGTTTATAAACAGTGAGAGAAAATATATATCTCTGCACACAGAGTTTACGTTCCACATGGGCTCTCTCTTGCCAGGGTGTCCAATAAAAGAAAAGATGCATTTCTTTTCAAAAGGCACTGGAAACATCTGGTGCGTGGCACCAGCACTGCATCCCATACGTGGAATTCAAAGGAGGTGAAGCATGATGCAGCAGCCCCATTAATTTGGGGTGCTTGCTAGGGACTAACGAGTTCTGTGATTAAGTAAAATCAATCAAAACCAGGAAATCTGGGCCCTGGGCTCTTAGTAAAAGGCTTGGGGTGTGATGGGGGGGTCGGGGCGAGGAGGAACTTATTAATTAATTTGGAAGGTGTTTAGGGGCTTTTTTTGTCATGGTTATCTAGACACAGTTGTCATCCCATGTAATTCTTAACTAACTTGGAAGAATTTTTGGCAGGTTCCTTATAGTCTGAGGTTCAGAGAAATTATTTTAATCGTTAAATATTACTGTTGCCTGCTGTCCTGTCCCAACATTTCGCTGTTCCTTCACAAGGTGTCAAGGCGTCGGTTATAGCAGTGATTAGAAACTGGATGGACGTGGGGAAAGGGAACTCTATTAACTATGAAAAGCAGAAAACAAATGAAAACCATGAGCAGTTTATGCATGCGTGGGCTTCTGCATCTTAGGCTAAAAGTTCTGCAAGGCCTTGCTGTGTTTCTGATGTGACGTGTCCTTTTCTTTTTAAAGTAACATAAAGGTGGCGTCCACACTGCGCTGTAAAATTAGCCAAGTAACCTCTGATTAGATTTGAAGGATGAAAGGCAGCCAGAGAAATCCAATTCTGTGCATGAAGTGCAATGTCCTCTGTGGTCCAATGTAGAAGTGCTCTTTCCAGCCAAAGCAGGCATAAGGCCGTGTAATAGGCTTTCCTGAATTATTTTGAGGGCAAGTGTTGGAAAGGGCTGGAGAATGGACAGATCATTTAAGCCCCACAGGGAATTTTTAACAGTTGTCAATCGGATCTGTAGAGGACAAGCTTCTCTGTGCCCACACCAAATCCTTCCTTTAACAGGATTGTTAAAGTTACAAACATCAGAACAACTGACTTTCAAATACCTTCTCTAAACAGGCTGGACTCAACGGTGCCGGACTTTGAGATAACTGAGGAAGAGAAGCTTTTTTTAACAGACTTTCACGTATTCAAAGCTAGCAGAGGTATTAGGTCTCTAATTCATCTTTTTAGGTGACAGATAAGATCGTGCCAACCTTTCTGGTTACTACAGCAGTGTCTATCAGCACAGCGACAAGTTAATTCACTTGTATCTAACAAAAGTCTCAGGGCTATTTTTCCTTTCTTTGCATTTCTGCAAAGATAAAAAATACTCAAAGGGGGGGTCAGTATTCATCTCGCCCCCAGGGAATATTTTTCTCGGTAATCCATGGTTTGATTCCTGCCTTTTCATGGCTCTTCATTATACAACACGCTCTTCACTGGCACATTGGAGTGGCTACCTACGGACCCATCCTCGGAGATGCTCAGTGGAAATCTGACAAACAAATGAAGTGATTCTTCCTCCTTCTCTAATATCCTCACAGTTTGATTTGTTTTCTTTAATTTTAACAACAAATGGACTGAAGGAAAAGTTGATGGTCCAGTTGGTAGAGCCTTCCCGTTACTGTCACCAGCTCCCTCTATAATGTCTTTGATAAATGAACCTCGGTGCCGGTTGCCTACCGTCCTGCCAGCATCACTGACCTGACCACACTCTCCCTTTTAGGAATGAGGACAAAAGCAAGATTTAGGGGAAGTCACTAGACTTGTAATTCTTCCCACATTTTACCCATAGCTGTTAAGCGTACATGGGGCATGCTGTCGGTCATGAACCCTACGGGCTGGTCCTTGGCTGCAGAGCTCCCTAAAGGAGGAATTTTCCCACTGCTAATCTTTTTGGCAAGGAGTGTAGCCTCACTCAATGCAATTGTTATTTTTATCCATTGCTGAATGTTCTGCAGCTCAAGCTGGGTGGTCTTTAAGACGTTGTACACAATTAACGTGGCTGAGTCAGGGAGCGGAGAGGTATTATCAGGGAGGAACGTGCAAGCCAAATTCTTCTAACGCTGCTGGGACAGCGGTGATGGCTGACAGTGAGCTGAAGCTGCTCTTCGCACAGTTCAGACATCCGTATCTATCTGCCATCCCTCTCTTGGAGGAAGAGCTACGCGGAGCTGTCAGTCCTGGCAGGATTGCATCAGGTCAACAAATCTTATTGGACTAGTTGGATTGGACTGACCAGATTGCGTCTGGTCAACAAATCTTATTGGATGGGGATGACAGCTTTGTCCTCAAAAAGCCCATCCGAGGAGTGCTGACTAAACCCATCTGTCATGGGCAGAGATGACCAAAGAGGACTTCTGAG
This sequence comes from Larus michahellis, assembly GCF_964199755.1. Lineage (NCBI taxonomy): Eukaryota > Metazoa > Chordata > Aves > Charadriiformes > Laridae > Larus > Larus michahellis. The sequence goes on from NC_133902.1 coordinate 18,084,549, forward strand.
CCTGAGGCAAAGCAAAGCAAGGCCAAAGGGATTGACTTCGGAGCATGGTCTCTGATGCAGATAACACCATGTCTTGCTGAGAGCCCATGATGGCTCATGCTTCACTGCTGGGCAAAGCCAGAGGGAGATCTTCTGGTCCTCAAGGGTAGCTTTTGCCTGCAGTAGGGTTGTGTGTGGCCAGAAGAAACGTGACCCCATGGTCTAGTGACCAGTGGGAAGGGCCAGCAGCAATGGCATTGCTGGAAGGAATTTGGGAGCCCTCTCTAGCAGAGAGCCTAGAGCTGTCATCAGTGGGACGCACTTTGAGGACTTCTGCTTCCCTAGACATTTCTTTAAAAGAGAATTGAGAGGGAGATGGGTTGGAAATTATCTTTAGCAAGGGATCGCTATTTTTTCCATTTTTTTCCCTGCTACTGAAAGCGCTTTACAAACAACTGATTAAGTTTTGCATCATCCCATGGCAGCTGTAAATGGTAATAGATCATTGCTTTATTTCCCTCTTCGGTCTGGAAACCTCAGCTAGTCATCAGCAAATCAGGAGGTGCAGGCGGTTAATGAAACATGTAATTGAAAAAGAAGGGAAAAATAAAATCTCCATATGCGTGAAAAGTTAAGGAAATCCCTGTACACTGAGAAATAGGTTGGCGACAGGTTGGAAAAATCACTTCAGTTGCTCAGTGTTGTCTCATGGTTGGATGCAGCAGCTATCACCGGCTTGGCCCAAGAGTCATAGGCAATGCTAGTCTGTCCACTGCTGGTGTCGTCTTGGGGGTGTTGCCTTGTCTGAGGTGGAACAGCCCACCCCGCTGGTGTGCTGGACCTCGGCTTGATTGAGTTGCACATCCCAACTTGGGATGAAGGCCAATTGGATGTGACATCAGAATTTAAGCTGGGCTGATTAGATCCTGCCTGGTCCTGGACTCAGTCCTTAATTTCTTTTGCATGCGCTTCTCTTGGGAAGCTCTGTTACCCTTTAAAGAAAGCCAGCAGTTTGTCAAGGGAACGGCTGGCGTGCATCCAGGGACCATCTTCATCACGCTGTGGGCTACTGTGCACCACCAAAATAGCACTGGATTCCTCTGCCCTCCCTCAGGGATGGAGAGGGCTTGTGCATGTGTCCCATCTCCGGGTGCTCTCCCTGTCCAGCAGACGCTGCTAGGACGTTCGACAGCTGCTGTCGTTTTGGGACGGGGTTGGATGTTTGCCCACCGTTGGATGGAGACCACCAGCTCATTTGCACTGGAGCAATGAGCTGCGAGAGGCTTACAGCCATGCGAGTTTCCACAAGGTGGTATTTATCTTTGGAGGGATCCAATTTGCTCTTTCCTCCCCTTCCTCTGTCCGCAACCTCTGCCTCTGGTTTAAACCGTTGTACTTCAGGAAAGCCCGAAGGCTGCAGCGTGACCAGGCATGCAAATCTCTGGATCACTGCAGGGTGAGAGGCTTAGAGGGATGAGTTGACCCCAGGAGAGGCATGGCAATTCAGCTCTTTTTGATTAAGTTGGGGTTTTTTCCAGGTTTTCATGCAGTAAAAGTATTATTCTAAATAACACTTTTTCCTTATTTTCCTTCCACCTCCCCTATAATTTTCCATCTCCCCACCGGAAAAAGGGGAAGGGGGATTTGTGAGAAAAGCAAAATCATTTTGCTTTTGGTTTCATTAATTTTTTTTTTTTTTAAATAAACTGCTTTGTTTTCTTATTGGAAAACCAGAGAAAATCAGCGTGGAAGAGGAAAATATTATTCTTCCTCCGCTATAGGGATGCCGCATGGCAAAGTACTTCCGACAGAGGAGCCACTGGGGGTGTAAGGGTTGCCAAACCCATCCTTTTTGTGCAACTGAAGTCCCTGAATGTCCCCGTGTGCCAGGAGCTGCCAGGACCGCGTGAAGGCTGCCAAGTGCATTGGTGCTGTGTTGTTGATCTTCCAGAAGTGACATTTCAATTCCAGCTGTAGGACCGAGATGAGCACCATTAATATGTCCTGAGGATACACAAAATGGGGGAAACTGGGGTCTGTGATATCTGTGGCAGAGGACTTAAGTGAGGTGGTAATTTCCCCATCAACCTTTAACTCTAAACCCCAAAATGACAATCCTAGAGGCAGGTTTAACTCTTTCAGCTCTTCCTTCTGTGGCAGACATGTTCAGCTTTACGCTCTCCAAGTGGCAATATGCTTTCCTGAAATAACTTGTGACACTAGCCCTGGTTATTCCCAGATGCTGCACTGAGTCATGGTGCCTGGCTCCTGTCCCAGGAGGTGTTTGACTACTTTGAGAGTCGGAGAGCGATCCTGAGGGTATCTGGATGACATCCTATAAATTGACAGGAGCACCATCACCTTGAGGATCTCTCCTGTGCCCAAGCCAGAGGGAAATGTAACTGCCAGGCCAGCAAAGGGAGGAGAAATGACGAGGAGCTTGGAAAATCTTCCACAGGTGAAGGAGGAGGAGGTGGTTAAACAGATTCGGGCTGTTTAATTTAGTGAGGAGCAGAATAAGAGGTGCCTTGGTCAGGTTTGTGAAACAGTTAGTGGTGCAGAGAAGGTCAAGAAACCACTGCTGTCTACCAGGTTGTATATTTTACAGGACACCTGATGTTACTCAGAGGGAGGGGTGGAATCTTAGATAATACTTATATATAACATTAAATCAAATGTTTAAAGTAGAAAAGCAAGAAATGTTTTATGAGCGTATGTCAGTACTCCGGCTGTTCTTGGGTGACGATGTTAGGACGGATGGTGCCCAGGCCTTCGCAGGAGCACGTCTCTGTGGTCCATGAGGGGTTGCAGGATAGTCTTCTGCCCTCCCCATGAGGCAGCCAAAATAGTTTCTGATGGATATGGAAATCTAGCCTCTACTTGCCAAGATTTTTGGGATGTAAGCCTCTCCTAGGGCTGAACTCTTAAAAGACAGCTTAGATGTTTTGCGTGCAGACCTGGTAGTGTCAGGACATGGCAAATGATGCATTGGTGCATTGAAAAGGACCGGCCTAGCTCAGGAGCCAAGCATCAAGGGTGGCTGGGCACCGAGGGGCTGGTCCTGGGGAGGGGGGGCTGGCAGGTGAGCCATGGCAGCGTACGGCCCCCGGGCCAAAGGCAGCAGGATGTCTGCTGCTGTAGAACTGGAAACAAGCTATGAGATGGGGCATCCCTCTTCCATAGGACGTGGATGCTCAGGCTGCATTCCTCCAGTTAGAAAGGGCAAAGTAGCAGCAACATCAAAGGTTTTGGTTGCATATTTTTCAAGTGTAAAATGCAATGAAAGCGATGCCTTACTCTTAAAGGGAGTTGTGGTTTATGTCAGAGAAATTCATTACCCTACGCATAGAAAAGTGATTGAGTCGCCAGAAATTTTGGATATACTTTAATTTTTTTTCCACCAATGTTGTGCCTATCCTCCATAAGAGAGGTTTTGGTCTTTGAGGGTAAAAGCATCCCTTTTGCCAGCTGCGCATCAGGCATGAATTCCTGTGATGTGATGGTGCCTGTACTTAAGGCTGGATGTAACCAGGTCTATGATATATGAAATATTACTTCCTGGAGGGAAAGGTCTGAAGGCAAACACTGTGTATCATCCCATTGGGAAATTATACTGCGCTCTGTTCTCCTGTTAAAATGGGGGCTGTGTACGAGCCTCACCGTGTTTCCAGTCCCCTGGTTGTCCCATGTGCAGCCAACTTTGCACGTGCCGTCCTTGGCTTTGTATCGTCAGATGAGACTGATCTGATTATCTCTGAAAGGAAGATTTATTCCTTTGCCAACTCAGTGCTGATGTCTCGCCCTCATTTCGCTTTCTGCAGGGGGCTTGTCCTGCCTCACTGCAGTTTCAGCCCTGAAAACTGGAGCCAGGGTTGCCTGTGCCGTACTCAGAAGGAGGAAGGATTTGGGTGACCATCTCTGAGCAGATTTCAAGGGCCTATGAAGTGATGGCTGCAAATTATTACATGTGGGTGATGGAGAGCTGAGAGATGTGGCTGGCAGAAGCACACAACTGACTTGCTTTTTCACCACAATGGTACAACAGCAAAATCGTATATATGTGTAAAGTGCAAGAAATCGGTAGTGCTAAGACCATTCAGGTCGAGTTAAACTGAGCGTGGTATAGCCTGTCACATAATAACTTAGAATCGTAGAATCATAGAATCGTTTTGGTTGGAAGAGACCTTTAAGGTCATAAAGTCCAACAGTTAACCTAGCACTGCCAAGTTACCATTAAACCTCGTCCCTCAGCACCACACCTGCATGTCTTTTCAATACCTCCAGGGATGGTGACTCAACCACTTCCCTGGGCAGCTTGTTCCAATGCTTGATAACCCTTTCAGTGAAGATATTTTTTCTAATATCCAGTCTAAACCTCCCCTGGTGCAACTTGAGTCCATTTCTTCTTGTCCTATTGCTTGTTACTTGGTAGAAGAGACAGACCCCCACCTTGCTGCACCCTCCTTTCATGCAGCTGTAGACAGTGATAAGGTCTCCCCTCAGCCTCCTTTTTTCCAGGCGCAATGACCTCAGTTCTCTTGGCTGCTCCTCACAAGACTTGTGCTCCAGACCCCTCACCAGCTCTGTTGATCTTCTCTGGACACACTCCAGCACCTCAGTGTCTTTTTTTGTGGTGAGGACACAGCACTCGAGGTGGGGCCTCACCAGTGCCCAGTACAGGGGGACCATCACTGCCCCAGTCCTGCTGGCCACACTGTTCCTGACACAGGCCAGGATGCTGCTGGCCTTCTTGGCCACCTGGGCACACTGCTGGCTCATATTCAGCCAGCTGTCAACCAACACCCCCAGGTCCTTTTCCACCAGGCAGCTCTCCAGCCACTCTGCCCCAAGCCTGTAGCATTCATGGGGTTGGTGTGACCCAAGTGCAGGACTTGGCACTTGGCCTTGTTGAACCTCATACCATTGGCCTTGGCCCCTCCATCCAGCCTGTCCAGATCCCTCTTTAGAGCCTTTTGATGCCGGTGATAAATATACAGAGCCAAGTTAGTCCTCTCAACAATGCTCAGGATCTACTCTAGATCATGGGGCGGTTGTTGGCTTTTGATGGCTCCATCAGTATCCATCTGTCTTCAATATCAAAATATTAAGTTGGAAGGAAATGTACGCGGATTCTTATAGTGACCCATGTTTTGTTTAAAAACAAGGAGCATGTGCAAAGTGGCATTTGTTATGGTAAATCTTTAAAAAAAAAAAAAACCAAACAAAAAGAAAGAAATGTAACCGGGCCTTTGAAACCTCAAAAAAGTCATGGGATTGTTTTTGGCAGGAAATGAAAAAAATTCCTTTTCCTTGATTATTCTTCTATTTTCTTTCTTTTTTTTTTAATTTTTTTTTTTTTTTTATTTTTCTGAAGATGATGTAATTTCCTGACTATCCCTAATCGGAGTTGTATAATCAAAAGGACAGGAAGACAAACCAGGGTAGCTCCTTCCTGTAAGGAAATGATTTCCAATCTCTATTTGAATGTACTATAGCTTTGGGTGCCTTATCCTTCAGATATAGCTAGAAGTCTTGTTTGGCAAAGGTCCTTGTTGCACAGATAGGGGCTGGGGATGGAGGAAGAAGATGTAATGGAGTAGTATAGACATCCCTAAGGGTATGCAAGATCCAAAGCTGAAGAGAAGGCTCCGAAGTAAATTTTCTTTTGTTTTAATACACATTCTTATAATCCAAATAGTGCTTTAGGTTTATTTTTCAAGATCATACCCTGGCTTGTGTATTTGGGAGTACGGTACTCAGACCAATTGCTCTCATTATCTGATGAATATAGAATCATAGGGTTGGAAGGGACCTCTGGAGATCATCTAGTCCAACCCCCAATGGGTTGGCTCTTCCCTTCCAGGCAAAATTATGGGAGTAATTAAAACTTCCTCAGTTTGCAAATGGGAAAGGTTTTGCAGCTTGCAAAACAGACGGGAACATTAACAGCAGTTACTGGAAGGAGAGCCAAGCAAATGAAGGAAATGCTTGCCTCCAAAACCATCTTTCCAAAAGGATGCTTGAGCTAGCCTCCAAGAAAGCTATGGAAAGTTGCTGTGGTGTAGTTTGGTTGGGAATTAGGTTTCATAAAGGATTTGGGTTCAGGCTCGTAACTTCATTGAAAAATGGTCCTAGACTTGATGCTGACAGATTTTGCTAGCGGTACTCATGGGTTTTGTCTCAAACCAAGACTTGAAGCCATTATGCAAGCAGGAAAACATTGGAAGATCTGTCTCTTCTATGAGTTTTTCAACCACATCTGAAAACAGTGTTATGAGACTGGTCTGATTTGGGTTTCCACATGAAAATAGGAGTCAACTGATCCAGATTCAAGGCATCTCATCCAAACCGCAGCTCAGTTTTTAAGAGGGTTGGATTTGCAGCTCTAGTTTCAGTTCACTTATAATGGGAAAATGACTTTTATTTTGGATGACCCCCAGGAATTTCTCTATCTTGCAAACTGCCGATTTCCAGATTTGTGCGTAGCGTAGAGCAGGGGGGGAAACCTGACATCTTTTCAACTCCAATGTACATTTTGCCTAATCCAATTGCTTCTGCTTTCATCCGAGTCAAATTTACTTCTAGAGGAAAGTGGGAAAGGTTCTGTGTGTTCTTTGGAAATGCAAAGAAATTTGTATATGAACAAAGATCATCTCCTTTGAACTCCCAAAGAAGCCCTCCACTCCCAACCCAAGGGTCCACACCACGCTGCAAACACCCGTCTCTAGGGTGTAAGGACAATTTATTCCAACCCTGGTTCTCATTATCATTTTTAGCCACAGAAATTTCCCCCTGCTGCAAGAGTTATGGCCCGATCTAAAGAAAAGAAAATGTAATACTTACGTAACTTCTTAACAACAGGTTTTTTGGTTGTTTACTTGGTGTTCTGTAGCATAAAAAAGATAAATCACTTGGGAAATGTTTGCTTTAATGCCCTTGTGGAACCGTGCTCCTGTCCCTGGAAAAATCCAGAAGCAATTAATACGTGTTGCTCATTCACAAGTATGGGCAGGCTTATTTAACCAGCATGTCCAATATCGGTAGATGCTGCAAACATACGGTATTTCAGACTAGACGGATTTGACTTGTAAAACTTCAAAAAAAAAAATAAAAAAAAATTGAAAAGCAACCTGAGGCTTGCTAGGGGGAAATTGCAGGCTTTGAGCACGCATTGGGATTTTTTTTTTCTTTGTTTCTACAACAAACGGCAGCTTCTAATGCAAATATTCGAGACTCGTTGGTATTTATCATTACCTTATTGAAAGATCATCTTCAGGTCCTTGAAAAAAGCAGGAGGGGAAAAGGTTTCTGGTTTAAATCGGGGGTTCAAAGGGGGAAGTTTTTCACGGGAAGATGTGACAGTCTTTTTCCAGCAGAGAAAAGCAGGTCAGTTATCAGTCCTGGGCCCTTTTGCTCCAATATGGCACAAAGAGGTACCGTGAGCAAGGTTCTCCCGAAAAAGCAGATGATGGGTAAGCCTGCATCACCCTCGCTGATGTGAATTCCTGACGTAGTTTCCGTAGCAGACTAGCTCGGGAGCATGAAAGAGCTGCCGGGGATGGAGAAAATGCCTTGCAGGCAGGCCGACCCTTCGGTGCATGCAAACATAAGGCAAGCATGGCCACGCCAGAGCAAGTCACCAGGCACATCACAAACCAGCCTGTTCAGACCTGGTCCTCAAGGGATTTTGCCCCAAGATGCTGCTAATGTGATAGATGGAGAAGAAAGTCTTCTCTGCTGTCTGTGGAAGGAAGTGGGTGGTGGTTTTATCTTTAATATTTTCCACTAATTCCACTATTTTTAAAAAATTCTCCAACTGCCAGCCCCTCTTCTACTCTCTGCCCATCCTCTTTCCCTCGTGAGAATCTCAGTATATTCCAATTTGTCTCCTGGGCTTGCAAGAAGTTGGCACATCTTTCCACCCATCCCATTTTGGGTTTGGAAAACAGGAGATTGGTGAGATCCCTGCCCTTGGAAAGGGCAGCAGCTGGGCTGTGGCATCCCCATCCCACCAAAAAATATCTCCCAGGGTAGCAGGCACCCAAGTGTATTCTGTTGCATGGCAGCGGGGAAACACAAGCTGATGCTTATAGCTCTCCCCGAAGGCTGGGGTGAGGATTCATGGCAGCCATAGGAGCCGCTCCCTGCACGGGGAGGGCTGAGAGCCCCCTCCATGCCCCGGCACATGGAGAACTGGGGGATGAGATGAAATGTTTTTGATAGTGTGAGTGTAAATAGCTCCTGAGTCAGCTGCCCTGGGGGCTGCAGGCTGCTCCATCACTTGAGATCACTTGGCTCGGTGCTTGATGTGTACTTCCAAATGTAATTGCTAGCTCAGGGCTGGTTTATTGGGTTTTGCTGTGTGCCTTTGCCTGGCAGGGAGGATTAATTCTCTCTGCTGCAGGGGTCACTGGATGTGGACATGCGGAATGTCTCCTGAGGACGAGGGTTCAGAAAGGCGCAGGGACATCAGACACCCATTTCCAACACGAAAGCAGAAAGGGAAATGAGTGCTTTATCCTGCTACACCCCTCATCTCCCCTCTGACTGCCACAAAAATTCGAATTTACGGAAATATGTAGATGCCTTTTGGCCTTCCAATGAACAAATCTACGGCCTCACAAAGGGAAAGTGCTCCTTCACATGCCCGTTTCGTGCTCCAGTTTATCCCATCCAACTGTATTTCAGTTGCAGCAACGGTCTCTCCTCTGACAAGGATTTAATATTAGGAGGATGTTGGCCCTAATTCAGCAAAGCACCAGGTCATCGGCAGTGCTTGTGCTTTCATGGCTTGCTCCCTTCTTAATACCATATTGAGCATGGGCTCCTTGGGAGACGCATATTTGGAGCGAGGAGACAAGTCGGTTTTGTTCCTGTTTATTTTGTTTGCTGTCCAAATTAATACTAGGTTAAAGAAGGCCTGCTGATTAGCCATAACATCTCAGCAGTATCATTTGTTCTGCCACAGTCATGATGGGGGTCCTGGGGTGCTAAGGAAAGAAGACACCAACTCTGCCATGGAGATAGAGATGGCTTCCCTTGTTAAGGAAAGGGGTGTCAGCATTAAAGTGACCTTAAAAAAATGGACTCACAGCTGGTGGCATGGGTATCCCCAGCTGATGAGCGTGAGATGGCTGAAAAGTAAATATGGGGAAAATGACAAATGAATTGGAGGATTTGAGTTAAAGAAGGAGGTGCATGAATGCTGACAGTGTTTGTGAAACTAAGTGGAAGCATCTTCAGGTGTCCCTTTTCCATGGGAACGGAGTGGGACAGACTGGAGAGTGGCACCAGCTCTGCTTTTTGGGCATCAGGGCAGGGTCTGTCTGGCTGGCAAAGCGTTTATCTCCCCCGTCCTCAGGACCTGTGCTCCGTGAAGGGACGCAGATTAGGAATTTCACATAACCTTATCTAAGACTTCACATCAGTCATTCTGCTTTCTGCCCCAGGTCCTTCCATGCCAAACTGAGGGGTCTCCTCCACTCCCCTCTCCCCAGCCTCTTGCCACCCAGCAGCACACAGGGAATAGCATCCTTGTTCCGCAATTAATGGGTGCTGCCCAGCGGCCTGCATCTGGCCAAGCATGCTCCGCATGCCTCAGAAAAGAAAATGTTGAAAGCTCTTTCTTGTTTAATATATATCTTTATATATATATATACACACACACATATATATATGTAAAAATGATGTGTATGTATATATATAAATCTATAAAAGAAGCTTGTCTAGAACCGTAGTATGCAGCTTTTCTCTGTCAGCAGGCTTTCCACAAGGCTGGGCTTACACATGGGGACCAGATGTGGCCATCCAAAAAGGCTTGTTCACTTCTATACCTTCTCTTTTTTTATTTCCCCCTCCTACTTCAGTACAGCACGAGACACGTGGGCCAACCACCCATCTGAGGCTAAGCGGAATCCAAGAGTGATTGCTCACAATGCCATAAATAGCTAAATAGCCATTTTCAATAGTAAATAGGGATATGTGAATTAAGAACTAACTCTCCAAGCAGCTTGTAGACATTCCAGTTTCTTGTTTTAATATCTTCATGTGGCTTTTTTCCCCCTTTCTTCGCTTCACTTGGTGGGAGATGACACGTTAACAATGCTTCCCATGAGCGAGAGGCCCACGCTGGTTATCTAAAGCAGAATTTAAAAAAAAAAAAAAAAAAAAAGGGCTAGGAGTCTTCAAAAGGAGCCTAGCAGAACTAGAGACCTCAGGCATCTTGGGAGCCATATATTCAGCTCTTTGAGGGGACCCTGAGAAATCCCATCCACACGATATTGGCAGTCGATGCAAGGATCGGGGGACGCGTTGCCAGCTTCGAGCCTTTGTATGAACTTCCAAAGCTTTCACGAGCTGTCTCAGCCAGCCACCCTTCTGCTTGACAGCAACGAAAGCCATCCAGAAAGTCGAATTCCCGTTGCAGGGAATGAAATTTTCTGACAATTTTCTGTTTGCTTTTGTTGCAGATCAGGAAGAAAAGTCAAAGTTTTTTCTACTGAGCAGAGGTTGTTGGGAAATGTAGAGTCGGAAACATGGGAGCGACCTTATTGAAGCAGGCCATTTGGTTTCAGTCTAAACACCAGGTAAAGTGATACAAAACACGGGTCTCAGAATGAAAGGAAAGGGTGGAATAACCAACATGAAAAAGCTGAAATGAAGCTTTTGGTTTCAAACTTAAATGTTTCTGAGATTTTGCTACGCAGCTCCTTCAAAATCAAAATTCTCCCCCAAGTCAAATTATTTTGGATAAATCAGAATTTACTGTGGAAAAACTGCTCTGGGAATTTTAGCAGGGACAGAGCTTGCTGTTGCATCTGTGCTCATCTTGATAGTGCAGGGTTCATTAGCACATACAAAACTTGGGATCTGGCTTTGAGGCTGGCCCTGCTTTGAGCAGGAGGTTGGAGCAGGAGACTTCTCGAGGTCCCTTCTCACCTTGGTGATGCCCACAGTCTTTGCCATGAAAAACGGTAACTTTGCTAAGAGATAATGGGGAAGAAAGGAGGGAAAGAGGGAGCAAGAGGGGAGAAAAAAGGCAAGATAGCAGAAGAACATGGTATAGGAACATGGTTCTCAAAGCCAGGCCTAGAAGGGAAAAAGCAGGAAGAGCACGTGTACCTTTCCAGGCTGCAAATTTAAAATTCTTTTCCTTCTTCTCTTCCAAAATATCCCCAAAGTCATCTCCTCCAGCCACCTTACAGACCTGATCTCAGTTCAGCTGTGGAGGAGGGGTTTTCCCAGGTGCATGAAGCATCTTTGGGAAGGTGATATCTCCAACTGCGGGGAGCATCCGTTAATGGGGAAGGCGGGGGCGAGCTGGCTAGTTAAGCAGTAGGTCGAATGTCTTTAACTTTACCCACCTCGCTTTATAGAGTGGGGAGAAAATGGCAAGCAGAAATACCAAATCATACGGCAGAAGACACTGCGTGAATCAAGAGGGAGGAGCGGTCCTGGTTGGCGAGGCTCAGCACCCCGCGGCAGAGGGAGCACTCGACAGATCGAGAGGTTCAGTAAGGTAAGAAGGAGCATCTTGATTATCTGGTGCTGGCTCTCTCTGCAAATCTAGGAGCTGCATTAAGTCACTTGGTAATTCTTGGTTGCGCTGGTAGCTGTGCTGGTCTTCTTTGAACTTGGGCTGCTAAGGAAATGAGAGCCTACAGCCACCCCTGAGTGGATGGGACAGCGGCATAGGAGGGACAGTGGAACTAGTTCAGCCACAGCACCTTGAACGTCTGGTGTATTTTGGCTAAATAATTTTGGTACTAATGCGATGCGAGGTTGACGGTGCAAGTCCTGCTGCAGAGGGCTGTCTCCAAGGCCCACAGCGTGCTCGGTAAATAGGTTAGACATTTGGTGTCGTAATTCCAACAGTGCTCGGTATTGGCTCAGCTCTGCTTTATTCAAAGTCAGCGGGAAGTGCTGATGGCGAGCCAGCACGGCTCTTACAATCCCTTTCTCTTACTAATTACTTCTGGCTGCCATGGAAGCCCCAAGGACTTCAAAGGGATGACACTGGATTTGCATGAGGCTGTCTCTCTGGATCTTCTACCCCAGTTTCTCAACCCATGGTGGTCCATAAGGCTTCAGAAGGGGACCCACTAAACAACTGCAGAAAACATTAAAATATATTTTGCGTTCCCACAAATGCGCGTTCCCACACAGACAAAGGCAAGGAAAATGGAGAGAAATCAAAGCGCTAAATGAACAATTGAAATGCAGCTTTTTTTTTTTTTCCTCTTTTTGGCTGTAAATGAAAAAGCATCTGCACAAGATGGAGTTGGGCTCTCCAAAAGGCGAAATGGTTCTTAAATAAAATGCACGGAAGCACAAACTCTGCCCCGCATCAAGACCGCTATGGGATGCTGCAGAGGTGGTCTAAAGCCCAGGGCACCATCCTTTGGGGCAAGTCCAAGCTTGAGCCCTTAATCTCATTGATGTCTTGGTGTTTTTAACATCTTGTTCTTAACTAGCTGCACATCGTCCCTCAGGACAAATGCTGCATACACCCTTCTGGCAATGTCTTAGGACCATGTAGCCTTCCTAGCTCTCTGTTAATGCAAGAACCAAAGATAGACTGATGCAAGCAGATTTATTTTGTTTCTTAATATTATTAATGAGTCTGCAAGGAGCTTCATACACCTCACACCTAAGCAATTGCATCCCCGGCACTTTGCCGCTCAGGGGCTAAATTTTGAAGCAAAACATTGATGCGTCAACTTTGCCGCAGTGATATTGCTTTCCCTTGGGTGGGGATGTGCCCTGCTTTTCTACGAAGGAGTAGACAAACCCCGAGGCGAAGCAATCTGTGGCATCCACGGCCATGCCAGGACACCCACCAAATCAGTGCAAATCCTTCCCCCTCTCTCAGTGGCTGGGTCAAAGAGGAGAACCTCTGCTCCAGGCTGAGCAGAAAGAGCAGTTTTTGGTCTCAGTGGATGTTTGAAGGTGATTCCTTTGCCAGGGACAGTGATGCCAGCTCAGGGGGATGGGGGAAGGTAGGCTAGGAAGGGATGTTCTCCACATCCCATGGAGGGGCAGCAAAACATGGCACTGAAACCACAGCAGAATGTGTCGTAGGCTTTTATTTCTTTTACAGAGCATTTCCCACCTTCTCGGGCCCTTTTGGGTTGGAAAAGTGCTATAATCAGAGGGTTTCTGTAATAAAGGCTGTTGGAGACATCTCCAGCACCACTGCATATCCTAAAAGAAAAGGAAAGATGGATTTTTTTTTTTTTTCACTAGACATAATCAACCCATGGCTCTTCTGGGCAATTTCCTGCAGTGGGGAGCAAGGGGAGTGGGGCCTCTTTATCCCCAGAGCCTCCATCAGCCCCACTCCCTGGGGGGCCCTTTGCCACAGGAAGGTTCAGCCCTTGGGACACAGTGGTGGCTCTTTCCACCTGGCAAGGGTCCCTGAGCCCTGGAGGATTTTCCAGGGCATGACACTTGAAAAAAAAATGCCAGGGCTGGATTAACCTTATCCAATGTGGAGACGCTTTATAAGCAGTTTTCATAAAACAGGGAAGTTTTATAACGAGTTAACAAGCTGATGGGACAGCTCTGGATGAAGTAAACAATTAGCATCATCAGACAAATTTCAGTGATTTTGGCCAGGCTCTTCTCCCGGCCAAAACCAGGTTGGCTCCGTTTGCTCCACTCCTGGTTTTCAGCCGTTTCAATGAAGGGAGAAACAGAGGTTTCCACTCAACCATTAAGAAAGCGGTCATTTCAAAACAGCCAGGAAGATCTGACCGTGCTCATTTGAATGGGCTTTTAGTAACCTTCAGAGACTGGCAATTCGGGTGGTAAACCCACTTTATGATCTGTTATTACCTGTGCTCTGCTCAGAGGCAACAAAACTCATTATGGGCGTAAATGGCTAGAGCGCTCCCGTGTACCCGCGCAGGCAACCTTTAATGCTCTCCCTTTTCCGGCTTCTCAGCGATAAAAATACATTACCAGTAAAAAACAAAAGCCATAGAGTTAGCTGCCGGTTTGCTTAGTGGTCAGGCTTCTGTGCTTTAGGTTTTATTTTGCTGCTGATGTCCCATGGATGACTGTAGAAAATGCGCTTAGTTTTTAGGAAGTCAGCCAGTATGGTATGCTTTCTGGTTTTTATTTAACTGCACATTAAATGTTCCCCTTTGCCCCAAGTTTTATTAAGGAGAAATTAAAGAGAGCCTTGTTAAGCTGGAAACACGGAAGGAAAACAGTCCATCCTGTTGGGCCAAAGAAACAGCCTCAGGATCAACCCTACAATATTAGCCCAGTTCTCCAGACCTGATATAATTATGAGCATCGCAGTCTGCAAAGGGCAGATGTTCCTCTTGTAGAAAACTGGGGAGAAACTAAGGCTGAAAGGGACCTCGGAATTCATCAAAACTCACAGCTGGTGGATGTCGGTGCAAGGTGATCATGTTGGCTGATGGATACCCCTCAATGGCCCTGTGCGCAGCCTCTCCCTGCTATTACAACATTTACCCTAAAATAGAAAATGTTTCGTATCTCTGGCAAGCAGAAATATCAAAGTCTGCCAACGTCCCAGACAGCTTTCTTGGCTGTGGGGTATCACTCCTGAAAAGCTCAAGAATCTGGTCCTGTGGAGGAGGCCTTCGAGAAATGATGCACCAGAGGGTTTCCAATGGGCTCACAGGTCCATTGGTATGTGGTACGGTTGTCCTGAGTGTTGGGGCACACTCACATTCCCCGTTGACTTTGCTTCTCCCATCTCACCCACTGTTTTGGCTCAACACCATGGTACGGCCAAAGGGCCACGCATTGAGTTTGGGCTTGAAGGTGTACACTAGCACCGTAACGCACCATCACCTCCAGATGCTTCAAAAACCTGTTTCTGGTTTTTGGATCACGTTACGTCTCAGACAAAGCCATGGGATCTGGCTGGTGCTCTAGGAAAATGCAAAAATCTGTTGCTCTTGGTGGTTTTTCTCCACACCCGACCTGTGCTGGAGATTCTGTGCAGAAGGAAAAGGCGTGGATTAACTTGATATTAACTAATACCGAGAGCACCATCTGGTGGGCTATGGGGCCAGATAACGTGGGCAGTTGGAGCCGAGGATGGGCTTGGGGCCTGAAAGCAACCCAGAAGTGCATCTGGACAGGGCCGTCAAGTGGCTGTAGTCCACCTGGTCTGGCTTCCCACAGACACCACCTGGCAGCCTCAAGGAGAAGGTGGAAATAATCCCCACGGCAGCTATTAGGGAATAACATTTTCTCCTGCCTTTAGACGGACGGAGCTTGATGTGCTCCTTGAAGTGTGGAGAAATCCCTAACTGGGATGACGTAGCTCCTACCTTTAAATATCCACCCTTTCTTTGAACATGGATGAAATCTAAACATCTGTTATGTTGTGGCAATGAGTTCCACTGGTTTGTGATTTTATTTATATACATATATATATGAATATACGCATTTCTCTTCCATATATATAAATATATATCCATTTTAGGTTGGCTGATATTCAACATTATCATCTCTAGCCTTTTTCTGTGACTTACCAGAGCCTGAGTTACTCGGACCAGCCACAATATTGCTGGTCCTCATGGTTTTGTCCAGAGCCTTCTGGCAGCCCGTTAACTTTTGCAAAGACCCTCCATTAGCGGTGCTGAACAAAACCTAGAAAAGGTGACCTTCAAAAAGCAGATGAACCCCATGCAAATCATACACCATTGCTAAAACCTCAATCTTTTCATTGACCGTTAGGCATAACCCCTGAGCTCCACGTGCTTTGGGGTGGGAGACATCCTCCCAGGATGACACATGGCTTTTGCCAGGCAGCTGATCCTCCTTCTGCCTGTATGAAAGTAAGTCAAAGATGGTCCTTAACGTTGAAGCTCCTTTCCCTGTTTGCTTCTGGCCATGGGTCTGACCAAGACGTCCCTCCTTTACTGCATCCAGCATGACGAGGGACGAACTATCCCAGGTATTTTTTTATGCTATTATCATATAAATGTTGATCCATCCAAGTGTTTCTTGTACGCAAGCTGTCAGGGAACATGCCTTTCTATGTGCTTGCGCAATTTGGTACAAACTGGGGACCTCAGCTTTAGGGGGGCACTTGAGCAGGGCTGCAATATGAAGAGTACAGTAACAATAAAGATTTTGTGAGGTCTGGAGCTGCTGTCAGCCCCGGGGGGAGAAGCTCTTGCATCTCTGAGCTGAGGTCCTATCCCGACTCAGTCCATCTGATTTCCATTAAAATATCTTCCGAGCAGAGGTGAAAACAATCAGACTCACTAAACAATTTTAGCCTGGCCTCAGCTTTCTGCTTCCCTTGCGCGTGGGGTGCCTTGTTGGGCTGGCAGTGACGGGTGGCTGATGGCAGGTTTATTTAGAAAACAAGCAAAGGCATTTGCCATGGTCTGCTCTGCCTGTGCTCCTGCACCTCCAAGCGATGACGTTGGCAGAACAGTCTGGAGACATAAGTGAATATAACCCATGAATTTGTTATATCTTAACGGGATGGCATTGCTGCGGACGCACTGTGACTGTCTCTGGGGCTCTGCAGAACAAGTCGAGTGATGTTGTGTAACGAGCTTACAGTGAATTTTATTGTCACTACTTGTTGTGTTTCTACACAGTCATCGCATACTGTATAGAATTATAATTCGTGTGAATTATTCAATAACAGAGGTAGCTCATGGTATTTTATCCTGAGCGTCAGTTCTGGTTTTTGTTGCAATGAAATTAGATCAAATATAAAGAGAAAAATCCGTACCAAGGGAGTTTGCAGCTGTGCCTCTCCAGGATGCTTTTCCATCGGTTCTCTGTGCTGGTCAGTTCCCAGGGCTTGCTGTTCCATCCTCTGTTTGTGTCCTTCTCGGTACTTACTGCTCTTCTCTTGGCTGAGGCAGCATGGGACCGGTTCCCACATTTTCTCAAAAGAAAAATCTCATAAGAAAACACATGAGATTTTTCTCATCGTTTTCATAGCGTAGCAGGTGGAAACGTGCAAGCAGTGTGGAAAAAGAGCCAGCTGGGTGGACCCAGCTCTGTTGTCAGTGTCAAAAGATAGTGAGTAGAAACTCCTACTGCTGCTCTTCTTGAGTAAACACTCCCAAGGGCTTTGCAGCCGACAGCAAACAAGTCAGGCTGGAGAAGCACTTGTTAGTGGGAGCCTCGGGCAGGTTTCCCAACCTGAGGTAGATGTGGGTTTTCCCCTTTGGGTTGAGAGTCATGGGAAGTGCTAAAAGTGCCTCGCGGAGACCTTCAAGTCTTTCCCCTCTTGCAGGCAAGGACTTGGTGGAGTCCCAATCCCTTGCACAACCTCCCCTTGTGGTTGTTTCGCCAAGAGGGAGTGACTATGTAAACTTTTTCTCGCAGGTGTACCGAGGTCCTCTTTAGGACAGGGGCAAATCTGTGCCTCTCCTCCTTTTCCCCTGGCCCATGCCAATGTGCTTGGGCCGTCATCGCTGTTGTAGTCGCTCAGGCCTCAACGGCCGTGCAAAAGCTCCATGTGCATCATGCCATCATCATGTTTTCCCGGTGCCAAGACCCTGTTAAGGTAAACCCTCCCAATGCAGCTACTCTGCTGCAGATGCTGACCACGCACGCTTGCCGCAGCAGGGCGTAGACCCCAGCGCGTGTTGAAAAACGAACGGAAGAAATCAGAGTCGTGCTCCACACCAGTATCTTGTCCACAGCCCCTTGTTTTCCTCCATGCCAACAGCTTGGCATCATCAGAGGCACACGTGGGAAAAGGCATGTCTTGGTTAGAACCTCTGGCTATGGATGCAAACCGGTTGCAGCTGAAGCGGGCTTTGACTTGTGGTGGTGCGCCCGTGCAACGCTGCCCCGGCAGCTACTCACCATCCTCACGGAGGAAACGAGGAGCGTGACCACAATATGCCTGCGCTGCAATTTAACGAGCCAAAATAGTAAAAATCCCTCACGCAGATGAGTTTTTCCCCGTGACGTTTCCCTTCCCGCCCCTCCTCACCCCGCCGTCTCCTGCCCTTTTCTGTGGGCTCTGAATCGCAGCACCTGCTTGCTTCAGCTGCTGTGATTAAAACTGGGAAAGAAAATGATCAGTGGGGCTTGCTTTCTTCTCCCCAAACAATACCCAAAATCTCCCCAAACTGGCACGCTCTGCACAAAAACCTCCGCATTAATAAGTGCGCCTTTGGACCCTAAGAAATGTCTTTTGTGTGGCGTTCTCCCTGCATTTTAATAAGCCTGGCTTTTTACAAAGACACTCCCCGCCCCCCCCTCCAAAAAAAAAAAAAAAGACAGAAACAGACACACGCACAATGCCAAATTTCATTAGGCTCTAATCTCCTTTCTGACGAATACGCTCCTACCGATCTCTAAGCCCTTTCAACCCAGCAATGCCTTTTTTTTTTTTTTTTTTTAATCTTGTTGTTGTTTTGTTCCCCACCTAAATCAGAATTGTCCCGGGAGAGGAGACCCTGGCGCAAAACGCTGGGTACCAGCATTAAGCTCAGCGATGCTGAAATGGATAACACCACTTTTTTCTTTATTTTTTTTCCCCCCCTTTCATAAGGGTGTGAAGTTGTTAACGAGGTGTCCCACGCAGTAGAAACCCAGCAAATCCTTTGATTAAAACCAGCCCAAGTGGCAGAGGCTGAATTATTTGTGCTTGGTCCCTTTGAGGGATGATAGTGGCAGCGGTTGGGACGAGAGGAGAAAAAGATGAGAAATAACATACGCTGGGCAGCGGGTTCGCTTAATTTAGCAGTGCGGTTTAAGAGAATGTCAAGAAAAGGGAGGGGGTTGTTAAACGGCATCAGTGCTTGATACTGTATAGAGATGCTGGCAGGAGGATTTGCTTTGAAATGCAGCATTTTTTTGGTGGGGACAAACTTAACGGAATACCTCAGGTTGGCATGGTGGCAGCAGGGCTGTGCTGCTTTCTGGCGGGATGGATTTTCTGTCGGGATGGAGGGAGATCAGGGTATTAATCCCTGCATCCGTATGTGACCTTAAGTGGTATCTCCTCCCTTGCTGTGGGGTGAGATGTACAGCCAGGGCTTGGTCCTATGCAGTCCCGTGGTGGGGCCGATGTGAATTCCCTCAGGAATTTGCCCCCGATGGCACTCGGGGTGCCACCTTTGGGCTCAGGTCCTCGGAGCTAAGGGTTTAGCTTTCTGTTCTCTTCTATTTCTGTTCCCAAAGCCCACGTTTCCCCGGGCTCTGAAGGCTTTGGCTGTAGGGTCCCATACCTACAGTCGCACCAAGGAGCGCCGAGCTTTCCCTTGCTCTCTGCTTTGCATTTACCCACCTGCACAGTGCAAGCTCTTGAACTCTATTTTATTCTCGTTTTGATCGATGGAAATACAGGTCCATCACACACGTATAGGAACTGCAAACAAGGGATGAGCATGCTTGGACTACCGAGGAGCGGAACCCAGGCCAGAAAAAAAAAAGGAATTGTGATGGAAGAAGCAAAACACCCGATTCAAACTATCCAGCGCTGCATTGCCGGAGGAGTTCACGTTTTTGGCTGGCAGCCCACCGGAGCATTCCTGGCATAGCTGCACTGGCCCCGGGGGGTATTTAGTTGCTTTTTGGGTCCAAGCATTTTGGCTGGCTGTGCCGGACTCCTCCTGCTTGCAGGGTCCAGCGGGGGGGGATGTGAAGCCGGGTCGTGGGTGTCTGGGCACTCTGGTGGGAGTTCGAGATGCTGTGGCTTTGGGATCTTGAAGGCTGCTGAAGACTCAGGGCCCCGTCCTGAAGCAAATGCCACCCGGGCACCTCAGAGCAGGCAGAGCATCACGTCCCCTGCAGCAGCTGCCAGCCTGAGACCGTCCATGGGGATGGAACCAGGGGAAGGAGCTAGCAATGACCGGCTGTCCGATGGGAGCAGCCAGGAAGGGAAAAAAACAACCCAGCCTCTATTTTTCTTGCCTTTGGCCGTCAAGCCTCAAACACTCTTTGCAAGTTTCCAAGCCTCAGCGGAGCCCCGGTGCGTGCTGGCAGCTGCCTGTGCCCCCCACCCCGCTGCATGTCAGGCTGACAAAAGCTTTTGCAGGGAGCAGCGAAGGGCACGAAAGCAGATGGCAACTCATCCAGCTGCTGCAGCCCCGTCCCTCCTGTGGGCATTTGGGTGTAGCCCTGGCGTCCCCCTGGCTCCATCCCCGGCGGCTCAGCTCCGTGTGGAAAATACAGCATGCAAAGGCTGTCGAGCCAGCCTTCTCTGGCGGCCAGCCGTCAAAAAAAGCAGCCCCCTGGCCAGGGGAGGGCAGGAAACATTGCAGCTCCACCCCCCCCCACCCCCTTCCCCGGGCAGGGCCAGCGTTCTGAGCTCCCCAGGGTTTGGCAGAAAATGGTTTTTTTTATGCCCTGCGAAAATGCTGTAATTGCAGACAGTTTGGCCGGCCCACAAGGAATTCGGTTGGTAAAATACCCACGACCTCTCTCCCATCCAAAATGAGAGTGAAGGCGGGTCGAGGACGCATGCTGCATCGGTGGCCGGCATGGCCGCAAGGGGCCTGAGCCACGCTGGGGACAGTCACCGACTGCCTGACAAGCCGGGCAGCCGAGGTGGCAGCAGGATGGGTGCCTTTGCTGTGGAGGTTAAAGCACATCTGTAGCTCCATGGGGGCTTTAAACGGAGCCAAAAGCTGTTCAGAGACAGACACCGGTCACTCCTCGCTCTGTCAGCATTATTCTTCTAATCAGAGAGCTGTGGGGTGTAAAAAAAAACCCAAACAAAACCTGGCTTTTTGCAATGCTTGGGAAAACAACCCTCATAGATTCGCACTTTGGGAAGAGACCGCCTGCACGGGGGAGGAGGATGGCCAAGCTCCCCACCACCCCACTGGTGCTCCTCCAGCCCTAATGGAGAGGTGCAGCAAGGCTCTACCCAACCCCGAGTTATTTTTAGCATTGATTTATTTACATAAAAAAAACCCCAAAACAAAAGATTAAAAACCCAACTAGGGCTGTGAGATTCCCCTGTCCTTGGGGGACAGGTTTGGAGGAGAAGCGTGGGGTCCTGCACCTCTTTGTGCCTCGCTGTCCATGTCCGGAGGATGCTCCTAGCCGTTCGGCGGGCGGGGAACACAGCTGCAGCTCTGCGAGGTCTTCCCGGCGGACGCTTTTTGACTATGTAGAGAAAAATTGGGAAAAATATCTTCAAGTATTTTGGAGTGGGAACTCTTTTTTTGGGAGTTTCATTGGTGCAGTAAATATTTGGTCACCTAAGAGATTTCCTGCACATCGTTTGTCTTCTGATTGAATAGTCTGGCTTCGTTCCATAGCTGTTAGCGCATGCAGCCAGTTTTCCCTTCTGGGTCAAAAAGGAGCAAAACCAGCCACACACCTTAATATTTCTGTGCCATCTTAGAGGTGGGCTTCTGCACCGACACAATAAATCAGGGGATGCAGCAAGCAGGGAGGTCTTAAAGTTTGCCATGTTTGCTGCAGCAGAGCCTCCTTTGAACGTGACAACAAACTGCGAGCAAAAAATCTTGCCTTACCAAGTCTGAAATCACTTAATCGCTGCGAGCAGCTTAAAGCTTGAAGGGGAAAAAAGACCAAACCTTCAACCCAAACGCTCCAGTGATCTTTGGGCAAACAGTTGGACGTAAGAGCTGCAGAAGGACTTTTGTGTTTGAAACCTCACCTGGTTATTTTACCCAGTGACATCATTTGGGCTAGTGAGATAGGCACCCCTCTCTGTAAACGCTCAACACGTGGCTGTTCAGACTATAAGGACATGGCTTTAAATGTGGAAGATAACAAAGACTTCCAAGGAGGTCACAGCGAATGCATTTGAAAAATTGCCCATCACTTGCAAAACCAAAAACTTGTCTTGAGTCATCTTTAAAAAGAGGAGGAAGGCTGTTAGATACCTTCTTCACCTCCCCGCAGCCTCATAGCGTGCTCCCCTTCGTGCTCTACGCAGCAATAGCAAACCCGTAACGTGTGAATTAAACACCGGAGATATTTTGGGAGAAAAATCCCGGCACCAAACATCTGTTCCTGAGTTTCCCGTGGCCAGAAGGGATAGGTCAGGCTTAGCTGGAGTCTAAGTGCCTTTTGCATCCTGCTCCTCCGTGCGGCTCTGCACAAGCTCAGTGCTGAGGGGACGGATGAGCTGCGCTCTTCAAATTAAACACCCGCAGGGGCTCTGCCAGGATCCGCGCCCGGGGTTTTGAGCTAAAGCAAACGGCAGGTTCTCGAGCAGACTTTGAGAAGTGAATGGCTTGAGAAGTTAATGGCTTGAGAGCAGCCCTGAGGAGAAGGACTTGGGGGTGCTGGTGGACGAGAAGCTCAACATGAGCCGGCGATGCGCACTTGCAGCCCAGAAAGCCAACCACATCCTGGGCTGCATCACAAGAAGCGTGGCCAGCGGGTCGAGGGAGGGGATTCTGCCCCTCTGCTTTGCTCTGGTGAGACCCCACCTGGAGTACTGCGTCCAGCTCTGGAGCCCTCACCACAAGAAGGACATGGACCTGTTGGAACGGGTCCAGAGGAGGGCCACGAAGATGATGTGAGGGCTGGAGCCCCTCTGCTGTGAGGACAGGCTGAGAGAGTTGGGGTTGTTCAGCCTGGAGAAGAGAAGGCTCCGGGGAGACCTTATAGCGGCATTCCAGTCCCTAAAGGGGGCCTACAGGAGAGATGGGGAAGGACTCTTTATCAGAGAGTGTAGTGATAAGACATGGGGCAACGGCCTCCAATTGAAAGAGGGGAGATTTAGATTGGATATCAGGAAAAAATTCTTTACTGCGAGGGTAGTAAGACACTGGAACCGGTTGCCCAGAGAAGCTGTAGATGCCCCATCCCTGGAGGGGTTCAAGGCCAGGTTGGACGGGGCTTTGAGCAACCTGGTCTGGTGGGAGGTGTCCCTGCCCAGGGCAGGGGATTGGAACTACATGATCTTTAAGGTCCCTTCCAACCCAAACCATTCTGTGAATGTGAAAGTTTCCACCCCAATGTCTGCCTTTACGTTTAAGCTGAAGATGATGTGCAGAAATGGTATGTTACTGTGCACAACAGTCGCCATCAGGAGGAAATAACTACCTGTCCCTACCCAACTACCAGGCTCGGTTTTAATGGAGCCTCTTTGGGGAGGTCAAAAACTCCCCGTCAGAGAGATTATTGCGGAATAAATCAGAGCAGCTCCAAGCAAGCAGCTTTTTTCCATTAGCCAGGGCACAGCTGAGAGATCGGGTATCAGGCACTCCGTCCTGCCTCGCTTGTGAGGGAGGGTGAAGGAAGAGCGCACCGAAGCACGCGTCTGCTCTGGGAAACTGTAGAGGACACGTTTGAAAAAAGAAAAAAAAGAAAAAAGGGTTTTCAGCTCGATTGAAGGGAATGATTTACTGGAAAATGAGCACTGGATGTAAACTACTCTCCCGTCCGCCCTGTCTATAAAGTGATGGTTCACATGCTCATCTTTGGGAAGGTTTTACGAGAATATGTTGCAGCCTGGGCTTTGCTCGCAAGTCCTTCACTGCGGGGATGATCGGCATCCTTTCCTCCCCAAGAAGTTCAGCGGGGGAAGAGGAACAAAAATTCCTCAGTCCCTGGAGAAGCCAGGGCTGTGCTGCACCGTTGGTCCCAGCCCTGCAGTGTCGCGAGCCCCTTTCTGGGGGAGGAACAAGGGGCATCGTGCTCACGTGGATAGATGCCTTTATCTGGGGATGAATTATCCATTTTAAGGGGTCATTTGGGCTGGGATTCAGGAAAGAGCGATTTGCCCCGTCTCTGCCTGGCTGATTGCTGGCAATAATGCTTCTGCCGTGAGGATGCACTTCGCTTTGGGCACAGCCGAGGTGGTCTGGTTGGAGCCGCAAAACTGCTCGCTGCTGCTGAGAGGTGCTGGTTTCTCTGGGAAATCTGGGGTTATGCCCTGGTCCTCGGGAAACGTAACCTAAATTGGAAGAGGAATAAACTGGAAGAACAATAAAAGCGAGGGAACGGAGCGAAGGATAAACAGAGCAAAAACCATGCATAATGCTTCCCTCAGTCTAGGTCTGAAAGACATCTAAATATAACTAATATTGAAAACTTTAATCCCGTCTAGTATAAACAACAACAAAGTAATTTTTTTTTCCTGCCTGGCAGAGAAATAGGAAAAAATTCCTTTCGTATCCCACCAGCAAATTGAGGACAGGATGAAACCCTGCCCCACGCGGTGGTATGGCCCTTCTTAACCTTTTGAGATGCTCGGGGCGGAGGCTGGACATGGCCCCAGTTGAGCTCGGTTTCCCAAGTTCACACCGGTTCAGCTGGGATGCAGCTGGGAACACCCGAGCATCTGCAGAGCTGCTCTTGCCAGCACGGCCTTGAAGGAGCACAAAACCAAATGCACCCTATATCTTTAGTAGACCTTTTTTTACGGCTGCAGCTCAAGCCAGAGTTTTCCCCTTATTGAGGAGCGTGGGGCTGACGAAATTTGTAGCGATAACGTCTGACTGCTCCGATCATCTGTAAGATTTTTAACTGTGTGGTTGCCCATGAGAACAGGAAAGACCCTGCCCCACACTGTTGGTTCGGGGTTAAAATAAAGCGGGGGGATGTGTATTGGTATCTTGAGGAGGGCAGTGGAGGTAGAGCAGGGGACCAGGATGGGCAGCCAAAACAACAGAGGGAACGGAGCCCTCCCAGGAGGGACTGGAAATGTTGGGGCTGCTCAGGCTGGAGGGGATGACGGAGGCTTGCAAAATCGTGATGGCTGCAGGAAAAGCGAATGGGGGAACATTGCTTCCTTGAGGGACGCACGCAGGAGCTGGGGTTGCTGGAGGCGTCCGAGGGGAAGGGCAGCAGAGAGAGGCTGGGGCTCATGGACCACCCAAACCAGCATCTCCTATTGCCATGGGAGACTGAGCATTGGGCAAGGTGGGTCCTTGGGCTGGCAGAGACCAGTAGGGTATTTCCCACGTTGTTAAGCCCTCAAGCTTGAGATGGCTTCTATCTTTTTGAATGCCAAAGGTCTTAGCACTCATTTTCCAAACCTTGATGGTTCTTGTTTTAAAAGCCCACCAAGAAGCCCTGCAAGGTGTTCATGCTACCATGCCATGGCCGGTTAATGTCCCGGTATTATACATGGGGAGGCAGAGATAGAGGCTTCCCCAGGCACTAATTCCCCTGAACAAAGCCTTTCTCTGCGTATGCCTACTGACCCAGCTCACTAATTGTAGTAGGTCATTGACCAACAAAATGCCTCCCAGCCTTCATCCTCTTCCTCACCCTGTGACCCCTGAGGCATTGAGCTGCTTATTCCCAAACTCTCTGCTATGGGGCTGGTCTCTGTGACCCCGGTCAATAACTGTGTGTAGGTCCTGCTCACGCGATCGGTGACTTTGGGTACCAACGTTCAACATGTTGCCCATCTGTAGAGGGTCCAACAGCAGGTCCCCAGGGCTGGGCAGATCCTCAGGGCTGAGCCCGGTTGACTCATCGTAAATGCAGAGGAGAGGGGATGATTTGCAGGGAGGAATTCAGCAGACAGCTAACCCCCAGTAAAGGTTAAACTCCTCATGCGGTGTGGTTAATAAAAACTCCCTTGACAGGCAATGCTTAAAAATGAATCCAATTAGATTGTTGTCCTGGTTTGAGCAACACGGGATTAATTTGTCTTTCGGTAATTTTACTTTTCAGTAAGGTCTCTTCTAATGCTAGGGAAAACCGCATTTTTAGAAGACTTTAGTGTCTGAATTTGTAAAAATACTTACTTTCTAGCCAGCTATGGTATGCAGGTTTCAAGGTCTCACCAGGTGCGGGGACGAGATGGAGCGAGACCCGGGCACTTGACCCAAGCTGGCCAACAGGGTTATTTCATACCATGAATGTCACATCCAATATAAATTAGAAAGTTTTCCGAGGAGTTCTCTCTCTCCCTTGATGGCGGAGGTCCAGAGAACTCCTTGCCCTGATGCCGGAGCCCTGAGCCCTTCCCTTCCTCCCAAAGCCGCAGCGCTCGCAGTGTCCCACATTTGCTGTCCCCTGCTGGGAGTGCACGGCTTCCTGCTGAGGGAATGGGATGAGTATATTCCTGTGTATTTTATATTGGTATCGGGATCAATATTGGCTCTTTACTATTATTAATGTTAATAATTTTGTATCGTTCTATTGAATCTGTTTATATTACAGCCCTCGGGTTTCCTTGTTTTTTCCTGTTTCCCCTTCCCAGGTGGGGAGGGGTCATCGGGTGATAGGGCAATTGTCTAAACGACAATAAATTGTTGTGGGTTCTTGAAACTGCAACAATTGTAAAGACTAAGAGCTAATGTGATACAGCAGAAGTCTGGGGGTGAAGAAGCAGCTCCTTAGCAGGTAAAAATGGGGGTGTAATAATAAGAGTTTCCACCTGAAATCTTTCTCCTCTCATCTCAAAAGTTTTGGCTTTTGCAACAGCCTTCCTCCTCTAAGGCCAAAGGAGCCGCCGGCAGAAGCCTGTGACCTGCTGTGGAGCCAGCTGGGTAAAGAAATCCCTAAAACACGAATGCAGGAATTCAAGGGTCTTCTCGTGTCATCTATTTCTGATGTCCCAGAGATGGCGGTGGGAACGCTACCTTGATATTTCCGGCATATCTGGAGTGGGGAGGAAAGTGTTTAGGAACAGCTGAACTGCTGCTGTAAAATACAGAACATCGTGAATGAATCACGTTTGCAATAGTGCAGATGCTGGCGTGTTAATAATGTTAGAATAAATTTATAACGCGTGTAAACTCCTCATGCCAGCAGGATGAATTCAGGCTTGGAATTAACTACCAGGTAGAGATAAAGAGCCAACAGCCACATGTAGGCTGATCCTTGCTGTGCAATGCACAGTTGTGGCTTTGTTCTGCGGTGGGCTGCATTTCATGTAGGTCCATTGCTTAAAATAGATTTGGCTACTTGGTAGGAGAAAAATTCCCGCTTGCAGGCAAAAAGCTAATAGCAAGCTCCCGGAAATTGGAAAGAAACCTTCCTGGAAGAGTGGAGTAAGTCAGTTTGTACCCCAAAAGCACGCATCCCCTTAGGTCTGGGTCTGAAGGAGCCGCTACTGGGGATGGTTAGAGGCAAGGGGTTTACAGTGGCACGGTTTTGGGGGGACAAAAGGGCAGTAGATGGATGGCAAAGTGGGAGTTTTTCCAAACATGTGGCCAAGATGCTAAGGATAAACAGTGCTAACAAAGCAGTGACTAAACAAAGGATGTCAATATGACCTGATTTCTATCAGTATTCACCAGTATTGTGTCCGTTCCCTGCCATGCAGCCGTGGTTTCCTGTTTATACACCGCTCGCAGAAGAGATGGTCACAACAAGAACTGTAGCAATTGGCGCCTGTAATTTCTCTTATTTCTAGGGCTAAAACCAGTCCCCATTCCTGCAGACATGATGGAGTGGCGGAGCTCTTGCCTCCTGCTGCGATCAAGTACAGGTGATACCCATCAGTTCTGAATCCCAGGTCCCATCATCTCGCCACATCTTGTTAGGCTCTGAAGTCACTCCGCTAATCTAAACAAGGGAGAAAGTGTCATACGCTTACAAGAAAAAAATAGAATAAATTAATTCTCCGTCAGTTTTGTAGCTTCTTGTTTGACATCTGATGACAGGCATCTCTGGAGTCAATCTTAGGAACATATGTACAAAGCTGTTTAAGGGGAAATTCTGCCTTATCATCTATAATAATTTATACTCCCAAAGCTGCTTATCTTGTGCTGACTGGTGGGACCCCTGTGTGCAAGCCGAGCTTCTGTAATTAACCTTCTTCCAGAAGACAGATACTTTCGGTACCTCCTTTGGTGCTCTTGATGGGAGAAAGTTGTATCAGTCAGTCATCGCTCCCCTCTCCCGGCACAGCACGAGGGAATCTGCACAGGTCTTCGAATTCCCTACTGAAAGAAAGCGAAAACCTCACGTAGTTTTGGCAGAGGAGACTTTACAAAAAGAAAGAAGAGAGTCTTTGTGGGATTATGGTGATGCAAAGGCTCTCAGAAACACCCAGCCCAAATCTACGCTACCCCTGCCAAGGTTGGTAGGACTTGTGGGGATGACTGTGAAGGAGTGATGTTGCTTTTAAGGTGTTAGCCCACAAAAACAGCTGCTCTGGATCTGGTAGTTGCTCTGTATTTACTAACCCTCAGCAGAGCCCTTATTGCATGAACCTCTCCAGACCCCACAGCATGACCAGCATGTGCTGCAAGTGTTTAGTGCTGAGAGACGTAATGGGACATGTGGAGGTAGACGCTCCCCAGACCCTTCCCATCTCTGCAGACGATCTGTCTCCTCCACCTGCACATGAGTTGTGCAGTCCCTCCCGGGTGCACCTTCCCTGTGCAAGAATCACCAGGAGTGGGTTATGTGCTTACGGCTCCTCTTTTTGGTTTTAATGTCTGGAAACTGAATGACATAGGTGATGAACCGAAGATGTTACAGAAAGGGAATGGTCGCAAAACTTGCTTTTAAAAAAAATAAGAAGAGATTGTCATATGGGTCCCTTTCTTGAAAATAAGAATTGCCACAAAGTTTGGCAATGCTTTTGTTGCAGCGATGAAGGGCGAAATACAGAAAGATGAATCTATTTTACTTTTAAAAAATTGAGTTATTTGATGAGAACTGCAGTAATATTTTTTTTACATAGTCCATGTTTTGTTTACCTTTGTGTCAATCTAGTGAGGATTTTGACTCTATTTTAGTGGCATATAAAGAATTTCCTGTTTGTTCGTATTTTAAGGAACTTGATGAGTATTTCCATATAAAGAAGAAGGTCTGAAACAGAGGGTTTGTCTCAGGAAGAACAGTTTGCATTTTCCAGGATGCCCTGAGATGATGCTAAGCACTTAACCACAGAGACGTTGGCTTGTGGAAGTGCTGGTGGCCAGACGTGGGGGCAGGCCAAGTGATGCACTCTCTGCTGAAGCATCCACGCTGCTGTTCATCTGAACACCAAAAAATCAAACCTTGTCCCTGCCAAGTGGTTTTAATACGGTGTCATCAATCCATACTGCAAACAATTAGCATTGTGGCATTGCAAGGCGTAGCTTTGACAGGGTCATTTATGAAAGTCTAAGTCCGGAGAGAAGAAAGCAGTAGAGCTGTCAAGCCACCCCAGTTCCTGTTTGTTCCAAAATAAGAGCCAAGGTTATGGCTTGGACAATGGATTAACTAATATGTTGCAGACACAAAAAACTCTGGAAAAATGAGGGAGGGAGAGGTTCCACCTTAAGAATGTCTGATGTGGGGCTGTTGGGCAAAGCAAAAGAAAGGCAGAAGTCAACTTCACCAAGGAAGGCTTTAAAAAATGGAGGAGAGCTTGTAGGAAGGATCTGGGAGAGAAAAGGAGAGCTGGAGGGATGTTCATCCTCAGCCTTGACTGCTTTGAGAGTCACCGGTCCAGGCAGTCAGAAGGTCAAACCAAGTTCAAGAGTTAATGCCTGAACTCTCCCCAAAGTCACTCCTTGTTCTTGCGTATGCCTTGGCTTACGATAATAATTTCAGTTTGCTTTTATGCAGCATAATCACTTTGCTCTGCAGGAGCACGCCTGAAACAACTGCAAAAGTACTGGAGTTCAGGCGTTTCTGGAATGAGGGTTTCTGAATCATCTCGATAATCCCTGAATCCCAAGAAATGCGCTTCAGTTTTGAGGCTCGTTCTGCTTTTGACCCCGGGTAAGGATAATGCTCAAACCCATCCCCGCTCCTGGCCTCTCAAACACCATCGCTGCTGCATTTCTCCTCAACGAGACCAGATGCAGTGGTGGGGACGGGTCTAAAAGCCAGAGCATCGCTATGCGTTAGGCTTGGGTCAGCATCCTTGCAGCCGCAAGGCTGAAGTTCAAAGGTCTCTTTCTTTGTTTGGAATATGCTGTGTTAATTTGTCGAATTTTATCTATTTCTGCTACCCCAGCAGCTGCAGTGGGTGTAAAATACTCTGCCAGCCTTGGGCTGGAAAAGCAACAAAAGCGGAGGCCCCCGCAGCCTTTTTCATGTAAATGTTTGTTCGGGGCGTAATTGTCTCGCAAACCCAACCGAAGGCACTTAAATTGGTTTAAAGGTTTGCAGTTACGTACCTTTGACAGCTCCAGCCATACCGAGCTTGTTCTGGTGTTCTTGGGTCTTGTCACATGGATTTTTACTGTCAAACAGAGCTTTTCTTTTTTGTTTTTTATCGCTTAACATCAGTTAATAGGCTGTTAAGATGAAGTAATTTCCTTTTTATTTTCTTACTTGGTCTCTGCTGATCAGTGTGGGATGAGATCACCTGAATTTCATTTGGGGGGTCAAAGGAAAAATTGGCAACATCTACCAACGGCTTCCCCCCTCCTTTCTCCTTTGAACAGGGAGGGATTTCTGCAGAACAATTAACGTTCATTTGCTAAGTGGTTTTGCAAGCATGTTTACGAGAAATGCAAATACCCCGGGACTATGGTGGGCTTGTTTTCTACCCTTCACCTAACTTTAGCCCCTGATCCTGCAGGTTTTATGTACACGTTTAAGCCTCAGCTCATGCTAAGGCATTTGAAAGATTGCGTGCCTGAAGCTGAACGTATCTGCAAACCTCTCTAAGGTGAAGGTGCTAAGATATAAGAGATCTTAAGCTCTTTGAAAATGCTGTTGTATCACAGCTTAAAAATAGTGGGTATTTAGACCTCGGAAGGTGTCGTGGAAGGGAATTTCAGTTGGAGGTGAGGAGCTTGAAAATACCACTGTCACAGCGGATCTGTGATGTTAGCCTTCCCCTAAGATAACCCAAGGAAGCTGACGCCTCCAGGACTGTATTGTTTCACATCAAACTGTCTGCTGGCAGAGCAAATGCGATAGAAGGGGTGTTGATTTATGAAGTGGTGGCTGAGTTCCCAACCAGAAGCAGCAGAAACTTTTTGCGTTTGAAATATGATGGCTTGAAGGCTTGTGGTCTGCCTGGGGTCCGTAGGAGTGTTGGGTTTCTCAGGCCTTGTGAGAGTCATCCACTTGACTTGGGGACATCAAATGGGGTTTTTTTGCCTCCCCCCAGCTGCCTGTTTTTTGTGTAACTCAGGCACAGAGTGGCAACGAGACCTCTCTCCTTCTGTTGGGCTTTGCGTGAAGTTGGCCAATACATTCAGAAATCATTAAGAGAGGACAGGCAAATGCACATACACTTTCCCTAGGAAATGAAGCTAAAAATGGAATGACTTGTTCCCAACCAATTAATGGACTTCAAAGAACAAAACCCGACTGAGGGCTTGGGCTGTGGAAAAGATTGGCAAAGGATGGTGAAAAGGGCTAAATTTAGCAGGATGGGACAAGCCAACCTGAAGACCCCCTCCCACATCAGGAATATAGACCCTCGGGGCCATTCACTGGGAAAGTCTCTGCTTAATTACAGCCTAATTGCTGCTCTGGGTGCAGTTCTCATGCCTTTTGAAGATATCTTGAGACTGGCCAGTGGAAAACCACTCTAAAAGATGTTTTTTTTTTTAAGATACCGGGCCAAGCCGAAGGAAATATGCCAGGGAGTCGTGGGTATGATTGGAGCCTATCAAGATGCAGGGATGAGGAAACGCGTATCTTGTTCCCTCAAGTGGGAAGAATTAACTGCATGTGAACATGAGTATTGCGAGGCCTGGAAAGTCATGGGGACAGCAGTAGCAAACACAGATAAAATTTAACCCTTCTCCTTTTATCCCTCATACTGCAGAGCAAAAGGACTTCTGCTGCAGGGGTCACCAAGTCAGAGCTGGAATACTGGGGTGGTTTAGGAATGACCTTTTGTAATACTAAAAAGTGTTGTTTGAAAATTAAATATTAGAAGAGTATGACGCAGAAATTAGGATGTAATGCAGAGTTTTAAACTTAGTAGAAATGCAAAACTCATCCAAAGGACCTGGAAGAAATGATAGCTAATAATTAAATAAGGATTATGGTAGATAACTGCTTTAGTAGATCAATGTGCCCAAACAAAGGGGAATATACAGGTGGTGGGTGAATGCATCTTTAGTCAGTCCACAGTCAAGCTTGTGGAGAAAGAGATTCAAAGGGGAGGAATGGCCAGGGCCACCCAAGGGCTGGGACAAGAGGATCCTGCCACGATCATCCAAAGCACTATGTGGCCCCGGCCAGGGCCGAGGATGCCACAGCCGCCACGTGCAAGGCAGTGGCTTGGGCTCCAGAATTGTTGCATTAATAAAATCACCCTTGTTCAAGGTTACAGCAGGAGTTGATTGCTTCTGATTAGGGATTTGTATTCAGTTGTGACATCCTGCAATTTTTATTACCTTTATGGTAATAATTGCAAATAATAAAATGACAAACTATTGTAATTAAACTTTTATGAATTGCAAATCCATTACTTTTAAGTTTATTCATGGTAGGGACAATGATACTGAAAACAATTCATTAAAGCACTTGATATGTAAATTGTGGAGTAGAGCATTAATATTAGGCAGCTCGTGTATTCACTTGCTGCACAGCAGCAGAGAATTTGTTTAAGGAAAGGCAGCTCCCCTGGACGATTTTAACTGCTTACTGTAGGGAGCAGAGAAATACCGGATACTCTTCAGATGAAATTATTCCCAAAGTCAGGTTCTGCATCCTTTAAAGCAAAATGCTAAGCAAGCAAAAAAGAGAAATCCCTGCCCGGGCTTGCTACTGTGCGTGGCTAATCACTTTAGCAGCCGGTGGGAGACGTGGCAATCCTGTAGAGAGGTGGGGAGGAGAGCAGCCTCCTTCTCCCAGTCCGCTTGTTTTGCCTCTGATGGGTGACCCTACGTATGCAGGGCTCAGGGAGAGGGTCAGCATCGCTCTTGTAACATCAGCAAAGCAACGCGCCCTTCGCTTCGGCTATAAACACCTCCCTGACTCCCCCAAAACCACTAACTTTGTATTCCACCCACCCGGGGCTTCTCTGGCAGGGCGGCAAACCTCTCATCCCCACTCTCTAAACTGAAATAATCTCATTTGCGATGGTCTATTTGTCTTCAGCTTTTGCTGACATAACTCAATGTAACGAGCCGGGCTGGACTCTGCTTCACCTGGATAACCTGAACACAGATCGCTGCATGTCACCACAGCAAAAAATGGTCCGTGTCGGGTACACGATGCTAATCGCACTCCCGTATCATGCCATTCACACTCAGAAAGCCTCATCCTTGGCCCTAGAGGAGCATCTTCTGCAGCAAAAGTGCCCGATGCAACATCTCCAGGGTGGCTCCTTATCCGCAGGCAATGGGGACGCGCTGTTGCTGCTGGGTGAGGCCGCGTGCTGCAGTCAAACGACACACGCATATTTTATTTGCCTTCCCTGTTCCATGGGAATGGGTTGCAGTTGGAAGACGGAAAAGGAAAAGGCTTGAGAAATGCCCAGAAAAATGCCCAGGGACGGTCAGCCCTGGAAGGCGCAGGCTGCACGATGCAAAGCATGTGGGAGGGATGTGACTCCGGTGAGAGCATCCTTCCCCAGAAGGGCTTTTTTTCCACCGTCTCTCCTATTTAGCAGCTTTGACCGCCTCCTTCCAACATCCTGGGGTGTGCTGGCCCGGTGGTGGTCAGGCCAAAGCTTTTTTTTTTTTTTTTTTTCCCCCCTCTAATGCTATTTTCAGGTGGAGGCATCAGTGCCGTGTTGGGAAGCACAAAATAACATTTGCCTTCTGCTAAAGGGAGCTGGCGTTTTACCAGAGCACCCGCCGTGCTGCCAGTTGCCTGCAACCCACATGTAATTTTATCTCAGTTTTGCGAGCTAGGGCAAGAAGCAGCTTTTTTGTCGGGGCGGGGGGGGGGGAAGGCAGGAATAAAGGGGAGACGTGATCAGACAGAAAGGCACCTCCAGCTCGGACAAGGAGAGCCTAAAGCAGGGAGGCACACCCAAGGTTAATAACATGTTGCTCCACCAGCTTCTATCTAATCTTGGAAAACGTCCTCTGCTGCAAAGAAAAATGGGAAAGTGATTATGTGACTTGAAATAAGGTCTTGCTCTACTGTCTAGACAGCTTTAAAAAACATCAAGCTAGGGTGTTCCTATTTATGAAAAATGCAGCTGTACTGCCTTCTGCGAGCAGGAGAAGCAAGCGGTGCACTTGAGGTCATTTGGCTGCAATGCGCTCGCTGAGCCTGTCCATGGGAATTTAGTCCTCTCTCTTTCTTTCTTTATTTGTTTTATTCTTCGTGCAGCATGGCTTCTGCTTCCAACCTGCCATCTCCAGCCCTCTTGGCCGCTGGGTTTCGTCCCCGGGGAGGCCAAGGGGGGCTGCCTGCCCCAGGACAGCCTGCGGAACGAGCATCCCCGTGAACGCCCGCAAGGCAGGATGGCTGCTGGGTGCTAAGCTGGGCTTTTTTGTTACCATAATATTGCAGTAGGGATGACTGCCTGGAGGAAAAACTGCAGGCAGCCTCCAGGTCCTTAATAGAGTCTCTTATAGACTCTCTCTTAAATTGGAAGAATTTAATTTGCCCTAGATGCAGCCTTGGCAATTCCCTTCTCCTTTTTTTTTTTCTTTCTGCCATAGTAAATTATTGATAGGGTTCGACTTCTTTTTTTTTTTTTTTTTTTCTGGTGGGATCTAGGCAGGTGGAATCTGATGCCCAAATCGGCTGGGCAGGATTTTCGGCAGTGCCCAGCACCAGCAGGAGCCCTGCTGCTCGGCATCCCCTGCGGATCAGACCCAACACTGCTAAGGTTCAACCCTGGATGGTCTGAAAAAAAACCCTATCGATCATGGGGCTGCGTCCTACAAAAAGGAGAAATGGGTCAGCAGATATGTTAATCCCAGCTTGATCTAAAGTCTTCGGGACAGGTGGCAACCTTCATTTAATGGAACAATGAGATCATTAGGAATTCGTAATGAACTGTACCGCAGCCATGAAAGTAGGTCACCCTTACCCCAGGAACACTTCAAAATGAGTCTGTCCCCATTCATGTGCAGCAGCAGAGATGGCCGGGGGCAGACTGACAGCTCTATCTTGGGATTCACTAACCAGACGATTTTAAGAACAAAAAGGGGCAAATGCTACGGACATCAAATGAGTTATATTATCCCAAGTAATAAGAAGACTTCAAAAACGGGCTGATTCGGTTTCAGGTGTCAAGGCTCACTGGTGACAGGCTGAAGCCCTGCTGCCCTGGATGAGCTAGGAGCGTGGTCAGTTTGGGAAGAACTAGAGTCCCAGGTCAGGGATGGTAGCCACCCAGGAGGAAAAGGGAAGACAACCTTCTCTGGTCCCCAAGGGAACCTTTGTCCGCCTCTGGTCGTCGCATAGGTAATGCTATATCCACGTCCTGAGAGCCTCCCAAAAGGTCCTCACTGCAGCATTCTCCAGCCAGAGATGGTACCTTCATCACTGAGCTTGAGCATTTCAGATGCTTTTTCCGCTGCCTTCCGGGCTGACATTTGGGTGTTCTGGTGTTGGTGTGATGCCGCTTCTGTGATGGCCCAGACACAAGGATAAAAAGAAATGACCCCATAGCCCTTCTGTTATGATGTCCAGCCCACTGGACATCATCACAGAGCTGGCTGATAACTGTCAGAGTTACAGAAAACAGGGTGTCCTCTGCCCAGGGCACCCAGAGCAGCATTTCAATCCTGCCCAAGGTCCCAGCCCTTGCAAGTCAAATATGCTGCATGTCAGTAAACCATCTATGAAATTTTTCCTTCTCCCAGTGACCCCTGTGGAGGAAAACCAAATGCTTGTGATAGGGCTATGAGTTTGAAAAGCTTCTTTTCCTCCCTCCACCTCCTTTTGCTCCTGAATCTTGATATTCCTACATTCCTAATGTAACTTCATTAGCCGCCAGGCAAGGAGTCTGCTGCTCTGCAGAAGGGGAACAGGCAGGCTGGCGTGTTGGGAGGAGAGAGGTTTGCTCAGCTCGTGAAAGCCCCAGGGTTGAAGATTGGAAAGGTTAAGAAAATATTGTGCTAAAGATGCAATAAGCGGTAGTGGGGTTTGGAGGGTTATTTAATTATTATTTTTTTAAAAAAATGGGTATTCAAAGCAAGCATTTTCTAAATATTTATACACAAGAAACCGTGCTAAAATAACACTTGGGGGCTGGTTTGAACTCCTCTAGGAAACTGAGGTGGTGCACAGTCACCATGTGTGACTCGTGTATTGCCACTGAGGATCCACAGGTTGCGTTGCAGGAACGGGGTTCAGCCGTTGTCCATGTTAATTACAGCTTTTGCCGTTGCACCACGGTGGTCGTGTGATGCCAGGTGGTGGTGGGTGCTTGAATGACCGGCCTCCCACAGTGATGTCCGACATGCCCTGGGCATCTGGAGGGCTGCTTGCCCCGACATGCCCAACCCACCGTTGCTTCCCAGCACGGACCTTTAGGCAAGGCTCTGTGCAATGTGCTGGGCCACCCTGAACATGTGGCAAAACTCCCTTTTTTCCACGCACCACAACACTGCCAGCTCACACCCAGCACCAGAACAGAGCGGGGAGTGGAGTTGGCAAGTGCCTGCATTAGTAACCATTGTTTTTATGGGAGAGGGGAGCTCTCACACACCCCCTAATTAAGGAAAGAGCAGCCCATTTCCCCCCCTAATTGTTTTTTCAGATTCACCCTTTCCGCTGTAGCTTGTCTACACCTGAGATGTTAATCCCATAAATTTAGCAGAAGGCCCCATAGTCTTGACTTGCAGCCCCACGAGAGGCTATTTAAGACCCAGCCCATCCCACTGAAAACTGTCATCATTCCCTGCAAGCGCATCAGGGGACCAGGCATGCCATGACTGGCCACCACGCCAAAGAGCAGGTCTCCTTTTGTCCCCCTGCACCAAGTAATGCTCTACAAACCCTCCCTTCCCTCCCCAGCTGGAGGTGGTTGCCCATGTCCTTTCCTTTTGGGCACAGGCGTCCATAGTCTTTGCTAGCACACGGAGCTTCAGCAGTTGGGAGTGGAGGTTTTCACTTCGATTTTTCCATGCCTTTCCTCTTCTGCACAGAGCTCCAGGTTTTTTTTTTCCATACGTGCTCTGGCGTTGCCTGAGTTGCTTCACGAGGACTTTCTGCTCACACCCTGCCAGATAGAGTCTGGAGACCATTTGCTGGAGGAATGGGAAAGAAACAAGAAAATGCTTGAGGTCATCTCCTCCCTCACCACCTCCCTGCAAAAAACAGCTCTGGAGGATGACCTTGCAGAGGACTGTAAAGATCTGTGGTCCTGGTAGGTCTTGGTGAGAAGGTAAGCAGAGGGGTGGCACTGGTGGCACACTCAGTGCAGCCAGCCACGTTCCCCCATCTCAAGTGAGCTGGCTTTGGAGGCAAAAGGGGCACTGGGTGGGGCAATGTTCTGGGGAGACATATGGGGATGAAAAGGAAAATGAACTTGGTAACTGTTAAAAGAGAGTTGCAATGAGAGTAAAGCAATTCCCCTCATTAGAACAGGCTGATTTCTTTGTGTTTTGGGGTAAAAGGCATCCTAAATGGGTATCTGTGCCATGGTTCCTGTGCAGCTGAGTTACTAAAACAAAAAAGTTGTTCTTTTGGAGAAAACTAAAGAAGTTACCATTGACCAAGGCAGGAAGACTGCCCCGTGATAATGCCAGTCCCTTGGCCCCCATCCTTCCTGTCACGGTTTTGAGAACTTAGATAAAATGTAATATCCATCATGCTACGTAATGCAAACATTACATCATGCCAGGCAGCTGATAAGAAATCACCTCTTACTTCTAATGAGAAAACTTGACATAACCTTAAAGAGCATGCAGGAAAAAGGGAAACATTTCAAAGAGTGCCTGCAATGGAACTTTTTTGGTACTTGAAAAGGCACAAACCAAGTGTGGTTCATGTCAGCAAATGTTTGCAGCTTCCTTTTAAAAAAAAAAAAAAGAAAAAGTGTAACAACTGTAAAAATTAAAGCGAAAGATAAAATCTTTCTGCAAAGGTACAATGACTCAAAGAGCAGTTTGGTCTTGAAAAAAGTTTTCATCTACTTTACCAGGAAAGCAAGAGTAAAGTTTTGGGGTTTTTCCCCTCGTAATTTAGCTTTAAATATCCAGAGTGATCAAAAGCAGCAAGCCCTCAGTAGGGTTTCACCTAGTTCAAGGAGGGCCAGTGACAGTGCAGTGGTTCTCAATGTCCAGCCAGATATGCGGATCCTGATGTTTGATGGACTTGAATTGGCCACTACCTGTGCTTCAAGGCGCCCACTGGGTTCTTTCCCACTGTTCTCAACAAGCTGTGCACCCAGCTGGAAGGATGGAACTGTTGGGTTATTTAGAGATCTCCTCTTGATGTTCCAATGTCTAAATAGAGATTTTTATTGGAAGGGGAGAATTGGAATGCCGTCTCCGGCACCGGAGCGCCATGGTTTCGTGGGAGCTCTCCAAGGTCTGCCTGGAGACGCTGCGTCCAACCTTTGACCACCTCCTGGAATCATAGAATGGTTTGGGTTGAAAGGGACCTTTAAAGGTCATCTAGTCCAACCATGAGGTTGGACTTGATCATGAGGTCTGAGACCCTCACAAGTGCCTCTCGAACACGGTGAAGAGCTTATAGCTAAAAGCAGTAGAATGGTGCCAGTGTGCTATTCTTAGCTTTAAAAATGTTTGTTTAAAAACAAATAAAACTGGAGGATATTTTTACCAATATGATAAATACACAGCGTTGATCCCTTGTGCCTTTCTGCGAGAGTCTTCAGAAGCATCTGATTGTTGTCCTATTCTGGTAACACAGTCTCATGGTAATAAACTTTACACCTCCAGGGAGACAAACAGATTGTGGTGGCCCACGTGGTGGATCGAATCACACCCTGCTAAAAACCTCCTGTGTGGTCCTCAGGAGAAACGTCCTACCTTCCCCGTGCTTTCTCCACCCGGACAGCCAAATTATTGTTGCTTCATTTTCAGCGAGGGTCAATGAGACACACAGAGGAGACAAGCTGCTGTTCCACAGCTTTGCCCCTCATGGTGGTTGGAAAGATGATTAAAAAACCCCAGTTGTACAAAGCTTGAGTAAGATGGGAAGAGATTTATAACAGACAACGCTGATAATGTGTAGCGCTAAAGCTACCTCCAAAACACACAAATAGGAGGGTAACTCTGCTTATTTATCTCATGTGAAATTGGCAGGTTCTTAATATTGTTGCTGAAGTGTGCTTCCTCTTTGCATGCACGCAGAGACTTTGAGCGATGCTATCTTACCTTCTTTTGCATTCTGGCAGTCCTCCTGCTAACTCAGCCCCTTTATAAAGATAAAAATTGGCAGCAGACTCCAACAGCTAGTATGCCGGTGTGGTAAGAGTGGGGGGTCGGGGCTGTATTTAACCCCTGCAATCACTTGGACTCTATCCTCTGACTTGAAAGGGTTTTGGGCTATGCCCATTTTCCTTGCTCTAAATGGTTTCCTATCGTCCATCTCAGTCATTTATTCTAATGTTAATCTTGAGTAAAACCCTCTGTTGATGGGGAGCACTGTAGGAGGTGTTGGCAGAGCTGAAGCTAGCATTCACTGGAGAGATGGATGTAGTGGACCACCTGGGTAGGTGGCCAAGCCAAACTGGAAATTCCTTGGTTCCTTTGCAAGAAAAGGAGAAAGACAAAAACCTTTCCTTCAAGTAAGTCACTCAAAACTTTCTGTGCAACCTGGAGTAAACCATTTTCCTTTCATGGTAGGGTCAGTTAGTCCTTTTGTGTTTTATTTTAATAGTATTTCAGTTTGGGAAGAAAAAAGACTTTTGAAAAAATAACCAACAGTGTTTCCACTTCATGAAGAATGTGTTTCCCTTTATAACAAACAAGTGGTTGACAATCTCAACTCAAATGCACAAATAGATTCCATCTCCAAAGTAGACTTTTCCAGCAAAGTTACCATTTTCCAAAAATAACTTGTCTTATGCCTTATTTTTTACATATGCTATACATTTCGGAAGCCAGCTTCTCCAATAGCCTCTAGATTTCATCAGATATTGAGCAGTGTACTATACATTCTGGCAGTAGAGCACAGTTATATTT
This sequence comes from Larus michahellis, assembly GCF_964199755.1. Taxonomy (NCBI): domain Eukaryota; kingdom Metazoa; phylum Chordata; class Aves; order Charadriiformes; family Laridae; genus Larus; species Larus michahellis. The sequence continues at coordinate 18,124,376 of NC_133902.1, forward strand.
CTGCACAGATAGCAATGAGATTTATTATAAATTCATAATTTATAGGACAGACAGATAGGGCATTTTGTGGTTCTGTTCAACAATTTTTATGTCAATGGGAATTCTTCCTCCATGGGCATTCTGGATGAAAACCTTAAAAAATGTATTTAAAAAAAAAAGTATTTTAAAATGTTAACATCTGGGAACATGTAGTCAAATCTAGCTTAGATGCATGTTTTATTAACCAGATGGTAACATCTTATTTACATTTCCCATATAAAACCATCTGTGCTTGAACTGAGGAGATGCTGTCTCTTGCTACAGTTGGGAGTTTGGCTGCAGGGGGTGTAGCGTCGCTTTTGTTAGCATCCAATTTTCCCCTCTTGTCAGAGCTGAATGTGTAACACTAGTTTTATTTAACCTTGTTTTAATTAGAGGGTTACAAAACTACAATTGGCTCTTTCTGCATCAGTTAGCTGGCACTCTGGATTTTGCTGCCTTTAAACAAAATTGAAATCTCTTGCCTTGTTTTCCCTTGATATTGAACTTGCAGTCTGCCTCCTCTATTTTCATCCCATGGTTCCTGCATGTGGCCTTCTCCACCACTAAATAATTCCTCTGCAGTGTGAAATCCTGCCTCCACTGGAGTCAATGAAAGCCTTGACATCAGCTTCGACAGGTCAGGATTTCTCCCTGGGTGTTTATTTTCTTTAAGCGCTCATAGCCTGTTAGTCTGTCCAGCCCTTCCTTGAGCCAAGTTCAACACCTCCGTCTCCACCGTCTCTGTCGCTCTTCTACAAACTCCCTCCAGATTATAGTGTTGGGTGCCCAGAAAGGACTGTCCTATTTCAGGTGTCGTCTAACCGGTGACGTCATGGAAATACAATTTTTTTTTTGCTATTGTCTTCTCTAGCCTTTTTTTTTTTTCCTCTTTTTTTCCTTGTTTGCTAGTATATTGTGTTGCATTTTCATGTTATTAATAGAGATGTAAAAAACTATCAGACCTAACACTGACCTCCCAATGGAATCCCCCAGCTCTGCCAACAGTATACTCCGCTGGTTGCCTTTTTGCTTTTTCTCTCATCTAGCTCTTAGCCTTCATGGACCGTTCCCATCCAAGCCAATTTGAATTAATCTTGTGTGATATGAAGAGACACCATACTGAAGGCTTCATCGTGGTAAAAATCAGATGCATGTGGGAACCAGATGTTGTCTTGTATGAAAATTTTCGTAATTTGAAAAGGAATTTGAAGGAAAATTTGTTTCCCTTCCCTGTCAAAACGGACTATCAAATCTGCCCACAAAGTGATTTTTTTTTAATGCGAAAAAAAATCATTCACTGATAAAACTGAATTGATTTTTTTTCTGTTAATTTGAATTATGTAGGCTTATGCAAAACTTAAATGAAAAAGACAAAATACTTGGATAAAAATCAAGCCTGTAAACTCCGATAAAATCAATCAGTACTGACACAATGCTCTCAAAAAGCAAGGTAGCTCCACAGATCATCATTTCCCGGTAGAAAACTTTCAGAAGAGAACAGTATTGACTGTCACTGGTAGCCTACGATATGTCATTTCTTCCCCCAACCCAACCTCTCATTTCCTAGAAAAACCACGTTTGTAGAGTTGTGTAGCATTTCCCATCTTAAGGATTTTGTTCTTTTCAAATCTACGATAGGAAATACGAGTACCTTCAGGAAGTGTCCAAACCGGGCTACAACTGTCCAATGTTCAAGCATGGAGCAGGCTTCCTTGGGGCTTTCCCAGCTCACAGACTTTATTTGTATTTCGGGATAATTCAAGATTTTCTGTGGCTTGCATGAAGAGGGTAGTGCTGGGAATCTCAGTCGGGGGTCAAAGCAGCCAGTTTGCTTTGGCAAGCGTGGTGTGAGCGTAGTTAGATGAGCGGCTGACCACCGCCTTCGCTCCACGTATGGACAGTACCGGCCATTTACCTTGGGTGATGGCCAGCAGTTCCTGCTAGACTCATGTTACAGGGCCATATTTGAGCTCATCTCTGTCATCCCAGGCATCCAGATGTGTGAGAGACGCACACACGCACCACGCTACAGATGCTGTATATTGGCTGCAGCTGAGATAAATATTATTTCTGTATCACGATGAGAATGAAATAATATCTCTGGAGGATTTGGAAGAGAGATGGAGGAGACTCAGTTTGTCATGGCCTGCCCTTGGAGTTCTTTTTTGTTTCCTGAAAACAGGAGGAGAAAACCTAGCCTGCTAATGAAGGGGATTTCGACTCTCACTCAGATCCTGGTCAGGAAAACAGAGCACATTGTTTGTGATGGCAGTCTCCATCAAAACGGCTCAGGGGCCAAGTTAAGGGTAAGGAGGAAATTCAGCCTCTCCAAAGATGAAAGGTCTGTATGCATTCTTCCCTTGCCTCTGCCGGTTCCCATGCATGCCTTGCTCTGCTTGCTGCGGCCACTTTGTCTGCAAGGCAAGGAGAGGCTCCAGGGCTGGTCACCATCAGTGGTTCAGTGCTGAGCTTTGTTCTGGAGACCAAGTCATATGAGGAGAGGCCGAGGGAGCTGGGCATGTTTAGCTTGGAGAAGAGGAGGCTGAGGGGAGACATCATTGCCCTCTACAACTACCTGAAAGGAGGTTGTAGAGAGGTGGGTGTTGGCCTCTTCTCCCAGTCGAATAATGGCAGGACCAGAGGAAATGGTCTGAAGTTGGGGCAGGGGAGGTTTAGTTTAGATATTAAGAAGAATGACTTTACTGAAAGAGTGGTCAGGCACTGGAACAGCCTGCCCAGGGAGGTGGTTGAGCCACCATCCCTAGAGGTATTTAAGAAACGTCTAGATGTGGCACTTCAGGGCATGCTCTAGTGGCAGAGATTGTAGGTTGTTTGATTGGACTCGATGATCTCAAAGGTCCTTTCCAACCATGAAGATTCTATGATTCTATGATCACCGATTACAAAATGTCCTTTAGTGGACATGGTGGCTGGGTGCATGTTTGGGTGACCGCTCCCAAGAAGACCGAACATGGGGGGTGACATGGCTAAGTGAGATGTGAGCCCAGAGAGACGTGAGGCAGCTGGTCTGGGGCAGTGGTGACCGCAGGGCTGCTCCGAGGAGTGGTTTCATGGGGCGGATGGAGAATGAGAAGGTAAATTGGAGCCGCCACAGCAGACTTCAGGAGAGCTGGGCTCAGATCAGCGTTGCAGCCTGGGCACCTTTGCAGACCTTGAAAGGAAAGCGATAGGAGCACAGCCGTGATGCTTTAATTCAGCCAACATGTGGAACCCCTACTTTAGTGACCAAAAAGCCTGTAACATACGTGGTGCAAACTCTTGTTCCCTCCGCTAGCAAGCATAAGCCAGGGTGAGCACACAACCATGTCACAGTCACTTTTTCTGGCCAAGTGGCTGCCTCTGTGTCTCTCTGCTGCAGTGGTCCCTTTTGACAGAGGGATCCCCAAATGGCTTAAGCTCTGGGGAAGAGCGAGGGAAGCAGGCAGGGATGCTGTTTCTCAGCAGCCGGCTTAAGACACGCTGCTCCAGCACTTGAAGCTCGCATGGCTCCCTGTCAGCTCCACGGCCCTGAATTACCTGTCTCCCCACCCTGCAACCTTTGAAAAGCATCCCAGCATTATCCCCTCGGGGTGACATGGGACCGCAGCCACCCCGGGCGCGTACAGGAGAGGCAAGTCGCTACCTGCACACCAAAGCTCGCTCTTGAATCCCACCCAGCTGCTAATCCCCCCAGCTCCGAGCCAGGATGACGTTGCCCTTCTCTCACCCTTTACTTCCCTTGGCTGTCAGGATGGCTGCCTGCTCTCCTTCCCTGAGCTTACAGCCGCTCAGACGCAGTTTACGCAGAGCCTGACACTGGGGGTCCTCAGCCTGGAGGGAAGAGCAGGAAAATACAGGCTAATTTAATTGGTAAAAACCCCTCCATAAATTAAAAGTTCAGGCTCTCAGCTCATGTTTTTAAATTTAAGCACATCTGGAAAGGCTCTCCCTCTAGTAGGAGAACTGCAATAATGCCAAAATTCTATTCAAGGGGGGGAAAAAAAGGGAAGACGTAGCGAGAGCGTGAGGTGGGTTTTGGTCTCTGTCTTGCCTTGCACCTGGCATCGCGTGATGTGGAACCACACCACGGGAAGACGATGCCACTGGCTCCCCATCGCTGATGTGGGATTGTCTGTCACCCCCGGGCTCCGCGTGCCCCCAGCTCTGCCCCACGCACAGCGTGCACATGATGCACTGCCTGGGGCATCCCAGCCCCATGGTCGCAGGCAAGACAACGTGTCATAGCGTAGATGGCGAGGGGTTCATCCCCACTGCGATGACAACGTGCTGGCGGGCTCCTTTCCGCTCCCCTTCCTTCGTGTAAGCGTAATAAATTACGTGCGACATCCCACACCGGGCTTGTAAATAGGGTTTTCTGAAAAAGAGAGGGAGGTTTCCCGTGCAGCAAAGGCAGCCAGGGTGGAGGGGTGGGTGTTTTGTGGTTCCCTCCCCCCCGCCCAGCCAGATGCGCTCTTCTCCTCTTTCCAATGTGTCCCTTCTGTGTTAAGTTACCCAGGATGAGTAATGCTACTCCTCACCGACATCTTTCAAAAAAAAAAAAAAAAAAAAAAAAGAGAGAGAGAGGAAAAAAATGCACAGGGGAGGCTTTTCCATACCATTTCCCAGGAGCGACAGCTTTGTGTTTTGGGGAGGAAACAATTCTTTGGAGACTTTCCCTGCCAGCAAGATAATGTTTCTGTGACAAGCTGGCAAAGCTCAATGTGCCGTGTACTCGCGCAGGTGGACAAGCGATGCTCGGTGCGACCCTCTCCCTGCCCTCAGCCTCCCAGCCCCTCTCGTTTGATGGCTCGCTGTAGTTTCTTCAATGGCAAATAGTCTGTTTTTCAATTCTCTTATTTGAAAATTTGCACAAGTTTTGAAAGAGCTTGAAAATCGGTTTCAAAACTGTGCTGGAAAACCCCCTTTTGGGCAGATCTGTTTCCCAGCTTGCTCACTATAATTAATAATCAGCACTTTGCTAGCCCTGATCATCTTGAAATCTCAGGCAGTTTGAGATACCACATTTTAGCAAAAGGCTGAACTGGAAATGGAAGCAGCTGGGCACTTCCCATCAAAATGCTGCTGGAAAATTTTCGCTATCATAATTTTCTGCCTGTAAATGTTGTTTTTTCCTTTTTTAGGTCCCATACCCCTTTCTGTTTCAAAGGGGCTGGTAGTACGGTCTCTCATCCTCAAAGTGAACATCTCAAGGGCCGGAAGGCTGAAAAGTCCTTCCCTGAACTGTGAGGGCATCCTGGCTCGGGAATTGCCCGCAGGTGACGGGATTTTCACCACGTCCATCAGTCGACATTGAAAATCAAATGCGGAAAAGACATAAGACAGCAGCAGGCAGGACTCGGTGTCCCAAAATCCAGCACCCTCCCACCTGTGTTTGACCCCGTTACCTGCCAGGCTTTTGCCACTGGATTTTATGGGGCTGGAGGTTGTGGCCATGGCTGCGGCGGGCAGGGTCTTGGCGGGCTGCCGTGATGTCCCACCCCACAGAAACCAGCGGAGCCACCCCAGTCAGGTCCCCCCCAGCTCTGAGATCATCTGTTTTGCTGGCGTCCAAAGCTGACTCAGTGCGAACACGTGCTGCCTCTTGGCCTTATTTATTACTGTTACATGACATCCAAAATAAACAGCGCCTGAGGTCCTTCTACCCCTTACCCTGCGCGAGGCTTCAAATGGGAGCCGGGCTTGTGCTGGGGGGCCCTGTGCTCCCCAGGCTCTGTGGAGGATGATAAATCACCTGGCACGGGCGATGACTTTCAGCCGAGCCCTAACCTGTTTAGTCTAACGGGCAAAGCGAACCGAAACGAAAGGCTGGTTGGCAGCTCCCCTTTAAACACTGCGACCCAGGCATCCCCTGTCCTCCTCCAGAAATAAACCACAGTTCGAAGGAGCTGGCGTCACGGCAGCTGGGATATTCGACTAGAGGACGGCGGGTGTTTCTAGCCATCCCTCACCCCTCTTAAAACACAGAAGGGGAGGAGCGGAGAAGCCGCCAGAAGTGGGTGGGTGCAGGGCAGGGCTGGCCTGGTGGCGGTGGGTGCAGGGGGACGGAGGGGAGGCAGGAGCAGGAAAAATGGTGGGATCATGACTCCAGTTTGCTGGGTTTATGTCGTGAATCTGTCCCAAAGGGCAGCTTGATAGACCTCATTTATGGCTATTCCTGCCCTACATAATGGCTAAGAAGTGGTGCCACTTTCAGTTTGTATGTCTTTCGCTGACATGTATATTTAGCACCCATTAAGCACTTACCTTGGGCTAATAACTCAACTTTTGCTCCAAACTCCAAATTTCCTTGTTTCCGTGAGTTCTTGGGGCCAAAGAGTCCGTGCCTGACAGATTCGTTTCAGCTTTGTCTGAAGGTTCGCTATAGCCTTTTCGTTTATTTGAACAATATTTTCCATGTTTTTTTTTTCAAAAGATTAGCCACAGTGAAACCATCTCATTGCTTTAAACCTGTGAACGACTCTTACCCTTTTCAGGTAAAAGCAAATTCAGAACACTGGGTGCTTTTTACAAGAAAAAATAATAATAATAATAATTCATTACATCTAGGTGCTTTAGCCAAGCTGACTGCAATTAACATTGCTGTTTCTGTCCAAATTCTTTCTTGCTCTGTTTTCTAGGTGCTTTCATTGTTTTGTTCTAGATTCAATGGCCTGATGGTTTATTTTCCATCTGTTTAACCTTTGTCAGCACACGAATTCCCACAACTGACAGTGCCTGGAGTGCGTAGTCCTTGTGCAATATCTTTTTGTTGTTGCTGCTTTCACTCAAGTGCATTTAAGCACACGCTTAAACCTGACTTCAGTGCGATCTAAGCCTCTGTGTCAAATACACGTAGGCAGTATTAGGGCTGTTTCCTGCAACAGCACCTGAGACAGGACGGGTTATGAGCGTGGCGCGGTGGTGGTGGGGAATACCCAGGCATCCGTCTTCACCTCTGCTTTGCCAGGTTTTCCTGCCTACGCCGAAACCGAAATCAATGCAACGAGTCTGCGCAAATGCAGAGTGAACCGCTGGGGTTTTCCCCCGTAAACGGAAACTGAACTCGAAAGGGGATCGCGGCCAAAACAACCCGCTTTGCCGCTGAACCTAAACCAGAACGAGCCTTTGGAGCACGGTAGTTAAAAAAGAGTTTAAGTTGCTTTGCAGTGCCCGGATCTGGTGCAGTCCCTGGATCTCCTTGGGTGGGCAGACATGGAGCTCGTGACGTGTAGCGTCCCCAGGATCAGAGCTGGCATCTCCCCCTCTTGGCTGCTGGGCAGGTGCCACCAGGCCATTTGGGCAGGGACCTGCCTGGGCTCTGTCAAAGTTTCATCATCCCACCTTGGGAGAATGTTTTGATTTCAGCCGGCCAGCAAATTTCTCCAGGAAGTGCTTCGCTGTTGGGTTTAGTGCTTGGTGGATTTTTTGTTTCATGTTATTATTTCTGCGGCTCAGCTGTAGAACAAGGGATGTTGCACATGTATGAGAAATCCTCCGCGGACAGCAGGAAAACAATGAGCAGCCCAGGCTGAGTAGGAAGTGGATGGAAACCCAACCCAGAAAAATGAGAAGTGAAGCATTCAGCCTTGGCTTGACTCTGTGCCCAGCGATGCTGATGATAGTTGGGCTGACACCCATTGCAGCAGGCTTAGGGCAGTCCTGGGACCTCCTGAGAAATCCAGTCCTAGAGCAAAGCAGGGTTTATTCAAGCCCTTCCCCCCTCCCACACACTTTTTTTCCATTAAACCCCATTTTTTTCCAGGGAAATTCCACTCGTATGTCACATAACTCCCATTTAAAATAGCTGTGCCGGTGCCTCCAACTGAGGGCTTCTCATCCAGTTGAAAGGCTTTGGCCACTTTTCCTGGGATCTCAGTGGCACACAAGAACATCCCAAAAGCATGGGAACTCTTCAAATCTGCAGATGCAATAAAAATAACAAAAATATTTATTTTATTTTTTTGACTTGTCTGTGCAGCAGTGGAACAAAACACAGCGCCAGAGCAAGCGAAGGAAGAGGGGGGAAGATTTATCCTTCTGGCTTAGGTTATTGCCCTAAGCGGATAGGAAGAGCCGGCACAGGGGAGGGGAAAAGCTGGAAGCAAAAATCCCCGACCTCTGGGACTGGAGGCACTCGGAATCAGCCCACTGGGCTGCTCGGCTGCAAAGCTCACCCCCAGGCTGAACGAACATTGCTTCCACTGAGATCCTGGCTGAGGAGCGTGTTTTTGAGTCATGTCGTGCTAATTTGTGGTTTTCAGGAGAAACCGTTGGAAAAGAGAGTAGCATCCTGAATCCGAGCCGAACTTGCTAATTTTGGCTGGTGTTCCTTTTCTGGATTCCAATTGCAGTTACATTTTTGGTATTTTTGCTTAAAAACACGGAAACTCAAGAATAAGAAAAAACTGAATTAGATTATGAAGATTTCCATTCACTACTATGACTGAATATAACTGAGTTTTGCAGATGCAAAACTGCCCCCTCCGCCTTTCTTTATTTCTTGATGAATGCTGAATTATGTTTCACAGTGCTACTGAGTCGAAGAGTAAAAATCAAACTGGAGCATCGGGCACCTCAAAACTTGAGTTTAGTAAAATTAAGCCCGTGACTAGTTTCGCATTTTGCGTGTTCCAAACCAACCTCTACCTGAGGTCAGCTGCCTCCTCATAGGAGAAACCCCAGCATTTTTGAACTCACTTTACATTGGCACGGGGCAGGAAAATATTATTTCTGATTTTTTTGGTGCTCATACGGCCCCTTTAAAATGTAATGATGTAAATCCTTATATGCTTTGAGGTGTTTATGAGCGCTGGGGAATTCATGCTTGACCCATCCTTTTTTTTGGATATAAGTTACCGGTTTTGGTGCAGGCTCAGATGCAAAGCTTCCCTTGCCTGGAGCATGGACTGCTGGTTGGATGTCCCAGGCAGTGGGCACCTTGGCCAAGCCGTGGTGGGTAGACATCCATGGTGTAGTGCCCAGCGGTGCAGGCACTGAGACACAAGCTCTGCTGCAGAAACACAGCAGCTGAGCACCACGTTTGTTGGACGCGAGGTGAAGGCTGCATCTGCTCATTGAAAACAGATTTAAGAAGCAGACGAAGGATGCAGTGAGATGGCAGGGATATCAAATCTGTTTGCTCAGGGACGGGTCATTTTCCATAACACCTGCTTGTTATTGTCTTCTGCTCAGCGTGGAGTCCTTTTACAACCTTGCGTTTAGGGAGCTTGGCTGGGCTGCCAAAAAAAACAGAGGGAATCACTCTTTTATGAGCCGTCCCTTCCTCCCTTTTATGTTGTTAGGAATTTCCCCGTGTGTCTCTCTTTCACAAATTCCTTTTAATTATGTTGCATCCAAGTGAAAGTAATCCATCCCAGTTTGGCTTCTCTAATGCTAGCAACTGGACTCTTGGTCTCCTCTTCTCTCTCCTCTTTTTTTTTTTAGGGTTTCCAGTATACATCAACCCAATGGCCTGCAGAAGAAAAATGATCTCAGGCGAGAACCAATTATCACCGCTGCCCGTTCTGGCTGGAAGAAAATGTTTACCTTGAATTCCATTTAGCCGTGGGGTTTCGATTAGGAAGCATCAGCCCATCTGCTGAACACACGCATGACAACGTGGGTGAAGTGTTATTGCACCCAGGCGAGGTTAAAGACCGTCTTCGCAGCTGGGGCAGCAGGGACGTGGGTCTACGGGTAGGGTAAGGGGTCAACACAGCAGTGACTTGAAAGTACAATCCTGGCATCTCAGCGTGGTGTTGCTGCTGCGTCTGAGATTGCAGTAAGCACAGGGACGAGGAAAACAGGAAGTGGTTGAACGCTTTCCAAGGGAATGATTATTTTTTCTTTTTCCCCGTGGTAAACTCCCCTTTGTCAAAATGAAAACTTTCCAGGAAGAAAAATCAGCTTACAGAGATTTTGGTCAAGTCTTTCATTTGTTTGTTTCCAAATGTCTTTTTAATGAAGTCATAGAGCCATATCAGGTTTTGTAAAAGTCACAATGGGGAAAAAAAAAAGATGTATCCATTTCGCCATTAAAAATAGAGCTGGAAAGGAAGATTATACAGCCCATTCCCCTGCCCCTACATGGGATCGAATATTTTCAGGGTACAGATAAAATGCCAAGAAATGTTGACGTTCCTTTTGCTTTGTTTGCGTCTCCTTCCCCAAGCTGCAACCTCCTTCTTTGCGTCGCTTTGCTACTGCATGTTGCACACCCTCTGCTCCTTCTGGATTTTAGCTGACCTGAATTAAATGCATAGTTATAAATGTGAATTAGAGTATCCCATCCCAGATCGTGGCCCCTTGCACGGGGTGCCATCCGTTGGAGTTCCCCTGGTCCCTGCCCAGGCTCCTGCCCTGCTCCAGTCCTGATCCCACCCAAGATCCCGCCATGACCTTCCCGTGTCCTGTTTGTCACCCACTTTCTAACCAGGGTTTTACCCGTCAACCAAGGAAGTAATTTATAGCAGTGCTGGAGAAACTCCTCTATATCTATTAGATGTTTAAGCCAAACCCACGCTGCTGCTGCTACTATTGAATCTGGCCAAAAATGGCAATTTAATGAAATCCAAACATTTTGTGAGAATGTATCAATTTCACCTACAGTTTCAACAGGAAATTATGGAAACATTTCCATCCCATAGAGTCAAAGTGTTTCCTTTTGACCACTGCATTGGCTGTTTTTCTACCATGACTATAATATGCCGAGCAGTTGATGCTCAGATTTCTATCTGATGTTTTTTAGCATTAAAGTCAAACCAAACCAAACATTTCGGCTTCATTTGTAATTTGCTCTCATTTGTATTTGGAAAAAAGAAAGTCACATATTCGTACACTTGCTTCCCTCAAGACAAATGCTTTTGAGAGCGCTTTTTCCTAACTCTCATGTTCAAAAGCGTCAAGGAAATCTGAGTCACTTGCCTGCTTTGAACTGTAGAGAATAAACGGGCTTCTCAACCCCTTGGGCTGTTTCGAAACCCCAGCCAGAGGCCTCTATTAATAACCTAGTGATCTCTTGTATGACACTTTCTTATCCCCATCTCGCAGATGGGAACGCAACATGGTAGTGGTTCTCCAAGGTCACCCAACAGCGGAGTCGCAGACAGAGCCCAGTCATTCTCTCGCTGCCCATTGACCTACCTGAACCGGATAAAACGTAACATTCTCTTACACAACAGCTTTTCCATTAACACACAGCAGAAAACTAGGGACTTTCTCGTGGAAATTTCCATGGGAAATCCTCACTTTCCCGGTCAGGAATGTCTGTCTTGGGAAATTCTGCTTTTTCTATAAGGAAGTTTGAAAACGCAGGGAAGTAGGGGTTACCTTCCAGTTCTCCTCCTCCCCCACATTTCCCAGTTAGAGAGGAAATCTGTACAAGCAGAGCTAACCATGCAGCTCCAGCGATTTGATAATAGATGGTTTCTGCAGAAACATAAGCCAAGGCTACAAGACTTATTCACACACTGGCAGCACTGACTAATGCTAGCTGCGCTAAGCGAGTGCTAGCGAAATCTTCAGGCTACACCCAATTACCATGTGCTGTTGCAAATGCCATGGCATGTCTTGCAAAGCTTCATGGTCTGAGAATTACAAAAAGCCCAATGAAGTCATCCTTTCAAACTCCCCTGCCTGAGAAGTCTGGTGTGTTAGCCTTCCTAGACCTAATCCCCAAAGTCTGAGGGATAACGAATAAAAACATTGTCATCACGCTTGAGAAACAAAGAGCTCCAAACCCCTTTCTGATCTATCGCCATGAAGAGTTCAGGTCTGATGTCTCTCTGCTGGCTGTTGGAAGATGCGAGTTTACAACGCGGTAGTGATCACTGCTTGACTCATAGGAAAGATGGGAGGATTTCTGTTATTGCTTTTTGAGCAGCTGCTTGCGGGGGAGCATGTCGGAATGAGCAGCTGGGGTGGAAAATAGGATGATCCTGGTCCTAATCAACCCCTATTGTGGCTCTATGTTTGATCACGTTAACCCAACACAGGGGTGGCACCAGCTCACAACCTCTCTGCAGAACTGAGTGTGGCCAACGCAAAGACCACAGGTCAAGAGAGCTATATGGGAGGACAGGCATAGAGGGAAGCAGGATAGAGACCCAAAGGGGAAGTCCAGGTTTTCAGAGCACCAAGACAGTCTCATGGCTGTTGAATTATTATTTATTAAGGGAAAAATACCATTCTCCCAGTGACAGTAGATGCATTTCACAGTGACAGTAGATGCAGCAAATCCAGTGGGTCAGTGACACTGGTGTGGCTGTGGCCTCAGCATGAGGACCCCCATCCTTGCTTCATCTCTCCAGCTGGCCAGTCTCTTAGTGGCCATGGAAGGACTTTGTTTCATGCAGCAGAACACAGCGGCAAAAGCACCAGCAAGACAGTTGTGAGCGTGTTTGAGCATAAGACTGACAAATGAGCCCCTGGGAGACCGGCGGTAGCTAGATAGACATACACCCCTAATGGAACTCATTACAGCAGAGCTTTTGGGTGGGCATTTGATTCAGCAAACCCTATTACAGCTGCACCTCACCCAGGTGCTCTGCGTGAAGGCAGGGCTGGGCAGAGACAATTAGGCAGCAGCAGCTGCCTATAAAAGTCTGGCTGGGGAGGCAGGAGGGTTGAGTGATTAAGCATGGATGGGTGGAAGGATGTGTGTGTGCAGATGGAGGTAGGGAGGGCAAGCTCAGAGCACTGATTCTCTACTGTATTTTCTCCCATTTGCTTCACCAAAAAATCATAGAATGTGTTGGGTTGGAAGGGACCTTTAAAGGTCATCTAGTCCAACCCTCAAAAAATGCTAGGCAGGGTCCTGAGCTGGAGCTTGGCCAGATGAGGGTACTTTTCCACTGACAGAGCTTTTAGAGTCCTTACAGGGCATGCCTAGGGTGGTGGGACTCCTGGGGGTGGCTGGAGGCTGTTAATGTATAGACTGCTTATTGCTAGTTAGTACTGAGCAGGCAGCCTGTGCTGTGGGCTAGTAGTTGGTGAGGTTTCTTTTCACATGGATGGAAAAAGCTGCTCTTGACAAAAACTGCTCTCTGTTTGCTTCTTCAGCAAATGCCGTTAATGGAGTGGTCTCTTCCAAAGAGTGTGCAGCACTTCTGTTTCTCACATTAGGGGTATAAATTAAAAGGAGAGCACTTTTTCTGTGTTTTAAAGAGTTCAACCTGAGTGACCGATAGGTCAGGTGCTGACCTGAGCTTGATTTTGTAGAGGATGATGGGGAAACAAGGGGCAACTAGAACAGCCATCTTACTTTATATTGGTGCTGGGCACCCATGGGTGCTCCCTGGGCTATGAATCAGTGTAGCATATTTTCCTCACCAAAAGTAGACCTCTCTTCTCTGTTATGCTGGTAGATACCCCAAACTGATCCTATGAGTGGAGTCCCACAAGGGGAATGCTCATTCCAGGATAGGAATAGACATCTATTTTAAACTCCTCCAAACTGAGATCATCTGCGTGAAAATAGGTATTTGTATACCAGGATAAAAGTGTCCGTGCGGGAAGCTACACCAGTACATGCAGATGACCAAGAACTGATGTCCTAGATCCATTTAGCTAATCCATCTATACAAGCACACAGAGATGACATCCCATGCGCTCTGTTGTGCATTGAATGAGGCTACTCGTATTTGGGAAAACACTGTCTTGTGGTTCTCCTTCTTGTTACTGGTTGCTTGTATCTTTTAAAATAACAGTAATTTCCTACTTGGCAGCCTGTGGGACTAGTGTATGATTCTCACAGTGTTGCCATCAACTGAGCTACCGAGTCTTCTCAAGGCTGTGGGTCTAGTTAAATGCAATAAAACAGTCTGTGTCCCACACTCCCATGGTTTATCGTTCTTTGCGTCTTTTGTCATTCTGTATCATTTAGCAATTAGGAAATTGGGACCCTCAGGGCCATTGCTCGGGGTTTAATGGGCTCCTTTATATCTCCAGGCTGTAGCAGTGAGGGGCTTGCAAACCTGACTAAATATCCTCTCTACCTCAGATTCCAGGGATACACAATAGTTGTTCTAATTCCCAAGCACCCCAGGTAAACAGAGCTATGGAAATCATCAGGGGAAATGAACCCAGCCTGCATAGCAGCTCATGGATGGCACCACTGCAAAACTTTTGCGGATTGTGGTTAATGCAGAATGGGTGAAACTTAGCACCTTGGTTCAGCTTCACAAACCGTGGGGCTTTAATCCCAAGAAAACTGAACTGAAGTTAGCCGTTGCTTGGCTTGTGGGGTTCCTTGTTCTTTGCTCCTGAGGGAAAATGGATTCTCCAAAATGGTTTCCCGCAGAAAACTCTGCAGAAATTGTGTTTGTCTGCCTGAAAGAGCTATTTTCAGTGGAGAACTCCCAGTCAGCTCTGAAGCCCACTTATTTAGGGGTGGACTTTTGTATAGATGTCAGCGACGCAGCCGACTATTAGCTAAGTTAGTTGCAGAATTTGATCTCTTACATATTTCTCTTTAATAGCAACAGAGCCATCAACAGACTTAGTGGTTATTTATGTTTCGGATAACTGCCCTCGGTTTTGGGAAAACCTTTGTTGTTCCCTTATGCCCAAGGAATGATTTTCTTTAATGTAATAGTCTCTCCGTCTGACAACTACCGTAAAATAATATGTCAAGGTGGCAGAGGCCATATCGATGTCTTGCGAGCCCTCTCCTCACTGGGCTGTGGGTCGGAGCCCTAAATTGTGGATGTTTGGGGCAGCATGTGGGCAGCCACCCACCTGCGTGGTCCAGGCTGCTCTCCTGCCCCCGCGCTGCCTCTCCTCGAATTCCCCAGCGATGACCTTACTGCAGCTATTTCCGCGCCTGTAAATCACCTTGCCTGCGTGAGGCAATGCTGTTAATTATGTCATGCGAAGAAAAATTTACAATGTGGAGCAACAGTAAAAAAAAAAATAAAAATATTCCTACTTGAAATGACGTGAGATCTACACTCAGCGGGCTCTCCGTAAATCATAGCAGCTCCACGTACTGGGCTGATGGGCTCTTCCCACCCACTGGCAAAGGTTGCGGATATCGGTGCTGACAGGCCAAAAGAAGGGAGTGCTCAGCGCCTGCAAGCCAGAGCCTGAAAACTAACCCACATCACTCCAAGTGGATGAGAAAAGCCTGATTGTAGATGCCCAAGTGTTGAGCGACTTGATTTTCTGTGTTGGTGGCACTGTAGTTTCTGGTGGGAGGAAAAAAAAATAATCTTCTACCAGCAACTGAAGGCATTACTTATCCAGGAGGGAATTTGCCTGGGATGTGTTGGCTGGGGAGGAAGCAATGACTTAGGTGCTTGGTGTTCTCTGGTGCACTGTCCATGTCTGTCTGCATCTCCAGGTGCTCATCTGCCTTTAGTCATCCCATCCCTCATCTGGAGAGGACTGGGACAAGTGATGGTGCTGTGACTTGGACACTGGGAGGGTCACACCATAGCCTGGGGACAGAATCCTCCCCTTTTGGAGGTGACCTAGAGTGCTCAAAGGGGAAATAAAAGACATGTGGTGATGCTGGCATTTGCTTAACGGAGCTAACAGCTATGGTCAGACCTGTAATTTCCCAAAGATCAAAGGCGCAGGTGAAAGCAGCTATTTAACACCGGGCCAGAGTGTTTCAGCATGCATTTCCCATACCAATCTCATTTCATTCTGAAGAAAAGACAGACTGACCTGACATATCTCCTCAGGCGTCACCAGAGCTGGGCTAGATTAGTGCTGTCTCCGGCTGGCTTTTCCCTCCCTGGTCCTACCACTGTTGACCTTTGCAGCTCAGCCAGAAGAAAAGCCAAGGCAATGTTTCCAGCTGAGGGGATATCAGCCAGACACAGAGGCGTCCTCATGGAGCGTGTCCAACGGTTGGGCTACCCATGCCCCAAGGAAGGAAGTACAAGTTCCACTATCCAGGATCCTCTTGTGTCTGAGACACTCAGTTTGAGCTCCCATGCTGAAATTTGGGAATATCGGCAGGCTTTTCTTAAAAAAAAAAAAAAAAAAAAAGAAAATGGAATAAGTAAATACTCTCAGTAAGCAGTAAGTGTGGGTTGAGTGCCAGAGAAGCCTTGCTAAAGCAAAAACAACAGTTCATGAATGATTGGTTTAAACAATGGAGTGGAATGCCCACCTTGGCATACCATCATTTTTTCCCATTTCCTGGCTTTTCAGTCACTTCCAAGGCTGTTGCTGTGTAAATCTACCGGGCAAACATCTCGCACTACTACCCACGCACTCATTGCATGGCGTTCCAGAGTCTGGACATCCATCCAGGCACCTCTGTCTCCCTTTCAGTTCCAGCTCTGCTGGCTAACCCATCTATGTGGATTTTCAGTGCAAAGTAAGCATCCTTGACAAAAATGTGTGGCGATTCATCTCTTGGCTACGTTCAGTGTGGTCTTACGTTTTTCTCGGAGCAGCAACGAGCATCCATGACACCCTCAGAGAGCACACCAGCAGGCAAAAGGCATGCCAGGAAGGGCTGATCCATTTTCTCTCCTCGTTCATCTTATGGAGAAATGGTGGCAGCGCTTAGTAACGCAGGCTTCCATTCACATCGCTCTTGCTAAAAGTGTGTTTCTGGCTGCCTCCGACTTTCGGCGCAAGGATTTCACTGCTCTTTCCAGGTGACCAAAAAAACCTGGGTCTGCTTCAGCGGTGCTATCTACTTACCATATGGCGCTGCTGGGTGGGCATTCTTTTGGCCCTTCCAGTGAGCAGGGGGAGGTTTCATGGCCATGAGGTGATGGGGACAGGCGAGGACCCACTGCTTCAAGATCAGAGGAACCCAAAGGACTTGCCCAGATGCAGCAATTGCTCCTGATGCTTCTTTCTCTGTGGAAACCTTTGGCTTTGGAGGGCTTCCGTGGCTTTCCCAAGGAAGGGCAAGTCCAGAGAGTAGTCGTGGCCCTTGTCACCATGATAAAATTTGCCCTGACGGCCCCAAGGCAGCCAGGCAAACACCTGGAGCCATGCTTGGAGTGTTTGTGGCAGCTGTTGAATATGCAGGCTCCAAAACCCTCTGGGTGCTGAGGGTATCCCTTCTTTGCTGTGGACGCACACGATGTCCCCGGGCGTGGTCCCCACAGGAGGTGGGAGGACCTGGGGTGTCCCAAGTCCTCATTCACACCCCAACTCACTGCTTTGCCAAGGCATGGCATGCCCCAGACCGGAGCTTTCTGACATCAGCTTGGCCATGGTGGGCTCGTGTGGCTGTCTCTCTTCTTGTGCTCCTTCGCTTGCCTGACGAGACGGCCCCCGTTAAAATTACCCTGGTGTAGTGCCTCAGGGCTTTTATTTTTTGACACTGCATATGGAAGGCAGCTGTCAATTAGCAGCTGAAAAAATAGCCTGCAGTGCTAATGGGAGCAAATCTAATAGAGACCTCTTCCAAATTGTTTCCATCCATTTTTCAGGGCTTTTAATTGCTGTCATATTAGAAGGATGCCAGAAGGAAAACACAAGGGAAAAGCCCCATTCAGAGGTAGATTCCTCTCTGCCAGGGCTGACTCAGACGCAGCCCTCTTCCCTGAATTTCATTTACAGGAGTTTCTCAAGTTGTTTCCAAAGTTACATTTGGAGCTGGGCCCCGGCGAGTTCCTGCAATCCCTTTTTCCATGCAGCGAGGACAGGACCGGGATGTTGTATCAGCCACCGCAGCTGGATCGGAGGCTGGGGACAGATGCTGTCTCCCACCCACCCGCAGCGCTTGAAGGAATGTAGTCAAAAAGGGAATGTTATGCACTGAAACAGCAATGGTAAAATACTTAATATTTCCAAATTCTTACCAAAGAAAAGGCTTCCTAATTATCGTGTTGTGTATTCCTAATTATTGTGTTGGCAAGGGCAGCGCCGCAGCCCCATTGCATTAGGCACTGCAGGCAGAGAAGAGAACAAGGCAATGAATGGAACACGGAGAGGGCGGCAAGAACAAGAAAACAAAGCGATTTATGAAACTATTATATCTAGACTTACCTTTAATCCCGGCATGTATTTGCATGTATCCAGCTACCCATTTCTGGCGGTGGATGTATTTACCTGAGGGGCTTTTCTTAGGCTCGCCCTTTGAAATGATGGGTGAGCGGCTGCTGTCTCGTGGTTACAGCCGCCGCTTTCGCAGGGGAGTTGGCGCTCCTTGCACAACGTGGGCAGCCTAAGATGTATTGTGGCACCCAGCATGTATTTTCTTCCTCTCAAAGGTTTGTGGCTCGGTAAATATTATTATCTATCTGCTTGTCTGCCTGCATCACCCCCCTGGTTCAAGGGTATCCATCATCTGAAGATCTGCTCCTGCAGTGTCTGGCCTCATATGATATTTTGCTTCTAGATCTGAGCCGTGGCGTTTTAAACCTGCTTGGATGGGCTTTGTCCAGCCCTTAGCTAATACAAAAGCTACAGGACTGTGGAGGGCAGGAGAACACACGGACTAGAAGGTGCTCAAGAAATAAGGATTGAAAGTGTGTCTTGCATGGAGATAAGGGGTTATACTCCTGGTGTTACCCCAGGGTAGGCTGTAGGAGGTGCTTGACTTGGTAAATAGGCTGATTAAAACACAAATAATACAGGAGTTATCAGAGAAGGCGTCTGTCTAGCCTGTTGGGCTCTCTGTTATTGACCTTTTTCACAGTTAATAAGGTAGCCAAGGGTTTGTACAAGCATATTTGAGGGGAGAACCAAGGGTTTCTCCGGCAGCATCAGCCCTATGCACAGGGTTTATAAATATACGCCACTAACAAAATCTTGATTCAAAAAAAAAAGTAGATTTTTGCAAAAGGCTGGGTTAAGGGAGAGCCAGTCCAGCATATCCCAACACAGTCATTAAAACCACAGAAAAAAGATGACCTTGCGGGTTCACGATGCACCGTTGCGGCCCCGGCACCGGGAGCTTCCTGCTGCCTGTAGCAGATAAGGCAGCCCCAAGCAAACAAATTCGTCTCCCTGCCAGTGTCACAAGTGCAAAGCCTCTGCAAGGTCTCAGCCCACCCCTGGGGTCAGCTGCGAGCCCCGGGGGATGCTGCGACCGGTGAAGGGGTTTCCCAGGGTGGATTGTGTTTTGCACAGCCCCACTGTAAATCACTGGGTTGGAAGGGGATAGGAAGGGAGGGCATGCTATTTCCTGATGCGCCGGAGCCTGCTGGGATCGAGTGACGTTAATTAAAGCCTGATGCATGATTTTAATCACGGGCTGGTACACGCTGGTGCCAGGGGCTGAAATCCCACCCAGGGAGGCTGCTGCCATGAGTTTCCCCATGCAGCGCTCATGGGGCTGCCCCTTCCCGGGGACACAGGGCCAAGCCATCCACGCACAAGCCCCTGGAATCCACTGCTCGGGGTGCTGGGATCAGTGCTGGTGGCAGGGATGTGGGGGTGATGAGTCTAAGATGCAGCAGCCCTCGGTGCGATGGGGTGGCACATCTTTTTGAGGCTCACTTAGTGGGAGAAGAAAAAAAAAGCATTTCCTCCAGCTTCGCCATGTTGTTTGGCCCATTCTGCATTTCCCCAGCGTGGCTAAAATAGGGGCTAATGCACCAAGTGTGCCTGTAATAACCCTGGGACAGTAGCATCCTAGCAAAATAAACTTTCCCCAGCTGCACCGGTCTGGAAACAAGCCTGCTCAGCTGCTTCCCGTGCTGGCCCCTATTTCTGGACCTGCCTCGTGAATCTGAGCCAGACTGGGACAAGCCAGGGATGACCCCGACCCAGAGAACACGCTGTTCGGGGAACACCGGGTCCTGCCTGCCGGAGCCTGGGGGGACCGCAGGGTCAGTGGTTTTGTCTTAACACACCTGCCCTGGGGCCAGCATGGAGCCAGTCCAGCACAGCCGAGGGTCAGGTTGGGAAGCCCTGGACATCTGGCCTGAGGATGGATCTTTGCGCGGCTGCAGTTGGATGTGCCGGCTGCGGAAGAACAAGGTCAACAGCAAGGAGAGAACAGAGGAGAAAACCGGAGGATGTCCCCATCCATGAACCTGATGCTCTCCAGGACCACCGAAATTACCTTCACCCCCTCCTCTGCCCTCTCTGGAGACTCTTCCAGTGTTTGGACACCGATGACTTTCACTGCAGGTGTGAAACATCCCAGCTGAAACTCTTGGCTTCACATAAAATGAAGCTGTAATGTGGTGGCTGGTTGCTTCACCTGTAAATCCTTGCAAGATGAAGCCTTTTTTTCCCTTCAGATTCACGAAGTACGGAACACTTGGCCACCAAATGTGAGGCAGGGAGGACCTGGAGCGTTTACCCCATCCTTCCCTCCATTCCTCCATCCATCTCTCCTCCTTCCCTATACCTCATTTACCCAGACCATCTGCGAGGTTACGAACCCCCAACACTGCTGCAAGCCGACTTGCCGGGAGGTGATGGTGAGGACGGAGTGGTCTGAGCGCCGAGCCAGCCATCTGTTTCATTGAATGCTACGTGTGCTCGCTGGTTTTAAGAGGGAACAAGGCAAAACTACCCCTCGTGAGACTACAGCCTGCAAAGTCCTACAGAGTCAGTTCCTTTGCTGCAGTGTGTCTGATGGCTGGGGCTGAAAGTCAGTTCTGCGCAGCCCAGGAGAGCCAGCCACACAAAAAGGGGTTCCATTTGCCTTTCCGGTACAGGCACGGCCCTGGATGAGAAGGGAAATGGCAGGAGAGGGCTCCAGGCTTTATTTATTTCCAAAAAGTTCTGAGGAGAAGCATCAAGCAGAACCCAGGTATGGGGTTGGTTCAGGCAGGCAGCGCTCAGGGACAGGTAGGTGTGACTCAGGAGGGAGCTGGGGGTGGAGAAAGGTTTCAGGAATAAGCTGATTTTTTTTTTTAATTTTTTTTTTTTGCATATGGTTGTGGAGGTATTTTTGCAACTGCATATCCGTTTTGTGCTCAGCTGTCTGCTTTGTGAGATTTTATACCTACGTGTGTTTAAGTGTTTAAGGTGGACTCAGGTGGTACCAATGACCTAGAGGAGGGGAAACGTTTTCCCTTGGCACCAGTAAGCGGTAGGACAGGTCTTGAGGCAGCAGGACCCCTCCCCAGTGTAAGGAGGGGACACCTGGGACATTGACGCCCCCAGGGTACTCCTCAGCAGGACTTGAGCGCTATGTGGGTATGCCCAGAGGTGCCCACATTGGCATGGACAGCCAGACTAGCAGGAGGATGCACAGTAGGTGATTAGGGTACGTCCATCCGTCCATCCATCCCCAAAAGGAGCTGGTGCGTCAGCCCTGCTAAGGACTACATTTTCTCCCTCTTCCCTGATGAAGAAGGTGCTGGATTGAGGTGTGAGGCGAGGGCTTCTCACTCCTATTGAACACAGAGTCTAAATCCCTCGTTTTCTCAAACTGAGATGGAGCGCACATTTTCCTCAGCTGAGCTCTTGGCAGCTTTCCTGGGGGCAGCCACTCAGAGGCATCGGTGTCAGCCGTCACAGCCCTCCGTTGCAGGCAGTCCCCTCACCCACAGAGCTGGAAAACAAGGTGATCGGTTCCTTCGCTTGGCTGCCTGGCCTCGGGTTGACAGGATGCAAGTGAGCTCAGCCCCCCTTGGCCACGCTCTGCCTTTACACCAGGGACCCAGCAGCAAAGCGGAGCTGACATCAGGGTCAAAACATCCAACTGCTGGTGCAAGCCGAAGCATTCCTGTCGTGCCTGGGGCCTGATGCAGTTCAGAGGAGACCAACAACTCACAGCAATGGGGAGAGGCAGCATCAATGACGCTTTTTCGTTGATATGTAAACACATACCCATCTTCTCACCTTCTCTCCTGGGGATTTCTGACCCCTCTCTAAACCAGTCTCAGGCTTGGATGGACTCCAACACAGCACTTTTCTGCAGGCTGAGCTCCCAAAGACTTAATAAACCCTTAACCTTGCTGGCAAACCTGGAGGAACAGGCAACCATGCCAAGCCCATGGAAGAGTGAACCGAGTCACCACTGGTCCGCTGCTAAAACAAGCACCTTGACGGGCTCATTCAAGGCAAATGAGGTTTTGATGCATGGTGGATGTGGGGTGGGTGAGCTGCCCATCGGCTTTGCATCAGGGCTGTTGTCGGTCCCATCAGAGCAGCCCCTGGGCTGCAGACACTTCCCATGATTGCCACCGCCCACAACAGCAGTCTCTTCTGGAAGTGCTGGGGGAGGCATCTGCCCAGCTTGTTCTCTTCTCTTTTTTTTTTTGGACAGTCATCATCTGGGAGATGATGATCTCCCATCATCTGGGAGACCTCCTTCTGCCTTTTAAGATTATTCTCTAAAGAGAAGAGAGCTGCTCAATATCAGCCTCAGGTAGTTTCAGAGGTGATGGAGAAGACTGTAAAAAGACCTGCCTGTGGCTTAAGCCCGTGGCAAAAATTATGATGTGTTGGAGAGACAACTGCGTGGGGAGCAGGACTTGTCGGGAGACGGCCGTGTCGTGATCTCAGGCACGCTCCATCCTCCCCTCCACCTGGGAACGGCACGAGGTGTTCATCCCTCCACCCATCCTCCAGGCAGAAGCCTCTGCAGGTGTTAAAGACATCAACTGACCACCCTCCTGCTGGTGTTTTTCCATCTGCCTCCATTCCACAGCTCATATTTTTTGAGCTGTAGGATGGGCGCAAAGACTAACGGGGCATTGCTGGGGCACATGGAGGCCCAAATAACCCGTAGGTGGGAGGGAGCTGGGTTTGGAACTGTGCAGCGCTGGTATCTTCCAAGGCGTGGCCTTGGAAGTGACAACTCCAATGATGAGAGAGAAAACACAGCAAGCCCTCCAGGTTTATGTCAGCAGAGCAGAAGGAGAAAAACTGATTTCTTCCAAGGAACCTCCCTTAAAACTCCAGTCCAACATACCTCCCGTGCCTTAGTTACTACAGAGTAATACAGCAGACCAGCGTTCTCCAGGGGAAATGGTTTTCTTCCCAAGAAATGCAGCGGTTTCACAGGGAAGGGAGAGGCATGGGCAACAGCCACGTTCTGGGGGCGTTTGCTAAGGGGTGGGGGTGTCTATCCCAGCCTGAAATCTAGAAATCTCTTTACCTCATCCCACATAAAATAACCTCCCACCACTTATCCCAGGTGCCCTCGAGCTTGCCAGGACCCTGACAGAAAAAACGTCAGGGAGATGACAGTTTCTGGCACCATCTCCAGGTTCCTGGGCACCCTCATCTCAATGTTGCCCATGCAGTAAGTGCCTTTACACCTCTTCTGAGCCCAGATCCAGGAGTGCGTGGGCTCACCCATATTCAAAACGCGCACGGGCACAGGTCTAAATGCCCTGCGCTTCATTAAAGCTTAGGCACGTCCTCAACGCCAGCTGATGCTGGACGTTGTCCACCTCCTGCTGTGCCCTTTCCCTGCAGGAGAAGGCTCCTTGTGTCAACGAGTCCTTCTGAAAACGCGTCCCTCGCCTCCTCTGCGGGTGTAAACTGGCACAACTTCATGGACTTCGAGGGAGCCCTTGGCTCTGGACGCACTTCTATAATCAGCTCTATAAATAAAAGAAGAGGGGAAATGATAAATGACACCCAAAGTTATCCAGCCAGGGTAGATTACTCACAGGCACTGTGCATAAGTGACCTTGAAAATAAATTCCAGCTAAATTCTTTAAAAAACTTTAACGGGGGGATGGGGTGGAGAGGCGGAATAAACCGGGCTTTAAAATTAACGCTCCCCGATTTTCCAACTCCTGTCCAGCAGAAAAAGGATAAAATGGTCCCGCGTGTCCCCTGGGCAAGAGCAGGATGGGATGTCAATAATCAGTATGTATCACCTGTGAGGGCTTCCAAGGAGCAATCAGGACTCGCCAGCCCTCGGAGTGTGTTTTCCAGCCGTTTGGAGGGAAACTGGAGCAGATACAAGGGCTTTGAAAACCCAGCTCTAGAAATGTGCTTCATCAGGACAAAGGAGAATTTAATTAGGGCCGGCTGTTTTTTTTTTTTTTTCTCTGCAAAGCTCCTCTCGTGCAGAACAGATCTTTGGTCAGAGTGGGAAGATTATTAGGAATTTTAGAAACGAGGCGGATCCTGTCATCTAAAATGCGTTCTTCAAAAAAAAAAAAACCCAAAACACTCCTTTGGGGGCTTTGGAGTGATTCGGTTATTTATTCATTCGACTGTCAATGAAACATTTTCTTTTTTACAGAAAGCTGCTCTGGCAATGGAGCCTTTCCAGGCGCGGTGGGGTGATGGATGGATATTTTGTATGAAAATCAGTTAAAATTTTTCAGCCTCCCATTCAGATGGGAGACTCCAGTTGCTGGCACAGCAGCTGATCAGTTCGCCCCCGTGCTTTAAACTCAACAACGTCCAGTAACCTAATAAAGATAGATTTTAAATATATATTACCGGTTATATGCAATTTAACAAATATATTCCTCCTGCTCCTTTGCCTTACTTTCCGCAGAAGACATTTTAACAGCTTGAGTGATGTTGCTTTTATGATGCACAAGTCATTTTACCAAACAGCATGATAAAAGTTTGTTGAGGCAGGAATTTCATTAACTTCAGGGTCCTCGTTGCATTTAGCAGCATCGGGCTTGGCACGCAGGAATAATGGGTTCCAGGGCCTGAAATTTCCATTATTTTCCATCCAGTTTATTTAAAACCCATTGGATGGATTATAAAAGGCTGCGAAACAATGAACATACTGTTGGTTCTTGTTATCTGTTGCTGTGCCCAGATGTTTGGTGTTTCAGGGTTCCCTAAGAGCACTTCGGGGTGCCACGGAGGGAGATGCATCCTGCGAAACAATTCCTAAATCTTCGTTTTGTCCTCATAGAGCGAAATGACGAGTATTTGCGAAAGGGATGAAGCAGCAGCGAGTTTCTGCTGGAGCCGATGGCGCTGCTGAGCGTTTGGTGAGCGTTTGCGTCGTGTCTTTTCGTCTGTAGGGCTCTGTGAAAAGCAGGACCGTTTTGCTTGGCAGAGGGGGAAACTGAGGCATGGCGAGGAAATTCGACATCCCATGGTGCCAAAGAAACCTGAACCACAGGGTCGACCCTCCTTTCCCATCCCTGAGCCAGTGTTTCCCATGTGCCTGCAGCCAGATCCCTCCCGAGGGATGTCCATCAGCAAGACGTGCCGGTGTATCTTCTCCCCCAGCTTTGAGCACCCTGTGGGAAGCGACGTGATGGGGACCGGTGGTGCAGGGTCACCGGCTCTATGCCTCCCAGCCAGCTCCCGCCCATGGGACATACATTACAAAATGATCCCCCTAAAGCATCTCTGCTCCCAAACCGCGTCCTTCTTGCCCATCCAGGGCGCAGGTTTAGAGGGGAGGGATGCCGAGGACATTATAATAGCCATGTTCTTAGAGCCCATGGGCCGGCTCTGCTCCGCTTGCCAGCCTTTTTATGTGTCCCTGCTCAGTGGTGAGTGTAAATCGGACACGGCTCCGAAATAAATAGCCTCCTTTTCTACTCGCCAACAGGTCATGTGCATGGGGAATGCCACGTCCTGTAAATAAATGGCTAATAAAAGTGGAGTGTTCTTACAGAATAAATAGCTCCGCAGCCTAAATTAAATAGGTAAGTGAAGTACGGAGATGCTGGATGCATCCCAAAATATCCCCCCCCGAGAAGAGCTCCCAGAGGTTCCCATCCCGAGCAGCTGTGGGGCTGGTCCTCCCTGCTGTGCAGCACCCCCAGCCCCCTGGGAAGGACGCTTTCGGCCTAGTTTTGGACACAGTTTTGATGAAGAAATTCCCCGTTGAGAGCATTTGAGTGCCAGTAACTGTGAAGGGAAGGGGGTGAGGAGGGAGGAGAGTGGGGTGGGTGGGAGGTGCAGAAAGAATCCCCATCGGGAGAGGGCTCACAGCTTTAGCGGTGACGGCTTCGTTGTCACCTCCAACAGGCTTTGTCAGAATTAAGGTACGATGGGTATGGCGTTGCCAGGCCAAGCCGCGTCAGAGCGGCAAAACACAGACTAACACAGGGAAAGCCTTTCCCAGCAACAGTGACGTCCAGAGAAGCTGGGAATTTGGTAGTTTAGCAATGATTTGCTAAGATTATAGAAAGGAGGGGAAACAGAATAACTTTCTGTTTCATTTCGAGTGGCTATTTTTCCACGGGCATTGCTCTCTGGAAGCTCTTAAAAGCCAAAAAAATACCCCAAACCCTCAACAGAAATGCTTGCATCGGAAGGTAATCCTGTTTGCAGTGTTTGGCAGGTGAAGAAAGGATTTCATTCCTCAGCTGTCCCTGCTGATGCCTGGGAGATGTCTTCTGCGACAAAGCAGAAGCTCAGATGGAGTTTGCTGTTTTTTCCAAGGGCAGACATGCTTTCGCACGGAGCGTTTCTGGAAGTCAGGTTTTTCTGCAGGGCTCCTGCGACGTTAAGTGCCAGCTCGGAGGCAGAAATCAAAGCTGAATGTAGAGATCTTGTTTATTGGTCTCCTGCTTCAGTCATTAGTCTGGAAACCATTTGAGGAAAATCGATCAAACAATTATACTCTTGATGCTGTTATTGTCATAAACTCTTCCAGTTCCTCATTTATGGAACGTGCGTGTCTCTTTTTTTGTAGAAAATCATTTCAATGCTGACTGATATTGCTCCAGTCTTTTAAACAACTGACTTTCCTTCATTGATTATTATATTCCTTTTAAATTTGATGGCCCAGCCTGTGCTAAAAGCCCGTCTCCCTACACTGCTGTTACGTTACTGGTGTAAAAGGGGCTGTTAACAGCAAGAAGCAGAGAGCAGGACCGGGGTCGGTATTCCCAGAATCCTGTACCCATGTCCTCCCATCATTAGGAAATTATTAAGAAAAGTCAAGTCCTGACTTTGGCCCAAGCTGAGCCGGTGGCCGTGCCTCAGTTTCCCCTCCATCAAAGGGTGGTGATGACAGGAGCCTGTTTCGTCCCAGACCGGGCTGTATTAGCGCGGATAACATGTATGAGCGATGCTAATTGCCTGGTGAACTTTTACTCAACGCTACAGGGATTTTTTTCCAGCTGGCTATGTCCAGCTTTATCGTTTCTGATATGGAGGCAGATTTATAAGGGGGATTACACCGGCTGCAGCTCACTGCCCCCGTTGCCAGCTCTCTACAAATGGCTCCTGTGGGGTGTCGTCCTGCAGCACTAGCGAGCTCATGTCTGTCTAGTGATGAGAAACCCAACCTTAAAGACCTATATTTAACCTCCTTTTTAATCTCTTTGCTCCCCATCGGCATCTAACGATGCTTAGTTCATAGCTGCATCTGACGATGCTTAGTCCATATGTGAATTGCGCTTATTCGGGCTCAGCCTCCTCTTTAAGGCTCGGGTTTTACACTCCTCAAATGACTTATTTTAGAGAAGTTTTTTGCCTGCTTCAGAGCCCTGCGCTGCGGTGGCCGGAGATGAGGCACAGTTGCAGCGGGCAGTAGCGGTTCCCCCCTCCCCAGCACAGGCTGCAGACACCATCCTCTGCTCCGCCAGACATCCCTCCCGCATCCCACCGCACCCGGCGGGCGTCCTCTGCGTTGACCACCTTGACGGCGACACTATTACTTTGGGACATGGGTAGTTTGCTCGGAGACTGGTGCTCACTGGCACCACAGCGCAGAACGGGTGGGCTCTGGAGATGCCTAGCTTGGTCCACGTCCCCTGATATTTATTTATTTTTTATTTTTTTTTGCACATCCAATCCCAGCATGAAAATCCTGCAAAAAGCATAAGATGTTGAAAAAACGTCATGGGTGGATGGTCCCACATCCCTGGCATCAAGGATGCTCCTGCATCAAGGGATGCTTCCAAGGTGCCAGCAGTGACTTGTAGAGACGCATCTCCAGCCCTGCCAAGGTGGCTTTGGTCTCGGCGCGCGTCCCCTGGCACAGGGTCTGCCCAGCTCGTGGTCTCTATGTCCGCACCTTTTCCTTTCGCTCTTCATCTTTTCTTTCCTGAGAAAACATAATTTTACACAAAAAAATCATGATCTCGCCTGGGAGCAGCTGGCCAGCCTGTCCTACACAGGAGAAATTAATAAAGAATAATACCCGATCGTGTCACAGACAAAGGTACATCCGCAGACTTTTCAGCTCCAAGGGGGAGATTTGCACTCGCCTGACACAGGATATTGCAGAGAACAAGGAAAAATTCTCCGCTCAGCACACAAAACACGGCCCCAAAGAGCAGGGTGGCTCAGGGGCATTTTTTGCTTGCACCCCCCCTCCCCATCCCTTTTAACAGGCAAAGGTCCGCTGTGGTTGGTGGAAGACTTGCTTTTCATCAAAACAAAACCTCTCCCAGAGCGCGTTTGGCCTCCTTGAGATACAAAATGTTTACAAAAGTGTACGCCGTTTGTTATAAATCCCAAACTTCTCTAATGAAAAACTTTTGCTCTCCTCCCGCAGCCAGCCAGGAGCAGGCAGCCAGGACGCACGGGGAGGAGATCCCACCCTTCTTCTGCACCAGGCACCCAGTGAAAATCACGTTGAGTCATGGTAAGAAACATGTTTTTTTCCCCATGAGTGGAAGGTGTCTTTTTCCTTCTTGGATTCCCTTTCTTCTGGGTTTTTCCATGAAAAGCAAAGGGGGGGAAAAAAAAAAAAAAGAGAAAGGGTTTTGTTTTTTCACCTGGGAAGCACTGCCTGAAGCAAACTTTAGGGACTATCTGAGCAAAGCCTGAGCCATGTGGGACAGTGGTGGTGGGCTGCATGGGTCTGTTGGCAGCAACCCTTCCCCTGTGCCTTTGGAGACACACAGCGTGGCAGGTCTGATCCCCATCCCACATCCCCATGGAGGTGATAGACCCCCACGACCAAGGAAATGGGTCGGGACCCTCTCCAAACTGGCGCAGATGGTGGGGAACAGAAGGAGAACTTCCTACCACGCACTGTCCGGGCTCGAAGCAAAGATGCTGCAAAATTATGGTCTTCAAGGCATGTGGGCTCTTCAAGACCTTGCTGTTGCAGAGCGCAGGGATGTGTCCTGTGCGAGACGGGAGGGGAGCGCTGGGGACATCCTCTCACAGAATCATAGAATCATAGAATCTTCATAGTTGGAAAGGACCTTTGAAATCATCGAGCCCAACCATACACACACACAAACCAAAAAAACAACCTCCAATCTCTGCCCTTCAGGACTCTCCTCCCAGTGCAGGAAGCCACCCAGTGATGGGAAGTGACCTCTCTGTCACAGGGGCTCGAACCAAAAGCCTTGGGCATGCCTGCCTGCACTGTGAAATATTTATTCCGTGTGGCATACCTAATCTCTTTTCCCAAGTTTTTTTTCCCCCTCCTCTTGTTTTATAGCTATCTCTCTTCCTTTTCAGACCCACCTTATTCCAGCGTTTATGGGAACTACATGGCAAAAGACCAGAAGGGTTTTGGGTTTCCCCCCCGCCCCCTGTCCTTGTTTTAAGAAGTACTTCCCCTCGCTGTCCTGCTGACAAAGACCCGTGGAAATTAGGGATGGACGGGACCTGCAGGGCTGCGTTTTGTGCTCCTGCCAAGGCAAGACTTTCCGCAGCGATGCAATCTCTAGCACTTCAGTTATTCAAGGTTTAACAGCCCCAGGTGTATCGCTGATGCAGAGAAGAAAGCTCAGGCTTTCCAGGACAGGCACAGGGAGACACAAGCATGTCTTCTCCTAAAGGCTGCCTGGTCACCTGGGCTTGGCTTTGGGCTGCCATTCCCTGGCTCCTTGGGGAACACAGTGGCCACCAGCAGGACTGGCTCAGGTTGGAAGTCAACACAGGGAGTCACAACCTTCCCCCAAAGCTAAATTCTGCTTTACCAATGCTGGTGTAAAGCCAGAGAAAGTCTCTTTGGGTGAAAAATCTTGTCCAGCCATGTCCCTCTCCTGCTCTCAGCTTGCAGAACAGAAGTTGGGCCACCAGCACGCCAGCTGTAGACACCCTAAATATGGCTTTAATTTCTGCTCTGTTTCTTGCCACAGGCTTGGAAAGAGCAGCCGCTTGTAGCCCAGGACGCTGCATCCTTGGATGCAGAGATGGCATAGTTAATTGGGGAATAAGAAGTCTTTGGTGTGATGCATGGTTCCCATGGTGGCCCAGCTGCAAGGTAGGGTCTGCCTCAGGCCCCTGTGGTGACAGCCTGGGGTGTTTTGGGGGGTTAAGTGCCCAGGGGGCTGCAATATAACTATATAACCTTGGAAAGGCTTAGAGGGAAAAGCTGGACAGTGTGTCCAGCTGCTTTTTCCATTCCATTCCACGCTGCTGTCAGTGGAAATGGACAGCAAACTGCTGGGTGCAGCAAGGTGTCAGCATCTCACTCTTGCTCCTTTCATACCCAAAGCTACCCAGGGTCTGATCTAACTATTTCTACAGCCCCTGGACATCGTGGTGCCATTTCTGGCTTTTTGATCCTGCAAACAGGACTCAGATTTGAGCTGACCTTTGGAAATCAAAGAGCAAACAAGCCACACATATCCTCTTCCAGTCTCACAGAAGCACCTCATCAGAAGAAGCTTTAACCCTTGATCTCTTCTGGGCCAGCTCTTTAGCTGACAGCATCCTTGAGTGGAATGTGGATGGGATGGAGCGGGAGCTCTTCTCCCCACGCAGAATGGGACACATCCCTCCATTGGGGTCGCCGGGGATGTGCACAGGGTGTCCCGGGCAGTGACCCACATCCTGGCTGCCTCCCCGCTCCCTCGCCCGCATCCCAGCACAGCTGGATGGAGAACCCAGCTGTTGGCAGGCAGGGCTGCGGGAACAAAGGGGCCATTGCAGGGCGGACTTTGAGTCACGGAGAGCAAAGCCCAGCAGCTCTCAGCAAGCGTCGGGGCCGTGAAATCCGATTCGCGCCCCTCCGCGAGCAGCGATGGGGAAGGGACCCCGAAGGCAGCAGGCTTTGGCGGCGGGGAAGGACAGGTGGCCGCGGGCTGGGAAGAAGGACCGTAATGAGGCGCCACGGACACAAGATCTTCTTTGTTAGGATGTTACCGAAGTAGAAGAGTGACTGCAGGAGAGGTTTCGGCACAGCTGCCTGAACTCCTTACCTCCCGGAGATCAAAGCCCGCCTTTCTAATCGTATCTTGTATTACACTCACCCAAACTCTTGCCGGGTATCCCGGTGGCTTTGCGGAGGGAACAGGTGTTTTGTAACACGTGTGCGATTACAGGGGATTAACAGATTTAAAAGCGTGCCCCAGGAGACACGGCAATGCATCATGCTCCTGTTAAGATGGGGTGTGCCGAGCTGGGCAGAGGGGTTTCTACAGAAGCATCTCCCTCCCTGCCACGGGAGGCTCATCCCACCTCACAGGCGGCCGATGCCATGGGGCAGCGTGGGGCAGAGATGCGTCCCCAGCCGGCCTCAGCACAAGCTGGGAGGCCAAAGGAGGCCATGGATCCCCGAGGAAGCCTCTGAGCTCACAGTGCGAGCAGGAGCCCTGAGACCTGCGTCCCATCCTGTTGATATGGGCATTGGTTGGAGAGTGGCGGCAGCCTGCTGAGGGGCTGCTGCACAAGGATGCTCCATCCCCCAAATTCTCCCTACTGCACCAGGGGCAGCCCCCCCACATCAATTCATAACCTCCTACACTCTGTGTTGGACCAGGGACCCCCCTGGCTCCGTCCCCCACGTGCCCTCTATTAGACCAGGGACCCTCCATTCCATCCCCCAAACACCCTATGCTTGACCTGGGATCCTCCCACTCCATCCCCCTCAATGTCCCATGCTGGATGCTTGACCCCCCCAAACACCCATCAGGGATCCCCTCCCTTTTATACCCCCAAATCTGGGGGATTTCAGGGATTTCCAAGCAAGGGAGCAGTGGGGTGGGAGACACAGCAAGGAGAAGAGCTGTTCTGTTACTCAAAGATACCAAAGGTCTTCACTGTAGAGGATTAAAATATGTGGAGAACGAGAACTGCTGGCCCAGGAGCCAGGGAGGGGACAGAAACTTGGCTGAGGATCCCACAGAACAAAAGAAAACCAGGAAAATGCATAGACATGCCTAGAAAGTCATAAAAACAAAGTTTAGGTTAAATACACACAGGGTCTCTTTTCCTCTTGGCAGGTTAAGAAAGGGCAGTCTTTGCCTCCAGAGCTGCTGGTAGAAGCCATCGCTCTCGCTTATTCCCGAGAAAAACAAGAGGAGGTAGATGGAGGTGCTCAGGGTGGGCAGAATGGGGCTCAGCCGACCCCCAGATCTCAGCACAGGGGGAGATTTGCTCCGGAGCAGCAGCAGAAGGACACACAGCCTGCATAGGCACGGACACCTGGATGGATAACCCTCACACCAGTCACTGTGCTTCCTCCCAGCTCCCCAGCCTCCCCAGTTTAGGGATTTTCCTTCAGTTATCCCACCATATAACTGAGACCTCAGGTTGGACTTGAAAAACCAAGGATGAGGTATGCAAAAAAAAAAAAAAACAACAAAAAAAAATCATTCCCAGCCAGCTTCTTGTTTATTGGAGCCAGAACCAACGCCCCTATCAAAATGAAATGATAAAAAAAAAAAAAAGATAAAATTGTTTCGGAAAAAGAAATGATAATTTCCCATCTGCCACTCGCCATTTCCTTTCTGCTGGGGGCAACTCCCAAAAATGAGGCGTTTGTCCCCTTTGATGGCTGGTGTAAAACGAGCTTTGATGTCGTGGAAGGAAATAACGTATTTAGATACACACTTTGCTCAGATCAGGCAGAGCTAATATAAATCAGGGTACCAAGGGGACCGGGAAGGGTGTGGAGAGGTTCAACTTGACCCTTTACCACCGTTTTCTTTAACTTTCATATTAAATTAACTTTCCTATTGTTCCATATCACCGCTTTACATCTTATTTTCCCCATCTTGATTCTTTTGTTCCCCTGCAAAGCTTTTGAAGCCAACGAGAAAGGGAAACCTCTTGTAATCATCTTTCCAGAGGGTACCTCCAGATCACAGGCAGCACATGGAAATGACCGGGAAAATAAATCCTTGTCACAACATCTCCGCTAATCTTTCTTGGAAATGCCTTGGTATTGCTTTGAAAATGACTTTGAAAACAGCCGATGGCTTGTTGGGACATTCCAGGACGGCAGAACTGGAATCTATCTCCTTGCCGCCTTCAAATTCACACGAGGCACAAGCGAATTGCTGAGATTTTCATGCCATTGTCACCAGGAGCTGAAGAAAAATCACATTAAATTGACACTTCTGCAACAGCTGGCAGCCATGTCATAAAGTGCTTTTCAAGCCCCTGGGCCAAAGAAAAATCGAGATCCTTTCAAGCCAAGGAGTTTTCCTGTTAATTTAACGTGCTTCGCTTTACCAAGCGGCCAGATTTTCCAGTGTGCTCGGCTGTTTTCTGAGTGCGGCCTCTTCCTTTTGGTGACTGAATTGAAGAGAAACTCCTGAATAAAATAAAGAATTTCCTGGGATGCTAGCTCAGCTGTTCTTCTTCACTGCCCTGAGGTGTTGGATGATGCCACCGTACAGGGGTCAAGCTCATCCTGCACTAGCTCTGGACAATCCCAGGAACAGCATCCAAACCTCCCAGATTTAGAATAATCCTGGAAATGCAACAGATCTGCTGTATTTTAGTTTGGTGATGCAAAAAGCGTAAAGCAAGCGAAAAGAAACATATTCCCTTCTGGCATGTTTTCTCCCTGGAAATATTATCAGAGTCTTAAACAGCTTTGGAAAGGGGGGAAAAAGAGAGGGAGGATGCAGCATGTGCATGGAAAAGGGGCAGGTTTGGGCTGAATTCATAATTTTTCAGGAAACTTCAACAGAAGCCATTCTCCATGGAATAAAAGCAGTGCCGGCAGGGCAACGGGACATCAGCCTGACCCACGTGGCTTGAAGATTTCCGCTTGTGAAGGGCTCTTCTCTTATCCGCAGGAAATTTATTCGGGAGGGGGTGATAAAACGATGTTGTGGTGCTGGTGTGGTGTTTTTATTTAAGCTTTCTGGTCCCGAAGCCTGCTGTGCTCCAGGCTTTGCAAGGCCATGCAAAGGGAGAGCCCTTCGCGGGATGAGATGGGATGGGATGGGATGGAGCTGCCATAGTTTGCCTATACACCCGCGAGTTTCCTTATTTGCAAAGGGCTGGGTTTGTTGTAATTTAAGTCTTTATGCTGAAAAGTCTGGGCTTCTGGAAGTCAGAATTAATGTACACTGGGTCTTCTCGGCCCGTGACCAAAATGCAGACCTCAGTGTTCTAATGTTCTTAATGAATTTAGCTCCTAACGGTGAAACCCACCCTCTGGTGACACCCCTCCAGGTATGGCCGTGCCACCTCACCTTGTGCCAGCGGGGACCCGGGGCCTTGCTCCCCTATTACCCAGCCACAGCCCCTTGCAAAGCAAATATTTGGGCTCTTTGGACATCCCTGGCAGATGGCATCTCCTGGCCCACCGCCGAGACGCCGGTTAAAGCCCTCTGCAACCAGCCCCTTCCCCAGGGCTGAGCAAAACCGTGTTGGTCAAGACAGGAAGGCAAGGGAGGTCGGTTGTTAGAGCATCTTGCTCAAGGGTTGACCTTCCAGCCATGATGCTGGATTTCCTCTTCGCTTATGGGGCGGGGAAGGGGTCTGAAGAACCTGCCACGCTGCTGTGGCAGCATCCCCAGCTCTCACAGGGGTGAAATAAAATCCCATGATAAGCCGACTCAGGGCACTGAAGTTGGCAGCACAGAGCAATTTTCTATCAGTAGTGGGATTTTTCTGGTGTGTGGCTCGGTTTGGTGCATTACGCTGGCCGAGCCGGAGCATGCAGGGAGCAAGGTGAGCGCAGCACCCCAGAGCTTGCAGGGGGACGTCCCTTGGGATGTTAAGGTGAGCAGAGACAGATGGAAGGGAGGGAGGGAAGAATAAAAAAAAATAGAGAGGAAACAGCTTTTCCGGCTGCCCCGACGCCAAGGCATTGCTTCCAGAGAGGTCCTGGTGGCTTTGGGAGGCTCAGCTAACCAAACTGGAAAGCAACACTTCCTTCATTGTCCCAAAAGCTTAATGAAATCCTGCAAATAAAAATATTTTAAAAAGCCTAACTGCCCCCAAATGGAAAGTTTCTCGCATGAAAGGGATGGTGGGACGTTTGGCGGCAGCCACAGCTCCCGCTCCAGTTTCCCTGGACTTTTTAGACACTTTCTCTTGGAGCTAGTGCCCTCTCGCGGAAACCTCTCATCTCCTCCATTTTTACTGTGGTTTTTTTTTTTAACCTGAAACGAAATGAAGCCTTCCCAAATCAACGTGCTCCATGGTGGCAATCCAGGATGCTCTGACCCCAACCCCGCTGGTCCTAAGGGAAGGTGTCCGGCTGGAACCATCACAAGCTGCCGCCCACTTTGCTCCCTGCCCTCACCTCCCGAAAAGCACCAGGGAATTGGGAACGGGAGCAAAAGGTGAAGACAATGTTCCTCTCAGATGGCCGAATGTCAAAGTGATGCTGGCAGGGAGCTGGGAGCAACAAAGAGCCATTGGGATCGATGTGGCCGGCAGGGATCGGAGTGGGATGTGAGGTCAGTTGCTGGGAAAAGTGGTGCCTGAGCTGGTGGAGCAGCAGTGCCATCGCCTGGAGCCCTCCGCCAAGAAGCTCTCCTCCGGGCGAATCCCGAAGCAAACACAACACACGTTATTTTTACTTTCCCATAGCCAAGACCTCTCCCAGAGCATGGAGGCTCCCCAGCAAAGGGGCCAAGCTTAACACCAGCCTTCCCTTATGGCAAAGCATCCCTGTTCTTTCCTTTTTTCAACCCAAAAGCATGGGGAGCGCCGCTGGACATCCCTGCCACCGCTGGGTCAGGCTTGCACAGGGCACCCTAATTGTGCATCGAGGTGGTTCAGCTCTTGAGCACAGCTGGGATGGGGGAAACTGTCTTGCAAAGGGCTGGAGGGGGTCCCCAGCCAAATATGAAGAATAAATAACTTTGGGGATGGTGTTTGTGGTAGTGCTAGGGATGGAATGAGGCAGGGAAACGCTGGGGTCAGGCTTTGTTCAAGGGATATGGGCCTGCGGATGACAGTGGAAAGCAAATTCATCGTATTGGAAAGCAAGGGTGTGCAGAAAATGACGCCTCTGAGTTAATTTTACCCTAAAAAATAAGAGTTTCCATCTGTGGACCCAGTAGTTTCAAAGATCTGGTGACAATCCTGCCATTTTCCACAATTTCATGCCTCCAACCGGGCTGTGCTCCATGCTGCAAAAGTCTTCAAGCCCTGTCCTTCAGGCATAAATAAGTAAAAAAAACAAAACCCATGAAGTCATAACTATGGCTCCTGAGACCGATTCTGGGGCAAAGTGGGCCGTACTGGAGGGGGTCCCGATACTGTCCCCACAGATGGGACCTTGCTGGGGATGGGCACCGGAGCCAGGGAAAGACCATGGTGGAGGGGTGTCCTACCTATGAAACCGCAGTCATGCTGTTATATGCCATTTTAGTATATTGTGTGCAATTTTGGCAGTTATACTATTTTATAGGATCTATGCATGCATATAGATGCTGTATGATATTGTACACGTAATGCGTAATAAAAGGATGTAGTGTATTTACCTCAAACCTGACACAATATACGAGGTATACAAATAAAAAAACTAAACATAAATCTGTGTATTACACACAAACACACGCAAATGATGGGAGGGAAAAAAGGTATAATCTACCTTTTCCTTTAAAAAATGCGGGTCTGACCCATGTGCTGCCCGGAGCCCCCCCCTTCAAGGCGCGCCGCGATCGTGACCACGCCCCCACCCCACATGACCACGCCCCCCAATCTTGGTCACGCCCCCCCGGCCCGTCCGCCCTCTATCCCCGCCCCGCAGTCCTCCAGAGCATAAAAAGAGCGGGGCTAGAGCGGCTCGTGTAATTTAGCCGCGGGCGGAAGTGCGCGCTGCTCGGGTCGGAAGTGAGTCACGGCGCGGCCGCCTCCTGAGCGGAGGCGGTTCTGTGCGGCGGCAGCGGGGCGCCGTGAGGGGAAGATGCCCGTGGCGGTGATGGCAGAGAACTCCTTCAGCTTCAAGAAGCTCTTGGAGCAGTGCGAGACCCAGGAGCTTGAGGTAACACGGGGCGCGCTGCGGGGGCGGGCCCGGTGGTGCCGGGGGCCTGGCTGAGGCACCGTGTGCTCCGGCGCGGCCTCGGGGCTCGGTGCCGCCCCGCAGCGCCGGTGGGTTTGGGCCCAAGCGTCTCCTGGCGCAGCCGGGTGCGGTGTGGGTTGTGCTGTCGCCTGAGAGTGGTGTTATGAGGGTCTGATCTGGTCCTGCACGGAAGGAGGTTCGTGGCACTCTGCCCCTCTTTGTGTTGATGAGGGTTCGGTGTTTAAACCTGCCGCTTGTGCAAACGCCCGCCAAAAGGCTTTTCAGAAACTTCTGAAGCTGCGGACAAATAAATGACTGCATTTTAGGGCCTTTGTGCAGGAGAGCATGTGAGAGAGAGAAGTTCGTATGTCTCCATGTGTTTCACGTAGTTGAGAAAAATAAGGTTTTGAAAAGAAGAGTGGGGCACTGGATTACTCTTAAATCAGTGGTGCGCTGGTTGTGGGAGCACACACTGGAAGCTTCCTCTGTGCCGTTTTAAATTCTATTGCTCGATGGGTTTTTGATTCTGACTGCATGCACTGCTCGTGTGCCAGACTCCAGCCTGTGGTAAATCCAAGTAGCACCACGTTAGTGCTAAAGGCTCTTCCTGGGTCCGTAGACCCTTTCTCGTCTTGCAGAGTTTCCAGTGCTTTTCTAAATGTGAAGCTCACGGATTCCACTGTAGCCATTTGAAGTAAGAGCGAATTTTGAATTTTCCTCTTCTGTGTGCTCTTCAGCAATTCTGATTTTTAGATCTTTCTACGCTAGCAACTGAAGGGAGAGGGCTGTTCCAGTGTGTCATCACTTGCCATAACAGAACTTTGGTGTTGACAAACTGTGCTGCTTTGCAGTGGAAAATATAAACCTTAAATGGAAGGGCTCCCTGGGGAGCAAAGAGTGCCATTGTAACATGTGGGAGAGTTGAGTGTGGCTAGCCCTTCCTGCTGGGAGCAATTTAGTACTCCCTTTGAAGGTATGTTCCCATCCTTTAGAGGAGCACATGTGTACAGTATTTACTGCTAATGTGTATTAGATGAGTAGAGGAATGTGTAGAAGAATATTTAAAAGTTATGAGATGGTCTTACTCCCCTAACCACAGTATGCGTTAAGTCACTGAATGGCATCCTATGAGGGAACATTGGTTCTTATACACTGTATTTCTGTAAATAGATTTACCTTTTTTCCCATTCAGATTAATAAGTTTCAAAACAGTGATTGATATGTGGTTTGAACCTGACTTGTAATGTCTCTGTCTGTCTTTTTGGCTTCTGCGGAGCAATGGGAGGGTTGTGTCAGGCTGAGTTCTCAGTGATGGTGACAGAGCTCAGGAGGCTTTAGGCTTTGTTTCGGTGGCCATCTGAGGAAGTTTAATGTATCCTCCTCACTTCCCTGCTGCAGAGTGTGTGGTGTTGAACCTCGATGGGCCCCTGGGGGCTGTTATAAAGCCACTGAGTTTAGACTGCGCTTTGCTCAGGGTTTCTGCTGTGTCTGTCAGCAGAGTCTCCTACTCAATGGCAACAGATGCACTCCTGGCAAACTGTTCCCAGATGCTTTGACAAAGCCAGTAAGTTATTCGCTGTGTGTGTCTACATCCACATCAAGATTTTTGTAGGCATGCTAAAGTCTCCTGATAGCCTTTGTGTTTCAGGTCATGAGTTGATATGTAGGCTGACTTTTTTTTTTAGATGCAGCCATAGAGCCTCCTTCAGTAAGACTGTAGATTGTAAACGTAGTTGTTTTGGTGGTGGTTAGCTTTCCTTTCTGTTCCACTAGTCTTCTGTCAGATAAACTAATGATTTTTGTTTTATTTAGTACAGAGAAGCACCAAAGGTGAACTTAAACAGTTTAAGCAGGAGGTATTAATGGACCTGGCTTTGTTTTAGTGGGCATGATCGAAAGAACAGTTGCAGAAATTGTTCTATCTGTACACAGGTGATGAGCAGTGGAAACAGTAAAAATAGCTGGAACAATTGTGTCTGCTTGATGACACACCTAATCACCTGCTTTTGGCTTAGATGAGCCTATAAATCACACATGTAATTAAATCAAATAGCTGCATAATTGGCTTCCTGTGAGTGCTTGCAGCACTAGTCTTTGATAAATTTCTAAAACCTTATTGGAAATCTTTTCAGCTTTTAAATGATTATAGACTTTCAAAATTTTATAACTGTATCATAAATCTTTTTTTCCCTACTTGTATGATTTCTGAGGTCTGCTGAAATGTTGCAAGTGTCAAATCTTACTTTGGATTTTTAAAAAATGAGCAAAGAAATTTTACTCTAGTGCAGTGCCCTGAATTGAGCTGAAGTTCATCTAAAGGTAGATGAAGTCATGGGTGCCTAAACCCAGTTGCTTGTGAGGAACTATGAAGCAAGATGGTTACCACTTCCATGAGCATAAGCTAGAACATTACAGTGATTAAAGATGTAACCTTACTTTATTCATGCAGCAAAACAAACTAAGTATTCTGAGTAAAACACCTGGCACGTGCAAGTTAATTCTTCATCGTAAGATACAACTGTATTAATGTAACATTGCAATTCTGACAATTTGTCCAGACCTATTATGTGATGTGAAAAACATCAGCTGTCTTGGACTATTCAGATTTCATTAAACTTGGCTACCTGGTGGATTTTGTTAAAATACCTTACTCTTAAAATAGGTAACCAAATTATTTGTACTACTTTTCAGGCCCCTGGAGGAATTGCAACACCCCTTGTTTATGGCCAACTTCTAGCTTTATATCTGTTGCATAATGACATGTAAGTATTTTGTATTCATTTTTAACTTCATATACTGAATTTGTCATTAGTAGCTTGAGCTGTAGTTTTCAGAATATTAGTAATTGGATGTGTGACTAACAAAATGCACATAGACAATGCTATGTTTTTAAAAAGAAATTCACAGAATGAAGTCTCTTTCACCCCTTGCTCTATCAGGAAAATTATTCTCCTTTGTTTGCTCTTGCCCACCCTTTTGAATGGTAGGGAGGCGGATTGGCTTTAGGAAGAAAGTTCCTGAAGTAGTGAAATGTACTCCTTTGGAAAGTGTTGAACACTTCAGTGTTTTGATTTTTCAAGGCTGCCTTTGTTTTGAGTTAGATTGCATGCTGCTCCATATGTTTAAATTACACCAGGATAGTTCTAAACTGTCCCTGTTAAAAATGAGGGATGCTGTTGGCTTGAATGAGCTAAATCTGCATGAAGCAGCAATCCTTTGAGTTTGATCTGGTGGATTACTACCATGTCCCTGTGTGGACTTGATTTGCTATGTTTAGGATTTTATTGAGAAATTGATGGTAGAAAAATGACACTGCTGTGTTTGGTTATCAAAACAAATTAAACATTGGTGTGGGGATTCAAAGATTTGAGCGTTTCCTTGCATTGTAGATGTATATTCTTTCAGAGCAGATTCCCTGAACACCGGTACTGAGTATTAGGTTTAATGTGCATAACCTTGGTTTAAATGAACGTGGAGTTTTAGAATTGTGCTTTAATGAAAAGCAATGAATCTTTTTCTCTATTTGTCATTTTAAATCTTTGAGAATTTGTAACCATTTCGGTTTTAGACTTCTGTGCTCTAAAGATCAATGACTAAATATTTCAATATGTCCAATTCTTCAGAATGTCTGTGAGAAAGCTGGGAAGAACATGCTCAAAACAGGCTAAATCTTTGAAATGCGAAGAGGGGCATAGGCGCATGAAGAAAGTATTTTTATGCTATTAATAAGTAAAATAAAAATATCTCTAAATAGTGTTTATTTAATCCTTTAAAACTTCTGTATTTGTATGCTTTGTAATGTACATATATATTAATACAGTAGTACATGTATCTAATTTGTAAATACATATGCGTGTACTGGGGGTGCATGCTCAAAAGTGTTTTTCTGCTAGAAGGGCATGATCAAAATTTGGAGACCACTGGTGTAAATGACTACTGATGGTATGAAAAGTTGTTACTTGTACATGCGTTCATCAAAGATGCAGCTATTCCAAAAATAAAACTGCAAAACTAACTTTTGTGAAATGCTGCCTAGGGTAGACAAATGAAAAACCTCTTCTAAACTATTGTTAAATGAGGCAGTTAATGAACTATTTTGTTTTATTATGTCATGTTGTCTGCTTGAGAGTAACTGGCTTTCTACTTCAGTAGGCATAGAAGGAATATTTTAAAGCACTGAGATTGTTAATTATAGCATCCGAACAAAGCTTTTGGTGTCGTCTTGTGGCAAACATTGAGTTACTGAGAAGTATTTTAATTTAATTTTTTTAGGAACAATGCACGATATCTTTGGAAAAGAATCCCTCCTGCTATCAAATCTGTAAGTGCTTTGTAAAATGTAATTTGATACTAAACTGGTTAGATATTAGCTTGCAAATGACTTTTTCCCCCAAGGATTCTGTTTGGTGAGTAGTCTTGGGCTCAGTTGTGTGCTGTGAACTGCTTGCCCAGCAGATGGCACACTGGTTTTTAAGATCTCCCTAACTGCTCATCTGCTCCCTCTCTTCCTTCCCAAATAATCTGGTGCAGGACTTTCCAGTAGAAAGCCTCATGATAAAGGGTAGTGAGATGGAGGAAGGCAATGGATCTGATTCTGGGATGGGGCCACATTCCACAGGAGGGTGCAGAATACCTTGTGCAGTGAAAAATCACGTTTCAGATATGATACACCTTCAGACTGATTAACTTTCCGAAGGCAGTTTGTTTTGCACTGCATTTGGATCAAATATGCATTTTGAGGTTTTAGGTAAATACAATACCAGAATTTCTTCCAGACTTTACTGTTGTTAATTTTTTAGTTTGAGATCATGTATTTTACAAGGAAACAATTGTTCTGTAGTCTTGTATTAAGAAACCTTATGGTCAAGATGGGGATCTCTAAGGTGGTCCTGAAATAATTTTTTTGATTCAACAGTCATCTGGACTGAATTTTACTTGGACTTTCTCTGAAACCTGCTCTATTTGTTGCACACCAATATTCTAGGCTTTTATATAATTGGCTTTTTTTGGTGCAACTTGCATTTCAAGTGAAGTGTCAATTCTTGGTGGAGGAAAATTATTACATGACTGACTTTGGGAAGGTTACACCTCAAAGCATAGTATTTTCTTACGTGTATTTGTTGATGAATCTTGTACTAATTGAGTCAAGTAATAATTAGTGTGAGTCTTAACTTCAGAAAAAAGTTAGTTCTCATTACAACTGAAAATATTAACTTTATTACCTAGTTTCGTGCTCGGTTGCTATTCTGACAGGCGGTTCTGGGGTCCAGTTGACCAAATGACAATGTGTAACACAGTAGAAGTAGCCCTTAAAGCCAGTCATGGGAGAGGAGTTGTAGTGAGTATGGCACCATATTAAGTGTGACCTATTATCAAGATTGCAAGACAGAATTTCAAGTTGAAAATTGCCTGCACTGTGCAAACAGCCTCTGCACTTTATAAAGCCTCTACTGAAGAGGCAAGCATTTCTCTAAGCAGAAAATAAGCTGTACCTGTCCTTTTGCAACTCCAGCCTGCGTGCAAACTATCCTCCATGATTGTTTTAGCTGGTATATCCGCCTGGATTGGTGTAACTGGCATGTGAGCAGACTTCGCATATGTGGGTGATAAAGTTTAGGCAGAGGATGGATTAGGGAGTTTGCAGCAGTGACACCTGCTAGAACTAAATTTCCCAATGCTTGTCTGTTCATCATTACAGGTATTGTGATATACTCTCGCAATGGGAAGAGGAGGGGAGTGGAGATGGGTTTATACAGAATGGTCACTGTAGAAAATACACCATTCTGGATTAACTGGGTTGGGGTTTTTTTGTCACAACAGGCAAATGCTGAACTTGGTGCAGTTTGGTCAGTAGGACAAAGAATCTGGCAAAGAGACTTTCCAGGAATCTATACAACAATCAGTGCGCATCAGTGGTCTGAGACTATTCAACCAATCATGGAAGCACTTAGAGGTACAAATTGAACTCCTACAGGTAGCATGGAATTATAAGTTGCCTTAAATTATTTGTTTGCTCAAACACAAATAGACAAGTAGACAAATGACTACTTATTATGAAAAATCAGAAGTCGTCAGGAAGATTGTTGCTAAGTTTTTGTAGGTTTTACTTAAAGGATTTCAGGTGTAAATAAAAAGCTTATTATGATAACTTGTGGAAACAAACTAAACTGTTTTTATTAGGATCGTGTGTGTGATTGTATATTCTTTCATATTGGAATTTCTTACACTGTATATTTTGTTCTGTAATAGCGAAATAGACCATTAGTTATCCATTTTTATCAGATTCTAACCAGTAATCTAGGGAACTGGGCATGGCATTTCAGAACCTTGTGACACTTATGAGAAGGTTTTTCTCTTAAATGTGGATTTAGACAAATGTTTTATAGACAGTGCAACAGTTACATGCAGTCTTACTACTAGAGGGCAGCACAGACTGCTAAACAGCCTTCCAAAGTATTTTGCAATAAAAAATTCTGTGTAGCTTTAGAAACAACTGATTTGCAGACACCTTGGTATCAAAGCACATGTGGACTAATTGACTTTTTTGTTATTTTTTTTCTGATTCTGAACTATTTGACACACAAGCTTATTGCAAATGGAGAATGCTATCAGAAGCAGAGTTTCCTAAACTGGTTTACATACTGGTGGTAGTGCCCAAGGTGCTGCAAACTAGATTTGGAAGTTAAATGTGGTCTCTGAGAAATTTTGTCCTTGCATAAAGCAAGGTGTTGTCTCTGGCTGCTGACTGTGGTACTTCAGTAAATTGTGGGAAGGGAGGGGGAACTTCTAAAGTGCTAACTTTAAGTGTGGTAGTGATTTTGCAAATGTGTTAGAATTGGAAAAATTTTCTCTGATTTCCTAGTTATGGAGATTAGTTAACTGTCTGCTTACAGTGTTTATCTCATCTTAGATGCAACTAGGAGACGAGCCTTTGGACTGGTTTCTCAGGCTTATACCTCAATAGTTGCAGATGATTTTGCAGCCTTTGTCGGGCTTCCTGTAGAAGAAGCTGTGAAAGGTACTTTGCATTTATTCACTGAATAGCTTTTTTACAGATGATTGCGATCAGAGAGCTGTGATAGTAAATACACATGTATACAAATTCTGAGACTATTATAAAGAAGTAACGAGGCAGTGAATAGAGAAAAATATCTTGGTTCTGGATAAGTGTTTAATTTTATTATTTGTCACTAGTTACCATTGGTTATCCTCCCCTTATATATATAGAAGTGTTAAAGCAATGCCACAATGAGGGAAGACTGAAGGTAGTGGGTTAACCCAGTTTTGTCAGCTATTATTACTTTCATGAGCTTGTTTATCAAACTAAATGTCTAAATGCTTTCAAGAAATAAGTGAGATGTGCCATATAGGCACTGTACTGAGATGCTTTTCTGCTGTTCTTAATGTGAGTCTTTATTTTGCATTTCTAGCAATCATATAAGGTATTTGTTCTTACAAATGTAAAAAATGCCTTTTCAGGTGTATTAGAACAGGGCTGGCAAGCGGACTTTTCAACTCGGATGGTAATGCCTAAAAAGCCAGGTAGGTGGAGCTGTTATTTCATTAGACATTAAGTTTAGCATTTTGTATTAATTAAGTGTTAGGTTTTTAATGAAAATTTTGCACAATATTCTTTGAGATATTTTTTGGGGGTGTCAGGTTGCCAGTGTAAAACGTGGGATGTTTATAGGAAATATGAAGTAGTGGGTTTGGTTTGGGGTTACAAGTAGTCTGGGTTAAACTATATCCTCAAATTAACTTTTTTAAACAAGAGCAGGCAGGATGTGCTCTGATT
The DNA here is from genome assembly GCF_964199755.1 of Larus michahellis. Lineage (NCBI taxonomy): Eukaryota > Metazoa > Chordata > Aves > Charadriiformes > Laridae > Larus > Larus michahellis. The sequence continues at coordinate 18,169,081 of NC_133902.1, forward strand.
TCTCCTGCTCCTCCTCTGCTGCTGGCTCTGAGTCAGCGGAACATAAGTTGGATGACCTCAAATGACATGTCTTAATCTAATAAAGATGAGTAAAAATATACCATTTTGAACCTGAAATTTTTTCAGATGTAGAACTTCTTTGGGCAAGGATCTAGTGGATCCTTATGTTCTGAGGAGCTCGTTATTGGTATAATTTCCTTTCCTCTTTAAAATTTATTCTACTGGATCTTTTCTTCACTGTCATGGTGTTTATAACAGAATATCTGTTCCCGCAAAGCTCATCCCGCAGAAATACTTGCAGGTTTTGTTTGGGTTTTTTTTGCTAAAGAAGTATCTATGGCTGGCTGAGGCAAAAATAAATATTGAACTGTGAAGGCAGAGATGAAATGATTGCTCTTAAACTGCACAGTGCAGCTCTGGAAGAAGGAGCCGAATCACAGTATATCTAAAAGGGCAGCATCTATTAGGCTAAAAAAATACACTGTTTGTATGGGCAGAATTTTTAGGTGTTCAGAGCCCAGAACATTATAATAAACATTTGCCAGGCAAGGTGTTGAAATTTATCCTTCAGGGTCACATAACCAACTGCAGTCCTGAGCTTTTGCATATGATCAGTTTTTTCATGAACTGGTTGCAAAATATGCAGTGCTTACAAGTGCTGAGAGTTGATTACATGTGGTTCTTTTCCAAAAGTGAGTGCAAGAACTATTTTAGAGGCAAAAGAAAGAGGCAGGAGGTTGGAATCTATTTTGAAGCTGTGTCTAACCAGCTAAGCCTTGAGTGTTCTGCTTTTTAGCTATGAAGTAAAACAAGTAAATCAACAGCCTTAATTTAAATTACCTTTTTATCTAGTTTTGGCTTGATGTATAGAACTGCTTAAAATTGGTCCACTGGGCTAACTTCTGTTGTGTTCTTCCTTCAGGTGTGCTGGAAGCTTCCTTTAACAGATTTATTCCTTCATCAGGTACTTCCTGTGTATATGTAGTCTACTTGCATGTTTCTAAAACTTGCATGATTACAATGAACACAATTTCACCAGCACCACAAAATAGGAATTGGGTCTTAGATGAATGTTGTCATTTCCACTCAAAAAAACCCCAACAAACCACCAACCCAAACAAACCCCAATCAGCTGCTAAGTAAATATATTTCTCCCTCTATCCAATCTTCAGCTCATATTTTAAGGAGTGCCCGAGATTTCTACTTCTATAGGTAAAGAAGGGAGCGGATTCCAAAGCAGGGGTAGGCAGGCCCCGTACACCAAAAAGGATTTTGATGAAAACTTCTGACTTACGGGCAATTTCTTCACAAAGCAACTCGGAGTAGGTTTTGTTGCTTTTGTGTGATGTGGGAGTTCTGAAGTCTTCCCTGTAGCAGAAGGCAATTGGTTTTCCTCAGAGCTCAACTATGGGTTGAGATGTAATGTGTTATGTCGTGCTGATTCTCAAAACGCTATTGTCTCTACTGTTCACAACATGGTGACAGCACATCTGAATTGGTGGGTTGCTGTGTCTAACACAGTTGCCAAAAGCGTCTTAAATTTACAGATTTAATTCCAAGCCAGTTTCAAGAGCCAGGGTCTTGCTTTTTGAAAACGTTCTTTTCATTGTCAGCCTCCTCTGTCACATACTTGCAGTCCTAAGCAGCGTGTCTACTTTAACTGTATCCTGCATGCTAATCTGCTAGCTCTTCAGGGGGAATAAATGCCAGTTTTCCTGCTATTTTTTATTTCTGATTTTTAATTCCCAACTTACCTCCCTGGCTTTAGTCACTTGTCTTCCAACCTATTCTTTAACTGTAATCTCAGGTTAGCTGGCATTTATATAAGGATCTGAATGTGCACTGCATTCTCCTTCGACCCGTGCAGTACTTTGCTGTGTTTTGTTAATCAGATAACACAGTAGATTTATTTGGTATCTTCAGTATGGCAACTTGTAAAGAAAGGAGCAACTGCAGAGCTCCAGGAGCCTTTTTTGTCAAGTGGAAGTACTGTCAGTCTTCATTATTCAGGCTCTGGTATAGTTAAAGAAAAAAACAAATACATGGAGGCTGCTAACAACTGGAACTTGTTAGTTATCTTTGTTTTTACTTAATGTTGCAGATAACAAAAAAGTAATGTCAACTAAAGCTGCACAGGTAGGGGATACAGTTAAGATATGCCCCCATAAGACTGTTAAACAGTCTCATGCATTTAATTTCTTCCTTACTGTTGTGATGGGTGGTATTGCGAATGCATTTTTTTCTTAGTTTCATTAATGATGCTTTTGTTTTATCTTTGTAGAACCTGCTCCGGTTCCACCAATTCCAAATGAACAGCAGTTGGCCAGATTGACTGACTATGTGGCTTTCCTTGAAAATTGATTATCCTGCTCCTGTATTCAGAACAACTTGGGAATCCTGTGTACTGACAGTTTTAGAAGTCTAAGATTTATTTTATTTCATTATCTGTTAAATATTGCAGCATCTCCTACTCAAATGTGTGAAATATACAGTGTATGTTATCCCAATTCATGTTTTGCCAAAGCCAAGCTAGCAACTGAAACAGTCCTTTAACTCCTGTAATATTTATTCAGTAGGTACACAGCAGTATTACATAGCAAGTTTTTTTTATTGACTCATAACAGAGAGGCAGAACTTTTTTCAGGTATATTAGAAATAGAGAAGAAAAAAATGAATAATGAAGCAGGTTAACCGTGTTGAGGAGTTTATGCTAGAAGGTTATGTGCTTCTGTGGTGAGTACCGCTGTGCTTATCACAGGTGGATTGCATGTGGAACTAAAGTACAAAGAGTGGAAGACTGCCCTACCTGTACCTGCAGAGAGAAAATATTTTGAAACATAACTTAAGAAGAAAACAATTTACAATAACTCTTTTGCAAGTATATTTGTGACATATTTATAATTGATCTTTTTTCTTATTGGTCTTTCCGGATTGTTAAATCTTGTTTTGATGTGAGAAATTTCACATCGGGCATATTTTTACGGCAGAATAATTGGATTCATTTAAGAAAGCCAAATCTTCACTTTAAGGAGGAATTTTTACTTTTGGAAGGTTGTATTTGAGTGATGTAAGACACCAGACACTTTGCTGGGTAAATATACACCTTCTTGAGGCCTGTTATGTCTTGGTTCTTTTCAGTACCTTGGGCCAGGATCTACAAGGAACAGCAACTCTTACCTGTCTTTAAGCTTTCTGGATTACCTCTGCAGTTATTGGAGGGGAATTTAAAAATTAGCATAGGTATCCCTGAGTAGAGACCGATTGGGCTGGGCACAACAGGTTATGCTGCAGTGTCAGTTTGAGGAATACATTTTCTGTATCAGAGCACTGCTGTGTTAGTCTTTTGAGCTGAGAGTGGATTTTAGAAGCAGAAAGATGACTTGTATTCCCAGTCTTATTTGTGTTACGCTGGTAAAAAGGCTATGGGAAGATAGTGGTGCTTTAAAGGGCAGTGCATGCCTTCATTTGCTTCTCCCCTCCCTTTTCAATATCATATTCAGTGGTTTCATCGAAGATGGCAGACGTGCCGTATGTTGTGATTGTTTTTTCCAGTGTGCACTACCTACTGTACATTCTCTTGTTGGGGGTGTGTTAGCAGGGAGGAATTATAAACTGTGCACTGCTGCTTTGAGAGCTCCTTTTGTATGTAAACACTTAATCAAAATGATTATTTATTTGAAACCCACCTAAGACTTGGATTTCTAAATTTATCTTCAGTGATATTAAAGAACATGTTTACACTGACCTTGTGTACTTGATTTTTTAATTTTCCTTAGATTACAGTTCTCGTTTGGCTAGTGTTTTAATGAATTCTTGTTGGTCTAGCTTGGATAGAGCTAGTTAAAGGTTACTGCAATACATTATGCTTAGACAGGGGTTTTTGAACAGCTTTGTGTGCAGCAATTGTATGGTTTTATATTAAAAGAAACACTGGTAGCCTTCAGATGCCTTTTAAAATATTCAAAGGTGTAAAGTACTTGAAGAGCTAAGTGAAAATTTCCCCTTTTGTGTATGTATTGTGCAACTCTGCAGTTGTTTGTAGCATGCAGGGACAACTCTGCTTGCAGCAATGAAAATTAGACATGATTAAAGGATTACTAACCATTTGCACTTAATGGTCATAGAGGAGCAATGTGGGCACTGGTAATCTGTGTCAGTATCAAATCTATGTCAAATGTGGTAAGTTTGACTCTTCTCTGTCCAGTTCTGACAAGCTCATAATGTTGAGATCTCTGGTCTGCTGTGAAATTTAAGCTGGCTTTCGCCTTTGAGTATGGCATTAACTCCTAACTTGCCTTGAGTACTGTGCTCCCAGCCAGACTTTTGTTTGTGCTTCTTTGGAATCTGAGCTATTTCAGATCTTTCATCTTCATTGCTCCTTATCATGGCTTCTGCTTCACAAATACCCTTTTTCAGATGGGCTGCTTCTTGCCATTCTTACTAGTCATGTAGTGGACATAGTGTGGCTTGTAACAGCAGCAGAATATTTTCTATTTGTTCCTGATCCTTTCTAAGATTGCCTTTGTTCTAACACCTCTTGAGCATTGCCCTTTTCTCAGTGTAGTAATGACAGTGACTTGGGGATCTTTCAGCAGCAGTGATAACTAGATCGGTATGCATTATTGCATGTCCTTAGTCAGGGTTTTCCCCTCTGGTTAGTGCAGGGCATGCATGGGTAACAAATGGGCAGTGAAACAAAGTGAGATTTCAGTACTTTAAGATGCTTCTGTCTGGTCTTCATAATCAGATTTGCTTTTGACTTCTTGAGTAACTTTACAATCTTGGCATTGTTGCTTTGCTAACATGAACTCTATCAATGTTGAACACAACAGGTATTATGGTAATTTATGATAGCCTCCTCCACTGTAAAAACTGACTACCTGCTACTTACCCTTAGCCAGTCCTTTCCCCTTCAGTCTAGTAGTTTGTGCAGTTTTGGAAATAATCTGTTGTATATGAAGTAGACCACTTAATCCACACTTGTTGATTCTTTATGGAAAAAGTTAGTAGATTTGAAGCAGCTTACAAAGCCAAACCTCACTTCCTCAAATACTCTTCTATGTAGTTTTAGTATTTCTCCTTTTTACTAATGAAAACATTGCCTGGTTCCCCTGTCTAGACACTCAGCTTGGTTTTTTTAGGTTTTAAATGAGCAGGTGAGGTGGCAGGCTGAGTTTTAGACTTGGTAAAGGAGCTAGAGGTCTTAAATGCTGGAGAAGTAGGGGTATTCCAGCCAAATGGAATGCTGTGCTTCATGTCTGGGAAAGGCAAATGGGACAAGTTGCTGTATTGATATTTGAAATTAATAGGTCTTAATCTACTGCCAATGATACAGCTTAATATAAATGGCTTTGAGGGATGTTAATAACTGTCATGAGGCCTTGAATGGACTTGTTTGGCGTGTAGTGAGCTAATGAAGTAAAATTTTTACTTTTCTAATGTGTTCTTAAAATTAGTGAATGATTTTATCCTGCACCAGGCTATCGGCTGGTTCACAGTACCTATAAATAGGAAACTTACAGCCAGTGGCAAGTTTATTGTAGTTCTTTGTGGAGATTTTGTGATACGTTGTCATGATTGATTTGGTTCCTGTACTGCACTGTGCCATGGATGCTCAAAATGGGAAGGAGAGCCATCTCAAAGTACTATGAAATGATGTGCTTAAGTTTAAAAATACTGGATCAAAAAGTTTGGAGTTACAGCAGGTCACTGGTGAAATTCACAGTTGGATTTAATGGCTGAAGACAAATGCAGCTTTTCTGTATCAGCAGACGGTCACTAGGTAGAAAGACAGATGTTATTGTATAGCATAGTTTTAGTTAGATGAAGAAGACTTAACTAGCCTCTGAAATGTAGGGAGAAATCTGTCCATAGAGGTTAACCTAGCAAGCAAAGATGTAAGCTGAGCTTGATACAGAAGGTCAGAGAAATCTCGTGATGGCAGTGAGTAGTCTCACTATGGTAGATATTTTTAGGGTTGCTCTAATTCGTATTATGGTCTTCAGTTAAGTGTACTTTGATGTTATGGAAAAGTGTAAATAACTTTGTGACACATGGCATTACAAAAGCCAAAATCAGACATATTTGTAGAAAAGTTTGTTTCTCCCTTGGCTTGGGCCTATCTTGTGCTAAAATATTGCAGTCTCAAAGGGGTCAATAACCAAAATTCTACTGAGAGGAAATGTCAGTCCATTTGTTAGACATGATCTGTGTTAAAGGATTGCAATTGACACTTTCACTGCTCTGGCAAGCAGCATAGCTCTCTGCTTCCCTGTCCAGAGCCCTCTCCTGGTAAACAGATTATGTAAATTACTTCCTAAAGTGAGATCTTTCGGCATTTGAATACTTAACCTGGGCTGCTTTAACCCTGTGCTTTCAACTTGACAAAGAGGAAGTATTTTTGTGGTCATATTTGCCTTTTTAATTGAAGCAACTGGTGTGTGTTTTGGGAGTTCTTCCAAATGCTTTTCCGTCCGCAGTGCTGGAACAGTGCTGGAGTGGGAGGACCTTTGGGTTAAGAAACCATTAAGAATTCAGTTGGGAGCAGATGTTCATGAAGGATTTGAAAAAAAGAAATTCCATTTCAGTTTTGTGTTTTCCATTTTCGTCTGCATCCCACATGTAATTGAACATTGTTTATTTGCATTTTATTAGTATCTCCTATATAGGTCAGTGATGCTCGTCTACCTGCAGTTTCAGTCTCTGTAGAGGAAAGCTTTTTCAGCTCAAAGGTGAAAAAGGAGAAACTATCTGGAGGCAGAACAGTAGAGTGTGCTTCCTTAACGAAGATCCTGATGGAAACCATGAATAGGCTTTAAGAACAAAACCTAGTGGTTTTTCCAGGATCTGAGCAGAGCTGTCAGTAACTCAGTTAAGGAAATGAAAGCAGAATGCATTTGTGGAAAAACACCTCACCGGGCTTTGCAGGAGAACGGTGCTGTTATTGTTGTAATGCATTTTGATCAATCCTAGTGCAGATACCATGCTTAGATAATATTCTTCTTGTTTTCGTAATCTGGATTCGTTCTGAAACCCAGTGGAGGTTTTTCTGCATTACTAGTCTATAAAGTATGTGCAGAAACTGGCCAGTCCAGTTTCTGAGCATTTGAGAAGCTCCTTCTAAGGGTGAAAAGGGCATCAGCTCAGCCTGGTGCTTATTACTCCTCCAGTGGCCTGAGTTTATTCAGGTGACTGGCAACAGTAGCAACAGGCACACCATGCAAACCACTGTGCTTTGTACATCTTGTTAGCTTCTTTCCTCTCACCATAACTATCTTGCGGGGCCTCCAAAATGAATGACATCACAAATCCGTTCCAATGCACTTAAATGCTCATCTTCTCATATGTAATCTATTGGAACTTTTTTGTAATGTAGTAAAGAGATTGTAGATTGGCAGGTTTCCCGCAATCCACTTACGAAAGCTAAAATCAAAGCCTAGGTTTATTTCTCTTAATTCAGAATATACATCAGAAGCAATGGAAACAAAGTAAATGGGTGTTCTGCCAAGGCAGTGGATAAGCTGAATGCAAAGCTCATTTGGCAGATGCCGTAGTTCTAGAGGTTGGACGTTGGTTTAAAGCAGATGAAGGAGTGTACTTCTGTATTGCATGTCATAAGCCTCTGGAACTTGTTACTGCAGAATAAGGTAGAGGCAGAGCATATCTGGGTACTCTCAAAGGGATTACAAAATCACAGGTAACAGGTCTGTAAATAGATAATAGAAAGAATAGGCACTGTGCCTTCTAATATCCTTGTTTTAGTGGATGCTGGAGGAGTCTTAAGGAAAGAAAGGATAATTGAGAAGAGCCAGGCTTAAATGCCATCTCCAGTTACCACCATGGTAGGCAGGTTATTGGACTACATTGACCTTTGTTCTGAGCCAGTGTAGTATTTCATATGTTCCTAACTTTCAAGTCCCTTTCTCACAGGTAGTATGTTTGTTCTCTCGTCTTTTAGTGTCCTTCAAGCATTGTTTGACGTTTTACTTGGGCGACATTGGTAAAAAGGCCTGTGAATTTTTCCATATAATGCTGAAAGAACTGGTACTGAAATACGAGTTTCTAATTGCGTTGTTGTATATAATGAAGTGTGCACTTATATTCTGTCAGATCTGAGAACTTTGTTTTCTAAGCAGAATGGAGGTTATTTTCTAAATTTTAGGCAAAAAGAATCATCTTGCCATATGTCCAAGAAGTCAGTGGATGAAAAGCTTAGTTTAGATCACTGAGACCCAAAGGACATGAGTGTTCCCTGATTTGCGTGGCACATCTTAGCTCAGCACTTTGCCTCCCACAGCCTTCACAGGTTCATGGCCCTCTAACATCTGGTGAGTAAAGCTCAGGATTAGTAAATGCTCCCATGAGGTCCTGAAGAGCAAATTCTACTTTTGTATTAAAATACTAGCTGATTTGATTACAAGAAAAATGTCTAATTATGAGGGAAGATCCTCCTTCTGTTAACAGTCTGTATCTGTGCTGAAGGTCTTGTCTTGGTTTAAATTCCCAGCCTGGTCTCATTACTGTGGACTAGTTTGTGTAACTTCAAGTACAGTCTGTGTGAGAACCTTTTGTGTGCTACTTTGGGTATTTGGAGAGGAAAATTTAGGTCAAAGTGAATTGCTTGGATACCATCCAAAGGTTTGGAGTGTCTCTGTTATAATCTGTGTGTGCAGTATCTAGTGTCTAGCAGAATGCAGTTGACTCCTGGGCTACTTAGGTTCCAATTAATATTTTATAAAAAGTGAGGAAGCATGTGGGAGTGAAATTGGGAGTGGGTAGGATTGTCTGATATGCCAAAAAATTTTGATCATTTTCCCTGCTGCTCAGTGACTCATACAAACCACGTGTTGAGTCTCCAGTTGTTACTTGATTTTGCAATAGTTGATTTCTGTGGGACAGCCTTAATCACCATCTTCTAATCATCTTGGGGGGGTTATCTAGACTCATTCTTTCCTCCTCTTTGGCTGCCTGTCCAGGTCTCAGCTGGTTTAAGGATTTAACAGAGCACAGCTGAGCTTTTAATTGATTGTGGTGAGAATTCTTTGGATGCTGGAGGTGAGCACACCTTTGGGAACAGAAGAGAGAGGAGAGTTTTATTTTTCTCATGTACAAAGGCTAGCTTGGAGATTTGCAGCAGGAACGGCCTGCGGGCTGGGTAGATGATGTGTGATTTTGAAACTAGACTGTCAACTAGTTGATGGTCTGAAGTTGCCTGAGGTAGGATTAAGTGAGGAGGTGATTGTGCTCTTTCAGAACTTTGAGGGGAAACTTGTTTCTCGTTCAGCAAGAATGGGATTTGCCTTGCTGCCTTTAGTCGTGTGCCAGAAAAGCTGCTAAGACCACCAGCAGTACTAGAAGTGAGTGAAAGTTTTTAGGACTCTGATTTGGAGAATAAATCTTGGAGAGTTATTAACACAGATAAGGCTGTTGACAGGTGGGTTTAATCTGTGTTTCAGTTCAGAATCATCCTTGCTACCTACAGAGGGAGAGACATATTCACCTTATGATGTTACTGGATAGTTTAATTTTCCCCAAAGTTTAGTCAGTGGTGTTTGTCTACCCAAAGACACGTGTATAATCACTGCAGTATCTCCTAACTAGCACCTTGGCCCCAACTTTGAGTTCAGAAGACACTGAAAGCAGCCAACCAGCATGGAAGAGGAGGATGACAATGAAGGTAGCTTTATTACCCTGAGCATTTGAGCAGTTTGTAGGAAGTCTCTGTCCTGGGGAAGGAGACTTGCTTTGCTGATCTCTGGAAGGTGGGAGGCTCAGGCTGAAATTTGATTCAGTTGAAGGCAGCACCTATAGTTTTGCACAGCTTTGGCTATGGAGTGCACAATGAATATCTAATGATGTTTCTTTTTCTATCAGCAGTATTAATTACCAGCCAGGGAAGAAGATGAGAGCTTTATTGGCTAGTCAGATACCTTTGTACCAGAGAGAGAAGATTAATGCTTTTGCAATATACTTGTTTCGGTTTGGAGTGCTTTTGTAACAGTAAGTAAACTTTCATCCCTTGAGAGCTTTTTTTTTGTTAATATAATTAGTGATTGAAAAAAGTCTGCAAACCAAACACTGCCAAGTTTTGTTTGGTTTGGGAGTTAAAATAATGCAAAACAGGTAGCTCTTGTCATCTTCCTGACCTGCCCAAGTGCCATAATTCTGCCAAGACTTTCAAAACGCAGCCTGAATTTCAAAACTTCAGTCTGAATTTGTGAATCTGAAAGATGGATGATTTTCAGCACTTGTTGCAAAAAAAAAAAAACCTGAAAAAGCTCATGTTCTTCTTGGCTGAGAAATAAAACCTGGTAGGGTTGCACTAAATGGTGTCCTTTCAAATCGCCCTTGGGTCAGTGCCTGTCACTGCAAAGCCTGGGGGAAAGGAAAAAAATCAGCATTCTAGTAGGTTGTGAGCCTGTATGGTCTGCAAATAAATCCACAGGCCCCAGTGAAGTGACAGGTGGTGTTACCAGTAGCTTTCTTAGTACCTTCTTGAGGTTTTTACCCTTGCCCATTTTTTTTAGATGGTGAGAACATGCTATTTCCTCCTCACACAAGGGCTAGCTGTGGAGTGGTTAACCACCTGCTTTGATGGATCACTCCCAGGTGGCACTGGAGAGTCTGGCTGTGTGCATGAAGCAAATGGATGTTGAGTTATGTGCCTTAACTGCTCTCTCATGTCTTTCTGTGGGACACCTTGCACAGAGGGTATCCCCTTTCTTGATTTGCAGGAGGTTGCAGACATGTGCCAACTAAGTGCTATAAATAACATCAGCTGGTCTGCTGCTCTCTCAAGGGAACCTGAGGCTTTCTCTTGAATCAACATCACCTTTAAGCAATGTTTCCTTGAATTTGCAGAGTACATATACAAACTTTGCAGTGTGGGGATGGGTTATTTTTAGGCTATGATGAGGCAAGGTGTGTACAGCATGGTGTGGCAGAGTGATGCAAACCGTGGCTTGCAAAGTTTATTTATTACCACCCGCTTCCTTTTTTGAAGGAGTAAGAATTGAAGCATGAGGGAAGGAGAGGTGGAATGAAGTTTAGATTCTCTGCAGTTGTTGAACTGCAGATGTTCATGATGGGGACAGAAGGTCTAGAGATACTGTTGGATTTTTCAGAAGGTCACGCTCTACGTTTGATCTCAAGTACTGGTTTATGCTGGATGTTTCTGAATATAGTCTTAGCAGATCTGTGTGCTTGTGGAAGTGTGAATGTACACTCATGTCTCATTTTCCCCTTCCTGCTAATGATCAAAGTTGGGGTTTTTTTGATTGTTGCAGCCAGTAGCCAGTTAGACCCCATTTTTTGCCATCGAGTCTAGTGCTTATTCCTGCTTAACGTATGAGCAGGACACAGGAGAAGGTTCTGTGGTAGCTTTCACACAAGCAGTAATTTTTGCGTGGACTGGGAGGATTGCTATCAGCAGCTAAAATCTCTCTTGCTAAGTATCTGTGAAGACAAGCTTTCAGGGAGTATTGCTCTCCCTTTTTGGACTCTCTTTCTTGACAGAACGTGCTGGGTGACCCTAATTTGAGTATAAGCACTGCAGCAGACCCTTTTCTAATCTTGTTAGGTCCTGGATATGCAGAAGTGTATGGAAAGGATGTGCAGAAAAGGCATGAGTGGGAGTTGCAAACTGACAGGACTTTTTCTGGAGCAGCTCCACTGTATAAGAGCCAAGATAACAAGATTAGAATCAGAAGAAATTTCATGGTGGTAGGGAGTACATTGTTTCCATCTGGATGCTGCTAAAGGAGAAAAGTCATGGTACAGTTGGTGAACCTGAAAAGGAAAAACATGACAAGAGAGTCTGTGTACTTATAGACAGGGAGGGAGTGAATTTTATGTATTGTTCAAAATTCTGCCTGTTACTCAAGCAGCCTGTCTTGGAGGAGTTATGTTCAGCTCAGTGGAGAACAGGCACCCAGATACTTGTCTAGGTAAGAAGTCAGTTCTGAACCCTCGGTTGGATGATGGTGAGTTTACCACAAGGACCTGACTTATTCTTCCCTGTGAGAAATCTGAGGGGCAGCCAGATCTTTGAGTCCTCTTCCATCCTGCAGCCTGTGTGTTCACACTAAAAGAAGAGATGTTGGTGTAAAAGAAAACCGTGCCCAGCTTGAGGCAATAGAGGAGAAATGTGGCCTCGAATGAGAAGTGAAAACATGCTGTTGTGTAGAAAAAGACTGAACAGCAAATCAGTGCATTATAGTGTGATCCAGGAATGCAATTAATTTATAAAAACAAGACCTATATTGGCTACATTCAGAGCAACCTAGTTCTATAGAGAGAATTTTCTCCTCTGTGATACCATAGGGAAATGTCATTTGTTCAGATTCTCTCTGTTCCTGTGCAGATAGTAAGGCAAGGTCCTGTGAGAGTTTATTACAGACTTTGGGAGATTCAGATCAGTAAAGCTAATATGCAATCTTTCTGGACTTCTTCGGGGGGCACCTTCATGTGCTCACCTTGTTCAGCGTTAGTATATTGAACATGCATTGAGAAATGGGAAGGACTTGTGTTCTCAGATCTGCATGCTCACGTGGCTTTTACTTCCACGTTGAGAGATCCCTGAATGTTCACTTTGAGATTTTGTTGTCACTATTGATGGAAACCTTCCATTTTTTGTTCTCATAAGCCTAAAGTCTTTCAATGTTTCTGAAGTGAATGTAATTCCCCACAATGTAATGCAAGTGCCAAGTGAATATTTGGGAAGTTTGAAACCCCTTTTGTGAATAACTGATTCACATAGAGCATTAGGGATTTCATTCCCAGACATGCTGCAAAATACAAGTTTTCATTTCTTCTGTACTATTAGCTGAAGCTGGAAATACTCTGCAGTGATAGCAAAAAGTCAGTAGGATATTTCAACTGAGCTAATGTCTGTGGGAGGAATGGAAGTCTTTTCCTTTGCTGTCCTAGATCCATGTTTGTTTTAAATCTTTTGGCTTCAGCAAAAGGCTGAAAAAGAACAATGTGTTTCTGTAGTTTCCTAGGACTGTCTCGCCTTGGGGGCAAGAGGTCTCTCTTTAAAAACCATTTCCTGTTCAGTTTATCTCTTAAGAGTTTCATCCAGTTCCCACTGTAGTCAGTTACGAGTCTTCTGACTTGAGTGGAAGTTGACTTGGATCAAGACACAAGATTTTAACAATGTGGAGGAGGTTAGTAGAACTGACTAATTAACAGTTCAAATCAAGGGCCCTCTGGGCTCTGCTGTGGCAAATAAAATGGATTTTTTTTTCTTCCAGCTGCTGCAAAGATGAGCAGTAATATTGACTCTGAAACTTGGTTCCACTCTTGGCGTTTTCTCCTTGCTAAAAGTGACAAGTGATCGGATTCTCAAGACTTGGTTTAGTCCACTGGGAAATTAATAATTTCCCTGGTTTTTTTGTAGAAGGTATAAATTGTTACCACAATTATTATTTTTTTATGAGCAGCTTCACTGCTTTACTTTCCCTTATAAGACACTGCTCCAGAGCTGACAAGCTAGGAAGGATATGGGAGTCTGGTCAAGCTTAAAAGTTTTTTCCCTTTTAAAAATTTTTTACTGTTACTTGTACTTATGTAAGTTTCAGGTCTTTGTTGGTATCCGAAGAGCTTTTAATGAAGCCATAACTGATTCTTCACTAGAACATGATTCTGCAGCATTTGCAAAAATGTTCTTATAGTCTCAAGAAAAAGCCATTTAGGAAGAATTTCCAGTTTATTTAATTTATCCACCTTCCATAGTTAGTACTCAGAATACCAGACTGTAGGAAGGTCACTGCAGTAGCTGATCCGTCTGAAGAAGGTGGGAAAGCCTCAGGGAGTGTTGCAGGATGTCTGGTGAATTCTTTTGAGGGCAAGGTGTTTCCCTGTTAGCAGCATCCCCAAAGAAAGCTTTGAAGACCAGCTGATAATGTTCATATCTGACTCTGCGCTTGTGCCTGCTCCTCTGTATCCATCAGCACTGAAAAACATCCTTTCTCATTTCCAGCATTTACCTAAAGCTTTAACTCGGTACGCCCCTGAGTGGGAAAGTATGCAAAGCTGCCAGACGCTCGTATTGCAGGGTGGTTGTGGATTCACTGGGGGGTAGCTGGAGGGAATGTGGATCTCAAGCCAATGCGCTCTGGGTAGGTGGCTGCCAAGTCTGGCTTCAGTGTCCTGCTTTTCAGCTGTTCCATAGGTTGCTGTGCCTGTGTCTTGAGGCCAGAAAGACACAATTATGGTGGGAGTGCACTATCATCTAGGAAGAGGTTATCTTTGAAAGCGTTCAAAGAGGAAGGCCTGCTCGTAAGCTGTGACCCCAAGTGTGCCCTAGTGCCTGTCCTGGAATCTTGGCTGCAATGCCTGTGCCAGATGGGTGGGCATCCTCAGCTCCCCAGGTGACCAAGGTTGCTTTGACTTTTCAGAGTATCACCCTGATAAAGAAAAGGAGTGATAGGGGCACAAGTCCTAGTTATGCGGCCCGTCTACAAGCAAAAAAGTGCACTTCTGTGTGTGTTGAGGTCTTCAGAAAGTGAGGCAGAGTAGATGGGAATCTACAAAAGAGGGGGAAAGTGCATTAAAATGATTAGTCTTTGTTACCCGGTTTCTTCCAACATCTTCACAAATATCGGCAATGAGTCATTCTGAAGCCTTGTCATTTTTCCTGTGGTTAAGAGTTCCCAGACTTTTGTAAGATGTGTCCCATTAGAAACATGGATCCTCTCCAGACTCTTTTACAGTGATCTAGGCTATTATAAACTAAAATCAAGAATGCTTAGCTCAAAGTTATTTGGTTGTTTTGTTTTTTTTTTTAAAAAAAAAACAACCTTCATCAACACAGTCAAGGTGAGTGTAAGGGGCACTGTCCTGATTTATGCATGGATATAAAACAAATACTATTCTTAGACAAGAAGTAAGGAATTAATATTTAGCTATTTGGAAACCCAGCATCAACACTTTAGAAAAATTATGCTGTGATGTTTGTCGTAGATATGTTTTATTGTGCCTCTCTTTTTGGGAAGAGAATAGGAATTGAGAGTTGGCTTCACCACTTATATTTTGAGACCCAACTAGATAGGAGGAAGAATACATCTTCTAGAACGTGTGAGACAAGAGATGGAGTCCTGTTCCCACTGAAGCCCATGGGAAATCACCCACTGGCTTCAGAGAGGGCAAGGATTCCTACCTTGAGTTTAGCACAATGTTTAGAGAACACATCTGGCCAGATGGCAAGAGAACTGTGGTAAGGAACTTTGCGGGCTCTGCTTGGAAGCCACTGAGAACAAGATAACCTAAAGCATAGAAAACAGCAGAGGGAAAGGGGGAAGAAAAAAAGGTATGGACATGTTTAACCTTCATTCAAATTTATTTCTCTCTTTTTCAGTATCTTTCATAGGAGGGAGATGGCGGTGCTGCTTTCTCCTTTGCCTCTAACTTTGTCTTCATGCATTTAGTATAGAACTGAAGCTCTACTAAATGAGTAACTTTCCCAGATATAGGCACCAAGAATATTAAGTGGGGGAGGCTGAACTCCAGAAATACTGGCATATTTAGAGTCTGATCAATTTAACAGCACACCACAAGACCACTTTCTTCCCTTTTGTGTCATGTCCAGCACAGTGGCAAATGATGTTTTTCCCAACAATAGCCTTCTTGGGCAGCAGTCATGCAGTGGGTGGGGTAACTTAAGAAAAAACCCTCTTTACTCCAAGAAAAGTCTTCCTGCTCAGAGTTATTAGAGGACTCTCCTCGTATGTCACAGATGCAGTTGGCAAACCCTGAACAACTCAGCTTCTTGTCCCTGTAGCATTTGTAATAGAATTGGACGTGCTGCTCTGACCCTTCAATGTGCATGTTTGAAAGCTAATGGCTTTTTAGCTGTTTGTATTCTCCTGTGTTTGGCGGAGCTGATACCAGCCCCTGCCACTGCAACTTTTGTAGGGTCACGCATGTGTTGGAGTGGTCAGATCTATAGATCGAAAGAAATTGGGACTTTGAGGATGAGCTGTGACACTTAGTAGTATATTCACAGTGTAAGTATGTGACTAGGGGAAAGAAGGGGTGGAAGGACATGTTAAGAAATCCCATATTTTAGAGCACTTCCCCCGCATTTCTTCCCCCCTCACTGGACCCTATGGAAGGATGCACCTGAGATGATAGGTGAGACAGATTTAGCCAAGAGATCCTGGGAAAGAATCTTATAATTTGAAAGAAGTAAGACAGTATGGATCCAAAAATCTCTTGG
Organism: Larus michahellis; assembly: GCF_964199755.1. Taxonomy (NCBI): domain Eukaryota; kingdom Metazoa; phylum Chordata; class Aves; order Charadriiformes; family Laridae; genus Larus; species Larus michahellis. Next base: position 18,185,300 of record NC_133902.1, read on the forward strand.
CAAGATTATTAACTCAGCAAAAGCTTGCATTAAGTTTGAGATTTGGTTTAGAGCTGGTTCCTTTGATGTTCTTTCTTTTTTTTTTTTTTTTACGAAGTCATGAGGATTTTTGCAGTTTTGCAACCCTCCCAGGTGCACACTATGGACCAAATAGGAACCCTCCCAGTTTAGCAGCTCAGGGATACTCTGCTGTGTTTGCAACACACAAAGAAATGTGAAAGGCAACCTCTTGTTTGAAACTCTAGGGTGTGCTTGTGTTCAGGTAGAGAGGCAAGTCTGACTGTAGCCTGCATGCTGACTTTGATTACCTGTGGCATGTTGGGGAATGAATCAGTGGGGAGAAGAGCTGTAATAGGTTATGGTGGACACTTTTTACCCTATGCAAAACAGAATAGCTCTTTCAACTATTTCGGAGCTGCGTTGACTCATGCCAGGAGGGGACCTTTCTCTAGTTTCCCCCAACTGTCTCTTGGGCTCATTTGTTTTTCTTACAGTGGTGGTTTATGCTGCACGGACTGCAAGTAGAGAGCAGTCTTCCTCTGACACATCTCTGCCTTGTACCCCTCCTGCTCCTGGAGACAGCCGCTGCCACAAACCCTTCTTTGAAGAGGTTAAAGAAATGGCTGTGTTGGATTCGTTGCAAGATGGGGCTGGTAGGAAATTGAGTGGTGCAGAGTGCCAAACCCATGATGTGTGTGCTCTTTCCGTTGGGAACACTGAGTCATAAAACGAAATAAAAAGCTGTTACATTTCTGCGTGGTGAAAAAAACGGGCCCCAGTCTAACCTCCTTTATGCACTCACACAATCTGTCCAGTGAACGCTTTCCCTATGATAGGTTATGAAACCTGGCTCCCCTTGGTAGAAATTCAATTTATTTCAGCTGAAAAGAATTGGGCGTCACCTTGGATGGGCCTTCTCCCTCACCTCCAGCCAGGGCCAAGCGCTGGTCTTGTGACTTTCTAAATACAATCCGTGTTACTTATTTGCTGTTATTTTATTTCAGCTGAGAAGAGCTTGGCAATGTCTCCATTTGGTTATATTGGCAGCTGGTTGCATTGCTGATCAGTTGTCCAAGGTATGCTTGGTAGAAAGTAGAGGAGGAAGCACTTCTAATAGCCATGGTTCCCACTTTTAATTCCTGTTTCAGGTGCAGAGCAAGAGCGTAACATATCAACAGGAGAAGTAATATCAGATAATTAGAGGAAAGGAAGCTTAGGAGAAGATGTGAGCATTCTCACTTTCTGTGTCCAGCATAAGGTGCACAGGTTTTATTGCATGGTGAGTTACTAAGTGATTTCAATGTGGTTTTAGGTCTGCAGCTTTTTTTGTAAGTAGGTAAAGGCAAAACAAAAAATTATTCCAATTATGAACTGAGACACACAGTTAAGTTAGTTTGTGTGACTGTGACTACAGATGAGCAATAGTCTCAAACTATCTGAAATTTCTGCAAATACTACTTTTTTGCCTGAAATACGAACAAATGCATTATAATTCCAATTGTGTGATAGAGCTTGAACTGCCATTGGTAGAAGCAGCATAGTATGAGTAAAAGGCAAATGGAATCTGAAAAGATCAAATAAATGTTTTGCTTTGTTTGGGCTCAGACGCAGCTGAAGGAATTGCTGCTACTTGCACCCTGACCTATATGCAGGCCTTGTTGAACTTCATGAGGTTTGTATGGGCCCACCTCTGAAGCCTGTCCAGGTCCCTCTGGATGGCATCCTTTCCCTCCAGCGTGTCGACTGCTCCAAACAGCTTGGGTGTCAGCAAACTTGCAGAGGGTGCACTCAATCCCACTGTCCGTGTTGCCGACAAAGATGCTAAATAGTACTGGTCTGAGTACTGACCCCTGGGGAGCACCACTTGTCACTGCTCACCACTTGGACATTGAGCCATTGACCTCAACTCTTTGAGTTTCTTATCCACTGAGTGGCCCATCCGTCAAATCCATGTTTCTCCAATTTAGAGGCAAGGACATGCAGGACAGTGTCAAATGCAGGTGATGTCTGTTGCTCTCCCCTTATCCACCGATGCTGTAACACCATCGTAGTTACTTGGTGACAATTGGATTTCTCTCCAATGTCCTGCCTGAGCCACTAAATTTAATTCTAGCTAGTTAAGTTGTGCCAATGAAAAAATTCTTGTTGCTTTGATTGGACTTGACTCGCTTTAACCAGTGTGTTTTTCATGTGCTCTGGGAATGCATCCTTGCTTTTCAGTTCAGCATTCTGGATAGAACGCTGAAGTTATCAGTGCGTGTGAATTTCTGGAGACAGGGTGATTTCCTGCTTGCAGTGGGAACAGAGCAAAGAGCCAGGAGCTGTTTAAATCCCTTTGTTATTAGCAGAGTGCGCTGTGGCCTTTGGCATTCCCTAATTCTGCTTCTCTGTCTGCAAACTGAAGGTAGTAATTATCGTACCTACCATTTGCGGGAATGTGGGGGATTACTTGAGATGCATGCAGCCTCTTTAAAAAATGTAAAGTGATACATCTGTTGAGTATTAATGGTTTGTTAAATTTATTGAGTGCTTTGGGACTGTTGAATGAAAGACCTTATATAAATGGCACTTAATTATTGTTATTACTAGAGAAGGACTAGCACAAAAGCAGCAGTTATCTGGGAATCCATGAAACAAAGGTCTGGAGCACGCTGCCAACATCTGCTACCACTTAAAATTTCAACCCACTTACAGCATGAGGCACTCTAACTTGGAGACACACACGGAGGAGTAGTTTTGTGATCACGGAATTGTGGCAATCCTTTGGTCAGGATGTTCATATACTGAATATTCTGTACACCTTACACCATGGGAAGTACTCTGCCCTGGTGGGATTGTCAAAGGGATTGCACGATACCCTTATGACAAGTCTGCTTTAAATATTGCTGTTTCCTTCCTTGCAGAATTGAACAGAAATGTGCACTGAAGCTTTTCATTCATGACCTTAAGTGTCCTCACAAACATGGGCAGGGACTGTACTGTAAAGCACACAGCCAAGTTTTCCAAGGTAGGTCAAAGCTTTCTATTTCTAGGAGCCCTACCGGCTCCTTCAAACTCTTGGGTTTCAGCATGGGGAAAAATCCATGAGTGTGTGGTGTTTGGCTCTGGGTGTACAATCTGCTTGGCTTCTGTAGCAGTGAGAAGCTCTGCCCCTCAGTTTGAAGAGAAACTGATAACCTTGCAACACCAGTCCACTGTGAGGCATCTCCCCAGTGCCTTTCAGAAGAGAGAGAATGAAACCTTCTACCCCTAATGTTGATTACCAGTGACTGTGACACTCTTATTAGGCCCATTTCCTGATGAATTCACTGACAAGCTTGCTTTCTTCTAGCCCTTCCTGTGGCATACGAACAGCTGAGGAAATGGGGCAGGGCAAAGGGATTTATTTTAATGGTCCTATTTATGTTCCTATTGGGCAACAATAAAGCTCAGCTGGCTTGTGACTGTGAGCAAAGCTGTTGGTCATGAGGAGCAGGTAGTGTAAATGAAGCTGGGGAAGTTTTGTATGGTGTCTGAATGGAAATTAATTCTTCCCATGACAGTTAAAGTAGATCGCTTAGCCATTTTGAGAGTACGCTTAGCTAAAAACAAAGCCCATAATTCATGAAAGAAGGTGCCACTGCTCTCTTTAACCTACTAGTTAAATATGATCCTGGGGTGTGGGAGCTTCCAAATCTTGTTCTGATAGCTGTTTATGGATTTTTCTATTGTATAGGACCAGGAGCTGTAGAAAGAGAGCCCCGGGCCAGAATATCAGATGTGTGAACAGCCCTTCTAGGACACACAAGATCCAACTTGAAGTTTAGGTTTATATCAGGTTGAGGAGGAGTTTGTATCTGAGGTCTCCCATGTCCCATGGATTTCCTAATGACAAGAGGAGGAGAAGGGAGGGCTTCACCTCCATCCCCTCTCTGGTCTCTCAACCAACCTCAAATTCCCTGGGACACATTTAGATCTATCTGCTGTATTTCCAGCAATGGTCATCGTGGCGTTTTAGCTCTATTTTGTACATAACTACTTTATTATTCAGCAAAGCCTTTTGTTAGTGCTTGTGAGGAAAGAGAAGGGCAGATGCTAAAGTCTATAGGGTCTTTTTTATGACATTTTTATTTTGGCTTTAGCAGCTTAACTACAAATGGAGGCAAAAAATAGAAGCTATGAATAATCTAAATACTTTTACTCCTGTTCGATCTTCCCTGCTCTTACGACATTTTTGTTGCTCTTTCCACCCTGCATGGATGTAGATGAAAGCTTCCCCCAGCATCTGCCCATCCCTGAATCAATACCAGCACAGGCTTGTGGTTGCTCAGCACGCTTGCATTAGTAATGTTTTTGGCTAAGAGTAGTGCCAGGCACAGGAGTGCCCTGTGCTCAGGACACATCTGATGCTCTTGCACTTGCTTTGCCAGAACACTAAGAAGGAAGATTGCCTCAACAATTCATAGCTTCATGGCTCAGGAGAGAGCAGGGCCATTCCCTTCTTAGACCCGTCTTTGTTGCAGCAGAAGCTGTGCAGCTTCACTCTGTGCAACAGAGCCTTGCAGGAGTGGTTTAATTGGTTCCCAGATAATTTCACGGTGACAGGAACTGTAAGTTCCCCAAATAAATCTGTGGGTTCTGGTTTTGACCCTGGGTCTGGGGCTTTTCCACTTGTGTGCTAGCCTGTAAGAGCGCACAGTAGGGGAAACGTTAATTTGGGCATGGAAGGTCAGTCCTTTTGCCAGTGGCTCAGGAAAATGGAACTTAGTATTTGTGCATCGATGTGAACTCTTGATTTGCAGAAATCTTGTTCCTTTATAGAGCAGCAGATACGTATTTCCTTCCAAAGGCAAGCAAGGGAACATTGTACTTATGACTGGTCTGTATTTGACTAGCCTTTGAGAACTGACTCCATTTCAAATTGTGCAAGTAGTGCATATCATGTTATCATTCCTGATTCAAACTGCTTGGTTTCACTACTTCATCATCTGCTCTACACAGTTACTGATATTTAATGGGATAATTCCACAGTTAATGAGGAACTCTTTTTTTTTTTCTTCCTAGTCTTGAAGTTTCCCCTTAGGAACAATTAAATCTGACTCCTGATACTTTAACTTTGACACTGCCTTTGACACTTTTCTAATCAGACAAGCTCTTAACTAAGTATCGTTGGTCCCTAGTGGTTTAGCAACTATAAGTCAGACTGAAGAAGTCAAAGACTGAAAAAGTAAAGCAAAATTCCTCTTTCTACATTTTCTGTTTCTAAATCTTCTAGAGCTTGTTAGTTCCCATTCACAAGGCCTTCCTGAACTGTAACTGCTAAACTATTTCTTCTTGTAAAATGACTGCCAGAGCAGGATCTTGAATAAAATATTACGTGTTGCAAAATTTGACAATGGTGATTGTGCAGGGTCTTGTTGGTTTATTGTTCTCTGTGCCAATTCTAAACATTCAGTGATGTTGTATATTGCTCAGAATATCATTAAAATATTGATGTGCTTATCCTCAAGTTGTCTACACAAGAGGAAAATACCTGGGCTGAAGTTCAGGCAGATGGGATGGCCCTGATGTGAGCTTTCCAGCATTTAAAATTTAGGCTCTGTGTGGAGCACATTCAGCATCCCCCTTGTATATGCTTTCCCTAGCAGGAAAACTGAGGTCTGGACAAGCACCAGTGCACTTGGGAAAGATCATTTCCAGTCTTGCCCCGAGGGCATGTACAGCTACAGTAGCCCGTGATGTCAGTGAGAAATAAATCCTGGGCTGCTACAGCTCAGTTTGCACTCTAGTTTTTTAATGGTTGTGATCTGTCAGACCCAGCTACTATTGAATTTGTTCCTTGGGACCATTCAGCATATCTATAATGGGGATATTATTTGGAACTAGAGAGAAAGCGTAATCCTTCTGCATTTTATGCCCTTTTGGATCAAGGGCTGGGTGAATTTTGTGTCTTCCTATGTAATAGCTTCAGGAAATGCTGTTTTGTTCCTGGTGATGCTCCATCAGAGTTGCTCTGAGGAGACGCTCTGGCTGACAGCAGCTCAAAGCCTTGGTACTTGCTCCAGAAATGCTTCTGCCAAATGCCTCGCTACTGAGTTTCTGCTCCCAAGCGCCAACTGTTTGCTCTTTGCAAGGTGGGGAACTGCTGTGGAAGGGAAGCATTTCATGAATCACAACTCCCATGACACTAATTCCCAGCCAAAATACTTTCACCCTTACTCACACCAGATACCACCTTTACTGGAGAATCTTTTCCATCCTGTAGGCTGTTGTGCATAAAGGAGATGAGAGGCTCTGGGGCTTCTCTGAGAAGATGGCTGACCTGAAGCCATGGGTACCTGCATCAGACATTTAAGTTTCCTTAGTAACTTTTGCTCTCTTCTATTCTTGCTGTCAGCTGCTATCACCAGCACCAGGATGACAGCAGAAAGAGAACTGAGTTACCCATCAATTTGGCCGTAGGAATATCTTGCAGCTTGACAAGAAACACTATCAATTTAACTGGATGTTTTGAGAAGCTTTCTCAGCTCTGCTAGCTTTCTGCTCAGCTAGAATTAGCTGAAAAGCTAATCCTTCATCAGATGTATATTTGATGGTAAGCCGGAAATGATATTTCCTTTGGGTCTTTAGCTAGTGGCAAGGATTTGTTGCAGTATGGCCTATTTTAAGCACCTTAAAGCACATGCTGACTGGTGTAAGACACTCTAAAATGGCTTGATTTTAAGATTCATGTGTGTCGATGCCAGACAGGACCCATTCAATCATTTGGCTGAACTCTTAGACACTGGAAAAATCATACTTGGTGAAACTGATGGTATTGTGTCTGTACTACTGCTGTGAGTGGTTAAAATCTGTGTTTCTTAAAGATAGGATGGGTCTGAGAGGAAAGTGCTTCCTTGGTCTGCACAGAACTGACTATCAGAAGCGAGACTGTATAGCATGCAGTAGGCAAGTAGGCTGAGATTTGAGGGAGCCGGTACAAGATCCAGGGTGGAGGCAACACGCATGGAGACCCACAATCTGGAAACACCAAGCCTGAAGCTACAAAGGTGGATCTTAACCCTTCTGCTGGGCCAGACGTGAATCGTATTCTGGCACAGGGACAATGTCAGAACATAGCACCAGTCTGAACCCTTGATATTTCATGGTCTGGAAGCTCAGCTTCAGAAAATCGGTTCTCTCCATAACTATTTATGAGCTCACTGTGTAGAGAAAAGTCAGGTAATGGTGGTGTTACTGGCACAGAGCATTTGAAGGACCTGGGTGTGAGTGTCAGGCAACACCCGAAGCTCCTGTGGTCTTATGATATTAGCAGAGCCTGGAAAGGAAAAGACTGTGTGTTTCTTCCTGGTGTGAAGTGATGGAAACAACCGTATTGTTGCAATGTTAACATGAAGGTATAGGTGTTGATAGCCCTTTCTACCATGTGTTGGGGTGGTAAAGGGGTAAAGGTGGTGTTCTTGCCATGGTCCTTTTTTTCTTCCTGTATCCGTTAAATAAGGATGGTCATCTTGCCTGTTAATCTTTGTAGATGTAATGGAAGGATTATTTGCCCTGTACTCTGAGTTGGTATTTGTATACCCAGTGAAAGGGATGGGCATCAACTGACTAATTCCCACTAGGCATATCTTGTCCTCAGAGAGATTCCCAGGGCTGAATCTGCTAGCTAAAATAAGTATTGCTCAAATATGAATAGGGCCACTTCAGTTGGTTGATGATGTTGAAGACTGGTAGGAGTGACAGCAGCTGGCTCATGCTTTGAGGAGGCAATGCCAGGCAGGAGTTTGTCACTAAATAAGTGACTGATACTATTACCTCCACCCTGCTCCCCTCCCTCAAGCTAAAGCTTTCCATGGAAATTTTAGCTGTGTTGGGTCTGGCTGAGGCTTCAGGCACTCCTTGCACTCTGCTTGTGTTCAGGTCTTTAATAAAACACAGCAGGGAGCCAACCCCTCTGAGCTTAGAGTCTGGTTAGTGTGGCCTTCTGGTGATTGATGGATAAAAAGTTGACCTTGGCCCCCAAGGGGGTGGTTATTTTGTTTATGGTCCTGCTTAGTAGTCTCCAGGGCGTTCAGGTTACAGAAAGGGGGTGACTCAGTTATATCAACATCTGAACTACCATGCTTACCATGATGTCTGTCTCTTCATTAACCATGTCATGAGCTTGAGCAAACTGGGAGTGGAGCTTAATGCCTGTGGTTAGCTGGGTTGAATCTTGGCCACGGTGAGAGCCAGCTTCTTCTCCCTACCTCAATGATAAACCATTGACAAGTTTGGCTAGTACGAAGGATTAGGAACACTTGTTTTGGAAAGAAATTCAGTATTAGAAAACAGAGTCAAGATGCTTATTTTGTTCAGGACTGAGATACAGAGAATTTCAGGAGGTGGTTCTGATTTTTTTCTCAACCACTGAGTAGCGTTTTATTTTACTCACGGCTTTATTTAGTGTGATGGGCTAGTCAGGCTTTAAAGAGTTGGTTCAGCCAGAGTCAAGTCTTCAAGAATCTCACATCAGGTATCTGTGGCAGAGCTAGAAATAAAACCCATGTCTCCAGAGACTTGGTCGTCATCACTGTAAGGCAGTTTTGGAGGTGCTTTGTTTTCTCTGTGTGATATGAAAAGAAAGCTAGCTTAGAGTATCTGCCCTGACAGTTTTTCCTCTTCCAGGGAACGAGGGGAGATTCACTCTTTCCAGTGGCAATGAGAAATCCCTCTGTGTTAAAGTCTATATAAACTCTGAGAGATTAAGCTGAACATTGTGTGCAGATTTGAAAAGTAACTTTGCCCAAGAACTAAAGAGGCAGGAAAAACAGAGTCGTGGCCTTGGCAGCAGCCTGGAACGTACAGCAAGTACTTACGGTGGGTGTGGGATGTGATGCCATTACTTATTACTGTTGCAGGAAAAGCTTTGAGTCTGTCTTGCAACAATTGCTGGAGGCTTCCTGGGACTCAACAAGGCCATGGGGGAATCTCTAAACCAAACCAGCCATTCGTTAGCCATTGTCTTAAATCTTTAAACCCACTCTGCTCCCCAAGGTGAACGTGCTCCACTGCTCTAGGTGAAGTCATTCATCTCGGGCACTTGAATTAGAAAGCAGCAGACACTCTTTTTTTTTTTTTATCCGGGAAACAGAGGTACAAACACACCTAATACAAACTGGGGTTTGTTGGTTTTTTTTTTCCCCCTTTTCACTGTGCCTGGGCGGGGAAGAGGTTTTTTTAATAGGAATGAAAAAAGATGAGCTGTAATTCTTTTTCCATTTGGAATCCGAGGGGGTAGAAATCACACCTCTAATAAAAAGGGAGAAAAGTATGTTATTGGACCTGTTGAGGACATGAAAAATTTCTTACACTTCAGTTCAGCCTCAACAGCTGAGCTTGGAAAAAAAAAATCTGTAGAAGAAAGAAACATTGTTTTAAATGAAGCCATTTCGGGCTCTAAACTTGGCACTTTTCACTTGAAAAATGTTACAGCAAAACATCTTGAGAAATTTGAAACTGAAGACTCATCTGGAATAACTCTTTCCTATGAATATTTTCATTTTTAGCGAGGTCTCTATTTGCTCCAATGTCTTAGTGAAATATTCCTAAATAACTCTTATGCCCCTAAAAAAAAATGCGTTTCTGCCTTGCATGCAACCCAACTGTTATTCAAAGAATGTTTTTTGAAGGGAGAAGATATGTCAAGGTGTATTTGCATTGGGGAGCAGTTAAAGTTCAAAGCCCCATTCAGTCATTCTAATCAGCTGGCGGATACTATATACTCAAGACTGAAGACACCAGTGTGCTGAAGGCTCGGTGCTTTGTGTTTTTTCTACTGTTTTTAACTTTTTGGCTAGAAATGTCCCAGAAAATGCTGCCATGCTTTGAATACTCTTGAGTATCAGAACTTGATCAAACTTTCCTGTCGCTTATCCTCAGGTACCCAAGGTACTTCAGGCCGGTGTGGGGAAAGGTTCCTGGCTCTGGGGCAAACTGGAGCGCGTAGGGCAGGTTTCTGGAGTGGTCTTTTTCGGTTAAGTGATTGGAGAGAGATTCTGGCTGGCAGCATTGGATCCCTAGATGAGGGTGATGTGATAATCTCCCTGGGAAAATCCTGGTTCACAGAAGTGAAGCTGACATCCATGCACCCAGAGTTTTACCCGCAGTGACTGTGACATTTTCATTCCATCCAATTGTTTTGGGGGGCTCTGTTTGTTAAAAGCGCGGCCACAAGGAAGACATCTGGCACTGTGCCTCCTGGGTGACGTGGTGGACTGTGATTCTTTAAAGGCTGCTACGTGCGCGGGAAAGAATTTGATCTTGTAAAAACGGGACAGCCGTGTGCAGTTATGGTCAACTTATGTGTTCTGCTTCCCAGTGAATATACGCTTTTCAGCTGAGATACATCCCTCTTGGTTTCACTTGCCAGCAGTTTTCAGCTAACATCATGGTAGCATGAAAGTAGGAACTGTATTAACCAGTTCTTTTTTTTTTTTCTCTGATCTCCCAATTTTATTCTCTTCTGTTCCTCTCTGTCTACTGTTTTATATAAAACACCTTGAGTAGAAGCATGCTGAGGGTTTGTTTTTCTTGCCGTTAGTCAAAGGCAGTGTAAGACTGTAAGCATGCAGGCAGAGAGAACAGGGCTCTGAATGGTGGTGCTGGGGATGATGGGACTAGGGTTCTTAAAGTTTTTAGACCAACCAGGTTGCCATCATCTGTCTAACTTTCCCCCAGATTGCCGTTGGGCAATAGGGAGAAGCAGGACCCTGTGTGACACTTGATGCATGCTGTGGGAGCAGTCTGTTGTCATGGTTTGAGAAACCTGGAACAACTTATTGTTGTTTAGACAATTACACTATCACCCAATGACCCTTCGCCACCTGTGAAGGGCAATCGGGGAAAACCAAGGAAACACAAGTGTTGAAATATAAATAGTTTTAATAGCATAAGACTAAATAATTAACAATAATACTAAAGAACCGATATTGATCCTGATACCAACATAAAATATACAGGATTATACTCATCCCATTCCCTCAGCAGGAAGCCGTGCACTCCCAGCAGGGGACAGCAAATGTGGGACACTGCGAGCGCTGGGGCTTCGGGAGGAAGGGAAGAGCTCAGGGCTCCGGCACCAGGGCAAGGAGTTCTCTGGACCTCTGCCATCAAGGGAGAGAGAGAACTCCTTGGAAAATTTTCTAATTTATATTGGATGTGATGTTCATGGTATGAAATAACCCTGCTGGCCAGTGCAGATCAAATTCCTGGGTCTCGCTCTTCCTCGTCCCTGCACCTGGCAAGGCTCGAAAACACCGAGACCTTGAATCCCACATAGTGTCCCATGGTTTCCTGGTGAGCTGGTGACATGGTCCTGTCTGGGTACCAGCAGTGGGATATCAATGGAAGCTCTGCAGATCGCAGCTTGGGCAGAGCTAGATTAAAGTACTCCATTGCAAAGGCTGTGTGTGAAGTCCGTCAGCCAGACTTGAAAATGGCAAAGCAAAATTAGTGTGAACCAATAGTAGGAGAAAGCGGAAATTGTTCTACATTTAAGAACGTAAGAATGGCTCTGCTGGGTCAGATCACAGATCTGCGTGACTTGGCATCTTGTTCCTAGCATGGTCTGGGGATAGAGATCTGGAGAGTGCATAAAAATGAAGTGTGTGTGGAGCAACGCTTCAACCAGATATTCTCCAAATCTCCAGCAATTTGGGAGGCTTCCTGAGCCACAGGTGGGTTCTTTGTGTTTATTAATTCTCACTTTGATTTCAGAAAATATTTATGCTCTCCTTTAGCATAGGGAATTGCAGTGGGTCCTGGGTTGTGGAAGCAGTGGTGTTACCAGCCTTCCTGGATGCAGCAGGGCCTCCTGGGCAGGACTGCTAACATCTCTTCTGCATACAGGTTGGCTTGGTTGTGCTCCCTGTGAGGTTGTCACTTGCCAGGGGACAGCTTGGGATCATGGGGTGCAGGAGGTGCCAGGCTGTCTTTGGTTCCTGCCCGTGGTGCCAGGGCAGGTCTGAAGTGAGGTGGGATGGAGAGGAGCTGCTTTAGCCTCATTCAGGAATATCAGGCAAGGAATATCGGCACAGGCAGCGCTCTCAGCTTTTAAACTGGTAATTAAGCAAACCCAGACTGCGGTCTGTATCTGCCACTGTAATTGAAAAGACTGCTCTCTGCAGAGGTTGAATTAGCTCTTGAGTTAGGAAATCCAGTTTACTGCTGCCACAAGCAGCCATGTGTGCTGTGTCTTCATGAAGTTACCTTGGATGCCCTGGCTTTCTGTATGTGTAAGATGGAACATGACTAGGCTTTGGCTTTCACCAGGGCAGCAACATCCCCAGCGCTTCTACAGGCACTTTGCAGTTCAGACCATATCTAATTTCCATTAGGCATCACGGAGCGATGAAGTCAAACACATGTAAGGATAATGCCAAGCAATAATAACCCTTGCCATATCCCTGGACTGCACTAGAAGTCACTCTTGTTCTGTACTGAGGCTGTTGCAGTAATTAACTGGTAGTTAGTAAAGAAATATGTCACCATTATTGGTGCCACTAAGCCTAGCACATTTGTCTGCTGATGGAGACATTCCTTGTCTGGTTTCCTCATGAATCACAGGGAGACTGAAAACTTACTTGCCAGGCCTCCTACTCAAATTTTTCCTGGGAATATCAATCTAATTAATGGCACTGTTCTCCAGAAGCCTCCTAGGTAGCAAAGCCAAGAGAACAGAAGGGACTTCAGGAGCTGGTCCAATGTCTTACACCTTCCAACCTTGTTTGCACCATGAAGTTTCCACTGTGGCTTTGGAAGACCAGAGAGAGAGTCCAAGCACCGAACTGACTGGTGCAGAAGATGCAGTTCACTGGTTTCAGTGCATCGCAGTGAGGTCAGCGGGATCCAGGTAGAAAGGCACACTTTTCCTCTCTACCCAAACTGCGATATGATAGAAAGAGCTTCAGGTATGATTCCCAGAAACACACTGCTCTTTTTCCGGTAATCACTGGATTTATTAATCTGGATTAATCCAGTAATTATTAAACTGGATTAATCCAGTAGTCAGCTCTATTTATTACCCTGTTTATCTACCTCTAAAAGAGATACTGTAATATTTACTTCCCAGCATAAATTTGCAGTTGTTTCAGTGCTTAGGATTCTTTGATGGAAGAGTGGACGTGGATGCAGATCTGAACGGATAGGAAGGTTTTAGGGTGAGTTTGGGTCCAGCACTCAAGAGGGTGACATGCATTTTGCCAGGGGGGCTCTAGGAAGAGTAAGTACTTTGCAAAATGGGTGACACAATCTTTTAGGATTTTTCTGTGTCTCGGTGAGCTGCCATACTAATAAAATACTGTTACTTTAAAGACTGATGCCCTCCTTTCCTTTTTGTGCACTGAACTAAATGCTAGAGCCTCAACCACAAGCCTTGCTTTAATTAGGTCTGCTTCGAACAGTAGACATAAGCGCATGCTATGAAGAATTATGGGCTGCTGCTGCCAAGGATGCCATCAAATGACTGAGTGAAAGGGAACATTTACAAACAAATAAAACCTGTTATTAAGGGGATTATTAATGAAAGGCCTTCGAACAAAATAACCCCTCTTCCTCCTCAAAATGATTGAGGTTGTTGTTGTTTTGTTTTTACTTCTTAGTAAGCTTCATGGGAAGATAAATACCACACACTTCCTCCAAAAGAAGTGACTGAAGAAGCAGGCAGCATCATATGGGTCAGTTCTTTGGGACCTGGAGGTTTCGCAATGCTTGTATCATGTGTCTGTCCACCCCTGCCATTTTGCACAGATGTAGTGAGCTTCACAGTCTGCTCTAATTAGCACCAGACCTGATGAGCTGTGAAGTGGGAATTCAGGAGTGGGGTGGGATGGAGAAAAAGAATTCATACCGTTATTATTTGGTTAGCTAAGGAAAATGTTTGCAGGGCTGGAAAATGCGACTTGGCACTTAGGGTTTCATTTCAAATGAGGGTGAGTAGCTGGGAGATGGGGAAACTGGTCTGTTTTCCTGGTTTTTGGATCATGTAGGCAAGAGTTTGTCTGTCATGTTGTCTTTTGTTGCCTCGCTAGATGTTAAGGCCTCACTGTACTGAGCACCAAGCTGACAAGGTGAGAACAGTGGTTGCTTGCTTTGTTTTGCTGCAGGGAGGTTGCTGCTTTCTGGTAGAGCAGCAGCGAGTGTCATTCCCCAGGAACTCCAGTTCCTTCTCCAAAGTAACTGGTGCTATTTCCTAGTCGATGGAACATCAGCAGGTTGGGAAGACTGGTCCATTTGCCCAAGAGAACTCTTCATATGCTGGGCTGGATAGATCAGTGCCTGAGGAGCAGATGTTCTCTCTTTTGTGCCATCTTTGCTATGGAAAGATCTGGGAGGACAGCTCTCTTAAATCACTGAAGGTCTTGCTTCCCGTGAGAACCAGGTCTTGGCTCAAAGATGGCTAAAGAGATGAGAAGTGCCAACAAAAGAGAGGAGGAAAGAGAAGCCCTGAGAAAGGAGTTGATTCCTCTGTAAGCTCTTTCATCAGGCAAGTGATAAAGTGGAGGAGAGCCCACATCTCCTGAGGGTCTATCTACCTTTGCATTTGCTCAGCCGGTTGCTCATAGCCTGAGTTACAAGGTGACTCTGTCACTTGTCCCTGTCCCAGTGCCACATCCCTGGTGTGTATCATCTCTCTTGAAACCAAGCAGGGCTGATGGACACAGTTCAAAGACACTTTTGCCTATGGTAGCACCCAGTTTACCTCCAATAGCACATGTGGTTGCTGAGGAAAAGGTCTTGCTGTGCCATTCTGACTGTCCAAGAGTGAGGTGATGCTTCCCCACGCTGGTGTGCTATGGGCAGGGTGAGGGAAGCGTATTTCTGAGCTGGAGACCGACTGGGGCTTTCCAGGAAAGACAGGGCTTTATTAGGAAACTCCGAGCAGTTTGGCTGATGCTTGGGATTTGAAAGAGGTACCCAAAAGAGAAAGGCAGGAGTTGAGCGGAGAAGAGGGAGGGCAAGGCCAAAGTACCTGGGATGGAGGCGGCAGCCTGTGCTCAATCAAGGGACCTCGCTCACTTGTCCAGTATTGCTTATGGTCTGACTGGTCATGAGCTCAAACAGCTGGGAGAAAATGGATGATGCAGAAGCATCTCTGGTGTTGGAAGCAGTAAAAGGCTTGGCTTCTTCCACAGCAAATATTTCCGGGAATCAGGATGGAAAAAAATTCAGCTGGATTAGGAGTGTGCAGCTGGGAGACAGGGATCCTGCCAGTTCCTCCCTCCTTGCTGTCACTGCAAAGGAAAGCAAGGGAACGCATTTAAAAGGATTTCACATGATGCAATTGCATCTTTCTTGAGGTTGGGGAGGCAGAGGCCTTGCTGATGTCTGTCTTGCTCACATGCAGATTGCCCCTGAGGGCCACATGCTGCTTGCTCTCTGCCTGTGCAACCCAGCTGTGGTTTGCTCCGGATGAAAACCTCTGGCCTAAGGAAACCAAGGAGCTGAGCTGCTGCTCTGATGAATGAAGCACTTATCTCATGTGTGTCACTGGATAGCTTAGTGGGAACCTGTGGAAGGGAATAAATGGGATTTGCTCTCTGTTAGCGCCCACCGCTCTCATCCTGCCATCTCTGTAACCTGGTAGTGCCCCCATGAGTCCTAATTCAATGCGTAGTCCTCTCAGCACTTCTGAGTATGAATGTCCTGTCATTTTAGCTGTGCAGCTCCTACAAATGCCTGGAAAACCCACCTCCCGAGTGTGGCTGAGCTGGAATTCATAGGAGCGCTGTGCTCACCGGTAAGCAGCTTGCAATATTTAGACCACAGTCTCAGGTGGCTGAACACAAAACTGAGATCCTCAAGTCCCCCTCTTTAGGAGCTGCCTCACGTCAGAAACATGAATTAATTGCAGTGTTTTGCCTCTTGTAACATGATAACTCTTGCATCTGGTGTGGCATGTGCCCAACTTGGCTGCTGCTAGGAAAGGAGGACAGTTTTTAAGGTTTTGGATGTAGCTGCAGCAGAAGACATCCCAGACCTCCACAACCTGTCTCCATCTCTCACTGGATCCAATAAGGGAAGCCCAGAGCACGGGATTTACCTTGTCGCTGAGGTTCCTCACAAATCCACGTAACAGAAGGCAGCATCCTCCCATGGTGGTTAGCTTATTAAGTGATGGAGATGAACATTTGGCCTTTGCCGCTCAAACCCTTCCCTTGCTAGGAGCCTGCCCAGACAGACGGCAGAGCAGGTCTAGCTCTTCCAGCCCAACGTTTGCTGCGTGCAAGAAGCAGGGAGAGCTCAGCCCTGCGCCCTGAATGCCCGCCTGGTCTGAAGGGAGGGCTCAGTCCCAGCTCCTGCTCCAGCAAAGGGACTTCATACTAAATCTATAGGTTTGAATGAGAAGCACAGAGAGCAGCCTGCCTGCCTGCCCCCTTCATAGCCTGTCGCCTGGCACTTACTGTGTGCTCCTACCATGTGTGCTTAAACTCCCTCCAGTGAAAAACTGGATCTTGAGGAAGATATCAGACCAAGCAGTATGTAAGCATCTTCACCCGGTAAGGCTTTTGGCTGGCAGAGGGAGCAGGGGGTGGGTGTCTTAGTGGTCTGACATGGTAGAAGATATGGACAGAGATCTGTGAGGCCCTAACTTGTTATTTGGGAATTGTTTCCTGGTTGCTTGCTCTTGAGATGATTTGGTTGGCTTAACTAGAGGGGTCGCTGCCTTCTCTACACAGCAGGAGGGGAGGGTCATCAGCGCAGCCTGCATCCTCTGAGTGATGAGAAGGAGCAATACTTTTAACAGACATCTTTTCCTTCTCTCTTAATAGTGTAAGATGATCAGGGCAACTGTGCTTTACAGCTTCTGGTCTAAACCCACACCACATTTATTTTGAAAGCTTTCCTGTGTCAAATGCTTGTGGTCCTGCCTGTAAAACTGTGCTTCCTGAGATCGTTGCTCATAATGGTCCTCTGCAATTTCTTTCCTTGGTGGTTGATACTCTCCATTTTTGCTTTTGGGGTTGCTTTTGCTCTCTTTCTTCCCTGTTCTGCATGCCCTCTTGGGTAGCCTTACGTTTGCTTGAACCTGTCCCAGCTGTTTGTAGGACTGATGTCTGAGCAACGTGTTTTCATGTATGACGTTGACATGCAGTCAGCTGAGGGCCATATGCCTGCAGCTCTGTGTGACCTTTGTGCCATGAGGCTCTTTGTCAGTCTCTATTCCGTACTCCATAGCAGCCTGGAAAAGAAAGCAAGCCTTTATGTAAGGCCGTAGAGAAAACATTGCACTCAGATATTTTTTATTTCTTTTTTTTTTCCTCAGATTCAACCTGTCCACTGCTTTTTCCAGTCTGCACACAAAGAAAGGTCCTCCGTGTCAGTGGATGCATACGGTGACGCTCTCAAACAGATTTAAGTTAGTACACAGGAGGTCTGTGGGATCCTCTTACATCTGGGACTGGTTTTGCCACCTTGGGTAATGCTACAGGCGGTGAATAGCTGAGCATCATCCAGGGACTTACTCTGCCTAAGTAAGGGTGGCAGAAGGAAGGAGGCATAGTATGAAGTAACCGCAGCATTAAAAGTTGAGGGATAAACATATCCATAGGGATATACAGCTTCATATTGTAGTCAGATATGCAAAAAGGGCAAAGTCCTCACAAGGAATGTAGGCTTTAAGTAATTTTTTCCCCTAGATATGTTTTTCTCAGAACTTTTATTTGAAAACCTTTAGATTTAACAAATTGAAACAAACCCCAAGTGAATAGAAATTTAATTGCATCTAATTGATAATCTGGCTGCTTTGGAGAAAAGTCATTCTTAATGTAAAAATATCTATTTTGGTCAGAATAAACATTTTCCACTGGAATAAGGACAGATGGAACATTTTGACCCGTTCCTGCAGCAATGTCTCACTCCTGACTGCATGTAGTTAGTTTGGAAGAATAAGCTTCTTTAAAGGTTCAGACTATTAAAAACATCTGCTTTCCCATGTACCCTGAAACATCGCAGTATTTGAAAATGGAGAACATGTATCACGCTTGTCCTAGCCACCATAAAACATCGGCTCCGCAGTTTAAATTGTGGTATTTTAATTATGGTGTGGAGGTAGTATTCAGTCTTATGTCATGCACTTTTGGTTATGGTGCTGTGGTCTTTTTCCTTGGTTGGAACTGGGCCAGCTGACCATATTTGCAGTGTGGGGGCAAACATCAAATGCATCCGAATAAGCAAAGTAATCACTTCCAGACTAAACACATTTCAAATTTGTTTAAAATATTGAACAGGCTTCATCATTGGGAGATGTCTCTTCTGTGACATCAAGTTACTATGATGTGTCACTGCTGATGCCGATCTTTTTCTCGTGTTTAGGTCTAAAGGCACTGGGTCCCCTGAACTCCAGTGAAGTCTTCCTTTGACTGCAGCAACCCTTGGCTGGGGGCCAACCTGTCTTACGTCCAAGCATCTCCAAGCATGAATAGCTATGTCTCCATTGGCCCCGGTGGAGCAAAAAGTTAACAGTTATCCTCCTCTTTCAGATGGGAAAACTGGATCGTGAACAGACAATAATTCTCATCTGTTTAGCTTGGAATGGCTTGGGAGAAGCTGGTGACAGTGCCAGAGGAAAGCAGAGATTTAGCATTAATTGAGTTTGCTACAAGACCCTTACTTGTTTAGCAAAGCTGTTTGCTGGTGGGCAGGGAGAAAGGGAAGCTGGAAAAGCACAAGTAGAGCCCATGTGCGTGTGTGACTTCTATATACAGTTTCATGGCTGTTATTTTTTTTAGGCTTTTTGTTTCAGTTCTGATGTTTGGTCCTGACCTTATCCTGACAGCACACTCTTCACTTGTTCTTGCTTTCTTTCCCTTTATTTAGTTCACCAAAGCACTGAGGTAGGGGTCTCTACGTGTGTGTTGTGTTTTGGGGACAGAGCAGTGGCACGTATTCTACATCCATTCAGATGCTGATCTGATCGTGTCTCATACTAGTAAGTCTGAACTAAATTCAGTGGGGATGCCCCGTGCTTGCAGGGTCTTTTTTAAGTGGTCCCACAGCAAGAGGGTAGCAGTGCTACCGTGGAGGCTGGCCAGGAGATGTGATGCTTGGCTAAAGCTCTGCTCGTGGTACAGAAGGGGGGTACAACAGTACGGTCCTCCTGCCTAAATATATGCTCTTTTGCTAATTTGGCTGTCTTCTTGCTGGCTACATTTCTGTGGTTGTGGAAAGAGTTTATAATGCATCTGTGGTCCTTAAAGATTCTCTGGCTCCCTGTTTCTCTGGAGTGAAGGGTGCTATTAAATATAGCCTCCCACCAGATTCCAGTGACTAGTCACAAACAGACCAGTCCCAAACCAGCTATGACTCAGACACCGATGAGCCTCTGAATAATGCTTGCAGGAAAAGCTAAGGCGCTTCTTCCCTGGCCTTGCACTGGCAATGGGAATGCTGAATAAGAGCAGACCAAATTAACAAGGCTGGTTCCTGAGCCAAAAAAAGAGGGCGCCTGCAGTTACTAGGTATCGTCCAATGTTAGTGCTGAGCTTTCACATGGTGAAAGCGTGGTGGAGGAACTGGATGTGGATGCTGTAAAAGCCTGGAGCAGACTTCCTTTTCCCTGGGCAGAGTCACCTGGCTGGCAGGGCGATAGGAGAATTCCTCACAGTGAAGCTTTCCTTTGAGTTTAAGAAGACATTTAGGCAGGGCAGAGGGGAGGCCTTGTGCCCAATGACGCTGTTTATATTTAAGGTTAGGCATAAGTTTGAACATCCTGCTAGAGTAATGCTGTGGATGAGAGTTAAAGGATGAGTTCCTCATTGAGCGCATTCCCACCTTAGAGATACACTTTTCGTCTTAGACTTCTGAAGTTCTTTACAACTGAACCCTGCCTTCCTCTTTTAAAATAATTTATCCTGAATAGCAATGCCGGTCGGTCATTTCAACCTGCTGCTGTAAGGTTTGTGCTTGCTGCAGTTATTTTTGTACACTCGAGTGTCACTTTTTTTTTTCTCGGATGGTACCTAAATAGCAAAGGACACATTGAAACGGATAGCATACGGATTTTTTTCCAAATCATTTGAATACAAGAATGAGAGTTTGTGGCAAGTTGCTGTGTTTATGAACAAACAGGCTCAAAGGAATTAGCTTCCCAAAGCAACTGCAGCTGTTAAAGTCCTAAATATTTCTGGCTTTTCTGAACGCATTCTTATCAGTATGCTTTGTTAGAAAAATAGGGGTTTTTTTATCTACTGAGAAATGTCTATTCTATTTTTCAGGATCTGAAGTTTGAAACCTAAAACAAAAAAGGTTCCTCTGTTTATATTCCAAGAACAGACAAAATTTCCTTTAAGATGCTTTCCTAACGTTTTTGTTTTGTTAAGAACAGGGCATTCAGAGATGAGGCTGGATGCATATTTTTGTCAATGTTTATGAAGTCATGAAAGCATCTGGATACAGTATGGAAACCCTCAACCAAAAACTTTTTGAAGTATCTTTTTTAAGATAATCACCCAGGCTTACTCCACTAAACTATGTATTTATTGGATTTGGATGGAAGATAAGGTAAGAATCAAACTGATATTGTTGAATTTAAGTGTACTGTTAAGATTGCATCGCTTCAGGGATGCTAAGTTGTGAATGTTAATTGTAGGCACTTTTCAGTACCTGATTGCTACTTCTGCCATTGATTCACAACCATCGTGTGTATCAAACAAATCAACTAGAGAGCGATGTCTGTCCAGTGTGCACTTAAAACAACATCGTGGCATGTCAGGGAGCAAAGAAACAGAGTAAACGGTACGCGTGACCCTGAGTTTGCAATGCATCTCTCACGTTTGACTTCATTGGCATTAGTTCCTTAACTGCCAAGTGGGAGTATGTTTGTAAAATGAAATAAAAAGTTTTTGTTGGTCTTGGTTTATTTTTTCAGAAAAATTAAAAAAATTTCCAGTGCTCTGAAATGCCCTCATCTTTTTAACCCCCTCCTTTATCTTACAGTCTTCATCTCTGGAAAAATTAGAGCGCCTTGGGAGTTAATTTAAAGGAAAAACTCCTCCCCCCTGCCCTTTCGCAGACATCAGAATCCTTGGGAAGACACTGGGCAGCACATCTGTACAGGCCTGATTCATTTGCCACTCACTTCTCAGTGTTTTAAATCGCTTCTAAATTGCAAAAGGAAAAGTCAAATAATAGTAATAAAACCTGAGGCACCATTTACTATGCATTGCCCAAGGATGAAGAGCTTCACCCTGGCTCTGTTGCTGTGTATCTCTATTGCTGCAAAACACCAGTGTGGTGTATCAATTACTCATCCCCTTTCCCTGGTCTGTTTCCTATAAAATTATCAATAATGTTTTTAGCTGTTCTTCTTAGTCTGATATCTTATAATACTTGCAGATCTGGTGATACCCACTCTGATAAGGTTAGCTGCATTAGATGGTTCCAAAGGTTCATCTTGCTCAACATCAAGACTACAGCAGTGGATGCTTGAGAAAGATGAAGCTCAAGGTTGGTATATGTGGTATTTCCCCCTTACTTTCTCCTGCCCTTCAGCAATTACCAACCCAGGAACTACTTGAATCTGTCTATCTCCAGGTTCTTCCATGCTTTTTTACTACTATGTCTCTGCCCTAAAATTTTTCAGATATTACAGATACCCTTAGGAGAGTGTATATTTCCAGGCTGAGCAAAAGAGTTCAATTAAGCTTCTGATTAATGTGACTTTCATTCAGTTTTCCCACATAAAAGGGTCACAGCAGCTTAGTCTGTAGTGGGAATCACACCTCTGCAAGTATTTCCAAAGAAACCCTTGAAGTAAACTATTTGAAATGATAAAATGAAAAAACCATTTATTTCTTTCTGTTTGCAAGGCCAGAAGAAGATGGAAAAGAAAGGAGGAACGTGAACAGAAACATACAGGAGTGTGACCATAGTCATATCATAGATAGTGACTTTGTTCTTCATGTTAGGAAGTCTTCTGCTGTCGGCCTGCTTCAGGATAGCTGGTGACACCTCACGTTCCCTGCATTCACTGGATTCAGCACAATGAGCAAGACCCTCAATAAGCAGTAGAGAGAGACTGATAGCAACAAAATGGTACCAGTTTACACCAACTCATCTTTGGTTCTAGGGCTAGTCTCCGCTTTTGTTTCTCTTGAGCCAGTGCTGAAATTGCCAGTCAGTGAAGGAACTAATTAGTAGGACAAAATGCTTTCATGGAGCAATTATTTCCCCACTTTGCTGATAGAGTTGGAGAAGGCCGTGTTTTCTGTGAGTTATACAAGTAGCACACAGGTTTGAAGTGTTTCAGTTTCTTGCGATCCACATATAAAATGGTGTAACGATCTTCCGTTGTGCTCTGCAAGGAGAAGAGGTGGTCAAAGAGTAGAAATGCATTCCTTATTACAAGATGGGAAGTAACCTGGGATGCGTTCCAATGATCTGTGCCTGAAACTGAAGCCAGCCAACGACTGGAGGAGAGTTCCCAGTCTCTTGAAATCCCCGTCTTAACCTAGGCTTAGGGGGAAGTCACCTCCTTATCTGTGATTTATGTGAGTAGGCTGCTATCTGGTTGAGAGGACTCACCACCTTGGAATTAAAGCTGGGAAATGCTTTTGGAAAAACAGAAGATGTGCTGGATGAGGATATTGTTGTCCCTCTGGCCTGGCAGGATTGAATTGCTCTTTTTCCATTAGGAGGAGAAATAGATTACATTATTTAGAAAGAGGTATTCCTTGGAAAAATCATGATTTACTTACATGCTGTGTTCATGATGTCCTGTTGCTATGATCTCAAAAGAAACAAACAGTTTCCTTGTCAGAAATCTGCAACTCTCTTCAGCTCCGTGCCCCAGAAGCTGTGTCTATCCGCCTCTTTATACAGGCTGCCTCCCACCTCTTCCTTTAGGCTTTCTCCTCTGCTTAGGTTCTTGAATGACATGTTGCCCTGCCTTTCTTTAGGTCTGTGATCGACTGTGGGTCTGAGTCAGTCATTACCAGCTTCCAAAGTAATTGTGCATTTAATATTCTGGAAAGATGGAGATTGAGTTCTGGAGTAAAACAAGAAGATATTTCTACTGACTTTTCTTTTGCGTTTGACTCTTTGGACTGTGTATAGCTTTTTCTTTTACTTTTCACCAAATGGTAGATTCTTCACCCCTTGTGGAGTTTAGAATAAGAGTGGAAGATAGGCTTGATGAAGGATAACTGGATTAAAACCAGTGTTTGGTTGCGGTAATGTGATGCTTCCTTCTGGCCGTAGTCTCTGAATTTATAACTGAAGGACACGCAGGGCCTAGTGTCAAGGCTGTAGTGGGAAGTATCTAAGCGTGGAGGACAAGAAGAACGTCACACTGAATTGCAGGAGACCCTATCTTATAGTGGGCTGGGGTGATCTGGCCCAGGTGGGAGCTCACGTGCTATCCACAGCGTCTCAGAGCACCCTTATTGCATGACCGATGTTACATTACATTTTTGCATGAGCAGACTATGCTCATTCATTTCAGCTCTGTTCTTAGGGCTGACAATAGTGAGAAATTTTCTGCCAACCACTCTTCCCTGGGGATTTCTTGGCTGTTTTTGTGTAATCCCTTATGTGCTGGACCGGATGATCTCCAGCAACGTGGGGCTTCCCCTTCCTAGGGTGGCCGCTGTTTGCTCTGGGATTTCCCAGCATATTCAGGCAGCGATGAGTCTACTTCTTGCGTGAGAAGCTCAGGTCTACTCTGTATGCACAAATTGACTGTATGGCGTATGCACAACCCTCCGAGAGCTGGATTTCACTGAGCTGCCACTCACCCTTGTGCAGGTCTCAGATACTTGCTGAAATCTTTGACTAATGGAGAAAACCTTAAATGCCTTTCAGACTCAGTCTTGTGGCCAGGAAAAAAGCACAAAGGTAAAGAAATATGACCGTATCTGACAGACTCTAAATTGTGACTGATTTATATTCTGTGGTGCAACCTGGCCCTGGCTGAGCTGCAGTGGAAGGAAATTTGCCTTGCAATCTTGTTCTGTGTATCTATTTCTGTCAAACCAAGTGGGAAGACCTTTGGATCCCATTCAACAGGTTGAGAGAGAGATGACTCGGTCACCAAACTTAGACTCCCAGCAGAGTTGGTCACCCTGCCCCAGTACATACAGTATTTGACACAAAGATTGATTTCTGCTGGCTCACTTACTGGGAATTTTTTTTTGTTGTTGCATGTTGCAAAATCATATCCTGTTAATCCTCTGACGGCTTCTATTCTGTGCACTGTGGTGTGAGCTAGACCTTCATTACTCTCAACATGTGATGAGGAATGAGCAGTTTCTAACCTAATCGTGTGGTCTCAGTCTCTTTCTTATCATCGTTCCCGAGTTCTGTGGGACATTTTTCCAAATGTCTCATCTTTTATGTATGGCCTGCAATGGGGGACAAGATTTTCATAAACTCTTAGCAGCTGTGAGACATAAGATGTGATTTTTCCAAAGCACTTACCCTATGAACTCCACTTCTCTTGAAATAAGTGGTGAATAATCTTCATTTCCGTGGGTCAGGGTTAGAGCAACAATAGGAGTTTTGTAAAATCCCACCGATGAAGCCAAGATTTCAGCATTCACCATCCTGAATTCTCTTTAAAGACTAGAAAGAAAATCCCAACAAGAGATCCTAAATAAACATAAAATTTTCCCCATTCATTTCGGCACACGATGTGGGAGAAGAGAGCTCTTGAGAACTTGCCTGAATGCTCCTGCCTCTGTCCTGTAAAACAGGTATAAAAGAAATAATCTGAACAAAAGATTATGAACTTTTCAGGTATGTGAATGTGACACTTTGGGTTAAATGAAACTTAGTCTTGAAGTATCAGGACTACTTGTGAGTGGCCTCTGCCGTAAAGTAGAGATAGTGACATTAGTCTTCGGGGAAACAGGTTTCTGCTAAAATTAATCACCAGTAACAATCCTGGCCCTGAAATCTGTGTTGTTGTGCTGTAGAGCTAACACTTGAACAAAATGAACTGGGTAGGTTATGTTTCTCTTATTTCTTTTAATCAAGAGATTGGGATTTTCAAGTTCTGTTCTGTATAATGACAGTACGTAAGACTGAGGCTTGCTGTAATAAGCCCTGAACAGGCAGATGAAGGCAGCGGTTCCTGCCCAAAAAGTTCGTAACGTAGATAGATCGTGCAGATGGTGGTGAAGGAGAGGGGCAGAAGGTGATGTGATTGTTTGAAAAGTAAGACAGTAAGTGGTTGCTGGGTTAGAATTCCTACCAGAATTCACCCCAGGCCGACTCGCCTGCCTATGGGTGCCTTCTCCATTGGCTTGAGGAATGACAGGCAGTAGGGTATGGTGCTATATTGCCTCTTTGCTGCTGGCGAGCTCAGAGGGCCATTAGGCATGTTTGACTGGGTCCAGTTCTCGGAGAAAGACTGAACTTCAATTTCACGGCTCCTAGGGCCTGTTCCTTGAGTCCTAATTAGAAACTGTTGTGTCCTCTCAGAAAGAGGTAATGCAGCTTTTTCCTCAATAATAATTCAGTATCCTCAATATCACCTGGCTTGGCAAAACACTGAAGTTTGAGTAAAAACCCTGTTAAAGCTAACTTTTATTTAAGTTCTCCCCCTCCCAGATGTACCACTGTAAAGACCGCAGCTGCCTAAGCAGGCAGAATAGCGCGGCCGCTCCCTGTCTGTGTGCAGTGTGTGTTCCTGGCTCTGCATGTCCGTCTGGTAAAAATAGCCATATTTTAAATCTATTGGAAATACTAAGGGCTTAATTATCATCTGCTTTGGAGCTTTTTTTCAGCAGAGACTAAGGAGATATGAAGAATTTGGCTGCTGTTCTCTGCTCCTGCACCACCCAGCCGTAATGAGAGCTAAAGCAGCTTGGTGGCTACTGTATTTTTAGTGGCCCCTCTGGCAGGACGAGATTAGAGGGGATGCAGGTACTTCAATACCTTGGTCCAGGTGTCTTTGTGTCTGTCCCCAGCAGACCCCTTGGCTGTGTGTTAGCAGTTGTAGGAGCTAGCTTTACATGAAAGAGGGAAAGTAAAATCTATTTATAGGCAGTCTGAGCGGCACATTACTCAAGGCGATGCTGTTGACTCATGCCCATCTGATATCATTTAAAGGGTTAGCTATTGCCAGCGAACAAAAATAAGTGCTGTTACTCCCTTCCAGTCAATAGAATTAACTGTGCTTAAGCTGACCTTTGCTTTTACGGCAGAAGCAGCGTTGTGTCTCAAGGGTCCTGTTATAAATATATACGTTGCTGAAAAGGTGCTAATCTGGATTTCCTTGGGATTATTATGGTGATGGAAACGGAAACATAAGGGCAGCAAAACCAGCAGAGAGCCTTCGGCTGTGTTGTCTGTGATTTAGGTTCATCTCTATTAAAAGGACCTGCAGAAATTGAGGGGGAAGGAGGCAAAAGGCAGCCCTGTTAACACCAAAGGTTCCTCATTTTCCACGGTAGAGTCTTGGAAAGGCCCTTCCCTCCTCCTCCTCCTCATCCCAGCCTGTCTCAGGAGCGTTCTCTTTGTGAAATAGAAACGGTTGTGTTTCCTGTCTGTCTTGAGCCATTGGCTCTCGGTGTCAGTTTTCAAGCCTTGAATCACCCTCTGGAAGGCTGATGGGAACTGATCGCCTATCAGCAGCTGAGATGCAATTCTTGGCTTCGCTCTTCTTGGGAATCACAGTGTGCAGACCTGGACAGCATCATCCTCATAGCGTAAGAGACCAAGCACCTCTCGTGGGCTGAGTGCATGAAATCCTGAGGCAAATGCTTATTGCAAACTTCAGGGCACAAGGGAGGTGAGGGGGAAAAATGTAAGCTCATAAAGCTTTGCCTGCTGGCTCAGGAGCAGGGAAAGAAATACAAAAAGAATGAATGTAGTTCCTTTTCTTTTTTAGGTCATGGCTGAAATTAACCATGAGATATTGAACACTGAAGTGGAGGAGAAAGCTGAAAAATTAGGATAGCAATTGCTTAAAAACCCCTGAGCCAAAAGTCTCTATCCAAAGACAACGGTGCAGTATTTTCTTGGTGTAAGGTCGCATTTATCAACAAGATCCTCATCTTTCCTTCCCACAGCTGAACTAAAGAAACTGAGGCCAGGACTCCAGGCCTCCTGCTTGAAATGTAATGTAAAGGGAAGATGCAACAGGCAGGTGGGGAAAACTGGCTGTGAAACAGGCCTCCTATATATACCTCACACTGTGGCTGCTCTGTGAAACTGGAGCAGCAGCCATAGCTGGGAGAATGAGAAGACAGAGCTGAACTCCTCCTTACAGCTACTTTAATTCCCTTTGCTGCCCAAGTCTGAGCATGATGGCCATCATCTCCCATGGAAGAGATGCTAATAGCTACTCTGCAGAGAGGGCGCACCCTTTGGCTTGCAGTAGTGGCAATGGTACCTTGATTGCACTGTTATAATCAAGGCTAGCAAACACTAAATGGTGTTTTGCCTCTTGAACAGTTTTTATACATCGTGATAATAATAGTCATCTCAGAAATATTCCTGGAAGGTTTTGTTTTTCTTCCAAATGAGGATGGGGGCAGAGGGAATGGCATTCATAAGAGTCAATACCCTAGTTGATCCCAACACTTTGTGGAGTCTGGGAAGACTTCTTTAAAGTGCTGCTCTGTCTCATTAGATGCATGAATCAAAATTTAGTCTGGGGCTCCTCATGTTAGCACTGCATATGCTGGGCTGTGCTCTTTCTATCTAACTAGGAAATGTTGTTTCCTGGACCTGGGAAAAAAACCCTTCCCTGATATACATAAATTCCATTCTAATAAAAATGCATTTTCTTATCCTGAAAAAAAAAATTTTTTGTGAGGTGAGAAAACTGCATCCAAAAAACACACAATGAGAAAGCGTATCACAAAAATATGGGCGAAGTAGTCATCAACAATTAGAATAGTCTCTTGGAGAGGGGCCTGAAATAGCAAAAAAAAAGCTGCTGTATTTGTGATATGTTGATTAATGATGTGCTAATAGCTGAGACACGTTTGTAATAACTAATTGGTTTTTAAAAAAACCCTAAGCAGAGCCAGGATCCTCTTTGGGCTGAAGGGGCATTTACAGTTTGCCAGCAAGGCAGACATTAGGATCGTACCCAGCAGCTCCGGGAAATCAGAGCCGTGGTTCATCAAAGCCCAGAAATCACATGCCTAAGCCTACCCTTCCTCCAAAAATCTTGTGATATATATAGACAAGACAAAGCAAAAGAAATATTGCTGCCATTGGAGGGGGAAGATTAAGTGAGTTGGCCAAGTCAGGCAGGAGGCCGGCGTCAGAGCCAGGAGCTGAAATCACCTCTCCTGAGGATGGTCTTTAATGTCATTGCCAAAGGCAGGCTCCCCTCTCATCGAGAGCTGACCTCCCTGCGGCTCCTTATGCGAGATCTCCATGCTCCGCAGGACCTGCCTCTTGCATCCAGCTTCTTACTCTTATCTTTTTTTGCTTGTGTGCCCTCAGTTGGCTTTCTGAGTGGACCATGCTAGACAAGCATCACCAGTGAAAGGCTGTGAGAGGGCTTTTCCTATTCTAAAAAAAAAAATATATATAGAAACCCCGCCACCCCCCCCCAACAAACCAAACCCCACCCCGGTGTAGGGCAGACACTGCCAGGATCTGCTCTGCAAAGCCTGGGGGAAGCAGAGAAAAGCTCAGCCCTGACTGCAGGCGGAGAGGGATGGAGTTAACTGTAAACAGAATTTCACCTCTTTGCCCTTCTGCTCCTCCCTTTTAGGAAATCCTGGCTTTTGGAGAAAGCAGCTGGTTTTACAGAAAACAGAGGTGGCCCTGGGAGTTTGAGGGGCTGCTGGAACAGACTGCCTGCCTGCTGGAAGCCCCGCACCAGAGGCAGAGGCTGCTCCTTGGAGTGAAGGAGGTGAGTGAGCAGCCTGAGCCAACGCTGCAGTGTTTGATGGTGAGGAGCAAGTCAGCAGCAAACAACATGAAGTGTGCTGAGCAGCGGCAGAGACCACGGGGTGGCCATGCCTGAGCAAGCTCCCTTCCTGCCAGCTCAGCTGTGTTCAGTAGGAGGGGTGGGCTCCAGCCCCTGGCAGTAAACAGGTGCACTCTGACCAAGCAAGTTTTGGTATGTTGGTAACAAACCCCATTCACGGACCGATTGGCGAGAGCAAGAAGCAGAAAAAGCAGCATGAGAGGAACTAACTTAAAAGGGAGGGTTTTCAGAGGAGCTTGCACAGTCCACCCTGCCCTACCACGTTCACCTTTCAGACCGATGCTTTTCAGCAGTCCGTGGGGATGCAGTCCCTGCCTGGTTGCATTTGCCCAATCCCTGACCTTTTAGGTCATTGCAAAGAGTCAGCAGGCTTGGGAAAAAGCCCCAAACAACAGAGAAAATTAGACTTTGGGATCTTTCAACTGTTATTGCTGCTTGACTCATGGCTGTGGGTATTTTCCTCTCTGTGCAGCTGTTGGGAGAACTGGGGGTGGCTACTGGGAGATGATTGAATACATGTGACATCCCTGATGTAAAAGAGGCCTTAAAAATGTTATGGCAATCCTAACAACCAGCGAACTCTGACAGGCACTGCTGTCCTGCCGGACTGTTTCTGGGGGAACAGGCGTTGGCTCTGTTGTGAAATCCCTTGAATTATTTGTGCAGTGATAGCGGCCACAGCCCCCAGTGTTACGTGAGCAAGGTCAAAGGGATGGTCTGTTGCCCTCAAGAAACTTACCGCTTATGAAAGAAATGAGAGGTAGAAACAAAGGGGCTGCTTCAAATTTGAAACCCTGAAAAGGAACAGGAGGATTGGTCAAGTGTGGATGCTGAAGAAGGCTTTGAGGTGCCTTCTTGAATGGAGCTGGCCCTCCAAGAAGGGTTTTAGTGAGGTGAAAAGGAGCTCATCTGCTCTAAAAGGTAGGACTGAGGATGGCTGCATCCTTGTCAGCCGGGTCCTGTATCAGTTGTACAGTGGGAGGGAGGCACGTAGCCTCTGAGGGCTGTCAGGCTGCAGCAAAGGAAGCCGCCCGGCTGTGCTGCTCGCAGCTGCTTCTACTTCCCAACTCTGCTTCTACGAGGGGTCAGAGTCAGGGCAAGAACCGAAGTGCCAGGGAAAACTTTCAGTGGTGATAGCTGTAGTTTCTCCTCCATCTGCAAAGCTGAAAATGGAAGGAGACCAAACGAAAGTCTGACTCCCCACAATGATAATAATAATCCCCAATTCCCTCGTAGTCAGTCTCATCTCACCCCACCCTTTGTTTTCTTCTCCAGCAGGAAAATGTTTCCCCAGCGTTGCTGGCACCCTTAGCAGGACGGATCCGGTGCGGGAGTTGTGCTGGGGGTCAGGCAGAGAGATAGCGTGAAGGGTTGGGATGGGACGCTGGGTTTCTTTCAGGACAGTGAGTTCAGATCATTGCCCTGCCAGAGGATTTTCCACGTGATGTTAAGCCTGTCTTTTAAACCCTTCTCCGTCTCAATTCTCCAGCAATTAAATAGGATAGTACTTTTCTTTTTAGCTGTTTGGGTTGTTAGCTCTCTAAAGCAGAGGTTGTTCCTTCTTATGCTTGTGTACATCTCCTGGAGGGCCTGGGCCTGGCTGTACCTGCTCCTGTGGACATTTTTTTTTTTTAATGAGAGAATGAGCACATGTCCTCCTCTCTCTGCTCAGGGTCAGCCAGTTCTTCCCCTTCAGGTTTCCTATCACAGCAGTTGCACCGGGTCAAGACGACAAGATTTTGACTCTAAATTGTCCAAGTGTGAAAGCACAGCACGCGTTGTGCCAGTCAAAGTGTGAAGCAACCCTGGACTTCACGCAGATCCATTGCCTGAGCTGGAGAGGAACACAGCAGCTTCTAGCCAATGTATGTCTGAATAGCGTTGCCGCACAGCACAAATTAGCCGAAAAAACCTTTGTAAAAAAAAAAAAAAAAAAAAAAACACCAAAAAACCATTGAGTCAATCTCTGCTCAGAGAGGGAGGTCCCTGAAGGTTGTGTCTCAGCCCACAGCGTGCCTTGGGACAGGCTGTGCATACGCCGAGCAGCTGGGTCCCTCTGGACCGCTGGGCTCCCACTAGCAGAGTCAGCCATAGGGCTCCAGGTTTTGCAAACTTTGCTTCTTTTTTTTTTTTTTTTTTGTTTCTTTTAACAAGCAAGGCTCAAGACCATCTGTTATTCTCTGAGGTCATTAATGACTTCCAGGAAATAGAAAATACTTCGGCGGTGTACGATGTGTAGGGCAAATAAATAATATACATATGTATGCAAGAGAACAGACCAGGGTGTAGTATTTTATGAAATATTACAGTGGAGTGGCTTCCAGCAGTTTTGCCTTAGGAAGCTGCACAGCTGTTTCAAGCTGTTGAGCACTTTAGGGAGATGATGTGTATTTGCATGACAAAGACAAAACCAATGGAGTTATCTGCATTACCTCTTCCTTGGTGTGCCACACAGGGGTGCCGCCCAGCTCCTTGCTCAGCCAAGGGACAGGGCTGCCTCTGCTTGCAGCCAAGGATCTCCCAGGTGTTATCTTGTTGTTCAAACCCATCTCTTATCTGGAAAACTTGGTGTTTTGGGCTGTAGCCCGAAAAGCCAAATGAAAGCCTGCTGAAGCCAGTGGGAATCTTTCCATGAAATGCTCGAGGGCTTGCCTTCGATTTAATTTGCTCTCTGCAAATCTGACCCAAAGCCAGTGGAATGACTCTGTTTTGGGATACTCACCCTGTCCCTTAGGGTAGTGTTTTGGAGGTTAGGAAGAGCTCACCTCCAGATGGGAAGCAGGGCTCTACCAGGAGCACGTGGGGTCCCGTGGACCTAATCACCCTTTGAAGCCTTAAAGATGTGCTTCTATGGGGCAAGGCCACTTAGTGTGGCTGCCAGGCGCTCGTGTCCAAGCCACCCGCTGCCCACCGGGCAGCTGGGAGTGCTCGGGGGCAGGCTGAGATGTGCTCTGCTCGCTTGGTTTTGCAACTGGCCATCAACATCTGTCTCAAGGCAGCTGTTGACTTCTCTGGGACAGGCAGGACCAGGCTGGACTCCTGAAGCAATTATTAGGAGTCTGACTCAAGTGGGAGGCAAAAAGGCTCGTGATAAAAAATGTCTGGGTGTTTCATTTGCAGCCAAGAAAGGGAGCTTAGTTTTCCTAGGCTGCCGTAGGTTTCACTTTTATGTCCCACTTTGCCTTCTTGAGGGAGATCCTTTTATTAGAATATGAATTCAGTATGCTGTATACCATGTTATTTCTATAGTATGTTAATAGAATAGTGTGTTCTATTTTTTTACTGTTATTGCAACAAACTATTTTGAAAAGGAGATGTTTTATGCTGATTTTTTTCTGATAACATTACTAAACCCAAACTATACTGATATTTCTGGGGTTATTGAAGCAATTCACTGACAAATTTCCACAATGCAATTTTTATTTAATTTCCTTATTCCATCTGGAGCTTATACAAAAATATTGGGGCTTTCCAGAGAACAAAAATTACACCTGCCAGCCCTCCTGTGTGTAATTCTCTTTGCAGAGATAAGGATGCCTTCATTTCACTAGTGCGAGAGTCCCTTTATCAACCTATTTCATGATCCATATGGTCTGGCAATAAGAACCTGCAGTAATTTAATGTTACCGCTTTCGTATCGATTATTAAATGTACCTAAATTGCAACAGCACCCAGGGGCTTTAACTGACCCTGAGGTTAGATACCATACAGAGTCAAAGAGTCCCTGCCTACTGTAATTACATAAAGTAGCCAAGAGAGATATTGCTAATCCTCCTATTTTACGTCCGGGGAATTTGGGAATGGAGAGAATTATTTTCCAAAGGTTGTGCGGGGAATGAGGGGGAGACGAAACCATGAATGCTGGTCCCAGGTCTCCCACACAGCAGCAGGAGCCCCACCAGCTGCTACCTGTGTTTCCCATTCTGTCTTGCCGATGGTTTCTCCAGATCCCAACCTTCTGTAGTGAGAGACTTTGTGAAGCTCTTTCAGGAGCAACCACTCTGTGCTGTTGTTTAAAACTTTGCTGCGTCCTCGACGAAACAGAAGTTTTCCTCCTCCTCTTGCAACTTGTGATGCCTTCAGCTGTAGCATCACAAGGAATCGATCCATATGATCCTGTGTAAAATTGTTTTCTTAACAGCTTCATTCCATCCAAAATTCTTATTTTCTGAGGGTTATCCCAAGAGTGATGGTTAATACGTGCATCCTTTCAAACTTGCTCAGAATTAGTGGCTTACCAGGATTGTTCAAACTTAAAAGCCAAACTTGGGAGGAATAAAAGTGCTTAAACAGATTATTGTGTTTTGATGGTCCTACTCAGGTAGATAAGTGCATCTTTGCACCATATGGACAGCCTCTACTCCAGTTCATCCAAAGGATTTCACTGCCAGCAAACTTTTTTTTTTTTAACTCCATCTGGGTGAAACTGGATGAAATGGGGAGGATTGGCCAGTGAGGTTGCAACACGAGGGTCGGGGTTGCAATATTTGTGGTATGCCAGAGTAGAAATTTTGGTTCAGTGGAGTCTAGCTTGAAGTGAGTAACTCCTGCTCCCTCAGCAGACGTGCCTACAGTCCTGTGGAAGGAATTAGTTGACAAACAGCCCTGCTAGTGCTTGAGGACAGATTTACACACAGGGTGATTGGAGACAGACTACCCTGCAGCATGATTTGTCGGGTTTACAGCTTTCAAAGTGTTCTAGTTGCCTTTTAAACAGCTATTCCTTTATTCAAGGAAGCCTGCCTCAGGCTTTCCCAGTTTAAATTCCAGATTTTCATGGAAATCCAGGAGCCTGGGGACATTTCAGCCTGACGTTTACGCTTTGTGATGTCTTGCCTTTGTTCAGAAATGTTAGATGCTACAGTGTAAAGCAAATGCTAGAGTAAAAGATCTCAGGAAAGTGTTTGCCTTTAATTTGGTTTACACGATGAGAAATGCAGCCCAGCCTCCAGCCTTTCATCATGTTAAAGTTACCCAGGCTTAGAATAAACAGTCTGTTAAGATATCATGGTAGCATGCGGCTTGCCAGGGGTCTGCTTCGTTCAAGTCTCACCTACCAAATGTTTGGGTCAGGCCAGCTCCATTCTTTACGTATTTTTTTTTTAGCATTCCGTGTGAGCTTTCTAGGAAAAAAAAAACCACAACAATTCCTGTTGCAAGGTTCTGCAACCAAATATAGTTCTAACTCCTACACTAACAACACTTTTGATGTGCTGTTCAAAGCAAATCCATCGAAGCGGGATACTGTTAATGAAACTTGGGAGAAACAAGAGGTCAAGTGACGTGAGTAAATAGACCTCTCGGTCCCTTTGGAGCTCCTATTCAAAGCCAAGAGGAATTTATCTTGACAAAAACGCTAGCTTTAACTTTGGAGACTGCTCTTTGAACCGGAAGGGATTACCTCATGCTAGTGGCTTGCATAAAGACGCTTACCCACATCTTTCCAGTGCTCCCAAATGTATCCAGGGACAGCTCCTAATTTTTTTTATATACTTTTCCATCAAAAGAAATAAACCCCAAACCCCAGTATATTTAAACCTTTAGTCTCCTGTAGACTCATGACAGCATTTTTAGCATGTCAGTAGCAGAAATATTTGTAATGCAAAATGAATTGTCATTGTTTATCATGTAATAAAAACTTAGATTGGACAGTCCTTGCGGTAATGCAAGCTCCCTTATTTGGACTGTAGGAAAATTCAGTGAATTTAAGAGAATTTCAGCTGATAAAAATTGATTCTTCCTGAAACCTGTCTAGCTTCACCTGGCAGCCTTTTGAGAGAGTATGCAGGTATCTTATGTGGCACCTGTGGCTTCATGCAGAGCTGAATGTCAGTCAATACATCAGTCCTAGACCGTATTTATTGTGTCTTAGGTTCATACATCACTTCTGAATGGAGCCCGAGGTATTTAATCTGAGGAAGAGGTGTTGGTGATGTGCAAGGGTTTACACGGCATGGCAGCTGGCCACGGCTATCTTTCTCTAAGGAACCTCTGTTTCTAAAAACTGCTGCATTTTTGTTGCTCCCCCCGCAGAGAGAAATCCATGATAACGCTCTCTTTTGCACACGGCCCAGTGCTTTTAGCTGATGTTCCATCCTCCCCTTCACGTAACTGAGATAATGCCAGCATGCAAGATGCCTTGCGTCTTGCAGAAAACTTGTGCCCCAGACCTTTAATGTGGGAGTCACAAGCGTGAGGTTCTTATCTGGAGGAGGTGCTGCCTGCCTTTGGGACGTCTGCCATGTACGTTTGGTAGCTGGTAGGACTTGACCCTACTGGGCTGGCTTCCCTTCTGCAAGGTTTTCACCAGCTGTATCTATGTCTTAGTTTCACAGAATCACAGAATGGTCGGGGCTGGAAGGGACCTCTGGAGATAGTCCAGTCCAACCCCCTGCCAGAGCAGGGTCACCCAGAGCACGTGGCACAGGAACGTGTCCAGATGGGTTTGGGATGTCTCCAGAGATGGAGACTCCACCACCTCTCTGGGCAGCCTGTGCCAGGGCTCTGCCACCCTCAGGGTAAAGAAGTTCCTCCTCATGTTTAGATGGAACTCCCTATGTTCAAGTTTGTGCCCGTTTCAGATTGGTGCCACCAAGATGCACATCTGCCTTAGCTGATGAGGAGAGCTGCACACAAGGGAACCTCTCTGTCCCCAACACCAATGACCTGGCCCACTCCCTCTTAATGCAACATGTTGTGGAAAGCCGTTTGCTGATGCTGTTACAACCTTGTTTTCATTAGTAGGGGAAACCAGAGGTAAAGATGATGACTGTGTATGAAAATTCCATTTCTACATGGCCCACCCAGCCCTGCGGTTTGTCTTTCCACCTCTTGCCATTCAATAGCCTTGAGCTGCTTGTCAGTGTGGGGACCACTAGCGCTGAGGGCGAGGTGTGCTCCTCTCTTGGCAAAAATGTTTTTCATGTAGCCACAAACCCAGAGCGGTCCTGTAATCCTCGCTGCTCCCTGCCACTTCCCTGCCCTCCTCCTAATGTCTAGAACTGACCTTGCAGGTTTTTCGGGCCTCCAGAAATGGGAGAACTGAAGCAAGAAAAAAAAGCACACCTCACCAAATTTGGCTTTCTCTCAAAGTCTTGTATCTAATTAAAATATCTTGACACAGGCACTGTGTCAACTGCGTGGGCTGTCAGCCTGGCAAAATACGTATTGTGTGTGAGCTTCTGTGTGCCCTGAAACCTCAGTCCCACTATTTCCGTGTAACCTGAACTTATAATTCCTGCCAAGGGAGACTGAATTAAGAGAAGCCTGCGGTATTCTTTCAGGGATGAAAAGGAGCATATGGGAAAACCTGAGCTCGCCCCAGCCTGTTAAATGTCCAATGAATACTTGCTGATGGGAAGACAGTATGTGGGATATACTCTGTGGGGACTCTCTTCTTGACACTCCATTGGCTCTGTGCCTTTTGCGAGCAATTTCCATGGCGACATAGAATCGTAGAATTGCCCAGGTTGGAAGGGACCTTTCAGATCATAGAGTCCAACCATCAACCTAACTCTGACAAAAACCCACCACTAGACCATGTTGCTAAGCTCCATGTCTACCAGTCTTTTAAATATCTCCAGGGATATTTAAATAATTAAATTTAAATGTCGCCACATCCTGGTGGCATTCATGTCAAATTCTTCCCTTGGCTAACGGACGTGGTCGTCAGACTCACTGAGCAAAAATCTTGCCCT
The DNA here is from genome assembly GCF_964199755.1 of Larus michahellis. NCBI lineage: Eukaryota > Metazoa > Chordata > Aves > Charadriiformes > Laridae > Larus > Larus michahellis. The sequence continues at coordinate 18,221,912 of NC_133902.1, forward strand.
GGTTTGGCTCAGGACCTAACTGGTGACCATTCCCAGTCCCTTGTGTGGAATTCTGTGACCGCGGACACCTACAGCTCTCTCAGACTTAGGAGCAGCCCTGTGAACCAGTTACATCTCCAGGTCCAAGGGGATTCCCTTTCCTCCAAATGACTCATGGCCTACGTGGATAGAGGCCCTTTCTTCCAGAAGGCTCCCAAAGACATTGGACATGTTGCAAAAAAAGGGCAAAAGTAATTTGGAAATGACTGTATTGCTGGGATAAAATGTAAAAAAATTGCAAAGCGGGGTTTGTATTCCAAGAGAACAGCAGGCTGGCTCAAATATACATCCCTCCCACCTAACTTTTGGACAGACTGACTCACCCTATGCGGCTGCTTCTCTCTCTTTCCATCAGCCACAGAGTCCTGCATGCCTCCCTTAGGTGGGTGCTTAACTTCTAGGATCTTCGCGGGATCTTAATTTCCCTTTTCAAAGGAGTTTGGTGCGCTTTCTTAGCAAGTCACTAGATAGCGTGTTAAAAAACTGTTGAGAAATATTGAACCGTAGCTTCAGCTCAGTCTAGCACAATGCACAGAGAAGTAAAAAGCATCAGGAGCTCGCCCAGGCTCTTTTCAGGCTCCTGATCTTAGTGGGTGAGGGTGGAAAGAAAACGGCCACTGCTGGGGTGGCCGCCTGGAAAACGAGCATCTAGGGACACAGGACACCCCTAGTCCCATCTTGGGGGGAAGCACAGGTAGAGGCTCCCCGGTGAGCACAGGTTTCTCCCCTGGAGAAACTACAGACTTAGAAGTCTTCAGTTACATTGCAAAGACTCGGTTATATCTGTGAGAAGTCTCAGAAGCGCAAATATATTCCCCTCTTATGGGTCTCTTTGCTGTCAAGCCAGGACAAAGTGACATTACTTCCCTGGTACCTCTGTGGGTTGGTAGTAGCCAGCCCAGCTGCTGAGCAGCTGGCTCGTGCTTTAATGCAGGACCAGAATAGCGTAAAGCATGTAAAACTTATTTTTTTAAGGCAGGTACGATTATCTGGTCACATACGAATGATGCTTGCAAGTTTTGGTTAATGTTGCGTGTACCTGAAGGCAGAGATTGGATTTAAAGATTGATTCTCTATAACGCTGAGTGAGAGTAGGCTAATTTTAACAAAGATACTTTTCCCATAATTTTTCATATTTCCGTGACTGCGCATCCCTATTTACTTAACGTACAGCCCTCACCACAGTTATTACATCATGAACTTAATATCTCTCCCTGGGAAAAGAAACACTTTTTAGGAAAAAAGAAAAGGGAAAAAAAAAAAAAAACAAAACAAAAAAGAAGGAGGAAGTGTTTGTAGAAGTTCAGAAAGCCTCAGATTCCTCCAGGGTCCCCAGCTGTGCTGTATGTTGTCCCAGCTGAACGCCAGATATTTCCGCTCTGCACGTTAATGCATTCAAGGAGAAATCCAAGCTGCTATCTTGAGCGTGCTTTGAGCCAAGTGCGGTATGTCCTACCTCAAAACAGCCCCGATCCCTAAGGTTTCAGCCCTTTCTTCTTCCCTCCTTATAGGCCTGCGGCTGAACCCCAGCTCTCTGGAGCTCATTATGGCGACCTGCCCATCAGCGCGGAAGGTGATAGACAAGTTTTCAGATGCTTTGTGGTCCCAGTGGCCCAGAAGCCACATCCTTTGCTGGACCGTTTCTGGTGATGCAGCAATCTTTCCTTCCCCGTTGAGGGGAAGAAGAGCAATACTTCTCCAATGGTTTCATCCCATCACGTGTCCTGTTGCTACCACTCTTCACAGAGGTGCCTCCTTTGGAAGCTCTTGCTGGTGGGGCGGCCAGGCGCTGGTGGTGTTGGGGCAGCCCTGGGTTTAATCCCCTGTGGTAGGAAAGCTCCGCCAGATACGTTGCCTCAGGGGGATGATTTATTGGTCTAGTATTATCTGGGCCCAGCTGTTAGCGTGGAGCCAGGGTTTTGGTGAGTTTCTGCAAGGAGAAACCCTTGTCACAGTCCCCCTTTCCTTATGGCCCTGTTGAGACTCTGTGCAGGGGTTTGACCATAGAGCAGAGCCGCAGCACCCTCATTCGGGAAGGCTGGCTGGGGGCTTCTGCATGGTGGCAAGTTGTGTGCGGCCCTGCGGTAGCCTCGCTGCAGAAGCATTGCAAAGCAGAAATGGAATATCTGGGAAAAATGATCTGGTTGTCTCCTCAATGAGGTGAAGACGCAGGGGGCCAGGCTGACCTGGATTGGTCATACACGTGGTTTACCTGGTTCTTGTACCTTTGAGCAGCTGCCCTTGTGTTATTTACAGCCTCAGCCTTTAGTGGGACAGGTGGGGCTTTGCGTCCTCGTTGAGGCATCATTTCTGTCTGCAGTGCTTTGTGATTTCTTGCTTAGATGATATGTCGTGCAGCTCAGATCAAACCCATTTCGCTTACCATCTAGTAAACGATTCAAAGCAATATTTCATGTCTTCACGATAATTGTTCACTCTAACTATGAAGAAGATTGTTCTGCAGCCAGTCCTTGCATCTGCCTTTCGGTTTGTAACCACTCCCAGCAAAGGAGACAGGGAGATCTGCTGAAAACTGAAAGTGCTGTAGACAGTAGAGCGTGTTGTGCAAGGGCTCTGTCCCTCATCAGTATCAAATTCCATAAATCAATGTGGGCCAGAAGAAGTGAAATAACAGCTCGCTTCCTAAAATGGAAATATCCCCATATGTTGTTCCTGGCTGAGGACTGCTCTCGGGGGCAAGATCCGCAAGCGGATGGTAGTGACTGCAGTATATCCCTCGCCGCTGCCGGCCCCCGTGGTGCTCGACGGAAGGAGAACAGCACTATTTGCCATAGGTCTGACAAGTAACGGGGGACTTTGCACCCTATAAAATCCCTAGTTTAACTGTAACTGCCAATAAATGGACTTTAACCTAAATAGCGTATCTTTCTTGAAAAGAAGCTACTGTTCTCTGGGATCCAACCTCTGCCGGTTAGTCTGTCGCTGCTCATGTCGCTTTGATATTCCCTGAGTCTTGAATGTTTCGGGCATGTTGTTAGCACAACAAATTAAAACGGGAACTTGGAAAATCCTATACAGGGAGTTTACTTGCACAGTTTAGCAGCAAAAGGCTGTTCTTCAACAGTGAAGAGCAGTCAAGGGTCCATCTGTGCAACGTGGGGAAAATGAGTGGTGGGTGGAGGAAACCCAAATATATTATGGGACTCCTCACCCTGGGAATGATCTGTCAAGGCCAGGGGAGCAGCTAGTCTCTCTCTCTGCTTGGGATCCTAAGATTTCAGGTCGTCTTTGGTTTTAGTTTTAACTGTTCTCACCATTTTTAGGCCTGCCCTGAGGCTTTGGGCAACCTGAGCAACGCAAAGCCCAAGGTGCCCATTGTGTTTTGCTATCACAGTTTTTACCTCTTGTTTTTCCCTTAGATGACTGCAGCAGGATTGTATCATGAAGGTATTCATGGATAAGATATTTAGCCAAATAGCGTATTTGTTTAGCAGTAGCTCTGGACACTAGTTCCTTCCAGATGTTCTTGAAGCTTGCAGAGTGCCTGGCCCACAGCTATCTATCAATCGTGCAGTTACTGCCTTGCCAGAGCTTGTGGACGGCATTTGTCCTGATGTAGCTTCCAATGTATCTGAGCATTTTTATCCATTTAAGGACTAGGGACTTGAATTGCTTGTCCTTCCACATGAAGTTGCCCATAATTTAGCCATTTGACCAATGCAAGCTCTTATTTTGTAGTTAACTTCTCTCCACGATTGTTCACGCCATTATGGCTTTGCCCAGCCCTTCATCTCCAGAATTTTCTCGCCCGCGCATTTTCTTCACAAAAGCTCCTTGATGGTGGTATCTGCAGACCTGTTGCCTCAGCTTTCTGGAGCCTTCTGGCAAAACTCATCTCTTTTGTGATGCATCATGTGGAGTTTCACTGGTTTGCCCCTTCCGTCTAGCTCAACTTGGCGTTTCATATGTGTTTGTCATCCCAGCTCCCAGCTTTGTATCACCTGCCTCTTACATCTCTTAGAGGCTGAACCTCTACATGGTTCAGTGGAGACCTTCAAAACCTTCAAAGAAGGTCTGCAAAAATCTGTTTTTCTACAGAATTGATGAAAATTGCACCCAGTCCACAGCTTCCTTCCATAGCCTGGTTTCAGAACCAAATCTGGCACCAGCACAGCCAAAGCTACGTGTCACGCTTCCACGAAGGTGTCCCCACTGGGGTGTCAGGCATGGCTGTGCAACTAAACCAGAGCTTCATCGTTCTCTTGCACAGTGCATGGTCCTCATTTGCTCCTGTCCTGAATGTGTGAGCAAAATACAAGCAAATCGGAAGAGATCCGGATCTAATCCAGGTCAGGCTGCTGCTAGCGGGGTGCAGGCGAGCAGCCGCATCCGCCGCAGGGATGTCAGGATGGCTGCTTTCACATTCTTCTTCCACTTATTTTAAGATCAGGGATCAGGAACAGGGATATTTGTTCCAGAAAAAGAAACCACTGGAGTCATTCATACACATCCACCCCTGATTGCTGAAGTTAGTCTGTGGATCAACACGTTATGTGTCTCTAGGTGTAGATACGTACACACACTTTTAGTCAGTGTGGTTTGGCAGAAAAAAGGGGCAAAGTCTTGCCTTGATTCATGCAATGGACGTTTGCAGCCAGATCTTCCGGCACAAAGACCCCGTGAAGCTGGGTATGGGGGCGGAGGAGTGAGGGTTAGCGTAGGGGAGGCCTAAATTTCAGCTGCCCTTGCTCCATGGTGGACTTCACTTCAGCACCCTCTGAATCATAGAATCACAGAACGGTTCGGGTTGGAAGGGACCTTAAAGATCATCCAGTTCCAACCCCCTGCCCTGGGCAGGGACACCTCCCACCAGACCAGGTTGCTCAAAGCCCCGTCCAACCTGGCCTTGAACCCCTTCAGGGATGGGGCAGCCAGTTCAGATGGTGTCAGGAGTCAAACTAGGAACTTCTGCTTTAAAAACAAGGGAAGTGTTTAATGGGTTTGGGTTGTTGTTTTTCTTTGCTTTATTTTTTTCTTTCAGAAATAGGAAAAACGAGAATGAAAGCCACAGTGGCCACCAGGATTGTGGAGCTGCCCACTTTTAATATACAGCTCGCAGGTCCACGGTCTGCCCTGAAATCCCAGCTTGTGGGGAGTCTCCAGCCCTCCTGGGGAAGGACTCACAGGTATGCCTCAGTATGAAACCCCTAAAACCCACGGGAACAAGTGAAATAAAGATGACACAAATTTTTCTGTAGAAATTCTGACTTTTAAGGAACCTTTTGAGGTTTGGCTTATCTTTTTTTTGGAAGGGCTGCAGCCAGAGCTTCCCAAGGGGCGATGGCAAGGCGATGGCAGGCGAGCAGGGGGCTCCAGCGTTGGCTGCTGTGGGGAAGGAGGATGGTTTCCATTTCCTTGAGGTAGAGCTCAGCTCTCACTTGCTTGGGGAATACTTGATAACAGAAACTTCTTTTCAAAGTCCTCGCTTCGTGGGTTTTTTCTGTTCTCTCCTTGGCCTGAAAGCTTAAGTTTTTTGGAATTGGAGGGTCCTTTTATTTACCTGAGAAGGTGACCATGTGGCTGATGCTTTCTTGCCTAGGGTGAATTCCCAGGGTAAGCGCCTCTCTAACTCCTTAGTTCTGGGCTGGGATTCAGTCCATCAACTAACTTCAAATGTGGTTGTTTTCATTTCTGTCTTCCTTGGCACAGGAGGGACATGGGCCGTGACTAAACTTTTCTGGCTTTGGTGCCAGCGCAATCGTGTGAGACGTTCAGGGGCTGAGAAAAATGCTGAAGAATCACATCTGCAATAGGAGACCTCTTTGCACGTCAGACTGCAGAAGAAAACAAGCAGCCTTGGGCAAAATTCAAGCGAAGGCTGTTTCTTTTTGGCACTTTCTGGTATTGGGCAGAAGTAGCAGCAAGAGCAAAGGGCAAATGCAAAGGGTATTTGCAGCCTTTTTCCTCGGCTGGCCCAGAAACCTCTCCCCTGGTCCACCAGCCCCGGCTGGCCCAGTGCTGGAGGGTGGGAGCCCCAAGAGGTGCAGATGGGCGGTTGTTTAAGGACTCGGGGAAACGTCTGTTATCCTTAAGCTGCCCAGGTCAGCTGGGTGTTATCTTGGAGCCGTTTGCTCAACAAACTCTGTGAACTGGGTCCAAGAGGAACAGCTTGTCCAGGAGCTCCCAGCTGGTGTCTATGACCGTGCGGCCTTGGGAGACTTCAGCAGCAACCTGAAACTTAAGAAAAGGCTGATATTGACAGTGAAATCATGGAGATAACAATGTAGATACCTCACTTCGGCATTACTTAGTGACTCTAGAGATAGCTGACCAAGATACTATATAGAAATATATATATCTATTTTAAAAATACAGTACTTATACACACTCTTTTGAGAAACCACGGAGCGTGCTAGAGGCACTGGTAGTAGTCACTCTCCCTTACAGTAATTAGCAAAGGCATGTCTCAAGGCTGTCAGTGAAGCTGGCTTCTTATTTGTGCTTCTGTTAACGAGGGTGGGTTTGGCCTTGGGTATAATTTCACTCACTGTACCTCGTTTCCTTTTCTGTCCCAGGAGGGACCTGGGGAGCTGCTGTTTGGTGGGCAGTACTGGAGCACCTCAAACCCAGTGCGGAAACCCACCTGGAGGACAAAGACACAGTCCTCCTCCAAAAATCGAAGTCGGTGCTTGCACCCTTGTGATGGACTTAGCCCAGCTGCAAAATTAAAAAAAAAAAATGCCCTGCTGTGTTTTCTCCCCACTGATGCGCACACGTGGGTTAGGTCACCCTCAGAGAAGGTGAGCTGATTGCTTTCCTGTGCCCTGAGAGGGGTGCTGGGGAATGCTGGGGCACTGACACGAGTGTGTCCTCGCTTACAAGTACCACCACCGACGGCCTTCCTAGGACTGAGTTCCCCTGAACTCTTTCCAAAATCCTTTTGGAGATGGCTGGAGGAACGTGTGGTGCATGCTAGCAGTCCTTGGCGCCGACCCAGGACCTGCTGTCCGTCCCCTCTGCCATTTCTTCATGTTTTCCTACAAACCGATGGAAGGCTTGTAAAAATGCCATCCCGGGGCTTTCATGTTAAACCAGGTCACACCTCTCCCATGGCTTGGCTCCAGCTGAGCTCAGCTCAGGCTGCAGCAAACGCTGCAGAAAGCTCCCTGGCTTTGCTGGAAGAAAGGGCAAAATGGTGAGGGGCCAAGCGTCACCTCCTCTCATCTTAGTCGAGCAAGCTGGTCCTGAATAGGCACCCAGAAAACCCATGTCACCCCACTTCTAGCTCATGCCCTGCCTCACTGGGCAGCTTGCTCTCTGCTACCAATCCCTTAGGCCATGGAAGCTGAACTGGGGGAAGATTTCTTGCTTAGATGGTCATCGCACCATCAGCAGTATCGTGCTCCTGCTCTGGACACAGGCAAATTATGCCTCTCACCATCCACCTCCTACACCTTGGTTTTCCCTTTTGGTGTCTACCTGGCTGTCACTCGTTTGAAGGAGTTATGTAGCTGTCTGTTCTCACCATGATCAAGCCATGTCAACTCTTCCACCTCGTTGACAGAGGGCAGGGTTTGTGTTGGTCCTGTGGCCCTGGCAGCCACCGGGCAGGACGACCCTGTGCGCGCTCGAGGCTGCATGAAGCCGTAACAGCAAGTAGTCCCCACCCAAATTGTCTGAAACTTATTTTGCAAGACTGGAAGTATCTGGCCAAAAAGTAAATATATAAATGGAAGAATTGTTTTTCTTTTTGTTTTGGGTTGGGTTTTGTTTGTGGGTTTTTTTTCTGAATATTTTGTACCAGGCAAATCAGCCACTTAAAATAATTGATCTCAAAAGAAAAAGAAGTGAGAAAAAGAAGTTCAGCCTGGAGAAGAGAAGGCTCCGGGGAGACCTTATAGCAGCCTTCCAGTACCTAAAGGGGGGCTACAGGAGAGATGGGGAGGGACTCTGGATCAGGGAGTGGAGCGATAGGACAAGGGGTTATGATTTTAAACTGAAAGAGGGGAGATTTAGATTAGATATTAGGAAGAAATTCTCTCCTGTGAGGGTGGTGAGAGACTGGCCCAGGTTGCCCAGAGGAGCTGTGGCTGCACCATCCCTGGAGGGGTTCAAGGCCAGGTTGGACGGGGCTTGGAGCAACCTGGTCTGGTGGGAGGTGTCCCTGCCCAGGGCAGGGGGGTGGGACTGGATGATCTTTAAGGTCCCTTCCAACTCTAACCATCCTATGATTCTATGAAAAATGTAATTGAACCATAAAGTGCAGTAAAAGCAGTTAGTACATAAGGTACTAGTGCTTTAAAACAAGGACCTGACATGGCAGCACTGCACTGGGGTGGTGGAGGGTGACAAAGCACAAGGCAGGGATTTTTACGCCTCTCCGAAAGCCTCATGACAGATGAGGAGAGAAGAGCATCCTCTTCTGCCAAGAACGCAGAGGCTGCCTGTGCGGGTCTAAGCGGAGGTTCAGAGCCGCGTGGAGGAGATGCTGCATGCTTAGATCAATCTGGACCTGGAAATCTTGCTTTTTTGCTCTTTTTCTTCTCTTTTTGTTTCCTCTCTGTGCAGAAGGGACTAATCCTCTGCCACCAGCGTGAGCAAGGGTTGTGGCATCCTGCGCCAGCAGGGAGGCAAAGGGAAACACGAAGAATCCCAACACGTGAGCGCTGTCGTTATTGTCTTCACTCGGTGAGACAAACTGTTAAAGCCTGAAAGGACAGGCATCTCTAGGGAGAGGTTTTCAGCCAGCATATAAATCAAAAAATTCACCTAACTTTTCCCTTTCCATTCGGGCCAGCGTTTTAATTCTGTTTGATTTGGCAGCCCCTGTTCGTTTTCAGAATATTAAAGAACTGGATTAAATAATTAAAAGTTTTCCTTTGCAAACTTCGCTCCTTGGCTTATCACCAGGTTCGTACTGGGATGGGGACACCAGCTACTCCTTTCAGCAACAAAAATACACAGCAAACAGCAGGCTGGCTTCTCAGTGATTGGCCTGGCCGTCCGGCGCACATTTCCCCGTTGTTCCTGTGTCTGAGGGGAATGTTCCCCACATTTGGAGGACCCAAATCCCCGTGGAGGGCTGTGGACCACCAAGGAAGCTCCAGCATCACCGGGGCAGTGTGCGTGGGCTGAGTGCAGGGTGCAAGGTACGAGGAGTGAACTCTCCTAAGCATCTAGCAAGCTGACTTTTATTTAATTTTCATTTTTTTTTAATGGACCGCTTATCCCCTGTGGTATTTCCATGCCAGAATGGAGCTGTTCCTGAGCGCAAAGGAGATTCCTTTGTGTTTTGTTCAATGGCGACCGTGGAACTGAGCGGCACCCACGTGGCTCCTCCTCCAAGGATTTTAATGAATTGTAAAGAACTTTGCAGGACTGTTGGGCTCTGTTACGCACCTGATAACATTAAAGTTGGGCTCAGCAAGCTTAAGTCTTTCCCAACCAATTTTGCAGCGGTACGAAACAGGACCTTTTGTATCGGTGGGAAGGGAGGTGTGTATGTAGGGTGATGTTGAGACCAGTGGTGACAGTTTCTGAAGTCCCCTCGCGGTCCCCCAGCACGGCACGTTATTGCAGATGCTTTTTCCCAAAGAAGCCGTGTTTCCCTGCCGCCAGCGCGAGCTGTAGGAAACCTGGCGGCTGCCAGGGGTGCGGATCTCTCAACTTCCCAACCACATTCATTTTGGTGCCTTTTGCCCACATGCCAGCTCTCTGCTTTTTCTCCTTCCTTGGGACATTCCAGAGTCAGCCTGTGGGCAAGTTTTCATGTTGTAGAGATCTCTGTGGACAAGTTTTCGTGTTGTAGGCCCATCTCTCCCCCTGCGCCCTTTCAAAAAGGCTCTCAGCGGGGTGGCTGGTTGCATTTGCCAACCCCACCAAGGGGATGAAACCTCCAAAAAGGGTGGGTTTGGGCAAGCCTGAACTTTTTTAAAAATTAAGAAAGTTAGCAGGAATGGCTTTGGCTCCTTCATCCGTCAGCCTGGCCTTGATAATCCATCCCTGGCGCGCTGGGTGCTGGGGTTTTCCTGCTTATCCGCAGCCATGGTGGGGAAGGAACTGGGAAACCTTGCTGCCAGCAAGCTCAGCATCACCCCCCTCCTCGGGGTATGGGCTTTTTCCTGCCCCTGTGAGAAGTAAAAGTGGGGTGTTTAGGCTTTCACTAATTTTTTTGCCTTTAAGCCGCTATGTAGAAAAGACTTGTTTTCTCCTGTCCAGAGGGTTAGGGAGGGAGGATTATGGTTTTCAGCTTTGAATCAGTTCAGAAGTGGGACAGGGACGTTTTTTCCAGTGCAGCCCAGCAGCATGCGGTTACCTGCCAGCTTCACGCCCGAGCGGCTGCCAGGAAAGTTGGGGCTCTCACGCCTGGCTTTTATTTTGCTGCGAAATATCGCCTGGACATTTCTGCTGAAAAAAAAAAAAAAAAAAAAAAAAGACAGGGAAAGCAGCCAAATAAGGAAGCTTTTGAGGACACGTTTTCAGCCCAGCAGTCAACCCCTGCGCAGCTGGGAGGTGGAAGAGGGATTTCAGAGGAGTGAAGGGCTCTGCCCTCTCTCTCCATATGGCAAAGTCCCCAGGAAAACAGAGGGGGCAAAGTAAAAGTAAAGCTCGAAGTTTTTCCCATATTAAGGTATTCCTAGATTAAGGTTTTACTAGAAAGCACTGAGTTTCTTTAAGCCCAGTTTGGGCGGTCGGTCGCTGTTGCAAGGAGGTGTTTGGCCGTCCCTGTAAAACATGAGAAACCGCACGCTACAGTAAAGCTTTCTGCAGAAAGCAGTGTAAATGAAGTAAAGGAAAAAGATACTAATTGGAGGAAATTACTAGAAATTCTGCCTTAGATCAGTCAGCAGCAAGCCCTGAGTTTCTGGAAAACGGCACAGCCAAGGGCTGAGGGTGCCGGGTGGGTTATTGGCTTGTTTTTACTGTTTCCTGAGGATTAGCCACGTCGGTAGGGCTGTGGTGGGCATCCAGCGTGCTTGTTTAGCAGCTTGGTAAAAGACTGGGGTGGGTATGAGTGCAGTGTGAGTTAAAAAAAAAAAAAAGACCTTATGTCATTTTTGCAAATAGCTTCTTGGAAGCAGCTTGTGGCCAGGAAAGCAAGACTACTGGGTAAAATAAGCAGTAGCCATCTGAATCACTTGGAGTCAAACCTGGTATATTTTCCTTTTTTCAGAGCGAAGTGGCTTGGGGCTGCCCTGGAAAAAGGCATCTCCTGTCTGTCCTTGCGGGGCTGGCCAGGGAGGGTCTTCCCGCTCGTGATTTATGGGGGTCCGAATCCGTCTGGGGCTGCATTGGCCCCACCTGGGCTGCGAGGAGGTTTCCTCCCTCCCGAGCTCTCATCCCTTTTCCAGCATTTGGACACCCGAAAGCTTCCCCAGCTGCCCAGAGCCCTGCAAGGACCACGCCGTGATTGGGATCAAATCAGGCTGGGTCTTTGCTTCTGCTGTTTCCCTCTGTAAATTCAACCCGTAAAAGCTGTAAGGTGGCAGTAAAGGTTCGCATGGTGAGCCTCCAGGAGAAGCCAGCCTTACAAGAAGGGGTCATAAAATATTTTTCCGTTTTAAACAGAGAGCTCCTCCTCTTGCTCCCACCCCACCAAGGCCTCACTCTCCCCATTCTGTGGGGAGATGCTGGTGGGTTTTCAGTGATGCCTTGTGAGTCCTTGAGCCTCTCCAGAGGATAACTAACTCAGCCTGTCTCTATCAAAAAAATACAAAGCCACCAGCTACAAATGAAAGGCCCTGAAAATGTGCTACCACCAACCGAGTGTATTAGCAAGAGCTGCTTGTGGTATGGTGGTTCCCCTCCAAAAAACCATCCCATTCTACCGCTTTTCCTCCCCTTGCTTTGCAGATGGGTCCAAAATCAGAGCAGCCGATGTTGTCCTCTCCTGCCAGGAGGGTGAGGACCACCATCACCATCGCTAGCAGTGGTTCCCTAAGCACTACCACGTGCTGGATGGACACGGTGGACGTCTGACCTCGGAGACAGGTGAGATGACCTCAGGAGAGGAGGGATTAATGTACAGATATATATAGTCTGTATATAAACTATATAATCTCCACTGTCAGCAGATGGCACTCCTACTACTTGATCTCTGCATATATAGGGCTGCACGGGAGCCGAAACCTGCAGGATTTCTGGCCCCAGAGCGGGGCAGGTGTCTGGGCATGGGAAGATCTCAGTCCCTGAAGCTGCTGCGCTCACTGGAACTTGAACTGTTGAACTGTTTCTGCCTTCTGATTCCTAGGAAGGTTGTTAAAATTAGACCAAAAAAAGGATATAATTTACCCTGAGTAGGATTGTGTCAGTAAGAGTTGGGTGAGTCTTACTCTCCAGCTTTTCAACATCAGTTTATGATCCTAAAGAGTAAAACAATTATTTTTCAAAGCTCCCCAACCCCAGGACATCTGAGCACAAAAATAAACTGGCAGCAGAGGGGAGCTGCAAAAGGGCAGCCGGCCCCGTTGGCAAAGAGGTGCCGCTGGCACAGTGACTTGCAGTGCAAACATCCTGCCACTGGCCTGTAGCCTGCTAATTATGGCTAATTGCATTGCACAGTGGCTGGTTTGTCAGGGAAAGGGCTCTTCACCAAGGACAGGGGGTTCTCTGTCTGCCACAGCCCCATGGGCTGTGCAAGTGGGTGCTCTTCTCCCACTGCCGGCTGTCAAAGAGGGAAATAGATTATTTTAGGCTCACAGCCTGGTTTCATTCTGGTGGACCTTGAAGCTTGATGCATAAAACTGCGACAAGTTCACGCGCCCTTTGCTGCAGCCAGAGCCTGAGGGTTGTGCCTGCCCTCGGGCTCTGGGCTATGAAAGGTTTAGGAGATGCTAGTGCAGCCCTCGGCATCTCCTGACTGTGTGCTTTGGCTCGCTCCTTATTTCCAGCAAGCTGGTAAAAGGCCTGGTCCTGGTCTCTGAAGGTGGCTCGGCAGACAGACAAGTCCTGGTTTCTCTTATATATCTATAGATGCCACACGTGGTCCCCAGGAGGGAAGGCCAGCATCCCTGGAGCCCGTTGGTGTAATGTGGGACCGTATACACGGCAGCAAAGCGGCTGCCTCTGCTCATAACTAACCTAAAACTCCCCTGCTGCAATTAAATTGCAGTCTAATTAATCTCCAGTCCTATACAGACAGTAATTTACTGGTTTTACACATGGACTGGGAATAAAAAGGAGGAAAGGCCTTTCCATGCTCTTCGTTGGGGTTTGTCCTTGATTTTGATGCAGGAGAAGTGATTTTTTTGAACTCCTGCAAGCATGGGGTGAGTGCGGGAGCGAAAGTGATAATTCCCTGGGTTGCAGTACCTGGTACTCATCGTTAGGAGGATTAGGCTTACATTTTTAATAGGAAATGTGTGCTGGTGCCCTAAAACCGAGGGCTGGAAGAGATGCATGAGGTCATCACGTCTTTTTCTGCATCAGAAACAAGGCTTTTTCCAGCAGATTGCCACCTGGCTGTGCGTGTCCCCGGCAGCCGGGCTGCTGCCACCTCTGGGCCCATCGCAAACGGGCTGATGCGCTCGGCCACGCAGCTCCCTTCCTCGGTCAGTAGCTGGCTGATGCTCTCACATCAGGATTCTCGTTCCTCCTTTTTTTGCTCTTCCCAAACATCTCTGCTGCACTCCCTTCTTCACATTCCTACCCTCCCATCTCTTCTTGTGGGTGTCCTGCCCTGACCCTTGGCTGCGCACAGGGTTTGGCCCCGGTGGTGGCGCATCAGAGGGGCTTCAGGTGGCAGTGTGGCGGTGACGAGCTGCCCATAAATCCGATATTCCACCTCCAGCCTTTAGTGAGAAGCTGCGAGGTTGGGGTGTCTCTACCGGACCCCAAGGCATGGGGAGGAAGCTGCAACGAGAAGGGTCGCTACTGCAGGAGGATGGAAAGCCCCATCCTGGTGGGTGCACTGCACACCCTGTTTTGGGGCAGGGCAGCATCCCCTTGGGTGATGCCCGGAGAAGCAGCCCCCCTGCTCTGCTCCGAGCTCCCCGCGGCACGCCACTGGTTCCCACGCTAATGAGAAACAGCTTAAAACAGTCTTGAACCTCTCTCACTTTTTGCACATTTTCAAGAGATTAGTGGGGCAGGGTTCGCCATCAGGAGGAAAGGCTCCTTCCCTGCCTTTGCCTTGCTAATAAAATCACTTCCAGAAAATCACAGCACGGGTGGGACGGCCGTAGCTACGCAAGAGATGGATTTTCTTACTCACCCCGTGTTGGCATCATCGATTTTGTTTGCACAGTTTGCTGGGTCTCGGCATACAACCCACCTCCACCCCCTGAGGACGAGCCAGCCTATGGGTGTCCTCTGAGCTGGCTCCCACTTGGACACTACAAGTGAAATCCTGCCTTACAGATGCTTTTGTGATTCCCAGAGGGTGGTTAAGAGGCTTGATCAGTGATCTATTACACAATGAGGGGCAGCGGAGTACCCAAGGTATAGGTGATGGGCGATGTGCGAAAATAAATGATGCCTCTTCCATCAGGCCATGTCATAGCTGACGTGGGGAAGCAGGTCATGAACGGGGGCACCAAACATGGCCATCGTACAAGATGATGAGAGGAACAGCTGTTGCACACAAACAGAGCAATGAGGATACATGGCGTTTTGGTAAAGGAGTTCGTTTGTGGCTGAAGCACGTTTCTGCAGAATCTGTTCAGTTTTTCTGAAAAACAGATAATGGTATTTTTCACTGGATGGACTGCCTGGGATGTGGAGCAGCAGGGGACAAGCCACCCCATAGGCTTTCCGTGGGGACCCTGTCTCCACGTGGTAGTTGCGGTCATGCAGGAGCCAGAGAATACGATCGTAGTCGCACAAATACTAAATCTGTTGCTGTTGTTTATCAAATTCTCCTTTTTTTTTTTTTTCCACCAGCCTGGCCCTTAGAGCAAGAGACAGTGGCCATAACGTCAACAAGGGACTTCATCCAAAATCTCATGCAGGGATTCATGGCCGCAAATCATCCTCCTGTCTTAACCAGCTCAGAGAGGAGACCGGCCAGGCAGGGTCTTTAAAAACAGTTACTTTTCCAAACAGTGAGTTATTTACTTGCATCCCTCATTGTCTGAGTGCATGCTGACACGGTCGTCCCCCCGCCGCGGGCCTCACGCTCACCCCCCTTGCCCCTCTCTGGTGCAGAGAGGCAGAGTTACCTGCTCGTACGTATGTTAAATACACTCAGGGCTCAAAGAACTTCATATGGCCTCAAAAGGCATTGAAGTTCATATGAATTTTTCCCTTATTTCTGGGCTGGATGAGGAAGCTGATTTCAGCAGGCGAGGGACTTCTTTGGCTTGGTGCCCTGCCCTGGTCCCCATCCCACCCCTTGTCCCCTCTGTGAGTTGCTGTAGACCCATGTGGATTTGGCCTCAATTTTTTCTTTTTTCTTTTTTTTTCTTTTTTTTTCTCTTTTCTTTTTTTTTTTCATTTTTTTCTCTTTTCTTTTTTCTTTTTTCTTTTTTCTTTTTTCTTTTTTCTTTTTTCTTTTTTCTTTTTCCTTTTTTCTTTTTTCTTTTCCTTTTTTCTTTTTCCTTTTTTCTTTTTTCTTTTTTTTTTATTT
The DNA here is from genome assembly GCF_964199755.1 of Larus michahellis. Classification (NCBI taxonomy): domain Eukaryota; kingdom Metazoa; phylum Chordata; class Aves; order Charadriiformes; family Laridae; genus Larus; species Larus michahellis. The sequence goes on from NC_133902.1 coordinate 18,237,477, forward strand.
TGCTTTTTTCTTTTATTTTTTTATACATATATATTCCTTTTTCCTTTTTCCTTTTCTCTTGGTTTTTTCCCTTCCCTCATTCTTTTTAGTCTTCTTTTTTTCTTGGGCTGCCTTTGCTCTCTTTCCCTTCCCTCCTCAGTCAGGCTGGCAGCACCCCAGCAATGAGCTAATGCGGCTCGCTGCTGGGTCCCGGATCTGCGTGGGAGGCAGTGAGATGATGCTCAGCTGCGGCTCAGCCCGGTGCTGGCCGCGGTCGGGGTCCGGCCCCAGCCCGGCGAGCACCGGGCTACTGTGTGCCGTCAGAGCCACGACAGGCGAGGGGCATATCCAGGCAACCAAGTGCTTGTGGGGCTGGGAAAGAATTGCAAAAGTCAGACAGGGTCTGAGCGTGGGGTTGGTCCTGGCAGCTGGATGCAGGAACGCAAGGGAAAAGCATCGCTGCACCCCACAGAGGGGAGTGGGGCTGGCTGCCCCAAGGCCGGGGTGATGGGCCCTGGGCTCTGCCTCAAGCCCATCCCATTGCGAGGAGGTCAAGCCCGTGGGAGGGTGTTGAGCAAGATGTAAACCCCTGCAAGTCCTGCCAGGCTGATGGCAACAGGGTGGCATGAAATTGCCAGCACGGAGAAGTGATGGTAGCCACCGAAAAGAGGGAAGGGTGGGCTGACAGTGGGGTGTGAAAGGGGGACCCCAGGGAAGCAAACAGCTCTGGTGTGTCGGCACTGCCCTGGCTGTTTGCAAACGGTGCTCTCCTCTATAAGCTGCTTTTAACTTGGCAAACAAGCACTCCTGCCCAAAGACTCTCTCATCATCAAAAATTAAAAAAAAAAAAACCAAAAAATCCAAAAAAATCAAACCAGGGAGGAGTTGGGCAGCTCCTTATGTTTAAGGAGGACCTCCTGGCCACCAAGGTCTGAGGTGGCCAAGCCACCATGACTCCCAGGGACAGCAGTGGGAAATGAGGGGTCCCAGCAGTTTGTAGAGGTGCAGAGCATCTCACAGGAGTAAGGGGATTAGGCAGCAGCGGAATGGCTTGTAGGGGGATGTGATGTACACCATAAAAGCTGGACACCCTTTGAGGCCCAGGCTTCTTGCTTTCTTGGCTGATTGTGTTCTCCTCCATTTCCATCCTATCACTCATTTCCATGGTGTATCCAACTTCCCCAGCTGCTCAGCAGGCCGGCCAAACCTCTCCTGTATATTTTAATGTTAAATTTCATTTTTCCTGTTGCCAGCCTCTGAAATGAGACAACTGGGTGTTATTCCTAGGGGATATGATCAGTGACAAATTGGAGGTTGCACTTTCTCCCTTGGGATAACCATGTCAATCAATTGCCAAGTGACTTTCCAACATATCCATAAACTTTCAGCAACACTTCTTGGAACAAGTGTGTGCTTGCTTTAAAAAATGCAAATTGCACTCCTTTGAGCAAGAGGGAGATTGCCCCAAGCACAGATGTAGTGATGCACAGAAACACGTATGTAAAAAAGGCAAAGAAAACACCTTCTCAGCTCCCTTTCCGCTTGACCGTCTCTCTCCTCTATCTCTTGCTTCACATCTGTAAGACCTGTGGGCAACCCTTGTCTCTGTGCAATACAAACCTGCTCTGGTTTTATTTCCAAATGCTCTAAGAAGTGTAATCCCCTGTTGTTCGCAAGCATTGGGACTTTATCTTTGAAGACAAAGAGACTCTTTGAAGCAAAGAAATGACCAGGAGGAGGCCGGGAAGATGCCCTCTCCTTCTCTGTCCAGCCCTGCGCTTGTTCAGCTTCCAGGTGTTGGACCTTCAGAGCAAATTAACGCTGTGAAGCATTAATTCTCCCAATGCAGAATTATTTGTCCTTTGTGCTCTGTAATACTGTGCTGCTGGAGTCTTGTGATGGCATTCCATGGGAAGCTCGCTGCAGGACACTCCTTGGGCACCATGGCATCGTCTTCCTAGCTCTTCCAAAGTCCACCATGGGCCGCTAGCGACATTCCCAGGGCTTTACAGCTGGGAAATAGCAGTGGCCTCCTGAGAGAGCCTGATGTCACAAGATTTTTCAGCTTGATTTCCAGAGCAGTGGTCTGGATGTGCTTCAACCTTCTGACTGCTTTTTCCGAGCAGAGTTGTTGCTTGGGGTTTTTTTTTTCTTTTTTCTGGACTCTCCCTTCCCCAGTGCTCAGACCGTCTTGTGCAATCGGTGTCCCTTCGTAGACACGTCTGTGAAAAATGCAGAGATTTCCTGAGAGCGGTGCAGTGGAAATTCCTGAGATTTCTGGTGCAGACAGACATGAAGGGAGCTGGGGCTGGGGAGGAGGAGGCAGCAGTTTAGGAGATGGCTCTTCTGCAGAAACAAAGCTTTTCTACTCATCCTCTCTGCTCTGCACCTGTAAAAGTCTTGGTCAACCCATGTTAAACCAGAACTGCGGGTAGACTTAAGCATTTGCCGCTGTGCCAAGTTTTCCTAACTACTTTTATGCCCCTGGCAAGCTGGGAGCTTGGAAAGGGGGCTTGGACCTCTCCTTGCCATGCACAGCATGGTCGGCTTGAACCAGCCCTGCTGGTCCCTGCCAGGCAGGAGATGCTGTCCCCAGCTTCCAAATGTGCAGGTGATTTCCTTGTGCGGTTGAGAAACGCCAAAGGAGCGAAGGTGTGACGAGAGCTCATGGGAGGTAGCGGATTTTGGCGGTGCGTGGCTGCCGCCCCTTGTGCCAGCTCCTCCCCGGCTGCTGCCAAAGCTGGGGAACTCATCACACGCAGCCTCTCACAGCCCGGTGGGATGTCCCATCAAGAGAGCACAGGGTCCCAACTTGGGACCTGTCCCTGCACAGGGAAACTCCTCTAGGAAAAGGTTTGAGCCCACACCTGTGAGGAGGGAAGACCTCGGGAATCAGCACGGCACTGGTTTAGTGAATCCTTGAGCCCCCTTGGAAGAGGGCTGAGCCTTCCCACTTACAGGCACAGGCTGTCAAAGAAAATTTGCAAGGGGGATTTTCTCCTTCCCGTCTTTACGTGACCACCAGCATTAGATGGCCCCGCGACGGAACACAGCTGTAGGGACGATGCGCGGGGCTGATCGGAGTACAGCCTGCTCTTTTGCAATGAGCTTGGCTCCGGACTGCAAACAAAAAAATGCCTTTTTATTCCCAAAAAAAGGAGGCAGCATTCCAGCAACTGCCTGTTGCAGCAGCAGCAGCAGCAGCAGAGGGGTGGAAATGAGGTGCCGTTTTTCAGCGTGCTGCTTCCTAACCGAGCGATGCTCAAATGCCAGTGGCCAAAACTGAGGTCTCAACCCCTGGGGGCTTCAGATGGATCGGGCCAAACGGACCAGGGACACCTTAGAGGGATTGAGAAACCTATGAATGGCACCGAACTGGGGGAAATCCACCCTCTGGGGTGTTAAATGGAGATCTGCCAGTGATGGTCACAAGCCCAATGGTGCTGCAAGCCCAATGTGGAAAGGGTCCCCATCTGTCTCCCTGTCCTCACACCCCTTTCCAAGGCAGCTGGGGCTGGCTGGTGTTGCAGGCAGAAAAACGCAGTAGATACAGCTTTGGTCACGTTGGGGAAAAAATACTACAAATGGGAGGTAACCCTCAAATCAGGCTCTTTAATCTGGGCTTAACCCCCATCCCCGATTCCCTGGCTTCCTTACTCACCTCCCACTTTCAGGATTAAGCTGGCTTCAATTCCAAGCACTTCAGAGCTCGGTAAGCTCTTCCAAATGACAGATATTTTTCTAGCCCTAAGAAGCCTTTTGCACTTGGCTGCTAAACCCGGCTGATCCGCCCTGTCCTGCTGGGAAGTGGGCAAAAAGGGGCTCCTCGGGCTGCATTGAGAGGATGCTCTGACTTGGCCTGTTTCAATAAAAAGCCTCCCTTGGGAGGAGAATTATAATTCTCCTTGCTGGGAGAATTAGCACGTGTTTCCTAAGGTTATAGGCAACACGCAGGTATCACCTAATGCACCTACCACAGGCTCTGAGGTTCCCAAGCTGCGCATAGTCTGTGTTATACCACGGTGTAAAAAGCTGTTAGTGTTCCCTGAGACCCTGTGGGCTTGTCCACTGATGTTTTTCAGGGTAACATTTGCATTTTTAGGTTCCCCTTTGGACAGTTTGCTGCTTTTAGTCCCAGATCGACACCTACAACCTGCTCTGCCTCGGGTGTGAAGGAGTCCAGCTTCCAGACTGCTCCTGGAGGTGCCCCTTTGCCCTTCTCCCGTGGCTTCTTCCATCCTGGGGGAGAAATAGCATTAAATAAAACAGCTAAGCTCAGTCAGGAGCCAGTCTGGGACCACCCGCATCCATTGCTGGCTGGGGGGGGGACGGCACCGGGAGCGTTGCAGAGCTTTTGCCCCTGGTCCCGCATCCCACAGAAGAGGGATGAGGGACAGAGAGCAAGAAAGCGCAGCGAAAACGAAGAACTTAACCGGGCTTGATGGGGTTTTTGAGTAATTATTTTGGAAATGGCTTTGGGGTCTGGCAACTTTTTTGCTGTGTGTCAAACTCTTGGCAGGTCCGTCCAAAATCCACCCCTGCGTAACTCCGAGCGCCGCCAGCCCAGGAGCCTGGGGAGCTGGACGTTTCACCCAGTGAGCCCCGCAGGGACCCCAGCAGGAGCAAGGACACCCGCCCAGGGAAGGAGCAGGGGGTCAAGCCCACTGGCTTTTCCAAACTCATTTTTTGTTTCTAGCAGGCCTTAAAAAAAAAATAAAAAATGAACCGGGGCAAAATGCAACGCCACGAGAGCAGCAGAGCCTTGGGTTAATGGGAAATGTCAGGCTCGCTGTACTTAATCCTCCCACTGCAAAAAAAAAAATGCCTCTTTTAAACCACTGATCATCTTTTACTTAGAAAACCATTCTTGCCACAAAAATTGCCAGATTTCCAGGGGAAAAAGTGTGAGCAATGAGTGAGCATATTGAACTTGCCTTTCCAAATGGCGCTCATTTAAACTTTTAGCTGCTAGAGAGTAAGCGGTAATGCTGTCACCCGAGGTTTTACGTGCGCTGCAGTTAAACCATCGGTAAAGACGAGGATGCTCAAAGGGCTGGAGCGGGGAAGCAGCAACGAGCTGGGCCGGGGAGCCTGCAACACGTACGCTGTAGAAGAGCGGCCACAGCGGTCCAATTCTTTCCAAAGCAGGCTGTGTCATGCTGTCTGCAATATTCCAGTCAATCTAATGCAATGCTCATTTTTTTTCATTAACCTCCGACGCAACCTCCCCATCTGCAGAATTAATCACCGCTGGAAAACTAGACAAGTATTTTAGAACTAACAAACTACTGCTTTTGTCCCTAGCAACCTTTTTTCAGGCCTTTCAGGTCCACTTCAGTTCATTGAGCGCGCTCACAATTTCGCAGATCCCCATTATAAGCTACATAATAAGTATTAATTGCCTACAGGCTTAAATATTTTCTACCTTTTCTTTAAGAGTGACAACTTATTTGGTCTTTTCCCACTAGGATGTCCTAACGTTGAGACACTCGCACCTCCGCTGAGATTCCCAGCAGCGCACTGGGATGCTTTAACACCAGGTTCGGAAGCCGGTTTCAGCGGGTTAGAGAGCTGGATGTTATTCCCAGGGTATTCCCCGGCCTGTGGAGGCGCTGAGCTTGGAGAGTGCATGCCTCAGGCTCTCCCTCTGGAAATCCCCATTGCTTGCACCGGGCTGTGAAACCACCCCGTGTGGTCCCCCCGTCGGCACAACCTTCCCAAGAGCTTTTCATCACGGGTGGCCAAAAGTCGCCCCTTCCCTGGGAACACAAGGCAGGGCCCGTCTCTCTCCCACTTGTCTCACTGGGTGGGAAAAATCCCAAGAGATGGGTGCCTCAACCTCCTGCCCTCATTCCCTCTGTGCTTGCCCTTCCCCATCCTCTCTTTCCCGGAGACCACAGCCAAGCCTATGTGTAAATCTTCAATGATCTCCCCAGGTCCTATCTCTATAATACCAGCTTTTAATAGAGTAAGAGGGTGAGGTCATCACAGCCCGCTGCACTTTTATTTCAGCACGGTCGCTATAGCAGCGAAGGTCGAAACAAAACATATAGTTCACCAAAGCAAAGTTTCCTGGCTAATGGTGTTCATTTTTCTTTATGAGCTGACTTTGGAAGACAGCGGAGCGGCAGCTAATGGAAACTCGAATGTCTTTCTCTTTCCCCTGTCTGCTCCTCTGTCTCCGCAGCAGTCGAGATAAAGGTTAGACATCTGGTTCGGATCTGCTCTGTTTAACCAAAGAAAAGACCCGCTCCTGCCATCTCGTAAATCATCCTGCAGCTGGAGCCCAGTCCCAGCTATTTGCTGGGGCTGTTTACCCCGCCACGTCCAATTTAGCCGTGGGGTTTGCTTTCGGAAAGGCCGCCGTTCCAGCCAGCTGCCTGCTGCCATGTTGTGAGCTGTCCCCGGCTGCTGGGACGGGGCTCTGGGTGGGTGGCAAGGGCTGAGAAATTATCATGGGTTTGAAATTATCTCGGGATTTAAAGCCATCCGGGATGCTGGTCTTGGTCGCAGGCACGCCAGCAGCTTGCGGTGAGCTCCCTGCGAGATGCTGCTCCCCGGCAGTGACCACCCTGCCCCAAAGAGCTTATGGGCGTGCAGGGGCTGTAAGACATGGGCAGAAAGCAAATGAGGACCTACAAAATCTAGCGTCTTCCAAATCCCCTCATCTCAGCTTATCAGCTCCTTGTTACTCAGAGGTTTAATGATTTTAGGGTTGGGAGATGTATTATTTCCATCTCACAAGCATCAGGCTGATGCATGAAGGGACCAAGGGTAGGGTGGTGGCCGCGCAGAAGACCCGTGGCCGAGGAAATGCCCACGCTTATGTCTCAATTATCTGAAAATCCTTTTCGCCAGGCTCAGCTGCTTCAAGTTTATCTGCATCTATGCTGAAGCACTTGGATTCAGTCCTAATTTCCAGGAACGCCTGGTGCGGAAGACATCCTTTTCCTTAAACTCTTGACCTTGCAATGTCAACACTGGTGGTGTAGGGCCTTGCTTTGGCTTTGCGTCGCTGGAAAACCCACTTTAACTGAAAGGAGCCAGGCAGGTACACGTGTACATCTATATGCTTTTAGACTGACTTCTTTTACTGATGTAATAAATGTAATACTGGCTAATAAAATGTGTCAGAGCCACTTTGCCTCTCCTTGTAAAGGTTTCCCAAGAAGGCTATGATTAAATGCGAAGCTACAGCATGAAGAGAACGTAACCGAGCATTAAATGCTGGTGCTATCCTAACTTTAAGGGCCTGGCTGCGATGCTTGAGTTTGCTACATGTCCTACTCCTCGTTTTTACGATACCATCAGTATCATAAAAGGTTATGTCTCTGCTCTGGTGTTGAACCCTGTGGTTTTCACCAGTGGACTCGTAGCTTGTCTGCATCCAAGGGCAGCATGTTCATCCAAAAGTCTCTGGCTTTCAATTAGAGCCAGGGAGACCTGAGACTGGCAATGGCGAAAGCCAGGTAATAGTTTGTCCCAGGGACTGCCCACTATCACCCTGTAGGGCAATTATAGAATTGCCCTGAATCTCTGGAGTTTTCTGTGAACAGGTTAGGCGAACCTTTGTAGAGCTGACAAGGTCAGGATGACCCTGCCTTGGAGATCCACATAAAGTCCAAGCGAGTCTTGGATTTAATGATTTGTCTTCAAGTCCTAATGCTAACTCTGTCGCAGTTAGCAGAGCCACCAGCCCTTATTTTACCTGTGAGCCTTCACAGTAAGTAGCCCAGAGGAAGCCACAAAGGCCTACATCCCCTCCTCCATCCACACCCCCATTTAGGAGTGGGTCCTGGTTGCCTGAACGCAAGCCCCTGCTGCAAGTCAAGGTGCTCAGTGGTGGTCGACAGTGTCTGCATGGAGTTTGAAGCGATAAAGGTTAAGGAGATCCCACATGCACCGTGTAACTGGTGCCTGAGGGTTTCTGAAATGACACATCACACCTAGACACATCCCACCCCTACAGTCTATATCGATGGTCAGACCTTCATAGTGTCCCTTCGGGGTGCCTCAGGGCATGAATCCCGCAGGAGAGTTAGGCTAAAACGTGTGGCCAAGCCTATCCAGAAGAAGATGCGAAGTCAGGGTAGGGAGAGGACGTCAGGTTACCCTCTCCACTGACACTGAACCTTTTTACAAGACGTCTTGGCCATTAGTAGAAGTGATGTAGCTGTTGTGGTCTGGCAATGAGAGATGTAGTTTGTAGGGGGTGAGAGTGTCTTTTATTAGGCTGATGTGCCTCAAGAAAGCAAGCTTTCAGGCAGGCGAGTCCTTTTTGGGCCACAGCCTGAGGGTTTGAGAGCATCAGGCTCTCCACGTCCTCCAGCAGCTCGCTCGGGGCTTATGCCGAAAGATGGAGAGACTTTCTAAACAGCATTAGGCCACCGAACAGGTCGTCACCAGGATACTTTGGTTCCAGTGAAGCTCTTTTATTTCGCTATGTGCCCTCAGCTGATGGGGAAATGCTAGGTTTCAGTCCAGCTTTTATGTCTTTGCTGTCTGGCTCTCAGGCCGGGATGGAAGACGGAGCCGTGGGCATTTTTGATGCAGGAGATTTAGATGGGAAGCCTGCATCAGAAATCCAGCTTAAAGGACTGCGTCCTCTGGATTACAGCACATCCATCCCGTCCGTTCTTGAGTTCATTACCAGAGTGTCTGTATTTCTTTTAGGATGCTGCTAAGAAATGGTTTCACAAAGGGATGGGAACTATTTATCCAGATCTAATTTGTCTACCAAAAAAACACAGTAGGGGAGCAGCCCCCTCCCCTAACACAGGGGGCTTGGCGACTGGAGGGATGCTAGCCAAATCTGCAGCGTGGGGGGGGGGCGCTAATAAATGGTGGTGGGAGATGGCGAAGGCCACCCCAAGAGCTGCAGGGTGGGGATGTCGGGGCTAACCATCAGCAGCCAGGAGCGGAACGCACTGCTTGGGGCTTTGCCGGGCCGGGGCTGAGCTATTTTTACTCCCGGTCTGGTCCCGCAGCCACGCTGGCAGATGCGCTCCCAGCTGCAGATGACTTCCATGTGTAATCCTGCGCGGCCGCTGGCCAGGGGCCCGGGGCGTAACGTGCTTCCTTAAAAGGCTCGGGAGAGGCGACTGCAACGCCCCGGGGATGGAGGGGAGCGGGGGGGCCCCTTCCCAAGCCGCTGCTCCCCCCGGCATACTGTGAAAGCCCGGGCTGCGCCTTCGCATCCCAGAGCGCTGCACGGTCCATGGAAAGCGGCTTTCCCGGGAAACGGAGGCGGCACTGACATTGGGAAGAACCTCTGCCATGCTGCAAAGGGGTGGGAGGGCGGAGGGAAGGGTGGTTTGCGGGTCGCTTTAACCTAGCTGCAACTTTTATCCCGTGAGGGCAAAAAAAGGGGTCTTCAGCATGTCTCTGTGCACGGTGAACTGCAGGGCAGGCTGCTCTGTCCTCCGCAGTGTCCACAGCCATTGCAAGAGCCAATTATAATGACAGATAAATAAATAAAAGTTACCCATTACCCTCTTTTTTAACGAAGCCCTTGCGGCATGCTCGGAGAAGGGGCCAAATCCACAGCACAGCTTCCCGAGCATGGCTGCCAGGGCTCAGCTTGTGCCCAGTGAAACCATGTCCCTGCCACCTCCAAGCCCGGAGCAAGTGACTTGGTACTGATGGGAAATTTTGGGAGCTAGGCTGCTCCACGTGCCGGGAATGGCATAAAAGCCGGGCCACCTGAAAATGTAAATCCCCACGGGGACGAAGCCCAGAGCAGCCCTGCTCACTCCCTTTGCCACGAGGAATCTGCACATGGACAAGTCAGGGTGAGCCTCTTGGAGCCCTGTGGATCACGTGCAGCAATGAACGGGGAGCCTGAGGTGTCTTGCCGGCTTTGTTTAGTCTTGTAAATGGTGTTATGGAAGGCAGACCCTGTTGGGAGGGCTGCTTCCAAAGGCATCGTGTACAACACGTGTGGAATGTCTCAAGTCATGGTCCTCAAAGACCCACCTGAAGTCATTCAGAAAGTAGCACCTCAACGTGTGGGGCAGGTGAGGACCAGGTCACCTTCTCCTTGTGACAGTCCCACCCCAACCCATGGAGGAAGACGCTGGATGAGCCTTTAATTGTAACCTTGGTCTCCTTTCCAAGATTTAACCAATGCAGCCCTGTTCTCCAGAAGTGAGTACATGCCCTCTCCCCTGAGGACCTGCTCTGGTTTTGGCATTCAGTTGCTCCGTCCACGGTACGTGCCTGCAAGGCTCACTTCTCCCTCCACCAGGCCACGGGAAGCGTTATCAACCCCTACCTGCGAACCACAACGGAGGCTCGGGGAAATTTAGGACCTCAGCCCCAGAGCTACCCCGTGTCCCAGGGAGGGCAGGTAGAGTTCATTTGCTTTGTGCTTTTGGGGGGACTTTTTGGAGGGGCGGGAAAAAGTGTGTTGTTTCGGTGAATTTTAGCTTCCTGGGGTAAAAATCATCGTGGCTGTGGGCAGCAAAGGAGACACCTGGAAATGGCCATGGGGTCATTGAGTCATGCAGGATGGAAGGGACCTCTGGATGCCTCTGGTCCAACACCCGGCTCAAAGCAGGGCCAGCTGAGGTGGGGTTGCTCAAGGCCATGTCCTGCTGAGTTTAAATTCATCCAGGATGGAGATTTCACCGCCATCTCCCAAGACATCCCAGTTTCCACCTTTTTCTAAGCTGGAAAACTCCAGGTTACCAGCAGCATCTCAGCGATGCCAGCCTGAATATCCATACTACACCCATCCTCCCTTTAAGGGCCACTGGGATTTCCCTCCAAATAAATGGTTTCCAGACCCTGGAAAAAATCACTCCACTGATGTCCACCATACAACGACAAAACCACGAGTTTCTCAAAACCTCCATTAGACTTTATTTAAAAGTTCTTTGTATAGACTTCCTGACACAGAATCCACAATAAAAATAAAATCCGCCACCCCACCCACCCCCACCCGCCGCTCCCCCCTCCCCCAAATTGCTTTGCTTTGTGTTTTATAAAACATACAACATCAGAAGAATGCCAGAGGCATCCTACACCACAATTTAAAAATTTGTTAACTGAGGCCTTGGTCCCAGCAGTGCATTTGCATTTGGAAACCTTGCTTCCTTTTTCCTTGCTAGTTCGGTTGGCCACATACATGGTTACCAATGCACACAAGAGATCTGGTTTGAAATCTAATACAGCAAAAGGAGCGAAAATAAAAATATTAAAAAAAAAAAAAAGGAAGAACGAAAAATTGAACCGCTTGTTTATCAGCATTAGCTACTCTCTTACACAAAGGCTTCCCCTGTAAAGTTATGCTCAGTTATGAAAACGATAAAAGCAAGCATGTAACAGTTGCAGTGAAATTATTATGATTTATTTTTTTCTTTTTGTCTTGTTTTTATGGTGCCTTAGCCAGGCAGACTGCCGGAATCGTAAAGAAAGGGTAATTTAGAGACGTGTTGAGAGACAATAACAATCTGCAATTAGGTAAATATTTGGTAATGTTGAAGCTATACAATATAACCCGGACACACGTAGCACTCAGTCCACAAACAGTTTAGCACCATATTGATAGGTCATGCAGCAAAACACTTTCCTCAAGGTTTGCTTGGAAGTTAAAAAGCATGAAATAGTACAGTGCAAGGTAGTCTATACCCTTAGCTTCTATGGGGGTAGGGTGGCAACGGCTGATGCTCCTGGCTGTCTCAGAGGTATGTGTTGACAGGTCGCTGGCTCTATGTTCCTATCGTCGTCACCATGCCAGGGTTGATGTTACCTGAAAAGGTTTGTTGGAGAAAAAGAAAAAAAAAGAAAAAAAAAAAATGACGTTATTCCATGCGTGGGAAGCCGTGCAGGGTATTGAGGGAGGATAAGAGGAGTTCATTGCCAGCACTTGCTGTGGAGTCCGGAGCACCACAAGGAAACTCCCTACAGCCATGCCCCACACTGGAAATGCCAGGGACCTTGGCTCTCCAGCCACACGTTGGCTGCTTACCAGGGATGCAAACTTTTTCACATTCTTTCTGCGTGTTAAATCTGTTCTCGTTGCCTCCGCAGCCGCCGTACCAGAACCGGGCGCAGCTCTTGGTCTTGGGGTCGTAGTACCATTTCAGCACAAAGTTCCTGCAGGTCCCCTCGTCTTTTTGCAGCCAGCAGATATCCGTGACTGCGGAGAAAAGCAGGAGCAAGGAGAGTGAGCGATAGCACTCCTGGGGGAAACACAGCCCCTCTGAATGTATTTGCAGGGCAGAGAAGGGCCCGCGAGCAGGGCTGGCATGCAAGCTCAGAAAGGGCAACCACAGCGCAGACTTTGCACGTCTCCTGTGACTAAATCCCATCTCTTAGTTCGCAAAGAGAAGGTCTTTCTTTGGAGGTCGCCAGCCCTGATCCACAAGCCCTCAGCCTGGTTGCTGTCAGGCATCCACGGAGCGATGCCGAGTGCTGCACGGCAGGAAATAAGTTGGCCAGTCTCAGAACTGGGAGAGGGCTGTCTGGGCTGCAAGGGAAAAAGTATTTGTGCCATCATTTTCCCCATTAAAAATCCTGTCTTCCCTCGAGAAGAGAAATCCTCTATGTAAAGATGCTCCCGGACCTGCCACACACTGCCCCGTGGCATTCCGCATCCTTTGCTGGGTAAGCAGGGAACCAAAATAACAAAGTACTTGGATGTGTTAAAATGAAATTGCCAAATACATTTAAAAAAATAACGAAATCTGATATTAGCCACTAATTTAACATCAAGTCGCAAAGAAGGCATCCCCTGCACACGGGGAGGGGGTGTGTGCTCAGCACGGCATAACCATCAGCCATCGTGGTTTGCCCTGGAAAAGCCTTGTTACCGCATTCCTGAGTCAGGCAGATCCCCAAAATTTCTGGTATCGCAGTCGTTGCTTCCACTTACCAGCAAGCATGGCTTCAAGGTGCTGGTGTCCAGCCTCGGGCATGCATAAAAATCATAAGTCATCGGTCAAACAAGTATCAGTAAAACAGCCAAAATGGAAAAATGAATGGGGGCAAAGGGGGAGCCAGATGGGCAAAGCGTTGGGTTCCCCTTACTAGAGGGGTATTTGCAACCAGGACCTTTTTTTTTTTCCAACTAAAAAAGCTGTTTGTATTCCCAATGTGAAGATAAAGCAATATATACAGAGTACCTCAGCAACGACTGCTGGGGTAATTCAGGTCTGGAAGTTATCTTCTGGTAATCTAGTTCTTCGGATCATGCCTTTTGTAAACCAGGTGCCAGAAATCAAGCTATTTAAAGGACTTGTCCGAAATTGTAGTTAACAGCCTCAAGCCTTTTGCAGCCCCCTTCCAAATCACGCTGGGCCCCCGGAAACAGCTCTTTGTTAACAACGAAGGTGCCTGAACCGAAGCCTGAACCTCGCGTGAAGGCGGGATTTTGTGAGACCCAGAGCTCAATGCTGGGAACAAATAATTTTATATTCACTTTTCTACTGTTCTGCCTGTCCTGAGCAATAAGAAAAACTAATCGACCGCTAATTGCGAGGGGCTGAGAGATCTTCCCAGGGCTCCCTGTCCTACCAGAAACAGAGCCCCAACATACCCACGAATGACTATAGGAATGAGTATAGAGATATAGGGCGAATATATAAGAAGGTGCATTTGCCAGCAAGTTTCTCTGGGGTCTGGTGAGAGCAAAGGCACGCTAAACCCTTCTAAAGTTTTCAGGGGCAGAAAGGCGCAGATCCTCCCAGAAATCCCAGCTAGAAAGTAGGTCTGGCAACTGAGCCCAGGCAATAAGAAAGCCCTGGCGGCGGTTTTACTTTAAAGGAAATTGTGGCCGGTGCTGGCGGCTGCCCAGAGCCCAGGAACGCTGCAGCAAGGCCGGGACGCTCCCGGGGTAAAAATGGAAATGCCCAGACCAATGTCAGGCATGCTTCTGGGCAGATCCTGCCAAACATCTAAACCCTTTCTGCCAGCTCAGTTTAATTGCATTTTCTTTTTTCCCCCGCCCTCCGTGCCACGAGGGATTGAACAGATAGCTGCCAGAACAACGCTGTGGTCGAAGGGGTCAAACTCAAGTGCTCATGACGGAGATTGGGTGGTTTGTTTGAGCAGTGGGTTTTCTGTTTAGATAGGAGGAGCTGGGAATGTGTCTCTTCCAAGAGAGGAGGCATGTCCGAAGGGACGTGCCTGCCCATCGTCCCGCTCGAAATGCAACTTTTTGAAACAGGATTTCTGTTTTAATCTCTGTTTTTCCTTGGAATTTGAAATCAATATTGGCCTTCCAGTTCAGCTTTGCTCTTGGGCTCCTACAACCCAAAGCTTCCCCATGTCTTTGGCAGGCTCTTTGCCTTTTAATATTCAGATGTATTTTTTTTCAAAGTCCATCTCCCTTCTTTCCTGCCTTCCAAAGGCCAGCAGATATGAATACAACACCAGCTACCCCGAACCCTGTGCACCTTTTTGGGAATCCAACCAGTAGCCAAACCATCCAGCTGATGGGAGGTAAGACACAATTTTTCACTGCAGCGCGGGGTGCAGGCAGCCTGGCTTTTAGCCCCCATGGTTCCCTCTGAGAGTGGAAGCAGCCTTTGGGATCGGCGGACGCACAGGGAAATTCAACCACCGCTTTAGAGCCAGGTCTGGCTTCGGGAAAGCTGCTGAAAAGCCACTTGGATCATGATCTTCAGTTTGCCTGCCCTAATATTCACACCATGGCGGGGGGGCTTGTGCCACTGTCCAGTCTCGGAGCACCGTCAAACACCATCCAGTAACTAACTCCTCCAGATGAGCCACTGGATGGCGTTTTAGCAAAAACCTCCCCCCTTACCAAAAACCCCAAGCCCAAAACACAACAAATTAAACAAAAGCTTATCCAAAAATTTCAAAGAATTGATGGAGAGCAAGAAGTAGGGAGTAAAACTGCGTTCTGAGCCGTGGCTGGCTCTGGCAGGTCGAAAAGATGGGGACAGCCCCCGTATGCCAGAGTTTTAATTCGTCCCGCGCAGAAAATGTACCTGGGCTCCCCAGTTGCAATATTGTCACGGTAAATAAATAAATAAATATAAATTTAAAAATTCAATAATTAAAGGTTAGCACGACCTTTAAAAGGCTTCAAACGGGAGGTGGGTCTGGGGCATGGTTTTGCACCTAAAAAGCCCTGAGGTTTGGGAGACCAACTCATTTCTCAGTGTTGCACCTGGCTCCGGTGCCCGGCATGGGCTGAACTTGAGAACCCAACCCAACACTCAGCATTTTAAAAGCCAAGCTGCCCGTGAGCTCCCACATCTCGTTTTCCGTGGTTGAGTCAAGCTCTGGTTTTGCAGAAAAAGAGAAGACAGTGGTGAACAGAGCGGGAGACCCTGGCAGGGCAGGCAGAGACATGAGCGTCCCTCCAGGGCCCCTTCGTTGCTTTTCTTGACTCTCTGCCCAGGGCAGAACGGCGCCAAGTTCATGAAATATCACTTTAGCCTGAACAACAGTTGCTGGAAACATCATCAAGGCATGTGACGATGATCAGAAGGGGTTGGTCTAATGGGATGAGGCTAGCAGAAACACGTGCCCTCTGGAGAAAAAAAAATAAAACACATCGGGAAGGCTTCCCTGCTCTGTGAGGATGAAATCCTGGTCCAGATTGGAGCCATAGGTTTCTGCACAAGCCCTACGCTGCTTCCTCTGCTTGAGAAGTCCTCAAGCAGCAACCAACGGATCTTTGTCCACGATATTTGTTCGCAGCCCAGAAGCACCTTGTAATCTCCTTTTGCAGGCAGCTGCCACCCCAGGCATCTCCACGGCTAGTGGTGGCCTCCTCCCCGATTGCCTGTGTGTTTCTGCAGGGGAATCCACAGCTGGACTCGGGCTGCGCCGCTGCCAGTGACAAAAATTCCCAAGTCTGATTGAAGGAGCCTAAGATACACCTAAGAAAATCAAATGGGTGGCAGGAGTCCTTAATTTGCCTTTTCAAACCCTGTCAGGCCCCTACAAGGATTAAACCCCGCCTTTAGGTACCAGAGCTTGCTTCACGCCTAGGTTTCCCTCCCATCTCTGCAAAGGGCCATGAAACGCCACTAGAAGCAGGAGGACAGCAAGGCTTTGCTGGGGTCAGATTCCCATTCCAACCCCTTGCTGAACCAACACAGGTGATCGCAAGTCTTTACTTCCTTCCCAAGTCTTAAACAGGTTTGCAAACACCACCTCTTAATCTCAGAAGCTCCGTGAGGTGAGAAAGGTCGTTGCTCTTTTCCTGTGGGCTTCTCCCTCACCTTTGGGTTTTTATATTTTGGCGCAAAAGGAAAACATCTTCACGCAAGACCCAAGCCCCCGTGGCATAATTTTCCATCAAGTGTTTTGGTTACAGGCAGTGAAACGTTCGCAATTCTTTGCACGTCAACAAAGGCCCACCACTGAGTGGTGGCATTGGTTAGTCATGCAGTGATAATAAAAACTGCTTTGGGACCGTGCTGTGGTCCAGTTCAGCAACCCCACACTTGTCGAGGAAATCCAGTGCGGGATTTTGCTGTGTAGCTGTGGTTTGCACTCGGGTCGTGCAAACACGACATGTCCTGGTGTGACAACACGCATGCAAGGTGACTTGCTCATGCAAAGCAGACAGCAGGGCATGGTCACGTCAAGGAGCAAATGAAAACCAAGCCTATACTACTGGTGATCTCGTACTGGACAAGCTTGGATGCATGCTATGAAATGGTTGAGGTGAAATGATGGATTTGCTTTGGTTTGTGGTTATTTATCTTTTTTGAGTGTTACCTGACGATAATCTTTTCTCAAGGGGTGGCTGCTGCATGGCTTTCTCAGCTGCTGCTGGAGGAAAAAGTGCGTGGGTTTGGATTTGGAATGACGCTTTCTCTCCGATCCAAACATTATTTGACAATATGATAAAAAAAAAAAAAAGGATTAAGCCCCACATGGTACTTACATGGTTTTAAGCATTTGCTAATGCACTCAGCTTCGGCCTCAAATCTATTGGCATTACCACCACAGCCACCATACCAACCCTGGCTGCAGATCTTGTTTTTGTAGTCAAAGAACCACACAATCTGATAGTCCTTGCACTGCATGCCCATGTCAAAGTCCAGCAAGCAAGGGTCTGGCCAATCTGCATGTCAAAAGGTGCAAAGGTTAACTGACTCCGAAAGGGTTAAAAGCTGAAAAAGCAAAGAGATTGAAAAGTAAAAAAAAGAAAAGCCCGGTACAGGACTGGCATTTCCTTGCCACGTGATTTCTCTTGCTGAAGGCGAACCTCCAGCTTGCCTCTCCCCATTCTTGATTTCCTCTCACGTCTGAGTCCCTGGACCAAGGTGGTGGGAGCCCCTTACTCCCCGCCGGTGCACGCAGGATCAGGCCCTCACACAACTCCCTCCCTGCCCGTTTTCAAAGTTATTTGTCTCGACAGTAACTTTGAAACCTTAAGTGTGTTTGGTTTATCTCTAAAAGCAAGCCGCACCTGGTAGACTTTAAGGCTTGATGAGGATTTAAAGATATGCTCCTTTCCTGCCCAGAAATGATAATTTAGGTGCAAATCACGGAGTTTTTATTAGGAGAGACAAGCCATCCCTGCTAGCAGCTGCTTTGCCTATATAAGAAAGGCAGAATTTGGGGCTTCCTCTGAGGTCCGTCAGAAGATCGACACGTGGGTCTCTCCTGTTGCACAGAGAAGACTTGCCCCGGGGACAGGACAAGAGGTAACGGGCACAAACTTGAGCATAGGAAGTTCCACCTAAACATGAGGAGGAACTTCTTTCCTGTGAGGGTGGCAGAGCCCTGGCACAGGCTGCCCAGAGAGGTGGTGGAGTCTCCATCTCTGGAGACATTCCAAACCCACCCGGACGTGTTCCTGTGCCACCTGCTGTGGGTGACCCTGCTCTGGCAGGAGGTTGGACTGGGTGATCTCCAGAGGTCCCTTCCAACCCTATGATTCTATGATTCTATGACTCGGCTAAACAACCCATCCCAAATCCCCTGCCCTGTTTAATGCCTTTATCCTTGAAAAACTTCAGGTTGGCACCCTCAGGGAACATATTCCCCCACATTGCTGGCCGCCATAAATCCTTGGGCAGAGGCGTTTGCCACAAGTGCGTCAAATGAGGAGCTGAGGTCTGCATTGAAGTGCAGAGTGAGCATGCAGCACATCCATTTTCCGTCCCCAGGCAGACACAAGGCTGCACACCTTGTTTCCAAAAGGCTGGAACAGAGCGGGTTAAACAAAGCCTCCCCCTGAAAAGGGGTGTGTGTCACCTGGTGAGGGCTGCGGAGGGGATGCCTGTGCCAGGGAGAAGGATCAATCGTGTAGGAAGGGTGGGATGATGGGACATGCAGCATGGCAGAAACGAGATGGTCCCTGCCCAGCACCAGCCCTCAGCCCCTCTGCTGCAGCAAGCTCCGTTGGTGCCACCAGCCAGGCACGAGGTCCATGCTCATCCCTTGCAACACAAACCACCAGACCCCACCACCAGCTTTGCAACCCTTGCTGCTGCTCAGTGCCTTCAGCCAACATCTCCCCATGCTCTCCCATCTCCTCAGGAAGAAAGCGAGCCATAATACAAGCAAAAGGCTTTAAAAAAACAAACAAAAAACCCCCACAAAACCACAAAAGAGTGAAGATTCAGGGATGAATTTTGGATGCCAGATCCACAGTTGGTGCCTGCAACAGGGCTGTGCTGCTTTATGGAGGCTGAGAGCCCTTCCAGACCCATGGAAGAAGGGTTGCAGCCTGGCACTTAAGGTACAACAGAGTGGAATAACACCGATATAATGAGCTTGATTGTCAACAAAAGCAGTGAGATGACACATGAACAGTAATTACGGGTTATTAACCCAGGTTAACAGGATTAAGCACAGAGCAGGATCTGAGAACTTGCTTGTTTAGCAGTTTACTACATACACCACCAGTGGCAGAGAAACAGGGGATGGGCAGATGGGTTAAACTGGAGGGAGGCTACCATTTAGCCAAATTTGTGCAAATGTTTGACAGTAACTCCCTTGCGATCCCTGGCTGTTGGTCAAGCTCTTGTTGAGAGCTGAGTGATAAACTAAGGACCTAAGACCTACTATTTGCCCCAAATTGGGAGCGAGAGTGTGCACAAGCATCAGGTGATGTTCTGCATCCACACCTACACGTGCCAGGGAGGCCACGGGGCACAGCCTGTCCCAGGAGAGCGGCCAGAACCTGGACGCTGGCTCATCGCCCACCCTTGCGCTGCAAACAAGACCTGGTTTGAGTCCACCATGAAGACCACAGCGACTTCAGGGGGCTCTGGTTCCCGACCCCAAGAGAGGGTTCAGGTCTGCATGGACGAGGCTGTCATCTAGCTCATAATCTGCCGGCTCTGCAAAGCAAAGGACTCGCAGATCCATTGGTCCTAGCAGGGCTCTGAGAAAGGCTGGGTTTGGAATCAGGCAAGGGGAAGGCTAGTGCAAATGGCCACGCTCTCGGTGAGGGTCCTGGCAGAGCCCCCCGCCCAAGCCCGGCGCTCCCACCATCACCCATACTCACCGCTCTCAGGCCCTTCCAGGGGCTCAGTGTTGAGCATCATGTTGGACAGGGACACCTTGGGCTGCGCCGGGGTCTCTGGGGGAAAGAAGCAGTGGGGTCAGCCAAGGGGAAGGGGATCTGCAGCGGCGCCCTCGGCGCAGCCGTAAACAAACTCACTGGCCCCAGCTCCAGCACGGGGGACTCACACCAGTCTCAGGAGGCAGTTCTGGATCTGTTTACCCTAGCACATACATTTCAGAAATGTTTATTGGAGCCAGCTGACGGGATGAGTAATCCACGACCGCCCAGATGCACTGTGACGGGTTCGTCCTGCTCTCCCCAGCCGGCAGCTTTGCTGCGCGGTCGGGCTCGTCCTAGGTGGTGACTGTGAAGGAACATCCCCAGGGCCCCACACTACTGCTTTGGATGGTCCCTGCTCAGCCCACAGCACACAACTGGGCAGGGGCTCTGGAGAAGCAAATGTGGCCTCTCTGTCGTTAGTTTAGCTTTGCACCTCCAGCCTTAAGAGATAGCAGAAAAAAATTATGACATCCTCCAGGGGAACGAGTAGTCCATGATGGATCTTCTCGCGCTCCCCTGCAGCCCTCAAGGGTTGTCCATGCCTGCTTCTACTTGACCGCACTCCTCCCATCACAGCCCTCTGAGAACTATGTTGTTGAGGACTGTTGCTGGGGGAAGAAAGCTTTTGTGATGGAAAGGAGAACATGGTTCCTGTTGCATCATGCCCTGCATGACTCCACCATATGGCATCACGCCCCTTTCCCAGGGCAACCTGTGGCTCACTTTCCATGGGGATGGAGGGCAGAAGGGGGCTGCAGCCACAAGAAGGGTTGGATTTGCTTTTCTCTGGTGGAGGGTTATGAGTGTGGGTAAGGGGGGAAGGTCCTACCCAGTGTCCAGGTCACATCTTGGGGGCACAGGTAGCATCACTGTTGCCTGCCCAATCTGTTCCCATTTGACATTTACTCAATGGGAAATGCAGCTTCCTGGGGCATCGAGAGCTCCAAGTGAACAACATGAAAATGTTTCTTCTACACATTGATGTCTTTTCTCAACATTTTTGTGGACACTTTTATTGCTCGCGAAGGTAAGAGACTTCAGACCTGATCCAAACCCACTGATGCCAATGGAAAGGCTCTCTGTGGTCGCTGAAATTGGCTCTGAAGTGCCAGAACAAGCCAGATGCAGCACTGGCAGGACCAGCGCAAACTTCTCCACACCACCTCTACGCCAAATTATGTTAAAAAAAAAATTCACTGTGTCTTACACAGCAACTTTTGGCCACGCCAAAGGGTTTGATGAGGCTTACATGTGATCTGTACACATGGAGCTTGCTTCCCCAAAGGACTAAACCCTCTGCTTAATCTCTTCTTTATGTATTTTTGGAGGGGTAATGTAATATGTGCAGCAGGCAGGTGGCTATGGAAATAGTAATTGGAGAAACAGCTTTTCTTGCTTATTTTGCAATCAGGTTGGGCTGAATTTACTCTGTGTTAACCCAGTTTGACTCTTATTATTAATCACAGCAATGCTGGCTGGACCCCACCAAGACCCATTGTTCAAAGCCTCCTCCGTGCACAGTAAGACTAAGCCCCCACTCTGGGACTGGCTTTAATTCTCCCACAATCTGTGTCAATTTAACACCACTGAAGTGTCAACTTGCATGTGCTAAAGAAACACATTTGCAGCATTTCGTAACCAGGTCCCTGCTGCTGGTCCGGAGGATGCCAGCCATGCAGTGACACAACCGAGCATTGCCAGGGCTGGGATCGTTGGTACCAACTGATTCCTCCTCCCTTACATGTGTGCATACATTTTTCATGCCCATTTTATGAAAAAAATAAGCGTTGGTGTGTTTTCCTCAAGAGGTACTTACTTGTGCTGAATGTCCCTGTGTAGGTCACTTTGGGTTGGGATTTCTGGTAGCCGGTAACAACAACAAGGTATTTCTGTCCGCTTCTAAGTCCTCGGATGGTGTGCTCAGAGCCGGTCAGGTTTTGCTTCTGCACAAGAGAGTGGTCATGTGCTAAGGTGACGGTGATATCAAAAATGTAGGTGTTGTGTGGCTCGGGGCTGGCCCAGCGCAGCCTGGCACTGTTCTCCGTGACATCTGTGATCTGGATATCGTGGGTCTTTGCTGCAATGCAAAATCAGAAGAAGAAACACTAAGCAAGGACTTGAAGAGGAAAGGTCTCAAGGGAAAAGTGTCTCGGTGCTGCAGGATCTCCTTCCCAGTCCACAGCAAACAAATTTGTCCGCAGCCAGTTGTGGCATGGGCAAACCGAATTGTGACTTTGCTATCTCAGGTGCCCAACCCAGCACTCTGCAGGGAGGCTTTTTTTTTTTCCCATAGCCCAGATGATTTACCAAGTGGTTTATTTATTTTCTAATGATCTGCTGCGATCTAACAAAGCAAAGCAATTTTTTTTTTTTTTACGAGATTTACGCAGCTTGAAATGTGGTTCCCAGCACAACTTTCCCAACAACTGGAAACGTGTCCTTCTCCAGGGTGCAATGGATTCACTGAACTGCTGAAGACCTTCAAGCAAAGCCTGCTTAAGATCAAATATAACCTCAGACAGGTCAAAGAAGCTATTAGGGAAAGGTTTTCCTGCTATGGCAGAGTGTTGGACGAGACCTTTATAAACATTGCTTGGAAGCAACAGTGGAGCAAGAAACGCCCAGAAATGCTTGTTCCTCAGAAGCTGATGAAAGTATTAACCTTGCAAAAGCTGATTGTTTTTATTTATTGCTTTTTTTATTTAGTATTTACACGGGGGCATGCATTCATTGACTGGTTAAGCATCCCTGTGCTTTGACACGTGTTCTTTGTTACTTGTTCCGCTAGTGCAGAGCTGCCTGTGCTCCCTTGGAAAAACACGTGGGGGAACTCCCTTACATGAGCTGTGCCGATGTGAAAGAGCTTTAGCGTTCCCAAATAGGTCTCTGCACTGATTCAGTGGTGAACTAACTCAACTAACTATTTATATTAGCTGACACAGAATTCAAACAATGCCATTGTATGAATCGCCATAAATAGCAAAACTTAGCCGAGGGATAACACTACAAGGAAAACATAGAAAGCAAATGGGCCACACTGAAAAGAGAAGCGCTCTGTCGCTGTACTGCTGAGCTAGGCAGCACATGATGGATTGTCCCTTCTTTAGATTGCTTGTGTTTTGCCTAGAGGCAGCCTGTCCCCCTCCCGGTTTTGCACAAAATTCTCAACACAAGTTGACAAAGCGCAGATTTACAGTTTTGCACCTAAATACTTGTTTCTGCAAGCACAAAATCTGGCCTCTGAGTGATGTTCCCCAGAGGAATAATCCTCTCGGGGTGGAAGAAAAGCCACAACCCACTGTGGTACAGGCAAGTGAGAGGCCCTGCTCATTACCCCACCTGGAGTGCTGCATCCAGCTCTGGAACCCTCAGCACAGGAAGGACATGGACCCATTGGAGAGGGGCCAGAGGAGGCCACGAAGATGATGAGAGGGCTGGAGCCCCTCTGCTGTGAGGACAGGCTGAGAGAGTTGGGGTTGTCCAGCCTGGAGAAGAGAAGGCTCCAAGGAGACCTTAGAGCCCCTTCCAGTCCCTAAAGGGGGCCTACAGGAAAGCTGGGGAGGGGCTGTTTACAAGGGCATGGAGCGATAGGCTGAGGGATAACAGCTTTAAACTAGAGCAGGGCAGGTTTAGATTAGCCATTAGGAAGAAGTTCTTTGCACTGAGGGTGGTGAGACACTGGCCCAGGTTGCCCAGAGAGGTGGTGGAGGCCCCATCCCTGAAGACATTCAAGGCCAGGCTGGATGAGGCTCTGAGCAACCTGATCTAGTTGAAGATGTCCCTGCTCACTGCAGGGGGGTTGGACTAGATGGCCTTTAGAGGTCCCTTCCAACCCAACACATTCTATGATTCTGTGTGGGGACAGCCCTTCACGTACCACCTTGTCTCCTCCTGCCGCCTGCCGCGGCAGCTGTGGTGCTCGTGGTGGTGCGTCCGGCAGCTTTGGCGTGGGCGGTGGTGCTTGCTGCACTCTGCGTGGTGGCGTTCACCTGGACCACAGTGCTTGCTGTGGTCTGGTCGGTGGCTCTGGTCTGGGCCGTGGTGCTGGCAGTGGTGGTTCTGGCATGGGCGTTGGTGCTTGCAACTGGCTTGATGCTCGCATTGACTGTGGTGCTGGCATTGAGGGTCCGGCTTATGGTTGTGTTGGATGCCGCATACCTGTCAAAGCAAAAGCATCTGATGTGGCTTTCCCTCCCGCTTCCCCTCCATATAAGCAGAATTTTGGAATTGGAGAGGAGTTGATGTAGAAACCATTGGTAAGAATTCCCTGGAGGTCAATAGTCTTTGTCCGCTTTGGCATGCCCACAGCCAAGCAGTGAAAAGCGCCGCAGAGCACTGCCCACCGCTTGGGGCAGAAGTCTATACACCAAATTCATGCACATAAAAGTGAATTCAGTAGACAGATCTGTAGCGTGCCTGATTCCAAGGGGCTCGTCCTTCTAAAGCCAGGACAGCTCTGTGCCAGTGACGAGTGAGTCACACAAGCTTTCACTTCTGTTCAGAAAATACGAGGATATATTCTATGATGGGTCCTGAATATTAGACAGTCCAGGGAAGCCCAGCCCCTGAAAAGAGTTTGTTGAATGGAAAACCCCAAATTAATAGCAATTTCTGGAATTCCTGACCTGCGTGACAGTAGCATATGCCTCCTTCATATCATTTATATGAAATTCAACACAAATTTTAAATTATGTGTGTACTCATCTATCCTTCTCTATTAGATCCGTCGTTGCTCTTTTGCCACCATGCTAAAGGAACTGGTAACACACTGATAATCCTGATTGTTATCATTGAAGCTGCTTTTTCTTTTTTTTTTCCCAAACAGGGACTTGGAAATGAGTACTTCTTCCCCAGACAGGCTTAATAAAGCTTTTCTTGCAGACAAGGCACTACTTACACTGCTTTGTGCCCGGCGTGCCCGGGGCTCTGGCTCTTGGCTTGCTGGTCACTCTGGAACCACTCACACTGTTTCCTTATCTCTGGAGACAGGTAGAAAGCAAAGTCGCCTAGAGACAGAGAAAGCGTGACATTAAACATTGGCATTGAGGATGGTGGTTACCTACCAACGACACATTACGTATATTTCCTCTTGATTAAAAAACACCTCTTCTCTTCTTGCTTGCTCTGACAAAAACTATGGAATATCTCTTGACCTTTGGTGTGGTTACTGCAGCATCCCGGGCTGGGAGATTTGTTATTACAATTTACAAACATGAGAGGAGTAACTGCAGGATACCAGAGGGCTATATGTCTTAGTCTGTCACATGTAAACAGCTTTCTTATAACAAGGCACTTCCAACCACACAGTTAATATTTTTTCAAGAGTTTGAAGTTTCCAGGACCCCTGTAAGTGGTAAATGGAAAAAGCAAGCTGAGAAAACCTAAACATTTATTTCCAGGGAAAGATATGCTCATGTCTGCTTCCTATTTAGTGCAACACGTTCCCGAATCACTAGTTTATTAGCCCAGTAGACTGATTTTTCAGGACTTTTTTGATAAAGGTAGCTTTCCTAGAAAAGGCTCATTTCTTGTCCTTGCTGGCCAGGTCTGTTTATGATCTCTGGCAGCTGGCTTTAGCTGAAGATCCAGCCTGGGGTCTCCAGCTAAGACGAGATGCAAATTTTCGAGGCACAATCTGCACATCCCAAACACAGCAGCAGTATTTATCCCTCAGCAAAGAATCCTGCTCATCTGGTCCTTAAATCTGCGTAGAGCAACTCCAGATCTCAGACCGAGCCGTCCAAATGCCTGCGAGATGTGATTATGCTGAAGTTGGGAAGAAAGATTTGCTGGCTGTTGAGGGAGTTCAGGAGGAGTGCCTGCAGGCTGCCGGGCTGCAGAGGTCCAAGAGCTCCAGCAGGACCAGACCCTATGGGACGTGCGGTAGATGTGACTAGCAAACCAGGCAGGATTAGGTCAGATCCCACAGATGTGCTAATGGAGACCAAGTCAAACCAGACAGAAGTATAGACTCTACTTGGAAGACCAACAGACTGCACGGGATGGGCTGGGGAAGCCAAAGTGAACAAAACCCAGATATATTTAACTAGGCTGACCTATAAGCAGCAACAAAACAGACCAAACAACACAGAACATATAAAAAGAGATTAACATTC
Organism: Larus michahellis; assembly: GCF_964199755.1. NCBI lineage: Eukaryota > Metazoa > Chordata > Aves > Charadriiformes > Laridae > Larus > Larus michahellis. Next base: position 18,263,082 of record NC_133902.1, read on the forward strand.
CAGTGGGCCCCGCAGCCCAAAGAGGTGGTTAGTCTAGAGCCCACCCAACCAATGGGCAGGTAGACCAAATCTGGCAGATCAACCCCTCTGAGGTCACACTTTGCTCCTTCCATAATACTTTAGCTGCAGGGTGTTTTACTTACTTCTGATAAAAGATGGAAGCAGTCTCCCAAAGCGTAGTAAGGGCTCTTCATGAAGCTCTCCTGGTTTATCGACCAGTTTGAAGAACACATCGTTTGGCTCACTAGCTAGGCTATAGATATTCTTGGCATTCACCTTCCTGCCGATGCCCAAGACAACGAAGAAGTACCCTTTGCATTTTGCATTGATAACAACCTTCTGCAGGTATTCTAGTTCTTGTTTATTCACCTTTCCGGTCATCATCAGAACTATGACTTTTAGATCCCGAGGGTTTGGTGCACTTTCAAAAATATGAGCCATTGTGTGTTCAATTGCTCTTCCTATAGCTCTTGTGCCGTGGAGCTGGGTCATTTGGTTGTGAAGGTAATTAATGATCTTCTCTTTGGATCCATAATCAGTTAATGAAAACTCAGTTTTTACTGGCGGGAAGCTTGAGTTGGTTTCGTATTCATAAGGAGCTTGCTGGAGAACTGCCACTCTTGCGTGGTGCTGAGATACTTTTGGCTCAGAGCTGATTTCCAGGTTACTTACGAGGTGGGAAATGTACTTCTTCATCTCGTTGAACTGCAGAGGGGTGGTGGACTCCGAGCTGTCCATGATGAAGGCGATGTCAGTGTCTACATCTGTTGGGGCTGCCCTTTTGTCTCTGAATACAGGTCTCTGACTACCAAAACCACAGATGGGATCAGGGTCACACACATCTAGGGAAGAAACACAGTAGGTTTCAACTGGAGGAACTGAAGAAGACCCTCCCTTGTCACTGTAAAAATCTCTCGAGTCACATGAAATACTGCTATCAAGCCATGAACATTCACTGGCCCATTACTTGATACCAAAGTAATTTCAGCCCAAAACACATTTAGTTATGCAATGACTATTTTTACATGGTCCTTTGACCAAAGGAATCCCTGAAGTGCTCTGTCATAAATGGCAGAAAGCCATGTTTTAGAGCACTTAGTTATCAGTATTTGGGCTGTAAAAATGGGAACCGGCCAAAAAAGGAGCTTCCAGTTGCAAAGTGGAGAATGCCCATGCTGAACAGTGAGCATCATTCACAACGCCAATGTTTTCTGCTCAACCTAAGAATCCCTTGTCTTCAACAGAAAAAGGGCTGACTCCCAACTGGGCTTCGCTTCTGCACCACTGACAACCAACTGCTGCACGACCAGAAGGACTTGGCACTGTCTAGAGGAGAAATTGGATGCTTTACCCAGACAAATGTGACAAGTCAAAAGCCTCCGGATAGTTTCATTCAGCTGACCGCCACTGGTTGGAAGAACAATTGCATGTCCAACCGCTGTGTTGTTGATCTGGTGAGACGCAAACAGAAAAACATGGTGTTAGTAATTCCACCTTCTGTTATTTTCAGCTCAAAGTAGGGGAGGGCAATCCACAACTCTAAGGGATTCTCTACTCAGCACGCTGCTTTTGGTGGATCCCATTTGGAGGAATCTAACACCCCTGACATCAGTTAGTGGGACTAGTTTAGAGACATAAGCTCCAAGAAAGGGGTGAAGCACTGCAAAAAGTGCTCAACATACTCGTCTGGGGCTTTTTTGTTGCTTTAAATCTCTGTACTTCCTCTCTCTCTCTCTGCCAATGGTACTTCTTATCGAGTGCACCCTCAGCAAGCTTGCAGGCAACACCAAGCTGAGTGGTGCTGATGACATGCCTGAGGGATGGGATGCCACCCAGAGGGACGTGGACAAGCTCGAGAAGTGGGCCTGTGTGAACCTCATGAGGTTCAACAAGGTCAAGTGCAGGGTCCTGCATGTGGGTCAGGGCAATCCCAGTATCAGTACGTGCTGGGGGACTGAGAACAGCCCTGCCGAGAAGGACTTGGGGGTACTGGCGAATGAAAAGCTGGACATGGGCCAACAATGTGCACTTGCAGCCCAGAAATCCAATCATATTCTGGACTGCATCAAAAGAAGCGTGGCCAGCAGGCTGAGGGATTTGATTCTGCCCCTTTACTCCACTCTCATAAGATCCCACCCAGAGCACTGCATCCGGCTCTGGAGCCCTCAGCACAGGAAAGATGTGGACCTGTTGGAGTGGGTCCAGAGGAGGCCACAAAAATGGTCAGAGGGCTGGAGCACCTCTGCTGTGAGGACAGGCTGAGAGACTTGGGGTTGTTCAGCCTGGAGAAGAGAAGGCTACAGGGAGGCCTTATAGAGGCCTTCCAGTACTTAAAGGGGGCTTATTAGAAAGATGGGGACAAACATCTTAGCAGGGCCTGTTGTGACAGGAGAAGGGGTAATGGTTTTAAACTAAAGAGGGTAGATTCAGACTAGATATAAGGAAGAAATTTTTTACAATGAGGGTGGTGAAATACTGGAACAGGTTGTCCAGAGAGGTGGCAGATGCCCCATCCCTAGCAACATTCAAGGTCAGGTTGGACAGGGCTCTGAGCAACCTGATCTAGTTGAAGATGTCCCTGCTTATTGCAGGGGTGTTGGACTAGATGACCTTTAAAGATCCCTTCTAACCCAAACTATTCTACCATTCTAGTTTCCCACCCTTTGCCTTTCTGTCTCAAATTAGACCTTTCTCCCTATAGGCACCATCTTTTCTTCTGTTTCATACCACACCTGGCACCCTGGAGCCATTTTCTGGGAAACAAATGACTCATAACCTCACTAGCGTTTCACAACATGCACTGTGTTTTGGATTTCTCTCCTAATAGACACGCTGGATGAGTCTGGCCAGCATTGCTTTCCCAGCACTATGTACTTGAAAGGCCTGTGAAAGCCAACCACCACCTATAAGAGTCAACGCCACCAATCTCCTCAGCAAACCAGACTAGGAAAGAAAGGGTGAATGACCCAAACCTCCAGAGCTCTGGTGAGAACCGCATCCTGCCTGCTGGTGAGGAACACAGGCATGACCCCGGCATCGTAGAGTTTCAGCACAGCGTCGTTGAGCTGTGGGGAGGCTCTCGTGTCCCCATTGCTGAAAAAGACAGCCACCTTCCTCATAAGGAAGCCGCTTCTGGCACGCTTAAAGGTATTCCTGGCCACAAAGGACATGGCGGTCTCCAGGCTGCGTGGCTTCGTAGTCAGGGTTGCCTGGAAGTTTTGGATCTGCTGGAGGAGGCTTGATTTCTTCCTGGCATCAGCAAAGCGGATCTCTGTGGTGACCTCATTGTTGTAGGTGACCAGAGCCACCCGGGCACCCCGAGGACAGTTGCTCTCAGCGATGGTTAAGTTGTTGACCACTCTGAGCACGGTTTGCTTCATCCTGTTGAAAACTTCCCTCACGACACCCGAGGAGGTGTCGATAGCAAAGGCCAGCTCAGTTGGGAAGACTGGGCACTCCTTGGGACCTGCCAGAAACATGCGTTGGGAACAAATAGTGCCCCAAATAGTTGCCAGGGTGCAAGGACCATGTCCTCAGCAGGGGTAAACCATTCATACCACGTACGCGGGGAGAGAAACAATTCTGGCATATGGTCACACTGGGATTTAAAGGACTGAAGGTGACTTACCATAGCAGCAAGCTGTGGAAAAGATGGGGGAAAAAAAGCAGTTTGGTCAGTGCCGTTCATGTAACATGACAGGCATACAAGGGTAGTGGCAGGGAATTAGCAAAGCACTGATGTACTCACGGCATTTGTCTTTGATGTTCCGCACAAGTGCACATTGCTTTAGAAAATAAAATGAAAGAGAGAGAGAAAGGGAAAAAAAGATACGTGACACAGCCAGCAAAAGAGTATTTCAAACCAAGAGAGAAATGATGCCACACTTACATCTCTGGATTCTCCTTTATCGCCTTTAAGTCCCTGTTTAAAAAAATAAAGTAAAATTGATGAGTGTGTTGTTTATTTTCAGGGTGCCCCATGAACCTAGTTGGAATAATTATTTAACCATGGGTCATACAGAAGCTAATGGAAAACCTGCCTGTTTTCAGTTGCATTTCCAACAACAGGGGGAAGTGTTTCCCCCTGTGAGGGGTGAACCTAGCTGAGACCAAACCCAAAAGGGACATTTACGATGCTCTAGGTTCATGTGCAAAGCAAGCCAAGTCACCTTGGCCTTCCTAGGGTGCTCTGTGCCAGTCAGATTTGGTCATGGACCACATCCTGTGTGGGGTGATAAATGATAAAGAGCTGAGAACTTCCTAGAAGGAGCTTTACGTGGCATGCTGCCATGGGGACATCCTAGTGTCTGATAAGAACCCGTCTCTTGACATTTTCCTTCTGCTGTGCGTTGCGGTTTGAGCATGGGTGAATATTTATCAATGATAAACAGATAGTTAGAAATTTACAGAGATGCATCCAAGGCAAATAAAGAGGAATTTGCCCAACTTGAAATTAGCAGGAGATGGAGGTGGGCATATTTTTCAACCCCTGGCCCCAGTAGGGACCACCTCATTTCTCAGAAAGGCAATCAGGAGTCTCTCTGGGGAGGAAGGCAGAGGTTCCATCAGCAATGCAATAAACACTTACAGGTGCCCCGGGATATCCAACCTCTCCTTTCTGACCAGGCGTCCCAGGATCTCCTGCATTTCCCTAGAAAGAGAGAGAGAGCAAAAAATATCCTCTCCATGAACCTCTGCAAGAGGACTCCCAGGAGCGTGGGTCAACACTTAGGGGTGAAAAGATGTACACATCTTTCAGGCCATTCATGCAGAGGGGAAAAATTGTGTCATGGTCCAACTTACTCTGCGGCCTCTGTTTCCTTTAGGGCCAGGGCCTCCAGCACCACCACGGTCACCAGGTCCACCCTAGTTGGGGAAAAACACAAACGCGAGCTCTAAATTCTGCACAGAACCATGGGTAATGGCTACATTGCTTGGAAAATGAATGCATGGGTCATGGGCTGCACCATACCTTAGGCCCTGGGTAGCCTATGAAGCCACGTTCTCCCTGAAACAACATAAGGGTTTACATGAATATTGGGTTTTAGAAAATTATCCTGATTCTTCAGGCAGATCTGTAACAACTGAAGGAATTACATGGAGGAAAAAGAAAGTGAGACTGCAAATCCATTTTGCAATTTTGTTCCTCATATGATTAGCAAAAAGCTAACAGCTACTCTTTTTAAGGTCTGATTGCTCCTCTAAGGCTAAGTCCAACTGTAGAGAACTATCAGAGATGCTGGCATATTGTTTTCAAAGTCCGACAGGCATTCATGGGGCTTTCTGGCTAGAAGGTACAAAAGGATTATGCCTCCTCCTTGAAGAAGCTGATTTACATAGGCAAAACCAAGACAAAGACAGAGGGGAAACGTTTGAAGAGTCTTGCCTGATCTTCTCACCAGGGTGCACGCAGGGCTGCTTTTTGTCCCTGTATGCATCTGACTTCACCCAGGCTCTGTCCTTACCCATCTGCACTGGCTACTTCCTTATCCTTGGTAGCTCCTGTGGGTAGATGGGCACGCTGAGCACACACCTACCTTTCTGCCTTTAGGGCCTGGGCCACCAATTCCATCTCGTCCATCATCACCCTAAAATCAGAAAGCCAAAGTCATTAATATGCCATCATATGTGACTAGCTTAAACCTCACAGATCCAGCAGCATCAATAAAAAGAGCCCACTGATGCCACAGGTCTTTCAGAAGTCCTTCTTTAGGTGAAATTATTGCAAGAAAAAAAAAAAGTACAAAACGGTGGTGCCAAAACTACAAATCTGAATTAAAACCTGCTTAGTATACACATATAATGTGTAAGACCCAGGTGGAAGCCAGAAATTGGAAGCAGGTTAGCAGGTCAGTCAATGCTAGGGGTGTACTTATAGCTATGTCTGACCCAAGCTTGTCCTCCCTTGCTTTGCACAAACCATTTTTTCCTCAGTTGGCTCCTCAATATACAGAGAAATGAGAATCAGGCCCCACAAAAGGGCTCACTTAGTCCATACATCCTTTTTATAGGTTACTTTAGACTAGCACACGGGGTCAGCTGAGGGCATCTACCCATGCCTCATGCAATGAGCCAGGACAAGACCAAGCAACTCTGGACAGCCTCGGCCTTGCAGACTGATCTCCGAGATGTTAAAACTCGTTTTTGAAGTGAATATAATTCACCTCCTCAAAGGGACTACCATGCTCACGCCAGCTGAAGACATAAGGCTGATTTTCCTCTCTCATATTGTACTATGGAGGATGCAAAGACTAGAGGGGAGCTAAACTCTCCGCTGTGGCTCTTTTGCCACAGGAGAGGCTTCAAGCCCAGCATCCTTAAAGGTGTGAATGCATGGCCACACTTACCATCTCTCCTCGTGGGCCCTGTTGTCCATTTGGCCCTTTGGGTCCAGGGTTTCCAGGCTCACCCTGAAAACAAAAGCATCTGTTAAAGCCTGCACTGAAACTCCAGGCAACTCTCAGCCTTTCCCACCCCATCAGCTCTGGTTTCTTTACATAGACCAGCCTGCAGTGGTCCTTGCAGTAGAAAGTCATGGCTGGACCTACGTGGCCAGCAATGCTACAAAATGCTTGCCCTTTAGTGGCACCATTAGTGAATTCAGGAAAGCTGAGCAATGGGACATGGGAGACCAGCCAGCTCCCACCACAGGATGGTGTTTGCTTTTTATAAACACTGCAAAAATAAAAGCTCTCAAGCTCTGGGCATTTCGCCAGTGCAAAGGGACAGTGGAGCAGCAGCCATAGACATGAACCAGCGTGTGTGAATCTGGAGAGAAAAAACCATACGGCAGGTCTGGAGAGAGCCAGCATGACCACCTTCCCATGTGGGCACCAGCTGAGAATCTACCCTAGAAAATTACTCGGGAATCTCAGTTACTCAATTATTTTTGCCTCTGTTCAATGAAACAGGAGCCTAATGAAACATCAAGAGTACAGATCTTGCTCCACTCCACGCTGTGCCATCCAGTGAAGACAAGCTAATTCCACTCCAAGATGTTAATCTCCAGTATTTTTTTAAGCTGACTCTTATCCAGAAGCTTTTCATTGTTATTTTAGTTGCTGATGCCCCAATGTTCGTGAAGACATACCTTTCGTCCCAGGGGACCGATCCTGCCCTGCTCTCCTGGGGTTCCTGGTGGTCCACTACCAGCCTGGAACAGAAACAAGGAGAGGCACATTGGCAACGTGTCAATAAAACTGGGTGCCAGAAACTGGGAGATTGGTTGACCGTAGAAATTATGTATTAACAAGTAGGGCTGGTGCCTCCCAAAGCACCTTAGGAAATTCAGAAGTCTAAGTCACAGTTGGGAAGAGATGAAGAACCGGGTCAGTTGAATGCAAATATCAGCAGCAACCTATATTATTCCCAGGGCAACCACCTGAGAAAGGCGTAAACAGGAGGGAGAAAGTCCCGCTCAAGATGGGGAAATGCAAGATGCGTCTGGCTTTATGGCCACGAGTCTTGCTCGGGTGGGAAGCAGGAAAGAGAAATAAATGCATGGGGGGCCCCCAGCAAGCATGTGAGATGGCCACGCTCTGGTCTCAGAGGCTGAAACACCACAGAGGATGCTCTGCCAGTCACTCAGGGATGTTCTTTAATTAAGATTGCAAACCGTAATGAGCCATATGCTGAAGTCCTGATCCCTTTGTGGTTGCCTCTAACTCTTTCTCTTTTGTAACTCCTGATCAAGAAATCTTTAGCATAAGTTGAGGAGGTCTGTACTCAAAGAGCGTGAGGAGGACTGTACTCAAAGAGTGTGTTATAAGAGAATGAAACAGAGTTAGGGCCCTAAAGAGGGAAACGGAAAGACACATCGGCCGCATCTTATTAGCTGAGCGAGATGTTCGTGCCGAGCAGGGTTGGGTCAATGGCTGAGAAGTAGCAGAAGGGTTTACCCTGGGTCCAGGAATGCCCTGCTCTCCTCTTATGCCTGGCGTGCCAAGCTGGCCGGGTGGACCCTGTGCAGGGAGAAAAGAGAGACCGTGTCAAAGCACTTGAGCAAAACCACACCAGAGCTACATGAGATTGCAAGGGGAAGCAAATGCTGCAGCACCCGAAAGATGGTTTTCAAGCACGTCACAGCTCGGGAGGTATGAATGGAATGGGAAGCTTGATGTCCCAGGGAAGGACAGCCAGGCCATAGACCACCCAAAAATAGCCAAATCCCAACAGTCCTCGCTGCTGAGACTCTTTGAGGGAGCAGCTGTGATGAAATAACACAACAGCATCATGACATAATACATACACTTTGCCATAAACTCACTGACCTGTGGCCCTCTCATGCCTTGTTCTCCAGCCGGCCCTGCTTGACCAAGTGAGCCTTTAGTACCCTTGAAGTGCAAAACAGGACAACACAGGTTAGCATGGGGGGACGTGGTCAACACTGTGGGGAGGGAGAGGGAATTTGCAGCAGCATAAAGAGCAGGAAAGAACAGTTATTTTAGGGAAGAATAGTTGTTTGGGGTTGTTTTTGCAGAATATGGTTATAGCAGAGAATGGGCACAGAACTGGCAGGTTATTTTGCCTCCTGCAATCAGCAGACATCAATCTCCTCCATGCTTTGGCCCCATTATGCTGCTCCAGCAGCCTATGGAGGAAAAGTATCTGAGTAGGCAATACTGCAGAGGATGGCCAGGCATGTGGTTGCCTGGTTTTGCACCGAGTCCACGAAGGAGCAAACAGGGAGATGAGCCAGAGGGGAAGGAGGGAAATTTGAAGGAGAGAAGAGGCAGAGAGGAAGAAGCAAAGCATGTCTCTTCTCTTGGCACATCCCTCGGGGTCCTGTGGCGGCCTGGCCAGTGGCATGGCAGGGGCCCCAGGTGTTGTCCCCATCACCATTTACCTTAACGCCTATTGGTCCCCTTCGTCCTGTCATACCCTGCGAATGAAGAAACGAGACTTGTTAGGCAAATATGCAAGCACTTGTGTTCTCTACTGCTTTCAGATCTGTGTGTCACCACTGCTCTTAGCTTTTTAAGGTTGAACCCCTGGCTCTTGTAAAAGCAAAATACTCGGGAAGGCAGGAGGGTAAACAGTTACTCTTGCTGGCTGTGGGTCTGGCAGCTCACCTTCCTCCCAACTCCACCTTCTTGGCCATCCAACCCTGCTGGTCCTGGCTCTCCCTAAGGGAAAAGCAAAACTCAAGTAAGAGCCCTGAGACAATCAGGGGCCAGGAAAATAGGTTGATTTCTCAAAAAATGGGTCCTTTCACACTCTCACCCAAGCTACTTGATATTCCCACATCAGTGGCAATCCTTCAAACTCATGGAGACTTGCCATCAAATTTCCAAGCTAGCGCAAGCCGACATTCCCATTCTTTGGGAAATGCCTTCTGACATTTTAAGATGCATTTTTATCCTGAGCTAATATGAAAACAAATGTGGTTTTTTTAATTTTCCAAGGAGCACATGAGGTTTTCTTTTCAAAGGTTTGAGGTGAATCAGGACGTTCAGATTTGGTATCATCTAAACAGTTGTCTGCTTTTGACTATGAGCCTCAAGAACATAGGAAGTTAATTTCCAAGTACAAAGTTGTTTTCACTGACAATCTCCCAAAAAGGCATTGTAAAATAAAATAATAATTAAAAAAAAAAAGCGCACTCTTTTTACACAAAACATCTTCTAAACTGACGTCTTCCCAGACAAAGTTTTGGTTGCAAAGCAGTAACATTTTCCAGTGGAAAAATATTCCATCTGACAAGTCACGATGAGTTTAAGAACTTGCACCTTTTTGGCAACATCCGCTTTTCTTACTTTCTCTGTCCCATCCTATTGTAAAAACCAAAAAATAACAAAAGACAACAAAGAAACTTTACCATTGGCCCAATTTCACCCTTTTGGCCTCTGGGTCCCCGTTGAGTATTATCAGCTCCTGAATCTCCCTGAAAGCAATAGAGCAATGAGAAACATCTGCGTAAGTGGGACACAGAAGTCAGACATCGTGAACTGCTCTGCTATAGCTCAGAACCAACGTTCCTTTTTTTTTCTTTTTTTCTTTTTTCACTGAATTAGGTGAAGCTTTATTTCAGACAGACACAGCTTTTCAACTGAGAAATAATAATATTGAGGAGGAGGAAGAAGGGGAATTTTAATATAATGAATTGTGATTGAGAGGTTGGTCTCAAGAGACATGCATCACCCACATGTCTTCTTCGAGTCCCCGGACCTGCCACTGCCAAGCGGCATTTATAAGCCTAAGTGCCAAAGGGGGTCTTGCTGAAGACTCCCAGGACTGGTGGAAAGTGGGTGGAAAAATCAAGAAGATGCCTTAGTGATATTTACCGGATCTCCACGGAGCCCACGGTCACCTCGTTCTCCTCGTTCGCCTTTAACTCCCTTATCACCCTGTGGGAAGAGACGGAGAGTTAGCAAGAGCAGCCCGGAAAGCATCTCTGCTGCTGCGCACCTCTGCCCGGGTCCTCGGCCCCGAGGGGAGCGTGATGGCGTTCCGCTCCCTCCTGGCTCAAAGCCACCTTTTCAGCATCATTTAGCCCCACCGTAAACATGATAAAAACCTACCCTCCTGCCAGAGTATCCCTTCTCTCCAGAGGATCCAGGCAAACCTTTGTCTCCCTAAGAAAGAAAAATATTTTATGATGTTTGCCACTTTCAAGGTGCTTCTTAGATGCTTAACCAAAGGATCTCTTTATAACGAGAAAAATTATTAAAATGACTGACCTCTTCTCCATCAATGCCATCCAGACCCATTTCTCCCAGTTCACCCTGCAGAAGAAAGGCAAGGGACAAATGCTCACTGAGGGCAAAGGGAATTGGGGAGGGGGATACTGATGCGTCCATAAGCTCACCACCATGGCATGAGGAAATAGCTCCATACCTTCTCTCCTGGGAATCCCCGAGAACCCTAAAGAGATCAGAAAAGGGAGTTACTCCGCTTCTGCCCAGTCTGTCACCTTGGGAGGTGGTGGGGAGGGGGTGCTGTGCTTGGTGGCAGACCCAGAGCCAGGACCAGGGCAGGACAGCCAGGGCTTGCTGCACCAGGGTTTAACTGTCCCTTATTTCTTTTACACTAATCTTCTTCTTCAGTTGCCTCCTCAACACTTGTACCAAGATAAAACATGTGCATTATGGGGTTTAGCCAGCTGATCCAATAAAATAGCTTAATACTCAGCCACAACTCCTTCTCCACTGACTCTCCTTTCTCCCTGCACCCATTTTTATATGAGTCCAGATCCAGTCTCAGTGCCTTTGTCCAAGGCTGGACAGCTTTTTAAAGAGGCTCAGTATCTCAGCTGCAACAAATGGGCTTGGTTCAGGCACTCCTCCGCTCCCTGCCAGAGGATCCTGTGGTCAGAGCAAATGGTAGAAAACATCCCCTTAATATCGCTGAATATTTCCCATAAATATATTATATGTTTCACCACCTTTTCTGGCTTGTGACACAGCTGCTGTCCTGAACCGTTTGCTCAAGGTTCCCCTTTAAAGCAGCAACCATGGCTCACTTCTCTCCCTTCTCCCCAAGAGCGGATTTCCATCCACGTGCCGTCCCAGCCCCGGGCCAAGACACGCACACGCCGCTTCTTGGTGTTCAGAACAAATCCATCTCTTCTCACATCTTTTGCCTAGAGCCAAACTGCAGAAAATAAATCAGCCTTGTCTGCAGATTGAGCCTGGGTTGTTGGGCTGCCCTTTTGCTCTTCATAGCAACGCTAAAGCCATGACGCTTGCTGAAAGCCTTGGTGCTTAGCCAGGTGGACACCACCACTCGAGTGGACTTGGCAGCTGTCACGTGACATCCCAAAGCAGCAGGAGTGGCCCTTGGTGGACTCCCACCAGCTGGACTCTGGGTCTGCGCCATGCAGGCTCCTTCCGCACGTACCTTGGTTCCTCTGTGCCCAGGACATCCCTGGAAACCTTGCGTCCCATTCATACCTGGTGGTCCACGCTCACCCTGTTGCATGGAGAGGAAAATGCAATTGTCAAGGTTTGCCTGCTGAGAGTGTTTCAGCTAACGACATGCATCAGCAAGCACAGGAGGAGGCTTGGAAGCACAGGAGCAAATGGAGCATCAGGTTTTGAAAGGTTAACTCCTGGCCACCCCACCATCACTTGCCCACAACCTTCTTCACATAGAAAGCAACTGCAAGTCTTCATCACAGAGAGAGAAACATCCTTCCCAACCTCTCAGCTAGGAAAGAGCTTTATAAAACTTCTCCTTCGAAGGTAAAATGACAGGATGAAACCCTCAGAGCTCACATAGATGTCTAACCCCATTCTGACCTTAAAGCCCCAGGAAAACATTTCATCGCACGTGATATCTGACAGCAGAATTTGGTCCCTGACTGTGCTACTGGAAAAGAGATGAGCACCACCAGCCCCTTGGCCTTGATTTCACCTCCTGGGCGTGATGCGTGGGGAGTTGTTTACTCCAGGGGTGACATGGGATTCGTGAAGTCAGAGTTTGGATGGAACAGTGCTAGTAAGAAGTCATGGGACTCATGTTGTCTGCCCCCGTGATGGATAGAAACACCCCTTCTTGGTCCCATTATTGGCCTAACTCACATCTTTCAACTGCGTTTGGTATGGATAACTTTGGGATAGGCTGCAGCTTTGCTGAAGCTGGGGATTTTGTTGTGTTCACAATCACTCTGCCCCACTCACAGGTGTTTGGGACCAGCTGCAAACATTCCCACCTGCCCTGGAGGAGCAGCACAGAGCTGGGTCACATCAAATAATGGGAGTTATTCCCCCTGTCCTGCCTTCTCCAGCTCTCAAGGAGCTCCTTACTGACCTTCTGCCAGGAGCAGCTGGCACCAGCAACTCAGGCCATCAGGTGGGGGAAACACAAAGTTCTGCTTGCTCTCTTGTCTAATCCATGCCCACATTCCCAGCAGAAAATATTTAGTGAAAAAGCCTCCAAATGCTCCACTATGGCGAGTTCCCTAATTTGAGCAGCACCACGCAGAATGAGGGCAATCACTCACCGGTCCTCCTTCATCACCGGGATAGCCTCCATAGCCAAGATCACCTGTGGCACCCTAAAAAACAAGAGAGAGGATTCTGCATTTCTTTCATAGTTCTGTGATCTCCCTCTAAATTGATAGTCAAGATTTCCCTAAATTAGCACAAAGCAGCTGCTTGGTCATGTGTGTAGACAAGTTAATGAGAGAAACCCTTTGACATCCCTAAATTGTTTCACGAGACACTTCACCCACTCCTTCCAGCCACTCATACCTGCCCTCTTGGTTGTTTTACAACACAGAGGCTGTGAGGAAAGGGAAGAAGAGCCGCTCTCAACCGCTGTGCGCAGCCCAGGGCCAGTTTTAAAATGACAGGTAAGTGGAGATGACCTCCCCGTTAGCATCACCTTTCTGCACGTCACCTACCCATCACCATCGTGGTGGACACCGACCTTGCACAGGGACCCTTCATCCCCAGATGAAGTGATCTACCTTTGGTCCTATGGGGCCAGGCACACCTCTGTCTCCTCTCTGCCCTGAGCACTTGCATGGGACCTTGCAGCATGTCCTCTCTGCGATGTTGTCCTGCAGCAAAAGGCACATGAAACAACAGGAAGGTGTTAGAAACCTGGCAGAGCCCCAGCGCCATAGCTCCTGCAAACCCTCAAGTCCGTGCAATTGCTCCAAATGCCAAGCATAACGTTGGTCCGGCAGCATTTTGGGGCCTCTCTGCCTTGAAACACCCACAACTGCAAGGAGGAAGAGGTGCGTGTTGGCAGACTGGTTAGGTTGCATGGTTAGAAAGCGGCAGTCAACATTATCTTTTGGATATCAGAGGCAAGGGTTTAAAAGGGAACCGTGTGGGGCAGAATTTGTAGAGAGCATTTAGTAGAAGATCAGTCCCCAGAGAGGTGCTTGTCACTGAAGAGAGCAATCTCATCTCCAAAGAAACAAACCCAGGCCATGGAAGAGGCCACAAGAAAGTCATTGCACTGAGTAGCTCACGAGGAACCCGCAGGCTGAGGACAATTTGCGAGCACACAGTGAAAGAGGAAAAAAGCAAAAAAAAAACCAAAACCGATAGATATGGATTCAGAGAAATCACAGCTTGGTTTTGCATCATCCAATAGAAAGAAAAAAAAAAATCACTTTCTTTGCCAAGTACATTTCTGGCTGCAAACGTTTCCTGCCAACTTTGCACATTTACATTTTGAAAGGATTTTCCTAGGCAACTGAATTACTTGGGAATGGGCTGAAGACTCGCTCTTATCCCAAAAACCAAGGTTCACTCCCAAGGGGCTGCACTTGGATTTGTGGAGAAGGGCCCAGCGAGGTTACCACAGGGATCAGTGGTTAAGCCCAATCTTATTAAATCGCCTGGAAAAGGAGCTTAACGACGCTGGTAGCAGATGTGAAGTTGGGAGGAACTGGACATACCGAGGTTGATAGCAAATGAACTCAATGAACTCAAGAGGGACCACATACATGGGAGGGAAGTAAATCCAGGAAGAAGAAGGGATAACTCCTTCATCTGTTAAAAGCATGTCTGGAATACAGGCAGTGCATCAACTTGAGGAAAAAAACCTAGAAAGCAGTGCTTCTGCAAGAGATTTAGCACTGAAAGGCATGACACTGCATTAGCCGTAAGGTTAAAAAAAGCCAACAGTATAAATATCGGTGGAGGGCGGACTTTTTGGCATGGCAGCTTTCGATGGCATCTTATCCCATCCCATTCAACCTGATCCCATGCGCTGTAGCCTTGGCCGGAGTAGGGCTTCTCCAGGAATGGTACGAGACCAGGCAGCACCATGATCTGCTCTTAACTTTGTTTGCAGTGGCATCTGTAAAAAGAGCTGACGTGAAGTAGGGAGGGGAGAGGACCAGAGCCAAGAGGGTGTAATTCAGCCACAGTTCAGCCCCGGAGGAGTTCCAGCCGTCAGTTTTCCTCCTGCATTACGAGACAGCGCTGCCTGTGCCAAGTTACTTACAAGCTGCTCTGCCAGCTCAAAATCCAAGTCCAGCAGATTAACTCTGAGCGGTCTGTTGTAGGTGAACCCACGGCCAAACTCCAGCTGCATCACTCTGTCAAAATTGCTCACTCGGTCCAGCCCGACGAAGATGAGAGCGTTGACACCTGAGAGGAGGGGAAGCAGAAGGGTCAAGGTGCTCTGCAGAGCCTGCAACACCCTCCCCAGCAAGGATGGGTCATCATCTGCCTCTTCGATCACAAACGGAGCTTATTCAATAGAGAACAAGCATCTTCGAGCACATTCAGTGCAAGTTACCCACACACTTAGCTGCCAGCAGGTAGCTAACCATCACAGGAAGGCAACGAAGAACAGCAAGTGCATGTAGAGATCGTAGAAATCATTACTATCAAAAGGTGGTGGATTCGCGAGAAACAGTGGTAAAATGGGCCACGTGTTAACATGGAGTATAATCACTGCCTCAAGTAAAAAAGTTACCTTCTGTACGCAAAGTAGACGAAACAGCCTCCAGCTGATCTATCGAGTCATCCGCACCATCAGTAAAATGGATTATGACCTGGGAGAGAAACAAATTTATGTCAGGACCCAGCATATTTCAGATGTGAAACGCCATGAATGTGCAACCTGCAGGGCCTTCTTCCAAGGGACGTCTCATCTGAGAGGAGACGGGGGAATTGCTACGCCCTTTTCAGGCCACGAAACTTTGTATTTCTGTGCCAGCTTACGGTACATCATACCGTGCAGGTGTTTTTTCCTAAAGCACAAATAGGGAAAATTTGGAAAGCAATAGTTTGCAGCCAAGCAGTACTCATGGGTACTGGCTGCAATAAATTTCCATATTTAATGAATAAATTTATTTATTATGGATTCACAGTTGTTCTGCCAACTAAAATACATCAGAAGTCAGCTTTCCTGGCCAACGCCATCCCAGTGGCCTTGGGTTTGACTTACCTTGGTGCTGCCGGAGGGCGCAGATCTGAATTTGTTCAGATAGGACCTCAGCGTATCCACCGTGAGAAAATAGGGCCCGCGGGTCCGCATGCCTTGAAACCTCTCAAAGAGCTCAGGCTGGTACTCGGAGAAGTCCAGTCCCTCCACGGGTCCCTCCTGAGCCTGGGCCATGATGGCTACCCTGACGTTGGGCGCCTGGTTGCCGGTGCAGCTGATCTTCTGCATCTGTGTTATTCTTTTCAGCACGGACTCGAAACGGGACTCCAGAGCTCTCTGGGAATTAAATATCGTTTGGCCAGGCTCGGCATCCGTGACGTCGAAGCCAAGTATCACATCTAAGTCGCAATCTGAAAGGGAAATGCAGGGAGGGGAGGGCATCACCATTGAGCAATACAACCGCTGCGTTTCAAGTAATGACTCTCCCAGTTATTCTATTAGTCGTTAGAGAAGACACTGCATCAAGAACTGCCACCATTTGATATACAAGTGCCTCAGGCTTCCTTTCATCATAGCACTGATAACCCGAGAAAATCTACATTTTATGTATTTTAGTTTTATTTGTTTTTCCTGTGCAACTGGGGCTTAGCGTCATGATGAGCCTGCTAAACCAAATCTAAGGGGATTCTGCATTCCCATCACAAAGACTGCTGCTTTCTCTCCTCCGCATGGAAACCTGTCGGTACTTGCACAGTGTTCGTGCCCCTTCTGCCTGTGCTTCAAGCAACCAGCCCGCAGCCAGGTGGTTGCACAGGGATCCGGTCCCTGAACGGTTTATATCCTTGATTTATATGGGATAACTGGGAATTCGGGAAGAAAGAGGCATTGAAGTTGCTCAGCCCAAGCTCATAAGGCGGTGCACGGTCTGCCTTTCCGTGGGAATATTTATCACGGGCTTGGAGCCACCCTGCAGGCCTGAGCTGCCCCTTGGGCTGGAGCACGGGGAAATCAGCCCACCAGCCACCTTTGGCCTGGATCTCCTGCGCCTACACGGGCTTTCAGGCATGGAGGTGTTTGAAATGTCTTTGACGTTAATCACACAGGTGCTGCACTTGGGAAGCACCCCTGGTTACCACCAGGAGCAGTTTGCTTTTCCCCATGCTCAGTTTTTCATCCCAGCTGGAGCTGCTGCTCAGCTCAGGGCTCCTGTGGCTCTCCTTCAGCTCCTCCAGACGTTCGGGAGACGCCTCTGCTCAAAAGCCAGAGGGCTGAGCCGTGGTCGGTTGTGCTGGGAGCAGGATTTGCTGTACCGTAGTAAGTTAAACCATCTGCAGGGACTCTGGTCCAACAGCAATACCATCTCACTTACTCACCCCAACTCCCCTTGCTTGGCTTCTGAAGTAGCCAAATCATACGATTCCTTCTTAAGGCAATTTTACCTTAAAATACAAGCACTAATGCCCTAGCTTTTTCTCGTATACCTGTCACGAGATCGAGAGGGCACCCTGGATGATCTGACAAGAGAAATTCTGGTTTCTATCACGTCCTGCATGCCAGGGACTGAACGGCCAATGAGTCCAATTAGCTTGTTATAAATGCAGCAGGCAAAACAAGGACCGTGACTTTTCACTTCTGCACTAAACAAGTTGGTCTGCCAACATGCACCATGTGGCATCCTGTGCCTACACATCTGGAGAGGAAGGTAGTGAGACTTAGGCCAAAGGCAGCTAATTAAAGGATCCCCTCCAATGCGGTAGTTTCGGAGTCAGTTATTTAGTGCCTGCCTGCCATATCTGAAATTCTTCCACCACAACGTCACCTCTGCGGCGATGGTACACCAGTCGTTCACGTGTTGAAGCACGCCAACAGACATCTCTCGTACCAAAGGCTCGCAGCCTACCACCACGCTTATGCAGGAGGTCTGAGCCCATGGTGCACCTCAGGCTACAGGCAAAGCACAAGAGCAGGCTGGAAGAGTCCATCAAAATGCCTTGGATATTAAAAGCCACCCTCGGGAATGACCTGAGCACATTATGAAAGGATCACACTTACCTCTTGTAACATCTGTTGTGCCTGGGCACAATTTCTCCTCCATAGCGGCTTCCAGCGTAACCAGGACCTGCTCGTTCAGCTCAGACAGCTCCTGGGCTGTGGACGCTCTGAAACTCATGGCGCTCTCGCTGGCCAGCCTGCTGACTTCCTTCAGGTCGATGTTTCTCACACCAACCGCAAATACCTTGACGCCTTTCTGTGTGATTTCCAAGGAGGCACTCGGCCCGTCATCCGAGGACTTCCCACCTGTGACGATGAAGGCGATCTGGGGCACCCTCTGGTCAATTCGGCTGCCAGCCTCCTTCACAAAGTGTTTTGCCTGGATGTGCTTGATGGCTGCGCCGGTGTTTGCCACTCGGCCACCTTTGTAGATGACTTTGTTGATGGCATCTAAAATCTCAGGTTTCGTGGAATAGTCCTTGAGGAAAAACTCATCGGTGACATCTGAGTTGTACTGGGCCAGTCCTACCTGGATAGAGTCGCCATCCCTATAAATGGCGTCCACCACGGAGTAGACAAACTGGAGAACTTCTTGGAAGTTATCTCTCCCCAGATTGATGGAGCCATCCAGCAAAAACACAATATCAGCCTGCTTTTTACCTCCTGGAAAGATTACAAAGAAAACACAGTTATTAATATTTGTTTGTGGCATCTGTATTATTTTAGATGCTTAGTACCGTAGCACTGTGTTTCTCTCTTCTCTCTACCTTTTTAGTTTCATCGGTCTTTGCCATGATTTTACATCCGTACAAGAAGAAAGGTTTTATACCACACACTTATTACCCTTTGTATAACGTTACTTATTTTTGTGATAGACACTCTCATCTCATTTCAAATTTAATTCTATTCTTTCCTATGCTCAACAAGATCTTCTTCAAAGTCTTCTGTACAGTGATGTGACTAAATGGTTGGGAATCAAAAGGTGTTATTATGGAATCATTTTCACAGTATACAAATTCTATCCGTGCTCTATCCAGAAAAGTCTACAGGATGAATGGCAGTCTTACCAGGTGCTAAAAATCCAGGGGTTTCTGTTGTAGGTATCGGAAGCTCTTCAAGAATACTCTGCACTTTCTTTTCTAAAGTTGGGAGTCCTGTGAAGTCCTGTACCACAAGCACACGCTCAGGGTCATTGGTAATGACCTGCAGCTGGCCCCTGTCCACATTCCTGGCTCCAACACCCAGAGGTTTAATGCTCGTTGAAGTTATCACGTTAGCAGGTCTGTTCACGTCATCCTGGGACCGGTCTCCGAGGATGGCGACTAGGTGCTGGGGCACTCCATCTTCTATCCTGCTCCCCGCAGACTTGATGAAGTAGTTCTTCACCACATAGTCTAGGGCTTTGCCAGCATTCAAGGGGGAGCCTCCTCTAAGCCTCAAGCGGCGGATGGCTTGCAGGACGGCATTTTTGGACTTGTGGGTCTTCAGGTAGAACTCCGGGAAGACGTTGTTGCTGAACTGCACCACGCCAATTCGTACTTTGTTTGGCCCAACTTCCAGCTGCTGAACAATTCTGCTAATGAAATCCCGAATGTGAGCAAGCCCATCGGGCCTAACACTGTCAGAGCTGTCAATAAGGAAGACTATGTCCTTTTCGTCACCAGAAACATCTGCAGGGAAGGAAGGACAGAGGAAATTACTTGTGTGCCAAGTCTTTTAAGCTTTGTTGGAGGATTTCTGTGCTATCTGTTCTCGTGCAATGTAAAATCGCACGGCATATTTTAGCCAACTTTAGGCATGGTGCTACTCCAAAAGGGTTTGTGTGCAAGTGTGCATGCGTGTGTTAGCAGTCTGCCTAATATTCAAAGTATGCGTTACTCAGAGCCTTGTCTGTTTCATTCATTAACACTCTTCTCTGGATTTGTCAGTTTTTCCAGCTTCATTTAGTTCCAGATTTATGTTTTTTTCATAGAGAGCTGCTAAATGGGAAGAGATGGTATTTGACTTGAAAATCAAAATATGTAACGTATTTAGGTACTTGACTTGAAAAACAAAAGTTATAATCTATTTATGGACTTGGGTAGAATTTCCACATATCTAAAAGTTTCCTTCTAAAACTGCATGTGCTACACCTTTGCTTGTAACTGAGGAAAATCTCAGTTTAGCGAGAAAGGATGGAAAGTTATTTACACATTTGGGCAATGTTTACTTGAATTGCAACACAGAGGCAGCCAGTATTGACAGAGCCTTACCTACGGGGGGTTGCACGTCTCCCAGCAGTCGTCTGATTTGGTCCCCAGTCAGGGTTTCAATAGGAGTCAGCAGCTTCTGCTCAAGGCTTGACAGTTCCTGGAAGCTGGAGACTTGGAACACATAGTCAGGACTAAGGGAAATCTGTACCATCTCCTCAGGATCCACGTTCTTCGCTACCACCATAGGTGCCACCCCAACTTGTTTAACTTGGAGTGATGGGTACTCTAAGTCATCATCAGACTTGCGGGAGGAGAGGATGACCAAAAACTGAGGGACACCTTCCTCTATGCGGCTCCCAGAGGGCCGGGTGAAGATGGTCTTTGCCACAAACTCAAGGGCCTCCCCCACGTTCACCTGCTGACCACCCTGCGGCCGTAGCCGTCTCACGGCGCTCTGCACCTCATCTTTGGTGGAGTGGGCATTGAGCAGGAACTCCACATGGGGATGCTCGCTGAACTGGACCACCGATATCCTGGTGGTGTCAAAACCCACGTCCAGGTTGTTCACTAATCTCTCAATGAGGTCGCGGATGAGGTAGAACTCCTGTGCGGCGTAGCGGGAGCCGTCAACCATAAACACGACGTCCCTCTTCACACCCGCTGCAGGAAAGAAGGCAGCAGTCAGAAGCTGCATCAGGCATTGCTTATAGAGAGCAGCTAAGCCCATCATCTACTTCACTGGCCCATGCCTTTGGCCGTGGAGAGAATGTTCATTGTTTTGTTGCCTGTGATATCTTCTGGGAGCCCCAGCAGGCAGCTCTAGGTTCAACCCAGAGACAGGACCAGTCTGCTAGGCCCATCCCCAGGCAGTGCAAGAACAGCAACTTCCAGAGCAAAGGAAGCAAGAGGGAGTAGGGGAAACCTGGAACAATAATTCCTTGTGGGCTCTCCACCCAAGGAAGTGTAGCCCGGTGATGCTCCTTACTCAGGGCAGGTTGTAAGGCAGCCTTGGGTTGTTGGGGATAACTTTTTGCTTAATAAAGTGATTTCTGCAGTGGTAATGCAGGTCAGAGCCTGAATTATTGCTGAATATCACACCAATAAATGAGGTTCAAGGAAACCAGTCTGTCTCTGAAGGGAAGGAACAGATAAAGTAGGATGGTGGACCTCAAAAGGACTGATCTAGAGTGGGTACCTTTCATCCCAGGCATACGCTGGCTGGATTTCATTCCAAGCGAGACCAGAAATGGAAGATCTGATCCTTTTCCTGATCCCACTTCCAGTTTCCCTTCCCCCAGTGAATTAACATGGCAAATGTAAGACACATCATCAGGTCTTACATTTAGCAGAAAGCTGACCTTGATTTACAGTGGTCTGAAGGTGTCCCTGTATAATCTAAATGATGCAATTTCCATTCCAGGGAGTCCATAGCATAGACTTAAAATCTATCAACTTACAGTAAGATTAGGGTCGTAGCATCCACTTTGTGGGTCTTCCATGTGGATACAACATGGATCACTTTGCAGGATGGCCCTAAAGATGGCTCAGCTGAATTACACAGCTCCTACCAACCCTAAGTACATTAAAAATATATATATATATTGACAGTGAGACCAAGATGGACTTGGAGTCTTAACCCTGAGCATCTTTGCTTTTCTCAGTTTGTGTTGCAACCATGATGTTACTAAACATCATATTTTGCTGCTGACTCTCGGTGCAGACACAAACATCTTCTCACCTGGACTGGGTGATGTAAAAACCAGATCAGGGGCAAGTGACTCTATCTCTTTCTTGGTCAGCCGGATGACTCTGTTCGAGACGACCTGTTGCACTGTATCCAGCTGGCTGAAGTCGGGCACAGAGATAGCAAAATCTGGGAGGAAAGAAATTGTCTGCAGCTCTGTGAGGTCAGCATTTCCAACCCCGATTCCAAAGGGCACCGTGCCACTTGTCTTCAAGACCACCGAGGGCCTCCTCACATCATCTTGGGACCGGTCAGCTGTCAGCAGAATCAGGAACTGTGGGACACCCTCTGCTATCCTGCTGCCGCTCGACACCGTGAACACATTCTTGATGAGATAGTCGAGGGCTGCTCCAGTGTTCAGAGGAGATCCTCCCATAACCTTCAGCTGCTGGATGGCGCTGATGAGATCTGCTTTGTCTTCATGGGTGTCAAGTAAGAACTCGGGTTGTATGACGTTGCTGTACTGTGCGACGGCGACACGGACCTTGTCACGACCAATATCCAGGCTTTCAACCACTCTTTGGACAAAGGTCTTCAGTAGAGGGAAACCTCTTCTGACACCATCCGAGCCATCGATTAGAAACACCACATCCTTCTTCTCACCTCTCTCAACTACTGTTTGAGACAAGTAAGGGTAGGGGGGAATAAGTGTGATTCTCTTTTGCAGTGATTATTATTCTCCGCACACATTGAAGCGAAGGAGGAGAAAGCTTGGGGAGGGGATAGCGAGGTGTGAGGATGGGTGATTTGGTTCCTTTGCCATCAGATGCAATCCCGGGTGAAGAGGCAGATGGATGCAAATTGGTGGAAACCGCAGTGCAATGTGTGCTCTGCCTTACCCACCGAGTCATAGAATCATAGACCCATAGGAAATAGGGTGCCAAGGGACTCCGGACGCCATCCCCTACCTGAGGCTGGAAGAAGCCATCTGCTCCCAAGGGGGCTGGGAAGCTGGCACATGGCTTTGCAATATGCAACAGGAGTCTGGGGCATCAGGGATCTTTTCATCCCAGAGAAAACTGAGTTTCTGAAGGAAATGACATACTGCAGAGAGGGTGCTCACAGGGAGCTGGTGAAGAGAGAGAGAAAAGCCTGTCTGAGGCATCTCTGAACTTAGAAATAAATAATCCTGCACATGCTCATACAAAATAAGAATTTGCTGGAAGGAACATCCAACTGAAAATGCTTTTCTAAAATGCATTTTTAACTAATGAAGTTAGTTATTTATTTTTACTAACTTCAAGCACAAAAAAAATGCTAATTGTGACCAAATATTCTTCTTTTAAAAAACTGAGACTGTGAAAGGTCAAAGATCAGAGAACTGTTGACGTGTTCTGCTGTTGACTAACAGAATTGCAAAGCTTTGTCTCAGCCAAGCAGAAAACATCAGTGCCTCTCAAACACGGCAAACGATGGATGGCATCCCCAAAAACGCCATTGGTTTGTTTATAGCAAGGTCAAGTGAAACAAGCGGGAGCATGATCTGTCCTTCTGACAAAAATCTTAAATATCTGCTTATGAATGCTAGATATATAAAGAATTAACAAGGGCAGTTGAAGTCTCAATGCAGACTTCAGACCAAGTTTATTTTTTAAGAGGAATGTTGGAAACTTGGTGGGTTAATGCATAGTACTGAAATATTAGTATAGCTTGTTGAGCAACAGAGGCAGGAAGAGAGAGCAGACATCGCCTGGTGTATCCCAGTTTCATCCACTTCCTCTGAAATTCAGGAGCAGGGAACGATAACCCTAACAAAGGTGTCTAGGTAGCAGATATAGAAGAAAAAAACATGGGAATCTTCTGAGGTGGCTCTCTTTTAGCCAAGAACACTAGGAAAAACAGGTGGATGGAGCTATTTGTGAGCAATTAGCTCCATTATTCACAGTACTCGGTGGTCAAAGGGATTCAAAATGATCTTGACAAGACAGAAATGGTTTGAAAATGGAGGATGCAATTCAAGACCACCAGTTGCACTACTCTATGCTGCGGCAAAAGCTGCACAAATATGGGAAAGGCAATGACTCCACATGGAAAGGATGGGGTAAGAGGTGACCAGTGGATACCATCGTTAATCTCCGGTCATTTGGAACAGATTGACATTGGAGAGACAAGGGTGAAAAGGTAGAAAACCTGCAAGACCTACAAGAAAAGAGTGAATGAGCTGGGTACACAGCTGGTGACATGAGGACCGAGACAAGATGTACACAGCAATCTTAAAGTAAAGGGAAGGCTGTCACACAAAACATGGGAATGAGCTAACACCTGTATCCTTGAGTTAAAAGAGATGTAAGAGACTTAAACTATCACCAGGAAGGCAGAAGTTTGTCACTGAGGGAAACTACCTACAGATAAGGATAAAAGCAATTGAACGCATTGATTTTGGAAGCTGGGGAAATCTCCTCCACCAGAGGATTTTCAGAACAGACTAGACCAATGTCAGCTGGTTCTGGACAAGAAGATCCTATTGGGGACAAGGGTACGTAGCAGATGGCACCCTGAGGTCCCTTCCAGCCCTATTTATTTTTATGTTTCTATGATTCTAAGTCCATCTGCCCAGAACATTTACAGAGAGATGATGTGGATATTATTACGCTTTTCCTTGTTCCCACCTGCTGTTGGGAGAGAGGTTAATCCTCAAATTAGGGCTGCCTCGGGAACTCACACAGCTGGACATATGTTGGGGAAGTTCCAATACCACAATTCATAATTGTGGCCGTGTGATTCTTTTAATGTTTGGGGTATTTTTATTATTCTTTAAGTAATCCATACTCATCTACTGAGCTTGTAACGGTAACTGATTCAAGAGGATCTAATTTATTGGTGAGTAGGTACATAAAGTAGAAACTGCCGTCATATCCCGTAAAAAATAATGGAGCAGGAGTTAATCCAGAGTGCTGCAGTGCTCCTTACTCCCTACCACTCCTCCAGAAAAAGGAGGGTGGAAAGAGAAATCAATACAAGCCTTTATTTGCTTCTTCTAGCCCTTACCCAGCATTGAACATCAATTTTTGCAAGATCTCTGCTCCAATGACTCTCTTATTTCAGGTTTGCACCATGTTGTACACACTGGTAACAGCACCTACTGCAGATCTTGCAGCCAAACAAAAGGCTTTTTCCTTATTCACCTTCAAAATTCAGTTTGGACCTTAATGCTTTGCTGGATCAGGGTCTGACCAGAGGAAAATCCAAATACAATAGCAGTTTCTACATAATCGTTTGAAACATCATGAGACCAAATTGCCCCAGTTACCAAATTGAAGGTGGCATGTAAGTGGTGTCTTTCAGCCTCCTGGAAATCCAGGGGGTCCCTGTACCTGTTGGCTGAAGCTGGATAGTTTTCAACAGGTTGACTATGTTTGGCTGAAGCTCTGAAATCCGAGGGAGGGAGTCGACGTCCAGAATGAATTGTGGGGCGTAAACGATTCTTTCCAGCTCTCCAGGGTCGGCATTTTTGGCTTTGATAGCAAAGGTCACGACTCCAGCTTGCTTCAGAGCATCTGACGGTTGCTCCACATCGTCGGTTGATCTCCCAGCAGCAAGGAGGACCAGAAACTGAGGAACCCCTTCTTCGATCCTGCTTCCAGCTTCCTTCACAAACAGCCTCCTTATAGTTTCATCTAGCGCAGCTCCGATGTTCAGTTGCTTCCCAGTTTTTATCCTCATCCTTTTCACTTTCAGAAGCATGTCTTGCTTAGATGGGAGCTCAGCAAAGTCAAACTCCACTTGGATGGTGTCACTAAATTGAGCTACAGCTACTCTTGTGGCATCGGGACCCACATTCAGGTCAGAAATTACTTTGTGTACAAAGTCCCGGACAGCAGGAAAGCTACCCAAGAGGTTGGCTGAGCCATCAATCAGGAATAAAATATCTTTCTTGCTTTCTAGAATAAATTCACAAATGAAGAGAGGGGAAAAAAAAAAAAGATATGAAGGCATTTTTCTTCTTAAATGTCATCCTAGAAACTTCTCTGCAAATTATGTGGATTTCAATGTGCAAAGCAAGTGATTTTCATTTACCAAAGTATTCAAAGGCTACAGGACTAAAAGTACCTTTGACTTATTTATCTGGGAAAGAACAGGAAGCAAGGACACCTCTCTCCTAAGTCTCAATTAATTCAGGCACCACACAGTCATATCATATATTGCATTGCATTGTATAATTCATATCATAAATTTGCTGTTTCAGATCACAGCGGTGATGCTTATATTCTAGCAATCTGCTGATAATTCAGGCGTGAAGTACAACAGCAGTGGAGGGGTCTTTCTCCTATTTAAAGGCTCAGTAGGTAAAGAACAGACATTAGTTCATACATACATACACAAAGCATTTTCTTAACGTACTTCTCCCAGTTGTGACACAAGGAGGCATCTAAATCCACAGGTGAGTTTTGACTCTGGGAGGAGAAAAATCCTGTTACCTGGTTCTGTTCAACGCCCTTTTAATCTCATTGAATACTCAAGGAAAAACCAACCATCTCATGATTTTATGTCTTAACATCTTTCGTATTCATCGTAACGGTCTCCTTTCCATACTAAGCAATCCTGGTTGTTCTTATGTCTCCATACGCACTTAGCCACAGTAAGAGAATTAGTTAGAAAATAACTGTTTAAAAATGGTTAAACTTGCCAACAGCTTTTGGCTTTAATGTTAGAGGCCAAGTTGGAATATCTCGAGTCAAATTCAGCCTCTGTGAGTGCCTGATACGGCACTTTTGACAGAGTGTTTCTGGGGAAGGAATTGGCCACCTCTACCTGGCTAGACCTCTGCTCCTCTGTGCTCTTGGCACGACTTTAACCTTTCCACACCACTCCCTGTGGAAAAAAGTCCTTGCTCCCATATCCTGAGCTACTGCAGACGATGCATTTACAGGCTGTGACATTATGGCAACCAAAAGGGAACACCCGAGTAAGTGACTGGTGGGCGCAGATTCACTCGGCTCCTCCTTCGGTCCTGAACTGCCAAAGGACTTAAAATCGTGCTGTCTTTAAGGTGCGCTAGCAAAGAATTAACCAACAAAATCAAGAGCTTCCAGCGTCAACTCACATATTTAAGGTTAAGCACACCCCTTACTGCTTTGATGACTCAGGGCCTTTGACAGATGTGGAGGTGTACGTTGGGAACAAAGAGTCAAGAGAAACAAGATTAACTTAATGCAGTCAACATGAAGGAAGGTAGATATTACCTGTCAGGGCGAGTGGAACCTCTTCCACACCTCCACTAACATATGTTGTTATAGGCTTATTTAACTCCTGGGGTAAAGCTGCCAGATCACCGAAATCATCCATAAAATATACCATTCTTGGATTAAAGGCAATCTGTTCAAGTTCTGCCTTATCCGCACTCCTAACTCCAACAGCAAAAGTCATCACTCCGGCCCGAGCTAATTCATTGGAAACTTGCAAGAAGGGATCGGCAGACCTCCCTGCCATCACCAGGACTAGGACCTGCGGCACTTGTTCATTTATTCTGCTCCCACCAGCTTCCGTGAAGTGATTCGAAAGCACAAAGTTCAGTGCAGAGCCAGTGTTCAGCACTGACCCCCCCTTGGGCCTCAGCTGCCCCATACGTTGAATTATGTCTGATTTGGTTTGGTACGAGTACAGAAAGAACTCGGTTTTAGGAGTGTCGCTAAATTGCACTAAGCCAACTCGGATTTTGTCACTGCCGACATCAAGGTAGTTAACTAGGGTGGCAACAAAGTCACGCACATAGGGGAAGTTGGCATTTCCGACGTTGAGTGATCCATCCAAAAGAAAGATGATATCCCTTTTGGTTACTTGAACTGCAGTAGAGCACAGAAAATAACATGAGACATCACAGAAAAACAAAAATAGATGTTTTTTTTCATGTGTGCATACAGCATACACTGTACACACATGTAAACCTTGTTAGGAGGAAGGGGGGAGACTGGGAGACAGAACAGTGTGATCAGCACAGAAATAACAAGGACCTTGCTGGAAATGACTACATTTGGCAAGGGCAGGGGGGTTTCTGACTTGTATTGTTGAAAAGTCTTTTACACATCAGGCTTATCAATAGGGCTCAGTCTCTCTCATGGCAGATGTTTTCAACAGCTGCTAATGCCAGAGTTGCATGTTCAGGACTAGGTTGTTATCTGGCAAAAGCCAGCCTCATTGATTTTGGTGGAGCAATGCTGAGTTAACGCCCGCAGACACCCTGCGTATCTATCAAGTCACCATGCATTTTCTCGGGGCTTTCCAACAAAGCTTTAGGGAATGTTTCTGCTTTCTAATACCTAAAGTGTGGTTTGACACCCAAGGCTATCACCCCTTTGTTAAGCAATCCCCCGTTCCATGGGGATGCTCCCATACATCCCCAGATGTAGAGAACCATGTCCTGCCCTGCAGCGACTTCCACGGTCGCGCTACCTTCAGGCTGTGCAGCCAGCATCGGCTGGCCCGCGGCACAGCATTAGGCTCCACTTGCATGGGAAAAACACTTCTGCCAAGTGACCAATTTGGTTGGTATTTTGAGTGGGTATTAAAAACAGCTTTTACTCATAGGCATAGAAAAGCTGGTCCCGATGAGGCTGCAACGGCTGCCTGAGACGCCTGCCTTTTTGACGTTTGCATTTGAGGCAGAAAAATGCATTTTTATGTCAGACATACATTTTGCGGGCTGCTGAAGCGGGGAGAAATTTCCCACTTCTGGTAGTAATCAGCCAGTTCTCTGATGCTTTTTTTTAAGGCTAAACCCTTCCCAGGCTGTCTCCCAGCATCTGAGCCTCGAGACACAGCTCTGCAACATCACCCCAAAGGCACCACAGCATCATCCCCCTGCACTTTTTGCTCTAAACACGTCATGTGTAGATGACAGACCCAAATGCCAAAACTTTAATATGATCTCAGAGAACTGATGAGTGGCTTATCCAACGCATCCCCTGGATGCCGTCCTCCAAACAAGTTATTCAAGAATATATTTATGCCCATTGCTAATTCTGTTCAGTATCTTTCTCTTTAAAGAATTTACCTATGGATATATGGCTATATTCATCCATCTCTCTAGCTTGCCTCATCCCTGTAAGCTTGCTGTCCTGTATATAAAATATATAAATACTGAGATATTAAAACCAAAAGGGAGAAAAGGGATTTTTGGAGTACAGGCATTGCTCTCAGATTTTGCACATTGTCTTGACTTTCTGTATTTTTAATTTTTCCCAGAAAAGTGCCATTCAGGGCCCAGGGTGAGACAATACCTAGTTGAAATGTAACAGAGTGCCCAGTGCCAAAATCAGTTATGTTACTAATAACGGTCATTTTATGGACTAGGATATGATTACTTGCTTATTGTGTATGTGAAGAGCTGTGAGTACAGTAGAGCAAAAGGACTGGAAAAAAAGAGAAGCTGCATGAATGAGCTTTAAAGAACAAGGAAGTACAGGAACATTTTTAATTCACATTCAAAAATAAAAATGTCAAGTTTGGTGTATAGCCATGCAAAACTGTATTAGCAGGAAACACATTCTGAAAAAAAGCTTATTAAATGATAAGTCCCGTGATATTCATCTTAATTAAGGACAAGTACTGGCAAACTGATTTTAAAATGTCTGTTCTTCATGTAAATCAGTCATAGGCTTTAATTCTTTAAGGATCTTTTCCATAAATTCAGTTTCTTTTGCACTTGGAGAAACTGCGAAAAACATGAACATGGTTTGACACCCGCTTAAGCCAATGGGAACCTCACTATTGACCTTACTGGGAGCTGGAAGAAGCCCTGTTTTTCTAACGTTCGTATGCCATGAGAAGGAAACGTAAGGTTCAAATATGATCTAGTGCAACACTAATTCAACCTCAAGCACCTCTATTGGGAAGAAATCCTGAGAAATTTGGTATAAAATCTCTATGCAGCTAGAGCACCTCTTGAAATGCAGGGGAAACTGCCTCAGAAGACATGACTCCAGCAACTGGATTGCTTCCAAAGTCTACTGATGTCAATGGCAAGACCAAGTAACAAGAATACACTGGCTTCACAGTGCTTTGGATCATCTTCCAAACTAATTAAATTATAATCAACATTGCAATAGTCTCGCCTTTTAGGGCTTGAGCTGAGTAAATAATAAGAAAACTCTAAATATGTTCTTAAAGTCCAACAGTGTCAGGCTAGCTTTCTCTGAACATCTCCATGAACAAACTTGCTTATTTTCTTTACACTCAGAAGCAACCTTTAAGCTTTCTTGAGCAAATATCCACTATGGATGATTTTCAAACCGGGGAAGAGATTATAACATTCACAGTGTGTCCTGTTCATAGGTTACGCAAACCCTAAGTGAGAGAAAAAGCCTCCACTGAAAGATTTCAGTACCTAACTAGTGAAGCACATCTTCCACGTCAAGGCCTTTAAATCTTGGTGACAAACATGGAATGGGAGAAAAAACTCCAGGAAGGAATGACAAACCTGTAACAACATCCACGCTACCAAATTCACTGATCTGTTCATCCACATTTTGCAAATCAGAGACAACATTTAGCTATGCTGAAACATGTGCTTGATGCTTTTTTTCCCCCTTATCTCTACACGTCATAGAGTAAGAGTTGACAAACATATAAACCCTATCTCCATAATTAGAACAAGGTACTTAATTACCTGATGGTGGTTCTTGGACAATCAGTCCTCCAGAGAGTGTCCGGATAGGTGACAGCACTTGGGGAAGAATGGCTTGCATGAACTGAACACGGAAGTCATTTGGGTTGAACACAAAATCTTGCTCATGGGCAATTTCTTGAAGTTCTGCCAGATCAGCGTTTCTCGACCCAATGGCAAGGATCACTATTCGGTTCCTTTTCATCTCCGCCGCAGCTTGGTCAACAGCATCCCTGGACTTACCACCAGTGATGAGCACCAGCATGGGGAGCACCCCTTCCTCCATTCTGCACCCAGCAGCACTGGTGAAGAAGTTGTTCCTCACAAAGTCCAGTGCTGAGCCAGTGTTGAGTGCTGTACCACCCATGAGCTTCATTTTCTTCACGTTAGCCATCACATCCTTTCTGCTCTGGTGGGTGTTAAAATAAAACTCTGGCTTCACGGTATCTGCGTACTGCGCCACTGCAACTTGGATCAGGTCGGGTCCAACCTCCAGCCTTTGGACAATTTTGGCAACAAAATCACGAATTGCATTAAAGGGGGCAGTCCCCAAAGCAGTTGAGCCATCTATCAGGAAGACTATATCCTTCTTGTTCACTTCAATAACTGCAAGTAACACATGAACATAAATGTTAGTGAAAGCCTTCACCATGCTCCGTGTATCAATTCTACGACAGTTCAGCAACATTTAGGACACCTTGTTTGTTTGAAGCATTGTTACTCTCAACACCATTAAAAGGGTCTTTCTTTCAAAACAGAATCATTTTTTAGGTTCTAGCAGAGGACTAATAAGAAATCGGGTTGAATGTTTCCCCTTCCTGAAACACAGGAGTGCTGCGAAAATTGCATTGTTTATAAAACTTGATATTAAAACGCATATACATCTCTTGCCAAAACAAGAAAGGCAGGCAAACAGTCAGGGGAGATCTTGGCTCTCAGCTGGCACATGAGATAAAAGAAGCAGGTGATGCTCCCTCTCCCTGCAGTGGAGCCGTCTGAATTATGCCAGAGTGTGGCTTGGTCTCAGAAGGATTACGTTCCCAAGAGCAATGACACAAGTAAAGAACAGTCTCCACTTACACAACATACCTGGACTTCAGGTCTTCACATCCTACATGTTATTCCTTATCTAACAAAAACAAGTTATAATTTTTCTTGTCACAGCTAGCCCGGTCATGGAAGAGCTGAATTATATTCTGTTTGCCATATCTTTAACAAAACAGGTCCCCTAGGTTGTAATCTCTGAAACTTTGTCATTGATGATGGCATAGGACACAGAAAGAACATAATTAGCTTTCCAGTTCCCTGGCTAATTTTGAAGGAAGATTGTTAGTGGGAAAGAACCCTGTTGTGCAGCATTGGAACCAAAGCGCCATCACATTTAATACACCAAATGTACATGAAAACCAGTAAATATTAACAAGACCAATACCATTATGATAAAAGCATTCTACATGATCATCATGGGAGATAACCTTCATGCCATCTTTTAGACAACCCACAAGTATTCTTTGAAACAGTAAGCCACGGCCGATATTGTAAATAATCCCACTCTCATCATCACCTCCCTGTTTCATGCCATTGAAGTGAAAAAGGAAACCTTGTGTTGCTTCGAGGTTATGCTGGAGCATTATGGATCATTGTGTTTCATTGGACTTGGCGTGTCCTTAAATTGCCTACCCATCTAAGGGCTCCTGAGGTGGGGTCAATACTCAAGGCAGCAGGTACATCACCTCCCAGGCTCACTGCTATGACCCTGGGGGAAGAGGAGACACAGCACCGTTGGGATCTCACACCCCTTGGGCCAAGTGGTGGAAAACGGCCTCTTATCCTGCCTGGATGGAAAAGGGCAGTCCCTTGACCCATCAGGGCTCCTCTGCGTGAAGGCTATTTACTTTGGATTTGAACAAAGAACAAAGCTTTGGCTGCAGTCCTCCTTGGCTGGACACCAGCTGGCCACAGAAAACAGTGCTCCCAAAGGCCGGTTTCTGTCAGGTTTCTCATTACGGGCAAGTGCCATGAGATTGGGGTCCCCCAAGGAGTGATTTAGAACTGGAGATGACATGTGCGACTCATCTGCCCCCTCTGCCCTGGGACTCCAAGAGAACTGCCTCCGACGGTAAGTGCGAGCCTTTGCAAAAGCCTCTCACAAAGTCTTGCTGGAAGCTGTTTGAGTAAGGACTGATTGTCAAAATTTGATGCCTAAAATAGCCTGCCGTGGTGCTGTTGGACACAAAACTATGAGACCCCTGCACGAAGCGAATGCTATGGTGCCCTCCCCGAGCCACAGGCTCATGTGAGCTGCTGGTGGCTTGCAGTTGACTGCTCGGGCTACCAAAACAGAGCTACCCAGAAAGAAACAAGCATTTGTTTAAACTCTCCCCTCCCCAGAGCAGTAAGACTTCCAGCATTCATCCCCCCAGCTGGGTTTTTTTCCCTCACCAGTTGCCCTGAGGAGCGGGCTGAAAACAGGAAACTTTCCAAAGGGAATAACAAGGGCTGGAATCCTTGCTGTATATCACTGAGGAGAGACATCCAAAGTGCTTCCTTAGTTCGTCAGCAGCTAGAAACTCAAAAATGGAGACCCTGGAAACTTTTGACTTTATGTAGAAGTTTGCGGGAAACATCAAAGGGGCTTTGCAGAGATGAGGGAGGCCAGGAAGTAAGAGCTCCCTCTGCTCCTCATTCCTCTTGCAGCTCTCAAATCCTGCAGCACATTTCCTTAGAGAAGAGGAATGCAAGAACCGAAACCAAAACCCACAGGAAGAAACACCCCACGGTGCTAATTTCAATGGACACAATTAAAGCAAAAGCATTTAAGGAAGGCTGTACACATCTCAGAGGGTCTGATCCAGAGCCCAGTGAAGCTGATGGCTGCACTCCCAGAAATTTGAAAGGATTTGGGATCAAAGCATTGTATCTTTGACTCTAGAAGCTGAGAATGTCGGAGCGTGTCAGCATCAAACCCAGCCCTGCATAGTTCCTTCCTCGTTGCCATCTCAGCTGTCTTTGGTGAAGCTCTTCATCTAATTTAATCACCCAGGCTCCCCCAGTAACTAAAGGAGAGGGGAGAAGAGAGGCAGAAAGGTGCTTCGAGACAACCATTCACATTCCAGGAGGGCTAGCGTACAACCGAGACCTAAAGTGAAGTGAAGCGACTTCAGTATTTCACAGGAACACTTGGCGTCTCAATGGGTTTGGCATCCCTTTTGGGCTGCGGTATGTGTCCCAAACCAGTGCTTTACGCTGCAGACTTCCAAGGCTGCCCTGGTTTGAATGAAGCAGACCAGTCAAAATCAATTTTCATGGACACTAGGCAAAGGAAATGCCCTAAAGCTTCTTTGAAAATGCCAACTTCTCCCTTTAGCGTATCCATCTATATGTAATTGCACAGGCTGGTGCTGTTGTAGTACCTTCTACAAAGGAGCAGGCATTTCAAGTGAAAAATATGCAAGTGCGGATGAAATCAAATGTACCAACACTTTTAATCTTGCCATTCAACACAGAGTTAAAAAGAAAGGGAAGTTTTCCATTGACTTGCATGGCTCCTGGTGCGCACACTTCAACTTAGTTAGCTAAATATGGTTCTTGTGGGATGCTACAAGCAAAAATGCTTTATGTTCTTTCCTGGAATAATCAAGGCAAGGTCATAAAACGATGTTTTAGGCAAATTCCTCCCTTTGATTTGAGCCACAGGACAGCAATCACATTTAGACATAGAGCAGCAAAGATATCTAGAATGCAGTTTTATATGTCGACATACATCATGAGTTGGACGGTATGTACAGAACTCCAGACTGGCACTTAGATCCCAAAAGTGTTGTTTGCATTAAGCGCCCTGGTAATTAAGTGCAGCAGCTCCAGCCTGGTCCTTTTCAGGGGCCTCTGAAGTACAACATATTGTTTCTTTCATAAAGCCTCTCTGTCAGTAAATTCAACTTCGTCGTAAAACCACAGGGTGAGAAACTCTTAATCACCTCCTTGCTCCGTAAATCCAGATATTCATTATTCTACTGCACCCAAGCTAATGCCAGTCCAGAAACGATGTCAACGGGGACTTAAGAGGGACGAAGTGACCTAAGTGGAGTATTGACACCTACATTTTCATTTCCCATACCCTCATGGAAAGCTGTAAACTTTCTCAGCTTACAGATTGAAGGGGAATAAGTGTTAGCAAGGCAGGGATTTCACTTCAGAAGAACTAAGGGCTGTTTTGCTTCTAAGCTCAACAACACAGGAATTTCACCCTTTTCCCAAGGATAGTGCATTGTTTCAATGAGGTATGGAATTTTTACTGTTTTAGCAAGCTTATAACTTCAGTTCTGTGAAACTGGAATCCATTTAACATCCCCGTTATCTTCCCCGTTCAAATTTCATTCCCTTGATGCTTTCAACTGAGATATAATGGAAGCTTATGTGACATAAATGTTTTCAGAACGGACAGTGCTGCGGTATTTACCCCCGGGGTGCTTAGATAGCCCAATAAGTGTTATATGAGCTTTTTAACACTGCTTGTGTCCTTTAAAACCCCATGTCATGCCAGTTATTGACATAAAACCTCACGGTTTTCAAAAGATAACCCACTGGGCAAATGAATTTCTGCACATTAGCCGCAGGACGATTTGTCTTTTCCATTGTTTCTCCATAACCAGACCAGAGAGATGCATTGCAAAAATAAAAAAAAAAAATAATTAAATATGTTGTTAAAGCGTGCAAAAGCTTGTTCATTCATCGATATGCAACAGTCTAGAAAGGCATACATACCTTCAGTCACAATGGTTGGGGCCTCTAACAAAATGAGTCTTTGGGCCACTCCAACAATGTTGGGCAGTAATAATTCTCGAAGAGCATCAAGGTTACGGATATCCAGGGCAGTAAAGGCGAAGCTTCCATCAGTAGCAATCTGCTGCAGCTCCGCGCTGTCAGCATTCAGGACCCCAATGCTAAATGAAAATATACTAGCTTGCTTCACCGCTAACACGCCCTCTCGGATATCATCACTAGACTCTCCACCACTTATCAGCACTAAAATCTGAGGCACTGCTTCCTCTATCCTGCTGCCTCCCGCCTGGGTGAAGAGGTTCTCCACCACAAACTCCAGTGCCGCACCGGTGTTTGCTTCCTCGCCACCGCGAAAACTAAGTGCCTTCACGGCATCCAGAACATCTGCTTTTGTGGAGTAGCTGTTCAAAGCGAACTCGGTTCTGGGTTGATCACTATACTGCACCACCCCAATGTGTATTTGCTGAGCTCCAACTCTGAGGCTTTCAATCAAATTTACAAGGAAATCACGTATGGCTTGAAAATTGACACTTCCGATGTTGTTTGATCCGTCAATAAGGAAAATAAGGTCAGCGGACTCTTGAGCTTTAAAAAAAGAAATGCAAAAGGTGAAAGCATTAAAATGAGTGATTACATGCGGTTGTACAGTGTTCTGACATGTTTCTTGGAAAACCAGTAAGAAACACGAAAATGAGAAAACAAAACACGTGTTCACTGAGGAGGTGATGTTTGCCTCTTAGTTCTGCATTCTGATTGAATACGAGCTCCCAGCCCCATCCCAGCATCCGCCGCCCACCAAGAGACGGCTTAAGCGGACGCAACCCGAGCCGGTGGTTGAAGTTACCCAGCGGTCAGCGCTATTGGCACGCGAGGAGAAAACTTGGCAAAATGCAATTTTGGGAAATCTAGACCGATTCCATCAGTGGCCAGCGCTGTCCAAATATTTAGACAGAGCCGAAAGGAAAAGGTAGGTTTTGGTGGTAATTCATCCTGAAGACAGCGGGTGAGGACAGTAATATTCGTAGGAGGTTTTCCTCATTGCAGACTTTCTTTTTTTTTTTTTTTTTTGGAGGGGGGAAGGGAGAAAGGCCACTGGAAAGTTTCAGCCTCTCTGTTGTAATTCTGTTCTTTTCCTGGTTAAAAACAGCGGCTGAATATATTGGCTTCTCCCACCATGAAGGATTATTATTTGAAATGCACTTGTTAGAAACAATTGAAAGGGTTTTAGGTATTATACTTGCACTGTAACGCTTTTACCAGCTGCCAGCATACACATGATGGCATTTGTCCAGCAAGCTGACCACGCAATTGCCAACCCATGCCGCGCAAAATTTGTCTTGCTTGAATTATTTTGCACAAAGGTGCATCTATTATCGATAGAGGTGTCCAGTCTGTATTTTTCATATGGACTTGGGATATTCAATCAAGGAATGCAGAATCAGGTTAAAACAGGGCGATGAAATCAGTCATGACACAATTATCCAACTCTTTTTGTTATGACCATACCCGTATGATCACAAGCATCTGCTGAGAATATACCCACACAAAACAAAACTTTTATATGGCATGAACATGGTTGTTGAGGGGGAAGCATTTTATGCTGTGAGACTTACCGAAGCAGACCAAAATTCCTTGGTGTCTGCTCTTACTCTTTTGCTCAACTGATTTTACCATCAACATCCCCAAGAGCCGTACGCATGCAAAAAGGGGGAGGAAGAAGACCCCCAAAGCATGCTCAGATGTTTCCATGCTATTACTCTCCAATCTTGCCAAGAAATCAAATTTCAGACTATTTGCAAATGAATGACAAGCAGCGTTTGGAAGTCACACGCAGCTCTCAACTTTTGAAAGCCGAAAGTGGAACCAGTAGCAAAACTGGCATGTGGTTTAGCATGGCCAGGAATAAACCTGCACTCTTTGCTATTAAGCAGCGGTGTCAATCTTTTTTTTTTTTTTTTTTTTTTTTTTGGCCTGTTTTGTTTAGTTGTTTTTCTAGTAAATGTTTTCGTACATTGCAATGCCACCAAGAAATTCAAATAAATGCCACAAATCCAGTGACAAAGGAGAAGGTTTCCAGGGCATCGTCGCTTCCCTGGGCCAACTCAATAGCCAACGTTGGCTTGAAGAACATCACTGTGGCTCAGAATTGCAAAGGGCTCCAGGATTTATTTTTCCATCATTGAGCTGAAATTTAGGGGTGCTTAGGGCTGTCTTTACTGCGCTGTTTTCAGTTGGGATGTACACGGTCTACTTCATCATATAAACGAAAGGGAAATCTCAAAGCGGTTGTACCCAGTGCTGCTTTAGATACCCTGGACATCTCTTTGAGGAGCAAAGTTTCAGACACCAACGGGTGTCATCACGGCAGCGCGGGTCGCTCCCGCAGGAGAGAAAACAGATACGAAGCAGATGCGTTGGATAATTTGTCATCACTGTAAAAAAAAACCTTGTACTTCAGTGCACATTTATGGAACAAGCTGGTGCTGGAGAACAAATAAAAGCATGCTTGTTACACAACTAAGCGAGGAGGGCCAGGTGAGACAGACAGCTAAGATTCAACAAATACATCAGGGCAAACTTGGGGCTGACTTTCATACTTACACTAGTCAGCTCTGGGGACTGCCACAGACCAACAGTTTTGGTACTCTATGCTGGAAGTACTGGGGGACCTTCGGTTTTTAACGTTTCTTGTTTCATATTAGGGCTCATTTCCAGCATAACATCCACAGCATTTTTATACATTTTAATGCTACATGGAGTGATCAGCTGAATAAATGTCTTCTTAAATTCTTATGTAAACAGGTATTTGTATCATGCTTTGCACGCTATTGTCCTCCAAAGTTTAGGACCCATAACATCTTTTCCCATCTTTAATGATACTCTGTAGATTGCCCATGCAAGTCACGCAGGAGCAAAGCTACAATAGTAGGATTAGCTTAAATTTGTGTGATAGGGGCGGAAGCAAAAAATATCTTTGAGTAGAAATTGTGTGATATACGTGAAGCAGGAATTTGCCTTTAAAGCTTTTAAAGAAATGTCTGTGGCTCCAGATGTTAATGTACTAAGGGGTTACCTGCTGGCGTGCCCTAGAGGATGACACCCAGCCACCAAAGACCAATTCCCCTATTGATTTCAACAGGGAAGCCCGTCGAAAACTTGTCCTTTGTGGCAAAGATGCTGAGCAGCCACTGCAGTGCTGTCAGCAGGTTGGGTAAAACATTCCTTTTCCACATATATTGACAGGATTTTCTCGGGATTGGCAAACTTTATGTCATGGGGCAGCTGCTTTTCTTCCCTGTGGCTTTCGCGTGATCTGGCTATTTGCCCTGTTGAGCACTTTGCACAATAAAAACACACGTGAGCACAGCCTTTTGGTGTTGATTGGTGACATGCAGTGACGGAGAGCACCCAGTGGGGCTGGCGTGAGGGTTAATCAGGCAAGACAACACAGGGGAATTAATGTTACACTGCCTCATTACACTGCTGTTGCCTTACATCACCCCACAAGCTATTGACCTTCAGATGGAGTCTCGGGAATAAAAAGAAAGGTTTGATCTCTGGGACTTCTGTTTTGAAACACAAAGCTGCTCAGAAGGCCCTTTCCATGCTGAAATTTGATAAACAGAGAAGGGATGGAGGAAGACCGTTGTTGGTTTTTTTTGTTTGGTTTTGGTTTTTTTTTCCTCCAGGCAAATTGGGGCCCCGGCTTGCAGTGGGTTGCAGAGAGGTTTCAGTTACGGGGAGGGTCCAGTGCTCCAGCAGGTGGAAACCATCGACTTGTAAAGAGGGCGTTTGAGTGGCATTGCAAAAGGG
This sequence comes from Larus michahellis, assembly GCF_964199755.1. Classification (NCBI taxonomy): domain Eukaryota; kingdom Metazoa; phylum Chordata; class Aves; order Charadriiformes; family Laridae; genus Larus; species Larus michahellis. Next base: position 18,302,002 of record NC_133902.1, read on the forward strand.
ACTTTCCAACCACATATGCTTTCTCCGAGTGGATAAGGAGAGGCTAAGGGCCGGCTCAGGGATGGGGTTTCAGCAAAGAAGTTCTCCCCTGAACTGCTTTTGCTGTCTTCAGCCAAGAATGTGACTTTCTGGAGTAGCACATTGCCTATTTGCCCCGCTAGCTGTAAGGGGACTTCCCACGTGGTGTTCCCACAGCCAGCAGTCACTTTCTTGGTCTCCAGAGGGTTTTTGGTTGGGGCCTCAAAGAGTCACCTTCGTGGCTGGTGTGTTCATCCCCCATTTCCCTGCCTTGGGAGTGCATAGGCTGGGATGATTTAATAACTCTGCAGAGCTCCTTACATTTGCATTTCCATGCCATGTGCGGGAAAGGATGGCCACAACGGGCCGCTGCCCATCCAAGGGCTCCTGCGCTACCTCCTGGCAGGGATGCTGGCTCAGTCTGCAAACACCGGCACCCCGATAGCTACAAACACGGGGCCGCAGGCTTCAAACCTTTGTTTTTAAACCTCTGAACATCCATCTCAGTCTTGCCCCTACAAAGGCTTTAAACAGCGCAACACCAGCAGATACCATGCTGATGGGAGCCATCAGCAGTCAGCCATTACCTGTGATGTCTTTAACCAGTCCTTTGGCCCCAGCCTTTTCTGGAGTCATGGATGAACGGACACTTGCCACTAAGTCTCCAACTATGCCGTGGAGAGCGGTAAAATTCTCTAGGTTGAAAAGGTGCTTATCGAAGGGTTCGCTCGCTATTTCCTTTAACTCCCCTTCCACTGCGTCCTGCACGCCGACCGCAAACATGTTTACACGGGCCGATTTAAGGACAGATGATGGCAGAGCCACATCATCCTGGGATCGTCCGTCCGTTAACACTATAATAACCTGGGGGACGCCTTCACTGGCTCTGCTTCCAGCAGCTTTAGTGAGATGATTCTCGATTAGGTACTCTAATCCTTTTCCAGTCTTGGTGCCTCCCCCCATGTAAGGCATGTTGGCAATATGGGACAGGACGTCTCGGGTAGAGGGGTAGGTATTTAACTGGAACTCTGTGTGGGGGTTTCCGCTGAACTGGACCAGGGCAAAGCGAAAATCATTTCCTCCCACATCTAAAGCTTTTATAACATCATACAGAAACTCTCGAACGAGTTGGAAATGTTCCTTCCCAATGCTCCAAGAGGAATCCACTAGAAATATTATATCAGCCACAGCAACGGTTTTGACAGCTTTAAAAAAACAGATGGGGGTTTAGGATTTTCTATCGGTCAGCGCAAGCATGCCTCCTCCTCCTCCTCCTCACCCGAACAACCGACGGCCTCTCTCACATGGTGAAAGTGAAGCTTCCCCTTTGTCGCCCGCAGCAAAACTAGAAGCGCTCGAGAAAAAACAGGCAGCCATCAGCGCCCTGACACCGCCCCCAGGCGCTGGGGGACAGGAGGGGACAGCATGCGACCCACCCTTCGCGGGGAAGGGGCGGTGAGATGCTTCTCCCCCCTCCCGGACCCTCGCCGCAGGGGTTTGGACACCAGCCCTGAGCCAGACAAAGGCGCCTGCAACTTCACGCGTGAATTTAGGCTTGCGCAGCTTCTAGCTGCCCATGGTCTCCTGCACCTTTTTTTTTTTTTTGCTGACTCAGGGCTTCGCTTGCTCCGCGGTGGTGCTCGAAGAAGGAAAGGCCGCTCGGTTTAAACAGCCTGGATGCTGGCGTAAGTTTTCCATATTTTTCCTGCTGCTAACAACCCCCCCTCCCCATCATGACACCAGCTCCATTCCCAAAGGCACCAGCATCTCCTCTTAAAAAAGCCAAACAGCTTTTCTGCAGGTCGGTGGCAACGCTCTTCTCACTGCAAAAATCCCCTCCTACGCATGCAAGGAGGGCAAAAGAACTCTGCCCCAGAGAAAAGCCGCTTGGGGCCACCCTAGGTGCATATCCCGCACCCCTGTGCCCCCAGAGAGCATCCTTAAAGGCACATCACCGACCAGCAACATGCTCGGGAAGGCACCGCGCGCGTTGGCTAAGGTCTGGGTCTGAAAGGACCCTCAGCTGAGTGGGAGCTGAGGGGCAGAAGGTAAACCACAACGTACCATCAACATGCACGTTAAAAACCAAACGGTTTTTGCAAACTAGCGGCACTTTTGTACAGGCATGAAGTCAGGTGAAGCAGTCCGGTCTTACCTGCTTGCTGCTGGGCACGAACCGAGCAAAAGCCTGAGAGTAGGAGGCAAAACATTGCCGCAAAGGGCAAATGTCGGTGTTTCCTCATTTTGGTCTTTTATCTGTGTTTTCCTTTTATTCTCTTTGTTTTCAAAGCACCCAACGTGAGATCTAAGGGAGAAAAACAGAGTGAGTGAGAAACAGCGTCAGCACTGGCCAAGCACGGATGAGGCACAAGATAGAAAAGCCAAACCATGTGGTTTTGCAATGCTTTTGCGGCACTTCGGCAGGAATAAAATATTTTAATGCCAGACAGTCTACTTCATAGCAAGCATTTCTATGGAAGAGGAATCATCGCTTACATAATTGGCATTTAATCACCCCTGTGGACTTCGGTATCTTTCTCCTTGTCTATGCTGCTCCAGGTAATACAATATCTAATACATAGGAAAATGGCCAGCCTAGGTTTTTACCACCAATCCTTAAAATATATGATGGCCTCCTACTTGTCCTCTTCATCCAGGGATGAACATCTGGGCCAACAAATCCTCTCTTGCTGTCGCCCCCCACTTTTTTTTTTTTTTTTTTTTTTTTTTGTAAACAAACACCAGAATAAGAATTTCCCTTAACATCCCCTTTTTGCCTCAGCTCACCTTTTCGGCTGTCCCAAATATACAAATGGAAATTTAATTACTCCAGACCACGTGATCTGGCTGTATAGCAAGAAGCCCTTGGACTCCCCCAAGCTCACAGCCCTGGCAGTGGAACAGCCTGCGCTCACTGATCACATTCTGGAAAGGCACCAAGAATAATATTTTATGTGCTGGAGCCAAAAATATAATTTATGGAAGTTTCTTATCTGTGATCCACCTGGCAAGTCTTCTAAAACAATGTCTCCTTCAGGAAAGCTATGTATCTGTTGTCATAGAGATGGCCAATTTATTATTTCATCTTCATTTCCAAGCCTACAGAGCAGAAACCAGCAGGACTTGCTTAACCAAGAAAATATCCTCTCAAAAGAGAATACAGTGATTGAATACTTTTCATTCCTCAAAAGGAGCTCAATTACTCAAATAAGCCAAAAGTGATTCAAATAAATCAAGCTATTAACTGGGTCATTGTTTAAAATAAATAAATAAAAATCAATTTTCTCATGACTATCCTTGCCAACTCCATCAGTCCAGAGAGTTGTGACCAATACAAAGGCCTAAGAGGGCTAGGGGGAAGACTAACCCCTCTTTAAGGAAAACCATGGTAGTTACACAGATGGCCATCGCTGGCACAGCTGGAAAGAGAACCAGGTGCCAGGAATTAGAGAAAATTCATGAATAAACATCTGAACAGCTGATCCCTCTTCCACTGAAGAGACATTCCTCAGGGCTATCAGAGATGGAGCTTAGTGGAAAGGCAGGGACAACATCCACCTCGTTTCCTGAAACCTGCCACAATCCTGACGCTTCCCACTGGCTCCCTGTGTGTCGAAGCCGGGTTGGGGTCTGGCCCTCTGTGGGAGAAGGGGTTTGTAGCGTTTGCTCTTCCAGGTGCTCCACACGGCATTTATGAATGCCACAAAGCATGAGTCAGGCAAAAGCTACCCCCTGCCTTTCCCCCCAGAATTTGTGCGTAAGAACAATAATAGCGCCAGGTCGAGAGACGTTGAACAGGCACCCAGAGCCAGCAGCTAGCCCGCAGCATTAATTAAGACATAAGTCTTCCCTCTTATTGGCAGCTCCTCCATTTATAGACACAGCTGCTGCAGCCCGGAGGTATTGATATAATTCATAAAAACACTAAAAAATATCATCCTTGTTAGCTGGCACTCATCCATCCCCCCCGGCTATTGGAGTCCAAGCCAAACCTCCCAGTGCCTCCAAGTGGGAGCCAACGTGCTCTGCTGGACCACGTCGTCCTGATTTACAGCTTGCCCCCAGAAAACCTAGTTTCACCCAAAGGACAGGTGGGGAGGGGGAAGCTGGGCTCTGCTGCTCCATAGGTGCAGGATTTGCCGTGGCCTTCGCTACGACCTTCATCCCCTGAGCACACACACGTGCAGAAAGGTCTGCAGGTCCCAGAGCTGAGGTTTGCAAAAAGCACTGAGCTTGTGACAACCACCCATCCAACCCCCCACCCCTCCCCAGAGCATCTCTGCTCTGGGCAGAAGAGGTTTACAGAAGAGCTGGAAGTTTTTTGAGGGCTTGCCTTGCAACATCCATTGGGAGTAATAACGCTGCTAGCTATGAATGAAAAATGTGAAATAAAACGCACGCTATGGAAAAACAGCTTGTTAAAATAATGTACGCCGTAAAAGTGCTAGTATTTCTTTTCTGAAATGCAGGGGGTTATGTTATCATCCTGTTTATTAGCTGCTGGCATCCTATCCCTCCGCATTCGCAGCAGCTGGGGGTAAATCGAGCATCAAGATAAACCGGTGAAAATGAATGTCTTGCCAGCTAAGAAATGACAGGACTGAAGCAAACATTTGGGGTTTTTTTGGTTTTAACCAAAGTCTCTCTGCAGCTGCAAAGAGACTTACGGGGCTGTTTACAGCCATAAAACACAGCAGAAGGGAAAAGCAAATCCCCCCGGTGCTACGAAGCTCCTCACAACACTCCCGTGACTTTCTCGCAGTGGTGGGCAACTGGGCTTTACACTGAACGTAGACCGAAACTCAACGGTGGATCTACACCTACATTTTTAGGGCTGCTTTGGCTTGAAACGCCTTGAAGAACTGCCCTGCCCATGTTCAAACAAGGAGCCTGTGGGAGAGCTGGGGCTGAGCCCACCTCCGTTAGTCCCTTTAGGTTACGGTTCAGCCCCGGAGCCTCGCGGCAGAGAAGCCACCGGCTGTATTTCATGTACCTCCATCCTGGCAAAACCAAATGGCTGAGTCAGCCTTTGGGGCACCACGAGATAAACCTGGACATCACAGCGTGTTAGAACAACGCTCAGTCTCAGCTTTGGTTTATTTGACCTGGCCAGCTGGGAAATACAACACCTTTTCCAAGCAATAAAAAGTTGGCTGTTCGTTTTGGTCACCTTCGTTTTCATTTTAGCCTTTAGGAGGCCTCCACATCGATTTTCAGCTTTCTCTGTGACCTCCATTGTGGTATTTTTTAGTTATATGAAAGCAAAGGGACTGGTTCATCAACAAGAGATGAACTTTAGCATCATGCTTCCCCAAAATAATCCTAAACTCACAGGAACTAAAATTAGTTATTAAAAGGAAAGACAACAGCGAAGCCTTGCAGGAAGAGGTGACTGATGTCTCTTAGAGATAGACTGCCGATTTCTGGAAAAGAAGAGCATTTAAGCACAGGTGATCCTGAGCAGGGTTTTTCCTTACATCCTCCCCTCCACAGAACCCTTATCAGCAAAGGAGGAAGAGTTGGGTGCTTGCAGAAAGCGGCCGGTGAGGAGATGATTTTCCAGTAGGAGCTAGCCCCTGAGAAGAAGCAGCAAGGGCAGCGGCTTTTTTTGTAAAGGTAACGTGCTTTCAGGGAGGGCTTTGAACTAAAACTCTGCTTAGAACCCGTCTGGCTGAGCCAACAGCAAGTCTCTGGCTGAACGAGCAAAGTGGGTCTAAGACAGTAAATGATGGGATTTTTTTTTTGTATTATTTGGAGGTAGGTCTTGCTTGGCTTGCCTTGGTAAGGCACAACGAGTAATGTGCTTTGCTCGATGTGTTCTTGCTTTATGTCCCTGATTATCACTGGTCACAGAAACTGGAGGGGTCACCACCTTGCAGGGTAAAACCAGGGATGTGCATTTATGCTAATTTGCTTTAATTCTCAATTATGGCAAGTCTCTGTTTTGCAACTTTATTCTCCTGGATTATTGTCATTTTCGATAAGGCAATTTCAGCCTGGATTTTATTATTTTTATTTTTTTTTAATGAAAAGTTCCTTGGAGCCCTAGGGAGGGGGGTGAAAGCTCTGGTAGAGCTTTTGATACAACCACAGTGAGCTGGAAAAAAAAATGCTGTAAACCCTGACTACCGAGCGTCTTTAGAAAAGGAGAACACTTTCCTGAACTGTTAAGAATTAGCACCAAAGCCCGGGGAGCCAGTCTCTTAAGAATTCATGTGCTAAAAGATTAACTCATGTAATCTTCAATAATCTGAAGGGTTTATGTCTGTCTAGAGATAATATAGTGTGTGGTGACCTCTTAATATTACAGTATGTCCTCCATTTCATCAGAAGATATACATCTGTTAGTAATAATGCTTTCAAAAGGCAATCATTTCTACCACTAACGCAATGAAGTGATTTCCTTAAATATTTTTCCCAGCAGCTATTTTTTTGCTTATTGCATACTTCTCTGTGCATAAAATCTGACGTTTTACATATTTTTTTTATTTGAGGGGATGCTCCAAGTTCACTTTCTAAGCAATCACTCATTTGTGCGTGTGTGTGTTTTCACTAGAGCATAGTTAAAATAAAATCTGTAACAGTGCAAAGCAGATGAGCAGACTTTAAAAAGCAGAACATAAAAGACAGGAAAAAATTACTACAGCTGTTACATATCACTTTGATTCATTACATGTGCCTCTCAGCTGGGCTGGCTGACTTGGAGAGGGAGGGGAAGTATATGGCTTTGGCGCGAATAGAAATGCGATGTGTCATCCATAGATATGGATGGATGCTATGGCAGGTAGAGGGAATAATTAATGTTATTGCAAAAGAACTCTTAAATCTGAACTCCCAGCCGGGCAGCGCTTCAGGCATTGATGCTATCTACCTCGCTGGACTGCAAGAGAAAACAATTAGCTCGAGCTATTGGAGGGGTTTTCTGTACTAGCGTTTTGTAGTTGCCTGATGCTTTTCCTCAAGGCCAAGGAATCCAAAACTAGCGTGGAATCTGTTCCCATCAGCTCTCCTTGCCTGTGACGGTACTGTTGCTGCTGGGAGGTGAGCAGCCTTTGGGAGAGGACGGAAGACCTGAAGCAACTGCAGTAAGCGGAGCCATGACTTGTATGCTCTTCTGGGGATAAAATGGCCTGAGTTTGGGCTTGGCCTTGGGCAGCCTGTGCAGCTTTGCTAGCTGGCGCAGCAAGGGACCTCTGGGATGTCTCACTGCCCTCAACCAAAGTGCATGGGGTCCAATATTCACCCCCATGAATAGCTTGAATAGAAGGCTGCAAAGCAGTTGTGTCCCTGATTTTCCTTTGTATGTGGGGTGTGTCATCTCGATCAGGGAGAAAGATGCGGATTTGCACCTGGATCCCAACAGCTTTTCTACAAGAGGAACAGGCAGGACCAGAGGGAGGGCAAAGCACTGTCCTGGAGATGAGATGCTGTGAGCATCCTTGGAGCCCTCCCAAAGTCTGCTCCATGGGGATGTCGGGGTCAAAACAAAGGGACCTCTGCCTTCATCTGTGTTTGCTTTGTGGGCATCTCCCCATGCCTCATCGTCATCCTGTTTCCCAACCAAACTGCTCAGCATAAATACCCTTGACTTGGCTGTTCTTTGCTATATGCACGGCCCCGGGAGGCAGCGGTGAAGCCATGAGGCTGCTGTAAGCCTTGCCAACAGCTTGGAAGTGGACACTGTCCGCCCAGAAGAACTATTTGCAGCCCCGACAGTGGGATGGAGCAAGCAGGGAGGAGGAACGGCTCCTGAAATCCTGACGTGGAGCCATCATAGCACAGATTGCCCTCTGGAGGTGATGCGTGCTCCTCTCTCGGCTGGATGAATCCCACCTTAAACTTCTCTGCACTGTTAAGAGCTCTGAGCTGGGGAAAACATTAGCCAAAAGCCACTCCTAGCAGTGATTTGGACATCTAGGGGCCAGATGCTGTGATTTTTCCCTGTGAGATAGCTCAGTTGCCTTTGAAAAGGGACATAAGCCTCCCAAGCCTCTAGGCACCTGGCCACCCCTTCATCATATGGCACAAAATATCACCTGGCCACACAGCCTCCAGAGAAGCAAGGCAATTTCTAGAGACTTGGGATGAGCTGGATGGGGCAGATTCTGAATTTATTCACAGCTCCAAGCGGTTGAGAGGGGCCATTTCAATTTGCACCAGCTCTTTTCGAGGCTTTCCATTAACATTGCTGCCATCTGGCATTGGTGGCACCGGGAAGGTGAGGGTTGTTGGGTTGAGGGCTGCTCCTGAAAACATTTCTTCCTACAAAGGCAGACCTGAGTGTTAAAAGCAAACAAGCCCAAAAGGGTGGAAAATCTTCCTGCTTCTGCAAACCGCTTGAACTCCGGTTTTTGAAAACCAGCGTTAAGCAAAGCAACGGAGTTATTTAGCATTAATATCCTACCTGGGTGCTAGCATTTAACATGAATCACATTCATTTCTGTTCTTATAAGTGTTCTGTTGGCTTAAAATCTGGTTGTTTTCTTCATCTGAAGACTGAGACCAAAATAGCATAGTTATTAAGAGGAAAGGGAGTATTTGCTAAAAAAAAAAAAAGGGAACTCCCTCAAAGATCAATGACTCTTTATGTATAGTAACCTAAGCCTCCCAGTGCCTCTCCACCCAAACAAATCTGCTCCTTAATGTGGAACACAGATCACTTTAAAAGGTGGAAAAAGTGATGGGCACGCGGAGGGGTAAGGCTGGCTGTGATTCACAGCGGAGAGCACGCATGCCATGCCACCCGCAGCCAGCCCCGCTGCCGTGCACACCCAGCGCGGGGCAGGTTCTCCCCTTTGCTGCGAACCAAATGCATCCAGGCTGGGAAAATACAGTCCAAGGCTGGCAAGGCTCTGCAGTTACCCGAGTTTGCACTGACGGAAGGAATAAGATGTTCCCTTCCCTCCTGTTCCCAGACAGGCACGTAGCAAAAGTTAGGAGAGGAACAACATTTTTTTATTTTTTTTTTTTTCTCTTTGATGTGTGGGAATACACTGGGGGCTGGTTCAGCTCACCCTGAAATTAGGGAAGTTAATGCATTTGAATGGAAAACTGCAAAGATGTTTGAAAACCAGGAAGGGAACCACCTATACTGCTGATAATTGGAAAAGGAATGAATGAATGACAAGGGGTGGCAGGAGCAAGCGTGCAGCCTTGTGCTCCTGTCTTAGAGATGCCATCACACCCCTGGTCATGGTCTACATCTCTGCAAAGACCAGGGTGGCATGGGGTATAAGATTGGGGGTGGAAAGCTCATTTTCCTGAGCTCTGGGAACTGTGTCCGTATCTCTGATACTACAAAGTCAAGGGATGGCACCAGGGAGGTGTGTAGTATCATAGAATAAATTTGGTTGGAAGAGACCTTTAAGATCATAAAATCCAATTGTTAACCTGACGCTGCCAAGTCCACCACGAAACCATGTCCCTCAGCACCACATCTGCATGTCTTTTAAATACCTCCAGGGATGGTGAGTCAGCCACTTCCCTGAGCAGCCTGTTCCAATGCTCGATAACCCTTTCAGTGAATAAATTTTTCCTGATATCCAGTCTAAACCTCCCCTGGCACAACTTGAGGTTATTTCTTCTTGTCCTATTGCCTGTTCTTTGGGAGAAGAGATCGACCCCCCCTGGCTACCCACTCCTTTCAGGGGGTTGCAGAGAGTGAGAAGGTCTCCCCTCAGCCTCCTCTTCTCCAGGCTGAACACCCCCAGCTCCCTCAGCCGCTCCTCACAAGACTTGTGCTCCAGACCCCTCACCAGCTCCATCGCCCTTCTCTGGACACGCTCCAGCCCCTCGGTGTCTTTTCTGTGGGGAGGGGCCCAAAACTGGACACAGCACTCAAGGTGGGGCCTCACCAGTGCCCAGTACAGGGGGACCATCATTGCTCCAGTCCTGCTGGCCACACTGTTCCTGAGTCAGGCCAGGACGCTGCTGGCCTTCTTGGCCACCTGGGCACACTGCTGGCTCATATTCAGCCTGTTGTCAACCAACATTCCCAGGTCCTTTTCCACCAGGCAGCTCTCCAGCCACTCTGCCCCAAGCCTGTAGCATTCATGGGGTTGGTGTGACCCAAGTGCAGGACCCGGCACTTGGCCTCTTTGAACCTCACACCATTGGCCTCAGCCCATGGATCCAGCCTGTCCCAATCCCTCTGTAGAGACATCCTACCCTCCAGCAGATCAACACTCCACCCAACTTGGTGTCACCTGCAAACTGACTGAGGGTGCACTCGATCCCCTCGTCCAGGTTGTTGATAAAGATACTAAAGAGAACAGGTCCCAGTACTGAGCCCTGGGGAACACCACTCATGACTGGCTGCCAACTGGATTTAACTCTGTTCATCACAACTCTTTGGGCTCAGCCATCCAGCCATAAGCAGCCAGTTTCTCCAGGAGAATGCTGTGGAAAACTGTGTCAAAGGCTTTACTAAAGTCTAGCCTTTCCCTCGTCCACTAAGCATAGTCGTGTCTCTGCTCTGCCACCACATTCGTACGTGACATTGGAGAAGTTCCCTGGCTCCCTGAAACAGCCTCAGGCTGGAGACATCTCTCTGGCCTCCACAAAGCTCCCAAACTGTGTGGCTGTGCCCCAGAAACAGCACTATATAAGCACAATAATTATCCAACCATAAATACTGATTTTTTATTTTTTTTTTAAACCAGTAAGTAATGGGGTAAAGCCAGAAGTTTGAAAAATGCAGCATTCGTCCCCTGAGAGCACACTTGAGTCATCACAGCAACCAGAAATGAGCTGAGAGTTTCCCATTGCACCCACTGGAACCAGAGTGTCTTTGGCCACCTCCGCTCCAGACAGTTTTGGCCCCTGTGCCTGGTCAGGAAACCGATTTGGCCGCAACCCTTTCTCGCCCTGGCCTCCATTTGGGAAGGGAGGGCTTTGCTGACCCAAGAGGGACAGTGGCAGGGTGTCTCCATGATTAGTCATAGCCACCCGTCGGCAAAAGCATCGCTGTGTGCAAAGCCCTGGGGAGCTAAGGGCAACTGGGGCTATGGAGGGAAAAGGCTGGCAAAGGCAGAAGGGAGCAAGGATGGGGGCTGTGGAGGCAGGAGGTGGCTCCATGCAAGGCTGGAGAGCCCTTGGGGAAAAATATCTAACGTTTGGCCCATTTCTCTCTCCATTGATGAGCATGAGAGGATGACGATTGTCCCTAGAGCCACACAGTGCTGGCCCACCCTGGAGCAGCAGGGACATTCCCAGCAGCGGGACCTGCGTGGGGTGGACAGGCTGAGCAGCATCTCTGGCCAGTTCATCCTACCTCGCCTTGAGGCAGGAAGGGTGAGGGCTGCTACCAAAACAACGCCCAGCCTCAGGAGCAGGAGAGGGGGCAGTGAGACACCCCCTTAGCCAGGCTCCTTGCAGGGTCCCATGCATGCACCCGCCTCCTTGTGCCCAAGCAGCTCCCCAAACCACGGCATGCGCTCCTCAGGGCACCCACCCCACCGCTTCCCGGGGCATCCTGCTCCCATCCCACCAAGCTGCCGCGGCAGTGATTTCAGGGCATCAAAGGCAAACACCGTCCTCCTGCAGCAGCAGGGGAAATCCTCTGCTCGGTGCTGTTGAATGAATTTAGTTCTCTTGCCCTGGTGGGACCAGAAGTGTCCCTGTGCACGTGCGGTGCATCGGCTCGGGGAGGAGGCTCCTGGTGTGAGCAAGGCTCCGGCATCGCTCCGCTTTTCCAAGCGCAATAGCTTTCCTCTGAGGACACCCCTCTGCGCATAGGATGGGTTTTGTCCAAAATTCCTGGAAAACTCCCCAAAGACAAACACACCGCGGAGGAAGGGGAACGTAGCGCGGCAGCTGCTGAGCCCAGGCTAAGGGCTCCCGTGTGGAAAGCAACACTTACCCCTGAGCGAACCCCCAAAAAAGTTGCTTATTCCAGGATTTTCCACTCCGAAGCACCTCTCACCCTTGCTTCATGGTGTGCTGGCCCTGTTCAGCCTTCCCGGTCCCTGCTCGCCTTGCTTGGTGGGGTGCAAGCGGCGGCGGGGCGAGGGAAATGGGGGTGCACTGGTCCCTGCACGACGGCCGCCGCGGGTCTGAGGGAGGCCGGAGGCAGCGGCTGGCGCGGGAGTGCCGAGGGGCCGGCCGATCGCAAATGGGATCCAGATGGTTGGTGTTGGCGTTCCCGGGGCTGAACTCAGAGCTGCTCATCACATGCGGTTCCCGTCACCACCCCCCACCGTGTATGTGTGTCCCCCCCCCAGCTCCAAGGGATGCCTCCACACTGTGTGTCTTCCCCTTCCCGTGCTGGCCCCACTGTCTCCAAAAGGCTTCTCCCTCTTATCATCAGGAAGAAAAAAAATAATATTTTTTATATATATATATATAAAAAAAGCCCTGTGGGGTCGCAGGAGCTGATTTAAAAGTGCTTTTTGGTCAGGAAGGGCCGGACTTGAATGTTTGCAGGAGCCAGGAGGTGCCAAGGACCATACCAAGTTAGGCAGGGCTCCCTCACAGTGCCGTTCAGAGATGCTGGAGGCTGCAGAAAGCTCAGCCTCATCCCCCCGAACAGTCACGAGCGTCGGCGCAGTGGGCTTAATGCAGTTTCCTCTTTACATTAACAGGGTTTCTTTTTACACCTGCCCAGATTCGGAGTAAGAAGTGGAGGGATTATGTCATAGCATAATTTATAAATAAAAGTCAGGTCTTTAGCATAACGACAAGTATCTTAAAATATATGTAGCCTAGTGGAAAGTTTCAAGTAAAAGTTTGAAAGTTGCTGACAGGTGATTTCCGCCCCCCCAACCCCCCAAAAAAGTATGCACCGTGAAAAAAATACCTTTAACCTTTTATTAGGCAGATCTGGGGCAGTTATTTTATTCCTCTGCCTTGAGCGGCAGCATGTCGCTGGCCAAAGTTAAACATTTCAGCCCAGACTGGGTTGTGTTTTGCAAGAAATGATGGTATGGAAACATTAATCCTTATCTCTTGCCCTTGTTTGGTTCCATATAAGGCTGGAACTGAGATGGCGGCCCTGGAATCAAATAGTCAAACTCTCTTGGTTTCAAATGGGGATTTATTATGTTTGCTCTAGGTTTCTTGTGCTGTTTGAAAGACCAGCCACATAAAGAAATAGCTGGAATGCTTCAGGAAAGTGCTGAGCCCTTGAACTGATGCAATAGCTCGTTTTTAGAAATAAATGGTGCTTGGCTTGGCGCTTGCCGGGCCGGAGTGCCGGCCTCGCGGAGGGACCCAGCACAAACATCCCCAGCCGTGTGCCCCAAAGCAAGCAGGGTGACGTGTCCCATCCCCCCGCATCCCAAATCTGTCAAGCTGGGCCTGAAAGGCAGGGTGTTCCCAAATAAGAGCTGTGCCTGGGAGCTGCAGGCACGTCTCCTGTGCCTCGCAAACTCCTCCCCGGGTGTCGGCAGGCAGGTGAACTGGGCATAGAGGAAACAGGGTCCACTGGAAAGCCATGACAAACACACTGTGCTCTCTTGAGACCCCACCTGGAGTACTGCGTCCAGCTCTGGAGCCCTCAGCACAAGAAGGACATGGACCTGTTGGAACGGGGCCAGAGGAGGGCCATGAAGATGAGAGGGCTGGAGCACCTCTGCTGTGAGGACAGGCTGAGAGAGTTGGGGTTGTCCAGCCTGGAGAAGAGAAGGCTCCAAGGAGACCTTAGAGCCCCTTCCAGTCCCTAAAGGGGGCCTACAGGAAAGCTGGGGAGGGGCTGTTTGCAAGGGCATGGAGCGATAGGAGGAGGGGCAATGGTTTAAACTAGAGCAGGGCAGGTTTAGATTAGACAAGAGGAAGAAGTTCTTTACACTGAGGGTGGTGAGACACTGGCTCAGGTTGCCCAGAGAGGGGGTGGAGGCCCCATCCCTGAAGACATTCAAGGCCAGGCTGGATGAGGCTCTGAGCAACCTGATCTAGTTGAAGATGTCCCTGCTCACTGCAGGGGGGTTGGACTAGATGGCCTTTAGAGGTCCCTTCCAACCCAACACGTTCTATGATTCTATGATAACAGTGGCCAAGATGGGCAAGGGACCCATCTAAGGATAAAGGATTCCTTATCTAAGGATAGGACCCATCTAAGGATAAAGGCTAAAGGATAAAATACATATGATAGAGGTGCACTTTGCTGGAAGAAATGTCCAAACCAAATGATTTTCCTTCTAAAGAGGGAAGAGCCCAACTGGGAGGGCACCAGGGCGACACCATAAAGCAGCAGCACGTGGCCACAGGGGCTCTCAGCCCCTTTGCCAGCCTCCTACTGAACAGGCAGGCGCAGGCAATGTGCCACCCTGCATCTTCTCCGGCCTTTGGGCTGTCAGGTTATCACCTCTCCTGCCCATCTCAGCCCCGCTGTCACCTGTACAAGGCACTCAGCAAGAATCACATCCCCCAAGTGGGGTCCCAGCGGTCCCAGTTTGCCGCCACTGGTGGAAACCAGTATGGCTTGGTCATACAAACTCAATGGCAACTGGGATCTATATTGGCATAGGTTCAGATAACCTTCAAAAAAACCGAAGTTTTCTGCGTGGCAATGAAGGAACGCAGGAAAACATTTTTAATTGACTGGCAAAAAGAAAAGAACAAAACACAGGGAAGCTGCAGACACCCCAGAACAGTAGTGAAAAACGGCCAAGATAGAGGATCAGAGACAAATAAGGTTAGCAATATTGGCAAAACGCGTATGACCTGCAGGGTATGCCTATCGCATCTCGCTTGAGAACATATTTAACTTGGGAAGTTAAAATTTATTCTTTTTGCACTGCAGAATTTGTCTTAATATGGTTTTAATATTGAAGTGACTTTTACCAAGTGCTCCGATAATTAAACGAGACTATGAGAGGTCTCAGATTCCCATCTGACTGCCTTTATGACCGGATTAACCAAGCTGAAAGGTTTTCCTTTCCAAAAAGGGGCTTTGTGGCTGGCGCACAGGGGGAGAGCAGCCAGCCAGGATGTTGAGGGTGTTTCAGGATGGGTTTTTTTTTTTTTTTAATTCCTATCTTTGTGTTCGTGACCCCCTGAAAAGTGGTCCCCGTCCATCACGGCAGCAACAGGGAAGGCGGGCAGGTCTCCACTCCAGCTGCTGCAATGTTCCAGGTGTGAGTGAAACCCCTGGGGACGGGGTGGCATCTTTCCAGCCCCAGCCATCAAACAAACCCTCTCTGATAATTAGTAAAAGACCGAATCACATGGCATTGGTAATTTCTAGAGACAGCTGGGACTAAGTTTAGCAAGATTTCCTCCCTGGTGTATTAATAACTAGACGTGATTAATGCTATGAGTCAGGAAGAGGATTTTGAGGAATTCTCTTTCCACCCACGATACAAAAAGCTCTGTGTGCTCTTTTCTTGCCCAGATGCAAAGGGGACCCTCATGTCCTCCTGTCCCCGGCATAAGGGTCTCAGCTTGGGACCCTTAAAAAAATTAGGGTCCCAAATTAATTGAAACAGGCAGTCATCGGTGAGATTTTGCAGTTCTCTTCTGCATGTGGATGCCCTTCAGCCGGGCCATTTCTACCCCCAATTTAAGAAATGTTGTGTGGGTTTCCCCTGTGTGTTTCACGCAAGCACAGGGTGTCTGGCTCCAGGTCACGTATGGGTGGGGACACCCAGGAACATCCCGCCTTGGCTCCGTCCTTGAGCACCATCTGCTGGCTTTTTCCTCCAGGGATTCCTTGGGCATCCTCCAAACCCACGGTCACCTTCTTTCCCTCAAACAAAACCTGCTCCTGCAAGATGGGGCGGCTGCTTACTCTGAAATCGGTGGGTACCACCAAAACCAAAGGTTGCTCCGCTGTTTTTCCATCACCAGCAGACCGGAGGCATGGGGTCCAGCCGTGGCCCTCACCCCCCCTATTTCGAAGCCCCTCACCCCCCTGCTTGCAAAGCAAGGCAAAGAGCTGCTCTGCTAGAAGGGCAGGGTTGCAGATTGCATTTTCGTTTTGCTCCCAGTAGATGGTTTTCATTAGTTCCAAAGGATTTGCCGTTGCTTGCGTCCAAATACTTCCCCCACCACCAGCACCCCGGTTAGGAAGTGGGCCAGGAAATATTTTCTGAAGCTTTTCTTGGTTCTGGTTTTCTCCTACACTTTCTGTTTGCCTGTCTGCCTCTGCGGAAACGTCTCCTGTTGTATTTGTGCCACATTTGATACCACCCTCTGCTTTGAAACAGCCAGGGTGAAAGAAGAGAAGCATCTCTAGAGCATGCAGAGAGGGTGGGGACAACATGAGCTGGGCAAGTCAGGGTGGGAATTAAGGCAAGAGAAGAGCTGCCATTCCCATCCCACAAGAAATTAAAAGAAATTAAACAAAGAAATTAAAACACTGCTGCAAAATCCCTCTCTCACCCTTGAGGCTGAAGTCGCGGTGGCAGGTTCAAAGCAGGCTGCACGAGGAGGGGGCCTTGGGAATGCCACGAACATCCCAACAACCGGGGTGCAAACCGGGCTTAATAGCAATCAAGGGCACATCCCCTAATTTGTAGCAGGGGTGAGAGGTTTGTGCCCCAGCGCGGGGCAGTGTGCTCTCCCCTTTTTCCCCACCCCGGCTCCTTCTCAAGCCATAACCATCAGTGGGAGCTGTCATGAGTTGCACCTGGACTTTGGGGGATGGCTGGCAACACAGTCAAAACACTGTCTGGAGCGGGGAACTAGGTATTATTTTTTTTTTCCCATGCGAATATGACTGTAGGTTGATTATCTTACCCTATAAATAGCGAACAGCCCAAGAGCCCTTTAAGCCTCCTGTGCAGCAGCGGGCTGCACGCCAGCATCTCCCCGTGAGCGGGGATGCTCACCTAAGGCTCTGCTCCCCAAGGCTGAGAGATTCTTTGGCGCAACAGATTCCCGGTAAGTGACTAATAGCATGCTAAACTTTGAAATCTTAGCTAAGGGACATGAAGGATTGATTGCGCGTATATAATCCTTTAGATGTAAACAGTTGACCACGTCTGGGACTAGGACTGGATCCAGCCGCACCTCGACTCCTCTTTGAGAAGGAGTTTAGAAAGCCAGGGGGTCCTTTCTGAACCTCAACGGGAGGGTGTCCCTGGACAGCTTGTCTGACCCTGGCCTCTATGCAGGAAATAATCAAGCGTACCTTGCCATCAAATCTGGTAAAACACTGTTGCGTTCACTACTAACTTCGTTAAATCACTGTTTTACATTAATAAATATTTCACTGCGTCTCTCTTAGGAGTGGAGTTAATCGCTACACACGTGACAGTCGTTGGGGAGGATATTAGTGCATTCCCTAATGTTGTGCTGGGGAGCTCTGCCGCTGGCTGTATAATTACATGTAATTGCTCTGCTCTCAGCTCCTTATCTCTAAGATAAAGGGGGTTGCCTCCCTAGTTTACCTGAAGGGCAAAAAGTGGGGATCGGTGCAACTGCTGCAGGGGGAAGAGCCGCCTTATGGAGCTGGGCACGGTTTGGAGTCTTTTGGTCTTGGTTCCTACCATTTTAAATAGCAACAGCAGGAAAAGCCTTAAGAATGAAACAGAGAATTTTGGCGCCACCCACACGACTGGAGGAAAAGCCCTGCCTGGGAGGAGAAATGGCTTAAGGCTGATTGAAAAGGGGTTTCCTTCCTTTCTTCCCTCTTCTTAAGTGTTATCATTTGAAATCAAAGGTGAAATAAAAGCTTCACCTAGTGGGGCTTGTTAGGAGTTATTTTTATTAATGTTATTGTTTATTAATATGTATTAATATCAGAGTTACCGAAATGCATTGCTCTGTGCGTCTTCTTTTTTTATGCCCCAATCAAAGCTCTTTAAAATTTCTGCGTATGCTAGAAAATATTTTGCTTTCGAGAAATCGGTGGCCTGTTTTGCTGCAACGTTTCCAACTGAGGCTGACACTGCTGAGAAATGGCAGCAACGGGCTAACCCCAGAAGCAGCAATAAAAGCAAACCTACACCCGGGCTGCATGTTTTATCTGAGCGTATATACTCTTAATCTGCGTTTGTATGGCCTTCAGGAGAAATTGAATCTCAAATGAGGAAACTTGGAGCCCTGACCAACTGCATCCTGCGGAAAGCCCTTCTGCTGGAAGGGCTTTCCAGCGTCAGCGATGACAAGGAACAAACTACTCTCAAATATGTAAATAACATGAATATTTTCCCCTCTAACACAACGCGCAGCTTGTAGGTCACTAAACTGCAGTGTGAACTGTGATGCTCAGCTTCTAGGAAAGATGCCAGTTAAGCTCTTTCTCAGAATAAAAGATAACTTGGGGAGCATGTGTAAGATGCGTTTTGGCCAGTGCAGACCTCGCCAGCCATTGCTTTGTGTTGCTCCTGTTTTCTTGGACTAGATACTTCCAAGTGATGCCTTGCACAAGGGGATCAAAAAATCTTTCAAAGTCTTGGCCACCATCAGGGAGTGGAGCGATAGGACAAGGGGTTATGGTTTTAAACTGAAAGAGGGGAAATTTAAATTAGATATTAGGAAGAAATTCTTTGCTGTGAGGGTGGTGAGACACTGGCCCAGGTTGCCCAGAGAAGCTGTGGCTGCCCCATCCCTGGAGGGGTTCAAGGCCAGGTTGGACGGGGCTTGGAGCAACCTGGGCTGGTGGGAGGTGTCCCTGCCCAGGGCAGGGGGTGGCTCTGGATGATCTTTAAGGTCCCTTCCAACCCAAACCATTCTATGATTTTATGTCTTGTGGCAACTTCAAAGCCCTGTGCTGCATAAAAAGCCGTTTGAAAACGGGCTGAATTTCAACGGTTCAATGAAATTTCTCATTTTGTGATGGAAACGACTGTTACTAATTACCAGGGAGAGAAGTGAGGTGGCTTGAAAAGAGCTGGAGTCGGGGAGAAGCCAGAAATACTCACTGCCAACACAGACGGGATGCTGGAAGGGCAGATGAGCCAAAGAGGAATTATAGGGAATTATTTATACCCATGAATGAGTGTTGTGTTAGTCAGGAAGATATGGAGGGGAGAAGACCTAAGGGTTTCCTGTAGTCAGTTCATTGGAAATCTGTGGTCATTGTGCACCAATGACAAAGAGAAAAAATTGTGCCTTATGCTAAGAGGGAGAGGACAGCACTGGAAATGAAAAGCTCTGTACCGATGTACCATACATCCCAGTCTCCAGGGACTGAGTTCTTGTTAACTTTCCCTTTTAAAGGAATAAGAATATATATTAATTTTTTTTTCATCTTGCCCATGTGGGGTTTTCCACAATAAATGGAGCTTTCCGCAAACAGCACTTAGTTGCAGGCAGGGTGAGAAGAAAGCCAGGGGAGCAGCAATGCTGGAGTCTCAAACACCCCATGGGGATCGTGACCCACAGCCCAACCCGGCCAGGGCTGCTGCTTCTCCCCTGGGGCACCAGGTCCTTAATCAGACCTCGCCATGCTTTCCTGCCAGGTGATCTGCCAGAAACACTGCTGCTTTTCAATCTCTGGAGGTGATGCTCAGCTAAACAGGCTTAATTCCGCTGTGAAAACTGGCCCACTCCCCTGAATTGAAGAGAGCTGTGAATTAAGGGGAGGAAAAACTCCCACGTTTTGCTCAAGGTGATCCGATGGATTTGAGGTTGGATCCCCATTCCCCTCTCCATCTCTCACATCATGCAGCTTCTTGTTTACCTCGCTGGGCATATTTCCTTTGGCTTCATTCCACACCTGATAGTCTCTCTCTGGTCTCTTGGGCCTTAATATAGGACACGTATTTTCTTTCCTGAGGGTGTAAGTGACTGCCGGAGCTGGCAGAGCGCTGGCAGCAAAGCCTGGGGAGGGTCATGGTGGGCAGAGGTGGCTGCTGCTCCCCAGGGCACCACGGATGGCTCCGACAGGGTGGGTGACACCATATTTCCCGGTGATAACAAAAAGTAGCGTTAGACACTGAGCATCCTCGCATTGTGTTGCATCCCAGTGTTGCTGTTGCTAAAGGTGGGTGCCCCAGGGTGGGATGCGCTTGTTTCTCCTCTTCTCCTCCATGGTGGGGGGGTCCTTGCTGTCCCCAGATGGGTGGCACAGGGCCTCCTCCTGACAGGCAGTCCTGCTGAGTGGCCACAGGGGTCCAGGCTGCCTAATCTTGCTCTCTCCCTTATAAACATCCTGTCACTCGATAGGGAGCCGATATAAACAGCATCTCCACATTGTAGCTGTTTTGTTTGGAATTAGCATTGGAAAAAAAAAACAACAAACCAACCCAGGAAATAGCATGTATGCGGTCGGTATGTATTTATTCCTTGGGGGCCTGTCTGTGATTTGCACCAAGCATATGGAACAACTTGTGCTTGAGATGTTTGTGTCTGAGGCATCTGGAGATGCCGAGTTTCTAAACAAGGAGGTAAAATTGTGTTGTTTCCACCGTGCTCGTCACTGCTTTGGGTAGAGCCGATGGGGCATCATTTGGGAGATGCTGAGTTTTCCCCTGTAAATGTCTGGAACTCCTTTGGAAGCTAAAAAGCTAAGGCCTTTGCCCAAATCCATCTAGAAACTCACCTGGAGGATGGCTGCGTTTCTGGCTGGTCTAGGCAATTTTCGGAGCAATGTATTTTTCTGCATGAGCCGCATCAGAGACGCAGACACAACCTCGATCTTTGATCAGATGGTTTTCCTTTAAGCAAATATCAGTTCCTCAGCACTGTCAGGTTCCTCACGCACAATCAGATGCAAACCAGTAAGTCAGCGGAATTAACTTCAATACCAAATAAAGGTCTGACAGGGGTGGAAAAAAACAAAAGTAATCTGATAAAGCTGGACAAATGACCAGATATAAGCTCTCACTTAAAATCTGAGTCCAAGAGGTGAAAAAAAGCTTTAAGAAATTATTTGCCTGAGGAGAAGACTTGGCAGGTGGATTTGTTGTTTGTTTGCTTTTTTTATTTATTTATTTTTGTTTTTCCACTGAGGAAGCCAGGCTGGTTTTGCACAGCCGAAGGAGGAATTGAGTCTTTTCATCCCATAGCTCAGTTTTGGGGAGCAAACATTGGCTGGAGAGGCTCGGGAGGTTATTATCCTCCTTGCCGCACCTGGAAATATCTCCCAGTTACCGGGCCACCTCTGTGGCAATGAACCTTTCCCCAGATTTAGGCATCTCTTTGGGCAATCATCTCCTCCTGCCAGCACCCGCAGCTCCAGCGGTGCCGGGGCCCAGCTGCAGCCCCTGGGCTGGAGATGTCCCTGGATGTGAAAGATCAACCTATCCTGGGGCAGGAAGAGGTGGGGTCGGGTTTGCATGGTTACCGTTGCTGTTTATCACCCTTTCCAACTGCTCATGGCAGAAATGAGTGGAAAAAAAGCCTTCAGCTTTCCTTATAAAACCCGGAGCCAGCAGGCTTGCCAGCCTTACTAATGTGTCCTCTGTCAAACCTCTCATTCATTCATCCTGCAGAGGGGACACGTGAAAATCGCATGATTTCCTCGAGGCGGAAGAACAGCATGCTTGTCCCTAAAAAATCCCTGCGCTACCTAGCAGCGAGGTGCCTCTCCACTACAAGCAAGATGGAAGGAGGCTGATCTTTATGGGACTGAGCCTATATGCGGCTAAACCTCGGGAGGAGTGAGCCCGTGTGCCAGCAAAGCCTGATGGAGTTGTCCTGGCTCCCTGCGGTCCATAAATAACGTGGCCAGACACACTGGGCCCTTCCCTCCGGGATGGCACATTGCCACTCCTAGGGAGGAGGCGTGTGGAGAGGGTGAGTCTGTGGCAGATGATGCTCTCTCCTAATTTCTTGCTCCCAAACCAGCTGTGAACGTGCACTGTGTGCCGTCACCCCACGGGTTTGCCTGCAAAGGTGAGCTTTCCCTTGGCAGAGTCCAGCCCAGAGCTGGTCCTTCTATCTCAGCCTGCTCTACAAAGCTCAGACGCTGGAGTTTTTGAGTGGATGGAGCCTGATTGGCTTTCACAGGGAATGTTTTATCCTCTTGTGAGCAAATAGGCTAATTCAATACATGTAACCTCCGTCGTCCTGTCCCAATCTCAGGCTATCTGCAGGCTGAGGTGGTTTCAGTGTGAATTTTTAAAGCGGGGATGACTTGGAGCTGGACTGAAGGTGAATACGCCGGGGGCTGTCTTCCTTCCACCAGGTAATGAGTGGTTTCGGTAAAAAGATGGAGCAGCCAAAACTCTGCTTTTCCAGTCTGATAAACAGGGGGGGGTTAGCAAATTTTCTCCACCTTAAATGCCCTTTCTTCATCAAACCTTCTGGTAAACACCGAATCAGCAGAGGCTTGCTGGGCACAAGGAGACACTATTTCAGGCCATTTCTGGGCTTTGTAAAGGTGTAAAAAGACTGCAGGCCAGCAGCTTTGACACAGTGCTGCTGCCCAGCAAGGCAGCCACGTGCCAGGGCAAGTTCTTGCCTCCAAGATAACTGGTGCTCCATCCCAAAGCCCAGCTCTACCCCCATGGGACGCACCAGTGTGCATCAGCTCTTGTGAGACTGGAGGCTGCGTACCAACACGCTCATCTTCCTCTTTGGGGGTAGGTCCCAAAGCTCGGACCTTCTTGCCTTGCTCCATGCGTGGTTTTTCCTGCTTTATCTAACACTCAGGAGCCTCTGGTCCTCCAAACAGAGAGGAGATGGATGCACCATCCACAAACACCAGCATTTCATTCACTGGTTTCCTCTCCCCAATCACAGTTAATCTGCATTAGGCTTCCTCCCCGCCTTCAGAGCAATCTAATACTTTTGAAGATTTTAATTTTTATTTATTTATTTATTTTTGTCCTCTGGCACGGGCAGCTTTGATTCCTCAATCCATCCAACTTATTGTTCTTGAATTAGAAAGACTCGCATCCATCCTGGTCACCGTTGACATGTGTTTGCGCTTTGTGGGGTCTCGTGCCAGCAGCATCTTGCAGGGAGGATGGGTTTTCTCTCGCTGCCTGCCGTCAACGTGGGAGCAGCTTCGGCAGGGAGGAGGTGGCAGGCACGGTGGGGACATGGACTTCCCCGGCTTTTCCTTTGTTTGCAAGGAAAAGGTACAGGCAGCGGCAACGAGGAGAGCTGTGTGGCGAGTTACTGTTTTGGTCAGGAAAGTGAAATGCTGGTAGGTTGCCAGCTGTCCCAAAATGATTCCTAGCATGAGTCAGGTATGAAGGTAAAAGCTAAATGAGTTCATTGCCCTCAAACGCAAGGCTCCAGAGATGCATTCCCCTACCCGGGGTGGAAACCCAGAAATCCAAGAGGGAATTGCCTCTCACAGCAGCCCGTACTTGCCCCTGGCTCCCAGAATCACTCTCTGCCTCTTGCTCTGCTGGATCCTGCCAGCACACCCGCGGTGACATTGCCTGTGACCCAGTCCTCTGGCTAAACTCATCCCAGCCTCTTCCCCCCCCCAAAAATGGCTTTGGAGATGAGTGGAGCTTGTCCTTAGGCCCAGCTTTGAGGAAGCCTCATGGCAGAGCTACCATTGCTATACATCGAGATGCTCATTTTGGGTGCCTATCCCAAACCTGTCTTGCTATGCTGATTCGAGGCGAAGTCGTCACCAGCCAGAAAATAATTGTGCGATACATTGGGTGATGGCAGTCCTTTTTTTGCCTGTAAGGGAAGTATTATCCACCGCGAATGAAATGCTGCTGGCGGGCTAGGGCTTAAGCCTTAATGCATGGCCTTTTCTAACCCAAAATCACATTGAGCACAAACATGGAGGAGATGAGATGAAAGCAACTTGAGGCTCTCTCTGGGAGGAGGTGAAACAAGCACCCTGCCGACGGGCTGCCAAGGCAGGAGCTTAAATCCCACCCCACCTCCTCGTGCTGGTCTTAGCACCACCTCCACTGCTGCCCCTCACCTTCTGCTTCAGCGAGGCCGCCTTCGCTGGTGACAACAGCATTTTGGGTGCTAACTATGTAAGGATAGGCCTAGCGACGGCTAGAGGTGCCAGCACCCTCCTGGGGGTGAATGGATTATTACTTTGCAGCACATAACGTGTCTTTTTCTGGAGACCTCTCCAGCACAGGGCATGCAGCTTGGTGGCTCAAGCATGACAGAAAAGGCCGTATCCTTCAAAAGCTGCAGCAGTGGGGTCCGAGGCTGTCCATCGGTTTCTCCAAATTGCCATTGCCCCCCCCACCCTGCCCAGATTGTGCATACACACCAGAACGTGAGCTCTGGCAGGGCATTTACATGATGCCCTGACCAAGGAGGGGACACTGCTGTCTGGCAGCTCCGTGGTCCAGTCCCAGGTGCCACAGCAGCCTTGCAGAGCATCCTGCTCCCTCTTCACCTCCAAAACCTGGCACTGAACTGGCATAAAAATACCCCAGAGTGCTGGGGCAGAGAGCAACCTGGTGCGGAGCTAACACCAAAGGGGTTTTGTGGATCTGAAGCACCGGTTCAGTAATGTGACCTCCTCTGCTCTGCAGCAGGGAGGCTTTGGTGGAGCAGGAACGTGCAGTGACGTACAGAGTACAGCATGTACGTTGCTCGTGCTGACAGCAGCATGTTCTCACTAATTTCTCCATTGATCTATATTCTCGAGCAGGCTGCCACTAACATCCGTCTCGCTGTGCCACAGAGGAGTGCAGGCCTTCTCAGAAAACATCTGGTCATCTCGTTTTGCCAGTTCTCCGCTCTGCGAGTCCCTGGATCAAATTAGACGCTCGCAGGCTGAAGGAAAAGCCATTGTATGTGAAGTAATCCCCCGCCAAGACTTGTGTCTTGGAGCAGGCAGCAGGGATGTCTGCAGGGCGCTGATGCTTTGTCTTCCCTGGAAAGGCTGATCCGGCCAATGCCTTCACAGCGGGGAGGACTGTTTCAGGCGAGATGATGCAGTAACTGGATACCTGGCAGGGGGATGCTCTCCCCGCGCCCACGTCATCATCCTGGAAGCTGGATAAACCCCCCCCCCGAAAGGGAACAAGCTCAGAGGGTGTTCAGGGACCACCCCTGTGTCCAACAGCTCCCAAAGGTTGCTGGCTTTTGCGATGTTTTGGGGGCTTGGTGTGCATTATGTGGCTTTAAGCTGACCTATATGGCTACGGAGATACCAGGTCATGTATGGAGGAGTGCCTCATAGGCAGTGGTTTCCTTCAGCTGGGCTTTGGTGGAGCCCAGGAGCACTGTTTTGGGTGAAGGCTGTGCAGGAGGCTATACACACATCGGGTGGGAAATGACTTTGGTCCCAGGGGCTCAGTCCAAAGGACGAAACCAAAGAGGCACAAAGAGAAGGGGAAAACACTCCTTCCCCTCCCTTCTCCCCCTCTCAAACTGAGTACTTCCATATCACAAACTGGTAGCCCACAGGCATCAAAACAAAGTTGGACATAAGGTTTTTAACTGTTGCAGGGTGTGGGGTGTTCAAAGGAGGATGCTGCAGGGGGGTCTAGATCTACAGCAAACAAGGGTCAAATCTTCTTTGGTATTTAACAGCAGGAGCAATTTTTACGTAAATGACCTGAAACTCTTCACAGAAATGCCAGTTTGGCCTGTGTTCAACTAGGATGAGGAATACCAGAGAGAGAGGAGGAGATTTGTTTTTTCCTCCCGCCCCCGTAAGAGGCCAACCCTGGCTGGGCTTCACCAGTCATGGGATAGCAGTCGGGATTTTCCTTTTCTACCAAGAGGAGGAACAGGGAGGAGATAAAAGGCTATTGTAAGCCCTCCCTAGAGTTTGGGAGAGCTTTCCAAAGGTAAAAAAAAAAAAAAATAAAATAAGAGGGACTCTTACATACGGTGTTCGTTTCTTTTCTGTGGTTTAAGCTTTTGGGAGGGTGAGGAGGACACCTCTCCCTTGAGAGTACCTGGCAAGAGTGCTGTGAAAAAGTTGTTTATGAAAGAGAAATACTCAGTGTCTTCAGTTATACACAAAAAGCCCATGTTTTGTCTCCAAGACGGGGCAGTGGAGCACGCAGAATGTGTCTGAGCTCAGGAGGCCAGGCTGAGCTGCTCCTGGGCATCACATTGCCAGAGATCGTGACTGCCCAGGGTGGCAAAGGGGGGTTTCTAGAGAGGTCCTCTAGAAAGGAGGTCCTAGGTCTGGCTGATTGGAGGAAGGCAAGGCAGAGCTGTTGGGTGGTGTCCAATTTGGGGCATGAGCACTGTACTCCTGGCCCAGAGCTTGTTTGAGCGATGCTTTGGATGCTTCCACCTTTGGGTCATGGCCCAGATTTGCTTTCTCTGAACAGAGCAAGGGGCAGGACGGGGGGCTTCAGCATCCAGAGCTAAGGCAAACACCTCCAGCCTTGGGGTATCATTTGAGGCGATGGCGGGGGGGTTAATATCCTTGACAGATAGCTATTCTTGCTGCTGGGCTGGCAACCAGCACAGAGCAAACAGGAAGGCATCAAGATGCACGTTAGGGAGGGAGGTTTCTCTTGGGGTTAACGTACAGATCAGAAACAAGAGCGCTTGGCTTGGGAGCAGCAGAGAGAGAGCTGCTTTTGCAAAGCAACAACCGTTTTTAATATAAAAATGTCCCTTCTCATGTGCCGGCTTCTCATGCTCACTGCCTGTATTTTTTGCTGGACTCCACAAGGTGGCAGAAGGAAACTGCTTTCTCCAGAGGAGCATCCCCTTGGGCTCCCCAAACTGCACCTTTCAGCGCTGCATCTGCACCAGCAACTGTTTGGTTTTGTTTTTCTTTTTTTTTTTGGGGGGGGGGGGGCGGGGGGGGCGCTTCAGCTCTAGCTAAAGAACTGGGAAAATGTGTTTTTTTCCAGCAGAACTGGAAAAATCCTACCTGGAGATTATTCTTTCTTAGCTCGAGCGACGTTTTGCTGGGGGCCCAGGGAGGACGTGCCGAGCAGGGTGACGTGCAGCACGACGCCTTTGTTGTTGTTGGGGGCTTGCAAAACAAGAAAGGGTTTGGGGCTGGTCCTACTTTGACTGCTGCATCCACAAGGGGATACCTCCCCTTCCCCATTCAAGGTTCATTGGGGCCCTTCTGACATGGGGCACCCACCTTGTCCCCCGCCCTGGGTGCACCCCAGGATGAAATCTGAATCACACCGGAAAGGGCCTGGCTGTGGCTGGAGCTTTATCAGAAATGCCAGCAGAGGAGGAAACCAGAGCTGCAGACGCACGGGAGGTTGTTTTTCTTTTATGAAGTGGAACACGCTTTCTGGCTGGGATGGGCTAAAAAGTTTGCCTTTTCCTACCAATTCAAGGACCGTGGGAGGCAGCTCTGCCTCTCCCACGGCTCACCTGCAGTGCTTGGTGCTTCTTCTCATGTCTAGAATCATCCGTGTTGTAGCCTGCCAACTCCGTCATGTCCCACGGACCACCCTTTACCCCTCCAGCCAGAGTATTCCTGGGTGGCAGCTCCAGACTGAGCAAGTCATGCCCGCTTCAAGCCGCCAGAAGTTAGATGCTTTGATTTTGCATCTCCCTTTGAAAAAAACCCACCAGGCTGCCATTCCCAACCATGCCACAAATGCCTTTCCTTTGCCAGCCCGTTCTCATTGTCACTGTTATTCCTGGGGTTGAAGTGGGCTCAGATTTGGGGGGGCAGGTGGGGACAGGACACATACGACTCACCCAAAACCACACAAACACAGCCAGGGTTCTGGTTTCCCCTCCAGCTTCCTCACTCCGTCTGCCTCCACGGCTGGGAGGAAAAGAAAAGCAGCTTATGTTCATTTATTGCTGGGTGTAACGAGAGGGTGTTGATGAGCAGATGACTTATCCGAGCATCTCCAGTGGCTGAGGGAGATGAGCTGTATCCTGCGGAGCCAGTGTGTCACGAGTAGTTCGTGCGGTTTACAGAGCTTTGCTGGGGGGGTGGTTCATGCCAGCTGGCTTGCATCACCTGCTCGGTGCTGTGCAAGTCGCCAGGTCGTAGAATCATAGAATGGTTCGGGTTGGAAGGGACCTTAAAGATTATCGAGCTCCAAGGCCATGCCCTGGGCAGGGACACCTCCCACCAGCCCAGGTTGCTCCAAGCCCCGTCCAACCTGGCCTTGAACCCCTCCAGGGATGGGGCAGCCACAGCTTCTCTGGGCAACCTGGGCCAGGGGCTCACCACCCTCACAGCAAAGAACTTCTTCCTAATATCTAATCTAAATCTCCCCTCTTTCAGTTTAAAACCATTACCCCTGGTCCTATCGCTACACTCCCTGATCCAGAGTCCCTCCCCATCTCTCTTGTAGGCCCCCTTTAGGGACTGGAAGGGGCTCTAAGGTCTCCCCGGAGCCTTCTCTTCTCCAGGCTGAACACCCCCAACTCTCTCAGCCTGTCCTCACGGCAGAGGGGCTCCAGCCCTCTCATCATCTTCATGGCCTCCGCTGAACCTGTTCCAACAGGTCCATGTTTACCTCGGCAGATCCAAGGCCTGGCATTGCTGGGGGCTTTTATAGGTGCGGGGAGGTGACAAGGCTTGCAGAGTCTCCGGAGGGGTGGCTGGGAGAGGCACCTAAAGTCTGGCAGAGACAAAAACCTCTTGCCCTTCCCATGTGGCCGGGATGGCAGAGATGCTACGGAGGACGTAGACTAGGACCTGAGCTGGGGGACCTCAGCGCAAAGCTGCTGCTGAGGTGCTAGGTGGGACCTTCGTGGGTGATGCTCAGACGAATTACTTCATCCCTCAATATTTCCGCCACCAAGCCTGTGCCACAGCAAGCTGGCGATCTCAAGCTGAAGCTTGGAGGAACAGGAGGGGCAGGCAGAGTCCAGCTTTGCCCCCCGGCACCTTCTGCAGCCCCCCTGTGCCCCATCCAGGTCTGCTCGGGCACAACCATCCCTGCCCCAGCCAAAAAACCAAGGCATGGAGCCTCAGGCCCGATGCCTCCCTGAGGATGCGAAGTTGCAGTACCACCGCATCATATATATAATATATACGTGTAATTCTATAATGTGTGCATCTCGCAGTGACGCAAGTGGCTCCAGCTCCATCCGGGCGAGCAGCACCCCAGCGCAGTTGCCTGCAGGGGTAGGCTGTGAGCCATGGAAAAAGGATCAGGGTTGATGTTGTCTCTGTGGCCTGGAGCAGCAGACGAGCAGGAACGGTGACAAGAAGCATAGGAGACGGATCCTAGCTTGAACCTGCTCATCAGACGCTTGTTAGATCAGCAGGGAGCAGCCCTCTGGGCTGTCGCATCCCCAGGGGTGGCGGGTGCCTGGGCTCCGGGATGCACCCTGCCTTCCCCGCATCACCCCAGGGAGTAGTGCCAAGCCAAGGTAATGCAAGGAGCTTTCTGGATTCACTGAGGGGATAATTGCAAGAAGGAGTCTTTCCTCACCCTTCCCCCTCTGCAGCCTCTTTGTGTTTGGAAGAAGGACTCTGCCTTCCCTCCCCCTGCCTGCTCTGAGCCCTGGCGAGTGGCCACCTCATCCCAGCGAGGCGACGGGAGCCAGCAGCACGTTCAAAAGAGGACGGGAATAATGGTGCTCACTGGCGGTACAGTGCAGAGACGGACCCACGGAAACTCATTAGAGAGCGGATCGACCAGCGAGGCTCTCCTTAGGCGACCTTGCTGGGAGCGCTTGCACGGCGCCCAGGCTGCCGGCTGCCTCCCACCAGTTCTTCCCATCCCTCCAAGGTCGTGTCTGGTGGGGAGAGAAAGCAACGTGCTCTGTCTTTTCTAGCTGGAAGGCGTCTCACGTCTTGAACAAGGAGGGCAATGAAGCCCTGGGACAGCTTCAGGAGGGACCAAGGAGCCTTCTGGAAGCTGGAGCTTAAAAATAGAGCCTAGGGCAGGTCGGTGGGCTGGAAAGAAGCTGCAGCTCAAAACAAATTCCATGGCTGGAGCCCAAAACACTCAGCTTGAGAGCAAAGAAGGGCGCTGCTGAAGAGCACGGGAAGACCGACGTGGGGACGGCTGCCAGGGCAAACACAGCCAGAAGGTGCCCAGGGCTGGGTGGCGAGAATGGAGCAGGTCTCCTTTGAGACCAAACCATCACAGGGAGCTTCTGCCGGCTCTCTGCTGGTTGGCCCAAACCCAAGCCACAGCAGGTAGCATGGACAGTGGTAAAGAAAAGCCACGTGGTTATGGAAGGGATGGGTTTCAGCTGGACACCTGTGGAGCTGCAGGCCATGGGGCTAAGCCAAAGGCACTGCCCATCTACCTGTCCCTAGCCTCGGGGCCCATCTCCTGGGCTCTGCACCTTCATTTCCATGCCCACATCTGCCCCATCGTACACTTGCCCGAAGTTTCTCCAGCCTGAGACATGCCTTCCTGCTTCACGCCCTTGCTTGGAGTAAAGGCAGGGACATCTCTGAGCAGGAGGCACCTGGGCAGGTTTGGGAGTGCCAAAGGGCTGCCTCACACGGCAGCAGGTTACTGGGAGGTAACAGAAGACAAGATCATTATTTCTTTCAATGTTTATTGAAAACAGAGCAATAGTCTGAAAACAACCCACAGCATGGGCACACAGCCCCAGCCAGTGACTTGGGCACCATGAGCCCTTACAGACCTCACAAATTAGCTCAGACCAACTTTCAGCCTCTACAGAGGACAAAAATAAATAAGGCTAATAAACAGGGTGAGGGAAGGAGAGTTTTGCCATTAGGGCATCCTGGGGAGGTTGGCAGAGGTGTGCCAAGCTGCTTTTCAGCAGCAGTGACTGGCCCCGACACCGGCCCTCTGCCTCCTCTGTGGGGGTCATGGGTTGCCAAGCTCCAGCCCCGTTCCCCGGTGGTGGCTCTAGGGGTCAAATACACTTATTTTCTGCTTAATAGTTCAGAAAATCATGTCTTCCTCCTCGTCAGGTGCCGAGCGTAGCTTATCTCTACCCCTCTGCTGCATGATACCATGCTCCTCAGGGGCGCTGAGAGATGTGTTATGTGCAAGGTTTTAGGGTAAAAAAGGATTTAGACTTTAGGATTTTCATGTTAGATAACTCCTTCTGCGGACTCGCAACTGCTTGTTTGCTGTTTCCAGTATTTAAATACTGAAAGCAAAAGGAGATTGACTTTATTTGCAACCCAGTGCCCAGGAGCAGCCCTTGGGAAGGAGAGCCCAAGCCAGCTTCAATCTTGGTTCCAATGTGCCCCAAACCCCCCCATTCAGTGAGGCAAGGGCACTCAGGGTACGCAGGGATTTCCAGAGTGGAAACCATCCTGCCTGGCCTTGGAGAGGCCATGGTTTAGCCCGCGGGGGTCTGTGTCGGGGTCCTCTGCCTTTCTGGGGCCTCGGGGCTTTCATTGAGGAAGATGTTGAGCTCCTTCCCAGTTCTTTGTCCTGATCACCACCTTGGGTGAGTTAAAAAGCAAAAGCCAGCTGTGATTGCTTGCGTGGGCAGTCAACAAGACCTCCAGGAGAGTTACTGGTTTGGGGTTTCCCGCTGGTGGGCATGGTCTGCTTTTCCTGATCACAGCTACAAAGCCTTTTCCAAGCTGTTTTTAGGCTTGATTTTTTCCTCTTTTTGACACCTGCAGATCTCTGCTACCTCCAGGGACTTGCTTCTGGTGTCCTTCAGACAAGCTGAGTGCTTTGTTATCATCTGTTTCCTTATGCTGTCTCCCCAGCGTCGTCTCTTAGCAAAGGCCAGATCTCTGGGGTCTGTTTCTCCTTTGCAGTGATACCAGCCTCTCGTCGTGGGAGAGACCCCCCCGGGCTTCAGCAAAGCAGGACTGGGTTCAGCGATGACAGCCTGTGCCTTCAGACAGCCTGGAGCAAGCACCCTTAGACATGCACAAGCTGCTTTGTTTCTCAGGCAGTCCGCTTTCTAAAACTGTGTTTGTTTCGGTTTTTGACCCTGCTAACCGTCTGAACCGGAACATCCAGTTGGTGCCCTCACCCCACAACTCTCACCTTCTTCACGTCTTTGCAGATGCTCAGGCTGTTTCCAGTGTAACCGGTGAAGCCTCCAGCCCCTTCCACAGTGTTGCTTTCCATATGGATAGCGTTAATGCAAGTCCTCACTGTGGGGTGAAGTCCCAGGCACAGCATAATTACTTTTAAGATTTAAAGGAGGAAAAAAAATAATTTGAAATTGTCAGGACGTGACCCTCTTGGGCTTTTGCTGAGAGCGCTTGAGCTTGACATCTGCAGCAAAACTTCCGCTTCATCATTGTCAAAATGGACTGAAAAACTGTAGGTTTTCCTGCAAACGGGATGGGACTATCCCAGAATAGTGCAGCTGGTCCATCCCCTGCCTCGAGAAAAGATTCCTATGGCCTATGTTGCGTTTAAGCTGTTTGCAAAGACTTCCACCTCTGCCAGTGACAACTGAGGAGCCCTCAGGTTATTCTAGGCTATTGCAATGGAGGGTATTTGAACACGTGGTTTGAAGTTCAGCCCTCTGAGATAGGCTAAAACATAGTTTCCAGAGAGAAGGGGTAGAAATCTGACCATCGTGATCTGTCCTGGTCTCCTCGTGGAGCACTGGGAAGGAGAGGGGATCAGTGCTCTTGTCCGCAGCTGCAGAGGAGTGGGAATGGACTGGCCTGTCTAATGAGCAGTCTCCTCCATCCTAGATCTCATGATCTTTGAAGTATCGAAGTGCTCTTGGCCCAATCCATCAATATTTTGCATTTAAGATGTATTGAACTGTTGGTCTCTGGCATAATTCCTACACCCATGCGAACATCAGTGATGAACTGCAGCAGGACCCGGGGGCTGCCCCTGAAGGTGTTTCTCAAATCACATCTCCCAAACTGTGGGTGGGACCTGTGTGGTCTCTACAGTCCACGTAGCCCAAAACAGTCTTTGTTTTCATCCTTTGCTGCTGGATTGCAATCCGTTAAGACGCCTGTGTTGGAAGTGACCTTGAATCCATATTGATTTTGTAGGGATTTACTCGTGTTTGTTCAGCTACTGTTTACCTTTGTAATTCCTACGAGCTGTAGAGGGTGATGGCCTTTGCCAAGCGTTTTACCACCTGCCCAAAGGCAGATACTTGAATTATATTTTCGATCACTGCAAATGATGCATTCCCACAGGACCAAGCTAACCTAGCGTGCTAGGGGAAATCCTGTTTCTGTGAAAAGCCTTCATTTCTGATGGGATCTTTCCCAGCTAGCTTTTTGGTAGGCAAGTGTCTGTGTTTCTCTTATTATTAAGGCACTAATTGGCAAACAGAGGTTGTGGCATTTGCTCCTTTCCAAAGGCAGAACAGGGATGGTCCAGTCTTTCTCCTGTTAGTAAAATGGGGGAGGGAAGTGGAAATAATTCCTGATACATGGGAATATAGCACTGAGAGCGATACGAGGGGGTACGGTGAACTTGGGTCAGGTTTTGGTGCATTGTCCTCTCTGTAAACCATGAAAAGACACAGCGCTTCTCACATCAGGCTGACAGTAGGCCTGTGGCATAATCCATCAAAAATATGATTAGATCCACGTTAGAAAAATTGGGGTAGATAAAAGAAGGGAGGGATGACGTATCCTACTGCGTCATCACCCAGACTAAAGGTCCATAACATTCACATAGTTAGGAAAAACATCCTTACAGCTTCAACCCTATAAATGATAATCCACAAACTTTGTTTTCAAGTCTTCCCTGATGGATAGTTTTCTAATTGCAGCAGATGTCAGAGCATCATTGTCTGTGATAATTAATGTGTTGAATGGACATCTTCTTTAAGTGAGACCGTTGGGGTCATTCCAAATGAGATGGGGTCATGCTGTAACATAATTAAACCGTCGTATCAATAGATAAAACCCGTAACGATCCCTTGCGGGTCACGTACAGAAATAGCAGCGGCATTGTACATCCCTTCCCTGCCCTGCTTGTTCTGCTCCGGCGTCATGGGGATGATAAGAGGTCTTTGTAAAACTACCAAGAAGCTGAAGGGAGAAGGAATGCCATCCCAGCCCTAAGACATCTCATGACCAGGAGATGATTGCAGGGGGATGGGAGGAGAGGCAGAGGCATCAGTGAAATTGCCTCTTCCAGCAGCAAAGCCTTCCTTAGGGTCATCACTAGTATGTTTGCTGTTGCCTTGTTTGGTGGAGCTGCCCTGCTTTTGCCATGCTCCTGTGAATAAAGGCCTTGTGTCCTCTCTGCCTGTGCCTTGGAGGTGGGCTGAAGCTGCTGGTGGGTGCTCCTGGTCTGACTCGACCTGGCTTTTCGAAACTCCTCTAGCTTGGCCAGGTGATGGGGATGACCCTATGCCAATGGGAACCAAAACAGTCATTGCAGTCGTCTGTGGAGTAAGGAGCAAAGCTGGAGTTGGCACCATTGTAAATCAACCCAACCCCTAAGCTTCATTTCAGCAGCTTGTCCCAATCAGCCTGATGGTTGTTGCCTGCAAGACCCTGTTTTCCCACCTCTGAGCCTTCAGGTGCACCATGCTCTGCTGCAGTCGCCCCAGCATGGCGAGCCACCGCAAAGCACTGCTTGTGCGAGGTGGAAGCAGCGTGGCGCATCCTTCTCCGTGTCCCCAAATGCCATTTGACCATCTGTTTGGGTCACAGCTACCTGTGTGCACCAGCATTGGTTTTATGTGCATGGTGGTGGAAACCTTGTGTAGGCACATCTTCCCTCTGCAGCACTTGGGACAGCTGTTTGGAAACCCAGGTATTGTTACACTTAGAGAAATTGTTGGGTTTTCACCCCTTGGTTTGGCCAAGCAGGGCCCTCTGCACCTGGAGATGCCAGGCTGAAAATGAGGATGGAGCAGTGAGAGTGTTAGCTGGTGTCACTGCGATGGCACTTGCTATCTCTAGAAGTGACCAAATAGTATCTTCATCCATCGTTCTTGTTGAACTCTGCCTATGGGTTTACTTCCAATTATCAGAAAAAACACTGCAAAATGGACAGCTGGAGAAGGTCCAGGCCACACGTCCTCTCTATCAGTTCACAGTTGTCTTACAAAAGATTACCAAGAACTGAAAAGATAACGGTTCATGTGAATACTGTTTTTATAAGAGTGACCCTGCATCTAGAAGGGCATGTTTCTCTTAAAGAAGACACTCCAGAAATCCAATTCTTTTTTCATCTGGCAAGACTGAAAATCAGAAGTCGAGCCCGAGTTCCATCCATACCTGGTTTCTGAGCAGAGGCTTAGCTTGTAACACGTCTCTCTCCCATTTTGCCACCCAGATGCCCGGACCCCCAGGACCCAGACTTGAGGTCCAGTTGAGCCTCCAGCTAATAAGAAACACATAACTCGCCTCGTTCTTTGCGTCCCTGCTCCTAACTTCCACCCCACACACACGTGGTCACCACAGGTGCTGGTGAACTTCAATCACATCATCTGTCCCTACAACATGTGATAGCATCTGTGTGAGCGGCTCTGGGTTTGGTTGGTTGGTTGTTGTTTTTTTTTTTTTCTTTTGCATGAGTTCATAAGATTTGGGAGCCTTTATTCGTGGTTGGATGATGGGGGAAAGAGCTGTCAGCAGGCGGGCTTAATTGTCCTTCTCAAAGCAGAGGATTGCTGGAAGCTGGTGGTTGCTGGGTCTGAACTGCTACAAAATTCAACGAACTGCTTTCAAAGAGGGAAAAAAAAAGAGTCTGTCTTCGCTGGCACATACACCACCGAGCTGGGGGAGGAGAGTTTCCCTAAAGAGACGCAGTTCCCAGGCCAAAGTAATACTTGAAATTTATTCTGTGGACCTGAACCTGGGAGGTTTCCCACACAGTGGTTTTCTGGCTAAACACGGGCTTTTAGGGGGCATTGGCACTGCTGAGCACTCGTGTTTTTCACATTTTCATTGCATAGCAGGCCACATCTTCCTGATTTTATGCAACCTCCTTATCCTTTCGGAGAGGAAAATATTCGGATCTGGGTGGCGCAAACCCCAGAATTGATGGTCCTGGCATGATTGTACCCACAGGCCTTGAACAGGGTCTCGTTGTGATGTTAATTAGTATCTATTGACCTGCTCCACTGTTCGGATTCAGTGGGGTGCACAAGGGCGCTCAAATACGCTTACATAAGGAGCAGCTCAACTGATGTCTGGCTCCTGCCCATAAACTAATTGCTTTTGCTGGGATCGCAGCTCCACTGGAAGAGGAGCTAGAAATCCATTTCTGGCTTCCGGCGAAAATCACGCATTCCTGATATCCAAGCTCAACATTGCATCTGTAATCATCACCTTCTCCACACAAAATTCACCCAAGTTTGAATTCAAAATCCTTTCCTGTCTCCGCTCGTAGGGTTTAATCTAATCTTTGTTTCAAGTGAGTTACTGGGGTGGATAATTCCCTGCAGTGTCCGAGCAGCGGCGAGGCTGGTCCCACCAGGCAGAATACTTTTCTGCCTTGCCGTCTTACTCCCTGTTTAGCTACCTGTCAGGGGAAAAAAAAAAAGTGTGGTTAGTATTAATATTTGCTCTGATGAAGAAGAGAAACAGGTTTCTTCTAATATCCGAGGTGCGGGGAATTCCTGCCCAGACACACAGGGAGCGTTTTACTGACCAAGGGGGCAGCTTTGGTAGCTGGATTCTTGCAATATCTACCCCTTCGGGTATGTGACGTGTTTAGCATTTTTCTCAAAATCCCATGAAACCATCTTTTCTTGCTAACTGTAAATGAGGGCAGCGTTGTGTCCTAATTAAGCTGTTTGCTGCAAGCAAAGCTCAGCTTCCCGAATCGCTGTGACGGCGGTCAGCAAATGCTGGGGGCCAGCCCCCCGTGTGGCAATACTCGTGGGGGACAGCCAGATGCTCTCGCTTTTTCCTTAGAAAGTTGTTGGCAGGGGTTGGGGGGGAAACGGTTTAACGAGATTAGGCACAGAAAAAAGAGCCAGGGAGTGAGCAGCAGGGGAGCAGAGGCTGGTGGCGGGGCAGGACCCATCCTGATGGAGCCGGTCCCCCTGGGTGTGCTCCTCCCAGGGATGCTCAGCCCCCTCCCAAACCCCGTGGCGTTGGAAGGTTTTGTTTGATTCGCGCACCCTGCATAAAACAGGCAGCTCCGCTGAGAGTAAACATCTCCTTTCACCCCAGGCAGCCGATCCAGAGGAGGTTTGGAGCTGCCTGCGGCTCTGGGCAGGACCCCGGGGGAAGGCAGGGCTGCCCGCCCGGCTGACGGGGAGTCCCCGCCGCAGATAGGCACCGCGCCAGTCCTGCTGGCTGCCCGTCTCGGCGGGCAGGCTCACCCGGCAGACCGGCTGCCGTGCTGCGAGGAGCCGGCTGGCCTGCCCGCAGCTCTGCCCCTGCCCGTTCCTACGGGCAGCCACGGCGCTGGGGCCGAGCTCTTCGTCCCCCTCCATCAGCATCCCCGGGTACGGGAGAGCCGGCACTCGGCGTAGCGGGTAACGGGAGCGGGTTGGACTTGCCGGGACAAGATGGGGAGGAAGCTGGACCTCTCCAAGCTCACCGATGAGGAGGCCAAGCACGTTTGGGAAGTCGTGCAACGGGACTTTGATCTGCGGAAAAAAGAGGAGGAACGGCTGGAGTGAGTATCTGCTCTCGGCTCTGCGAGGTTGGGTGCAAGCAAGGGGCCGCAGCGGATCCCTGTACGTCCTGCTGCATAGGGCTTGTAGGAATAAAACAAGGCGTTGAGGCTGCCGGCGGGGAGGAACGGCCAGGAGCTGGCTGTGAAAATCACACACAGCGGTTAATAGATAACGTTATCAGCGGCCAGGTGATGCATTTTGGGGCTGCAAAGGTGCAAACTGGCGCCGCGCCATTGGCGGCGATGCTGATGGGTGTCGCTACGGCGGTTTGGGGAGACAAATATCTGCTCCCCTGCTCAGGAAATGCCTTTGTGGGGCTTGAGGCTGGCGTGGCTCCCACGGAGAGACCTTACCTAGGGGCAAAGGATGGGATTTGGCTGCCTTGCTTTTGTTTCGTGTGATGGTTCTTGTGCATTTAGGGCAGGAAGGGTGTTCAGTGATTCAGTGGGTCCTGGAAGTCCACAGACTCCTGAAAGATCCTGGAAAAATGACTGAGAGAAGTAGTAAAGCTACTGTAGTAGCCTTAAATATGCTGTGCAGGGGGCTGTGCCATCCTGGGGAAGTTTTAGGGGGCTACAGACTGGGAAAAGATTGAAAATCACCGGAGCAGCAAATGGATGTATCCTCTAGGTTCTTATTAACAAGGCATTTGACAAAAGTGCTGTTTAAAAAATGTTCAGCCGGATTAGGCTGGATTTTGAGCATGAGAAATCATGGGGTTTTAGGTCTTGTTCGTTAACTACGTCAGGTGTTGAACTTCATAATTTCTTAACTTCATTTCAAGAAGCTGCAGTGTCCCTGTTCGGGGTCTGGCCAAGTTCTCATGACTATCCCAAGGGGTGGCCCTTGCTCCCAGGCCGGGTTTGGGCAGTGGTCCTCTCCCACTGAGCCCTCCTACCCTCCTACCCCTGCATTTTGTGAGACGGGGCTGGTGCAGATGGCATGGCGATGCCTGGGGACCAGGACCTCCTTGGTTTCTCAGTCAGATCCAATGGGCAAAGTGAGGGGTGAGAATTCTCCTTCTTCAACAAGGATATCTGCATCTGAGCCGTCGAACCATCCCCCAAAAGCTTGCCATCATGGGTTTCCATGCAAGGCTGTGTGGGAGCCTCTCTGTTTACACCATTCACCACGAGAAGCTCTCAGTCATATATTCTTGAACCTCCTGATTATTTTTTTGCCTAAGAAAAACCAGCCTGCGTGGGAGGCAGAGATAATTCAGTATCATCAACTCCAGCCTGCCTCTGCTGGTGGCTCTGAAGTGCAGGATGGAGATCAGACGGGGGCATTTAGAAAAATTATCACCCTGGAAAGGGTGAATGTTTCCCTTGTGATGGATCTGAGCTCTGCCCGGAGGAAGGAGGTGGGGACCCACATGGCTGTGCCCTGCAGCAAAGCAGTGGGCGAGGTGAATTCCTTACAAACTTGACCTTGGCGCCAGACTGGCTTGTCTGGGTCCACTCGGATGCCCAGGAGGCTCCCAGATTGAGTGCTATGGCATGGGAGGTGCAAGACAGGGAGAAGGTCCCAGGATGCTTCTACCCCTGGCTGTCATCTCCCTCAGCAGCTTTCCCTCTGTCCCAGCAGTCATGGCTTTTTTTTTAAATTTTGTTGTTTAATCCTTCCCCGCGGAGGGCTGGCGTGAACCCAGCAGTGCCCGGCACTTCCCAAATATCAAAGGTAGAGCGTGACACGTGGACCAAGGCTTGCTCGCCTCTTTCCGTGGGCTCAGTTAAGGCCATACATCAGGTATTTCTCTAATACCTGACACAGACCGGACCACCAGTCTGGGAAGGTCTGCCACGCTCCTGCATGCCGGACTGGGAGCTGCGTGAGCATTTTCTGCCTGTAACTAGCTGGGACATGATGGGAAGTTAGGGGAGACCCTGCAGCCGACCATCCTCATTTGCTTTTCTATTCATTTCTATTCTTCTATTCACTGGGCTTGTCTCAACCTGCAAGCCTGCAAGAAACGTTCCCCCCCTCCAGCTTGGTCTTTTTCTTCCCTTTCTGCTGCTTCTTTGCATTTTCTTTTCTATTTTCTATTCACCGACAATGGACAAAGGCTTCAGCTGGCCAGAAACTGCACAGCCATGCGAGGGTAATGCTTTGCCCGAGAAATTTAATAATGGCCACTTTGTGGGGGTCTCTCCGGGCTTCCTTCCATAAACATCCCTCAGAGCAACCCCCTTGTTGGGGGGGACGGCTCCCCGCATCTCTCCTGGAGCTCAGCTGGACCAAACCCACCGCAGTTTGGCATCCCACTGCCACTGGTGTATTCTGCCGTGATGAGAGCAGGGAAAGAGGAGACGGGAGGCCCGCGGTTCCTGCAGGTTTTAAACTGGTTTGGCGGAGACTTGTCCTCCCTTCAGCAGGTCTTGTGGGTGAGGGAGGGGAGGTGAAGGAATCCAACCGCTCTCCGGGAACCAGAAAAAGCAGTCCAGTGAAAGAGCAGCTCCTGTTGGAAACAGCCTTCGCACAGGAGTGGGAAAGGAACACTGAGCAACCCAAGGGTTTTCTCTTTGGGGGTTTGTCTTTAGCAGCCACATATAAATTTACTGCTGAACATTTGCACTAGGTCACTAGAAACGCTGCTAGGACGGCTGAATGGATGAATATTTAGGCGCCCAGTTCATTTTTTATACTGATTTGTACATGTCCCAGAGCCTCCGTTAATGCAAGTTGGTGTCACCCCAGTGTAAGAGCTAATGCAGCCTGGTGTGCTGGCAGCGAGCTGGCGATAAAAGGCTCCCACTGGAAAAAAAAAACAAACAAAAAAAAATACCAAAAAAAAACAAATCAAGAGCTGATCCCTAACGTGCAAACTGATTTGGTTAAACAGAGATTAGCTAGATTGACATTCGCGTTGTTCCCACCAGCAGCCACACTGCCGCTCCCGTGGCCGTCCCGGCACCGTGCTGCCACGCCAGCGAGGCTCCTGCTGTGGTCACCCCGGCGTCAGCCTGTCTCCCCAGTGGCTGGGGGGCACCAGGAACATCACCAGAAGCCTTGTGATCCACGCCGTTTTCCTGAAACAGCCTCCAAACCTGATTACTTGAGATTTTTTTTTTTGCCCAGGTTGGCTTCTGCTCTGGAAAACGTAGCTTCCTAACCCTGCCTAGACAGAAAACAACCTTCCAGGACCTTCCCTACAAGTCAAACATTGCCTCCCAGCCATAGCCCCAAAGGCAAACATACCTGAGGTGGTGTGTGGCATGGGGAACAAACAGAAAGCCTTTGGGTAGCCCAGCAGGCCCCCGCCAGCTCGGACGGAGTGTTTGTCCCTGCCTGTGGCTGGGGGTTCGGCACCTTCCCACGTGGGGACCCGCTCTACCGGCCGGGTCTGGATGGCAAAGGGAGCCTGTAGCAATGGGCTGCCAGAAGAAGGTGCTCTTGGAAAGTGCTTGTGCTGGCATGGAAAGCTCTTGTGAAAGCATTTTCACAGGACCATCACGAGCATTTCCTCCAGCTGCTGTCCTCTGAACAGCCCCGCTGCACACCGCTTCTGTCCTTAACAAAAGTCTGTGCTGCATTTAGCACTGAAGGACTGGATCAAAACCCCTTTTAATCCTTTTTTACTCTGATTGCGTTTTGGTTTGCTTTGGTTTTTTTTTAAACTGAGAATTCCAGAAAGCTTTTAATTCCCAGCTGGACCACAGGCTCAGAGATTGGGTTGGGTTGGGATGCAGATGAGACCTCAAGAGCCGCTCTCCCGAGGTTCCTAGAATTTATAATGAATGCCCGGTGAAGCAAACGGTACAGGTTTTGGCACAACCAAATCTAATCTTAAATTTAACAGTGGCAGATCCTAATGTACAGTAAACCTGCCCTGAATCTGAAGCCGCCGCCTTCGCTCAGCCCATTTAACTTGTGATATGTTATTTATTAGATTTGCCCTACAGCTGTTCCCATGAGCTGTGGGACCCTGGATCTTCCCTAGAAAATTGTTCCCGAAATGATGGAAGCATGACGGGGTTTGCCACGTGAGAGTTTGCAGCGAGATGCTAACAAAACCAAGTTCCCGTGTTTTGGGCTGTTTTCCGCAGGGAGCTGAAATGCAAGATCGACCGGGAGAGCAGCAAGAGAGAATTTCTGACGAATCAATCCCACCTCAACGAAACCCACTGCGTCCACTGCCTCCAGCCCTTCAAGTTCCTGCTGAACAGCAAGCGCCAGTGCCTGGACTGCCACTTCTACACCTGCAAGAACTGCAGCCGCTACAACAAGAAGGAGCAGGGCTGGGTCTGCGATCCCTGCCGACTCTCCAGGTACCGCTCCCCCGATGGAGGGCGAGGGGCAAGGCGATCCTTCAGGGCTGAAGCTCAAGAAGAGTCGCCCAGACTCGGCATGCCTTCATGCTGGTTAAAAACCAGTTATGCTGGTTAGAAACCAGGCCGTGTTTTTGTCAAGAGGTGGTTTCTGGGTGAGGATCTGGTCACCCTGAGTTGGCTGGACTGTCTCACCCCTATGCGCATCCTCTTTTTGGGCAGGATCGTGAAGATTGGTTCCCTGGAGTGGTACTACGAACACGTGCGATCCCGTTTCAAGAGGTTTGGAAGTGCCAAAGTGCTGCAGTCCCTCTACGGCCGGCTGCAGCCAGGGCAAGGGGTGAACTCCACGTTTCTAGGTGAGGAGGAGCACCGGGGTTTCTCCTACCCTGTTGTGCGTGGGGTGTCTGGGCATCGGGATGTGCACCAAGGGAGGAACATCAGCCTTGGTGCCCCTCTGAGCCCCACGTGGTTTCGAGACTGTGCTAACCATTTTGGGGAGGAAGAGGAGGTTCAATGCGGTGTGTTCACACTGGGAGCAGCAGAGCAGATGTTCTTGGTGGATTTTTTTTTCCTCTGTTAAGGTTTAAGGTTTTCCTACAGACTGGAGAACATCTCACGCTTAGTTTTAAAAGTCTCATGTCCTGCAGTTTGTAAGTACGTAAGAGCAATGGCTCTTGGTTTTCTTTCTTTTAGCTCTTTTCGTCACAAGGGAGAGCTTGTGAAATTAACCCAAGTTTAACCTGCGGGTCTATAACATGCAGCTGGCTGCATAAAGCCAGCACTCATTTCTTCCCACGATCTAATGATTTTTCCAGTTAATCTGATGATGCTCTGGCACTGAGAGAACCGTAGCAAAATTAGTGAGTTAGCTGGCATGCTAGCTATGCTCTTCGGAGTTTATGGATCTTTGGTATTTCTGAAATTGGTCCCATAGTGCATAAACATATGCTGAAAGCTGTTAATACAGTATTATTTACCGGGTAGCTGCTAGTTGGCACTCGTACAGCTCCTGCACTGCTTTGCCTATTGCCTCTGAAAACCAGCGTGGATTTTATTCCCGTCTTGAGGAGCCACAGAAAAGTTTGCCGAAATACCATAGACGTGAGCCAATTCAATTGGTCCAATCGTTCTTTTATCCAGACCACTCACGGCAGGAATATCAGAAAGAGCGTGGAGAGTAGAGGCATTGAATATAAAATTAATGGACCGAGAGACAATTTATATAGCGTTCAGTCTGAAAGCTCATCAGACCAGGCGGAAAGGACGATCCGAGAAAAAACCAAACCAAGCGTGAGGATAACAGTGCTTCAGGCTTCTTTAAATTGAGATTCTGATGGCTTTGTCAAAAAAGAGATGATGTTGTTGTTATTACTTCATTAACACCAGTGAATTGGCTTGACCCTCGAGCAAGCAAGCGTCTCCTCCTGGGATGTATCTCTGGTTGCAGGAGGTACAGCAGAATGACATGAGACCATTGCATTTTCCATGGCCATCTGCTGTTGGTCATGCCTTCCTCCGCTGGTGCACCCCCAGGTGTGTTGCATCAAGTGTGTTGCATCAGGTGGTGGCAATAAGCTCTTTTAAAAGTCAAGTCCTGTCACCAAGTGCCTGTTCTGTTCTCTCCAAAGAGCCTTTTTGGTGATTGTGCCTTGTGATGGCTAGAGAACAAGAATTCTGGTTAACCATAGCTCTGAGGCTTGTTCTCTGCGCGGTACCTGGAGAAAATGGGCTTGCTTATTTTTCCCCACTATTTTTCTTTTCATTTAGGTCTTCATGACAGAGTTTACAGCCTGCCAGACATTAACAGTAAGTAACAAAGAGAATTGCAGCACATGTCTTACAGTTCAAGAGAGGTTTCCAAAGTCTTTTTCGCTTCATACCCTCTGGCTATGGGCACTCCAGCACAGGTTGGTGTGGCTGGACCAGGGCAGACAACTCTCCATGGTGGTGGAGGTGGACTGTAACGCTCATGTCTTGCACTGTGGTACACCTGGGGTCTCCAAGGGTAGACTCGGATATACCCGGACTCTTAGTTATGTGCTAAACTTGAAGCTTGCAAGTGCTCATCATCTCAATGCACTTAAAGCTGGCCATATTCTGAAGGAATCCACTGAATTTGTGCCTTGAGGTTGTGTTCCCTAGGAGCCCTTGCAGGAAGGATTCGCTCCACCCCATTTTGTCTACCTTGACTTTGGACTCGGTGTGGCTTTGGACTGCTGCTGGGCTTGGCAGTGGTCTGGGCACAGAGATGGGGACCCAGAAAGGAACAGGTCACTGATAGATAGCGGAACTGGCTGAGGGCAGCTGTGAGTAGTGGAGGCAGGGCCATATCGAGCTGAGCTGTAGTGCCTTCAGACACTGGAGTCACCCAGGCTGACCTCACGGCGCTCTCTGTGGTGCGGGTGTCCTTCACCTTCCTGCGGTGGCCACTATGACACCTGTGGTGGTGCCCAACTGGAAGGGGAAGCAATGAGAGGCCAGCCAAGCTTTTGCAAGAGCACACGCTAAGAGTGGGTGTCTGCGGCAATGCCCGGGAGCTGCACCCCAAAGAGCTTCTACCCTACAGACCTTAGACTGCGTTCACTGCGTGCCAGTTGCAGCACTGGGGCTACCTTAAGATGTTCCCATCTGTTTCCCATCCTTTGTCCCCTTCCCTTTACTTGTGCAACCTACTGGCCATGGTGCAGTGTGCAAAGTAAAAATAAAAATAAAATGTGGGGAGGTATTTGTAATCCAGACCTTTTACCCCATGTAAGAAGCATGGCCTCGCCTACAGGTGCATTGGTGTGACCGCCACGGCGGGGACCACCACCTCCCCCAGGAACGGGGTGCGGGAGCTGGCCATACACAGCGTGCCATTGTCTCCCCTCCAGGTGAATGCCAGCTCCTCACCA
Organism: Larus michahellis; assembly: GCF_964199755.1. NCBI lineage: Eukaryota > Metazoa > Chordata > Aves > Charadriiformes > Laridae > Larus > Larus michahellis. The sequence goes on from NC_133902.1 coordinate 18,346,346, forward strand.
GTGGTGGCATTGGGGATGACAGCGATGATGAAGATGATGTCCTTCGTGGAGCTGAAGCAGAGTGCTACAGCAGAGTAAGCATTTTGGTCTGGGTTCCCTCCTGCCTCACTTTGCGCCCTCAGCTGCTGCTGGTCTGTCTTGGGTAGTGGTGGCAGTGCTGGTGCTGGGGGTGGCTTTCTGTGTCACGTTCAAAATGGGGCCTTTCTCTCTCTTTTCCTTCACCGAGATAAGCCCCTCTCCCAGTTTGCATAGAAACAGCCAAGGCAGTAAACTCAGAGATACTTGCCCTCTGGAATAAAAGACCCACTCCAGAGAGTATGGAAGTCCCTAATTAATATGAAAGTCCCAGCTCCTACCTGGATAATGAGAACCCACCTGGGTTTTTTTACGAGAAAAAGAGATACCTGGTAGAGTAGCAAAATGCAGCTTTGGTTGTTTTTTTTTCTGGGACTCCGTGTATGGACTGAAATGCAGATTAAGAAGCCCGATGGGAAGAGTGTATTTATCCTTGAAGCACGTGTGGAATCTGCCAGTGTGTTTGAGATGCTGGTATGGTTCCATACATGCTGTTACATACATACCATCTCAGGCTGCGGCTACGGGTGTGTGCTGCCTTTCACACACTTGGTAACTCATTTTGATCTGCTTCTGAAGTCTTAGAGGCTTGTACAAGCTGCTCCTGCCCCCAGGTGGATGATGACCTCCCAAATATCTGAGGACATCTGCCCACAGCATCCCTTCTCTGAAGACAGGGAGATGCCTCAGTCCTCAAAAGCATCTCCTGGGTCTCTCACTGAGCTGTAACCTGGCGCAGCTTTCCCATGGTGCCTTTATAAAGCAGGAGAGAGCTTCTCACTCTCTGCTCGTGGCCACGGTCCTGAGCCAGACTGTGGAAATCAGGAACCCGCTTTTCCTTGGCTCCAGCATAAGCACACGCTGTCCCTATATACCTGGCTCCCTGCAAGCAGGACAACACTGGACCCAAATTTTCTCTGCACAAAGCAGGAGCCTTGCTTTGGGCTGTGTGGATTCTGGCAAACTAGGGAGACAAGGGCACTTCTTCCCACTTTCTTCAAGGTCGATTGTGTTTTATGGTGAATTTTCCTTTCTTGCACTTCCTACGCTGACTAAGATGCGCAAGACAAAGCGCCTGCTGTCTGTCCATCCCTTTGATTTTGAACTGGACTCAGAGTACTCTGCTCAGTCTCGCCGCCAGTCTATGCAGCTCTCTCCAGCAGCCAGCAGCCCGGATGCTTTCCAGGTACTGGGAGAGTGCTGGGGGGTTCCTTTCCTCTCTTTTTTCCTCCTTGCTACCTCTGCTACCTCCTCCTTTGGCCAGTGTTGAGAGGTGGTGGTGCCCACGCTTGATCCCCATAACCCCGCTTGCTGTCTCTTCTCCCATTCACTCCCTTTGCCTCAGGCTGAGTCAGAAGTAGGACATCAGACTGAAGCGAGGATGAGTGGCACAATGAGATAGCAAGAGGCTCTCTGCATAAAACAGTTTTCTTGCGCTGTCCCAAGGCTCCGGGATGCCCTAGTTTCCAACGAGCTTTTGGAGGTTCAGTACTCAAAGGACAAAATGAAAGCAGGCTCCTCTCCTGTCAGCCCATCTAGATCGGGGCTAGTTTTGCCAGGTGGCGGCACTGAGGATGTAGTTGCTCGTGGACACGCTACCCTTCTCAGGTTGAGAAGGTGAGTCCTGCAGAGCCAGAGTGAAGATGAGTCCTGCAGAGCTAGAGTGACAGCAGGGACGGCACCTGTGGGGTGGGGGTCCCCATCAGTCAGAGGGGAGAGGGTGGGGGGAACAAAACCTGCATGAGCACTGGTTATTTCTGTAGAGGAGACTATATGCGTCTTAGTGTCGGGAGCCCCTGACCAGGAGCAGGAGCCACAGGCAGCTCTGGCACCAGCGACGGCAGTGAGCTGCTCCCCACGATCCCAGCAAGGGCTTTGGGCCAGCCCTCCTCAGCTTCCAGCTCTGGGGAGCAAAAAGTCTTCCAGCCTGAGATACTTCAGATCAAGCTTTTTGAGCTGCCCTTGTTTAGCTTTCCTGGTGAAATTTCACTTTTTAAAAAATAAATAAATAAATAAAATAAACTGTGCCCCTGGGTAGGACTCGGATGCCCTGAGTTGTGAAGCAAAGGCTTTAAAAAAAAAAAAAAAAGGGGGGGGGGGGGGGGGGGGGGGGGGGCAAACAAAAAAAACCCAACCCAATTCACACCATTCCATGTAAATTGATAAGACTTTTGAACAAACAAGTAGATTCATTCTTTCGTTATCTATGCCCGTCTTTACGCAGCAGAATCCAACAGGAGTCTCGGGAGGGCTGGCCTCTGTCAAGATCATCTGGATTAGATTTATCGGTTGCAGATTATTCGAGGGGCAGGAGGTGGCTGTTGTTGGAGGAAGCGAAAGGGTACCGTGTCTTACAAGACGAGAGCTTTACCCATTCGAGCTGAAGGGACTCTGTGCCTAGTTCTTGTAAAAAATTAACAGTGCCCTCTGGCAGTGATGAGAAGTATTGTTCAGGGCTCACCAGCCAGAGAAGGCTTTTAAATGGATTATTAGGAATTGGCATTACAAAAAGTCAATCGATGCATGTTGATGCAATTGATGGGAGGAGAAAGGTAGGAGCTGCTGGCAAAGGTCAGGAGAGGCAGGGAGACCTTGCGGCAGCTGCTCAGCAGCAATCCTTGTCTCTCAGTCCTTCCCAGATTTCCCCAACCCAGCTGAAGATGCCTCCCAGAAGGAGTCCAGGGTCGCGGAGGCGGATCTGGTTTTCCACCACATCCTGCAGGAACAGGGACCAGGCGTGAGCCCACCGGAGCAGCTCTTCAGCACAGAGGTTCGGCTCACCGTCAATTCACGGAGAAGGAGCCTGGACAGGAATGCGAAACCTGGTAGGTGTCTCTGGCCAGGCTCCTCTTGTATCTTGGGGAAAAGTGGCCACAAGACTTGGACCAATATGAGAATGCCTTTGATTTTTTTTTTTTTGAACAACTAAAAAGCTTGAGTGTTAAGACAAAATACCCCTCTGCAAAAGCGATTCCCCCCCCCATGAAGGAATCGGCTGGAGTTAGCTGTTTGAAACGGGCTGGTCTTGTTCCCAACAAACTCATTTCTCAAAGCCAGAGGGGTTGTCCTTAAGGTGTGAATCCCTTTCATACCTGGAGGTCAGGTAGAAACTAGATGGAATAGAATGACGCTATTAGGAACGGCGGGATGTGTTTCCTCCTGCAGGCAGTAACAGATGAGTTGAACTCCTTGCCAAAGGATGGAGTGGGCGCAGAAAGCTTACAGTTTTAAGGGGACTTGAACTGGAGTAAGACTGTCCGAGAACTGGAGGCAAGCGCTGGGGATTCCTAAGTAGCTACAGGCCACAGGATCTGTGGTTTTCTGAGTCTGTAAATACACCCCAGCAAATGATGGTGGAGAACTTGCCTTTTACTACCACAGTTTTTCCTGCTGTGATAGCAGAGCCGGGAGGGTTGCATACAGTGGCTTGTGCACGTGCAGCTGTAGGATAGATCCTTCTGGGTCTCCGACTGCTTGGTTGTATTTTCAGGGCACTCGGAAACGCTGGGTAAACCTTATTGTGCCTTGTTTAAATTCCCACTCTGAGCCCCTCAGAGGGCCCTCTGGCTTGTTAATTCCATTTTCTCTCATTGTTTTTGTTGTTTGGTGGTTGGTTTTTTTCCCTCATTTGAAATTCCCCTTTAAAAAGGAGACTTTCCACTCTTTTAAATGCTCCATCCTAGACTGGTACCTCTCTAGCCTGAGCTAAACATCTTCCAGCACCTGGACAATGCATGAAAGGCAGAGTCTAAATCTGGACTTCAACAAAATTGGGAAGGCAATAGCAGTTTTTGGTGAGTGGCCTGGCTGTTTCGGGCATGCCAGAGCAAGGACATTGCTCCTTGTGCCCACCGTTATCTCGGCAGCCTTGTGTGGGACCCTGCTGAGCTAGGTGCTGTGCGGCCACAGTGGATGGAGCTGCAGCCTGGCCCAGGGTAGCCATCCTTAACCTCGGTCTCTCCTGCAGAAGCATCTCCTGCCAAAGGATAGAAAGTGTAATTTGGAGAAGTGCCTCATTATTTGCTTGTCTTAAGGATGGGACCTGTGTCCAGGAAGGAACTCGAGGGTGTCAGTCTCTTGTGCCTTTGTGCTGAAGCCTTCTCTCTCCAAAGGCAGCCCCTGGAATGAGCAGCCCCGGTCCCAGTGCTCTGCAGACATGGACACCTCTGATGAGGACGTCAAGGGAGCCCAGTTCCCTGCCTACCCACCCCATCACGCGAAACGCCGGAACAGAACCTCCTCCCAGGATAACGTCAGCCACTCCGGGAATCAGGTACCAAACAGCCGTCAAACCTCTTTTGAGACCAAGTCTACGGCCAAGCCTTGCTTGTCATAAATGAGGCTTGTAATCTGTGAGGTGCAGGATGGTGCCATCTGGTTCAGAGGAGATGGGAAGCAGTGATGGCAAACTGGGGTGCAACCACAGCAATCTGTCTGCCAGCCAGGATGGTTGTGGAGCACGAGCAGAAAAGCTGGTGTGCTTTTCTGGTGGCACACGATCATTGCCCCTTCTGCGCAGGGGTGGTTTGGTGCCCACACTTCCCATGTGTAGATCCAAGAGCGAGCAGAGCGGGATCCAAGAGTGAGCAGAGTGGATCACAGATCTCTGTAGACTCAAGATCCCTCTTCAGCTCAGGAGCTGAAGAAGCTGGGGCAATTTTGCATTGCCAGAGCGATACAGTGGGCCTGTGGGATGAGCTAGGAGTTGGCTCGTCTAGGTGCCACATCACGGTTGCATGGCACCAGCTAGATGAATGCCCAGGCCATCTCCTGCTCTCCAAGTTGTGAGGAACCTGCCACGGTGGTTGTGAAATGGGAGCAGGGCTGAGACCTGGGGAGGTGCGTTTAGGGCCCCGTCATTCCTTAAGGTAAGGAAGAACAGACTTTTCTCTGCACCGTTAGGATGACACAGAAGTACTCTGGAGCTCTGTGCGGCTTCTCCCAGGTCCTCCTTCCAGCCCTTCCACTTTTACACCTGTGGCAAAGAGAAAATCAGGCACTGGTGCTTTACTCTGCCCATGCTGCTGTCGCAGTAACAAACCTGCCTTTGTTGCTGTTAATTTCCGGCCTGTCCTTATTAATTTGTGAGTTACCTATGGCTTTCTGCGTCCCCAAAAAGGCTTTCTTCAATTGAATGTGCCGGTGCTTTATGATCAGACCAAGGTTTGGAGAGGGATACTTAATAAGCATCAAGATCCTTTTCTTCCCTTGCAGTGCGGAGTGTTCCTGCCCCAGTAGGACTGGGTCGAGACGACCTGTCTTGTATCTCTCCTGAATGATGATAACAGGGGGGAACAGTCTAGAGGAGGGTGTCAAAAAGGCAGCAAGCTTGTGTTTTAATTGTCAAGCAAGGACCCGCAGTTCCTGATGCCACCTTTGCAAATGGTGGGTGGTGGGAATGGTAAAAAGCATCCCTCGGACCTCTGCAAAAGCTGCAAAATGCACAGTGATGTTCAACTACGCAGGTACACAGCGAGATCCCGCTGCTTGTTTCTGCTTACAGATGGTAACTTCGCACACCCTGGACCCCTTTGGGGAATCGGTGGGGGAATCTGTCACCACAACCATCCTTCAGCACCACACTTCACGTGCCTGTGTAGGCAAACTTTGCTTTTGCCTTTTACTTCTCTCGGCACATGTTTTAATCAGCAAATGCCGTTCCTTTTTCAGTCAGCGGTAAATGGAAGAACCCTGGAGTGGTTATCCTTAATGAGGCCATGGTACGTTAGGCATGAAATGTGCACCGTGCTTTGCAGTGGGGAAATGGGGACAAATTCCTACCAATGCTTCAGTTGACTTCCTTCATCAGCTGTGCGAGCTCTCGCTACAGGGCAGTCCGGCATGCTTCGTGGTTTGCTCTGTCACACCAGTATGAAGGCCGCTGTGGAGCGTTGTCACTCTAATGGTTACAAGGCATGTTCTCACTCCCAATTTAACCCCATTTTCTCTTATGCCAACATTGATCATCCGCTTAAATGGCTCTTCACCCTTCCTGCCCTTTGCGCTGCTGATGGGTTTACAGCTAGCAACCACCCTCCCACAGAGCCTTCTCCTCGGCCAGCAGGAAGAGACCCAGCTCTCTGCTGGACCATTAACTTCAGAATGATGCACGCGTGCATCACTGTTGCTGTTGGCCAAGGAGAGGCCAGATACAAGCCCAAAGAAGAGAGAAGGCAAGAACATCCAGGCTTTGGTGCTAGCCAGCTCTATTGCATTTGGCAAGGCTGGAAGAGTTTCAGAAGAGGCTGGTGTCCATCATCTCGTCCTGAGGTTGGAAGAGATGGAGGGGCTGAGGCTGGCACGAGGGCAGAGACATACCATGAGGGATTTGGGACAGCGAGCAGTTGCATTGTCCCGAGCAGCAAAGCAGCCCTTGAGCTGCTTACAGGCACTTCCAGGGTATGCCACGTAACCATCATCAGGGCTTCTGAGCTATCCCAGCCTCTCATGGGACATCCCAGGGCACAGCAAGGATGGGTGAGCACAACTGGTCACCCTGGTGCTGCACTTCGGAGAGGCTGCGCCCTTGGGCGACTCAAGATGTTGACCTGTGGGGTGTAGGGTCCAGAAGCACGTTTGTTAACCCTGTATTGAATCCCGTAGCCTGGCTTCAAAAGCTTCAAAATGCAAAAGTTTTCCTGGTAGACACCTTGTTGACGTCTGAAGGTTTTGAGAGTCGGAAAGCTCAGCTCTTTGCCCTGCATCTCTGTGACGCTCTTTCCCAAAACTGCCTTAGGTGCAAGTTTGTCAAAATATGTTTGATCTGAAAATTGCTTTTGCTTTAATTCTGGGGAGAGTACTCTGTTCAGTCACAAACACAAGAAAATTAACTTTTCCAGTGACAAAAGCAGAGGCTGTTCCCTAGTCCTGTGACTCCAGGAGCTCAGCAGTTCTGGATTCCTGAAGCTTTGATGCCATCTGGCTCCTCCTCTTTGCATAAAGCTTCTGCTGGGGGTCTTGGGTAGTTGAGAGACTGAAGGCAGCACCTCTGCTAGAGCAACCTGTCTTCTCTCCCCAGCAGCAAGTGATGGTTTGCCCTAACTGATGTCCTCCTTATGGGCTGTGTTTTAAGTTTCTTTGCTTTAAATATTTTAATACAGAGCAGCATTTGCTAGCCTTTTGTCTTGCGGAGAGCAGCGCAGGGCGGTCCGGCCCCTGAAAAGGATGCACCCCTAATGGGGTGGGTGATGCTGGTGGGGTGACCACCAGGCCTTAAAACCAGCCTTGCTTGGGAAGGAGAACGTAAGCAAGGTCTTCAGCTCCTATCCTTGTAGCCCGTCAACAGCAAACCGTGCGTTATGCTCTGACCTTTCTGAACCTCTGTTACGGTGGTGCTGGGTGCTCGGTTTGTCACCATCTCTTCTTCTGAAGCTGATGGCCCATCACAGATTTCTCATTGTCACCAGGAGCCATGCAGGAGTCAGGCCTTAAACAGTAGGGAGAAACCACTTAGAGATGGATTGGATTGCGTCCTGCCTGCGGGTTTAATGCTGCTTGAAGATGCATTGAGTTCGGGATGGTAATTACAGCGCTCTGCTCTCCGGAGTGTCAGGTTTTTATATTCATCTTCCCTTAAGCAGATGCAATCTCTCCAAGCTGTTGTGAGGATCTAATTAATTGAACACTAGGAAGCACAAAAACTAAGTGAGAGGACAGGAATGTTATAAAAACAAAGCCAAGCCCTCGCATCTCTTTGTTAGTGCATTTACTTACTGCATTTGCTGCTCATTCCCCTTTGAATGGGAGGCAGCCACTCAGAACACGGGTGATGTGGGAGACAGTGTTTTATCTATATAAAATGGGCAATATTTCTCATCATTTGTGTTTTATTTGTTTGCATCAAAGGAGAAAGACTTTTTTTTTTTTTTAAGGAAAGCAAAATGTCGATTTCTAAAAGAAGAAAAAAAAAAAGCTTCCTTTTATGTTTTCAGTGATTTAACCACAAAAGTTTGTCTTGGCTCTTGAGCATGAAAAGCAACCCTTTTCCCCCCTTCTTTTTTTCCCCCCTTCTTTTTTTCCCCCCTTCTTTTTTTCCCCCCTTCTTTTTTTCCCCCCTTCTTTTTTTCCCCCCTTCTTTTTTTCCCCCCTTCTTTTTTTCCCCCCTTCTTTTTTTCCCCCCTTCTTTTTTTCCCCCCTTCTTTTTTTCCCCCCTTCTTTTTTTCCCCCCTTCTTTTTTTCCCCCCTTCTTTTTTTCCCCCCTTCTTTTTTTCCCCCCTTCTTTTTTTCCCCCCTTCTTTTTTTCCCCCCTTCTTTTTTTCCCCCCTTCTTTTTTTCCCCCCTTCTTTTTTTCCCCCCTTCTTTTTTTCCCCCTTCTTTTTTTCCCCCTTCTTTTTTTCCCCCCTTCTTTTTTTCCCCCCTTCTTTTTTTCCCCCCTTCTTTTTTTCCCCCCTTCTTTTTTTCCCCCCTTCTTTTTTTCCCCCCTTCTTTTTTTCCCCCCTTCTTTTTTTCCCCCCTTCTTTTTTTCCCCCCTTCTTTTTTTCCCCCCTTCTTTTTTTCCCCCCTTCTTTTTTTCCCCCCTTCTTTTTTTCCCCCCTTCTTTTTTTCCCCCCTTCTTTTTTTCCCCCCTTCTTTTTTTCCCCCCTTCTTTTTTTCCCCCCTTCTTTTTTTCCCCCCTTCTTTTTTTCCCCCCTTCTTTTTTTCCCCCCTTCTTTTTTTCCCCCCTTCTTTTTTTCCCCCCTTCTTTTTTTCCCCCCTTCTTTTTTTCCCCCCTTCTTTTTTTCCCCCCTTCTTTTTTTCCCCCCTTCTTTTTTTCCCCCCTTCTTTTTTTCCCCCCTTCTTTTTTTCCCCCCTTCTTTTTTTCCCCCCTTCTTTTTTTCCCCCCTTCTTTTTTTCCCCCCTTCTTTTTTTCCCCCCTTCTTTTTTTCCCCCCTTCTTTTTTTCCCCCCTTCTTTTTTTCCCCCCTTCTTTTTTTCCCCCCTTCTTTTTTTCCCCCCTTCTTTTTTTCCCCCCTTCTTTTTTTCCCCCCTTCTTTTTTTCCCCCCTTCTTTTTTTCCCCCCTTCTTTTTTTCCCCCCTTCTTTTTTTCCCCCCTTCTTTTTTTCCCCCCTTCTTTTTTTCCCCCCTTCTTTTTTTCCCCCCTTCTTTTTTTCCCCCCTTCTTTTTTTCCCCCCTTCTTTTTTTCCCCCCTTCTTTTTTTCCCCCCTTCTTTTTTTCCCCCCTTCTTTTTTTCCCCCCTTCTTTTTTTCCCCCCTTCTTTTTTTCCCCCCTTCTTTTTTTCCCCCCTTCTTTTTTTCCCCCCTTCTTTTTTTCCCCCCTTCTTTTTTTCCCCCCTTCTTTTTTTCCCCCCTTCTTTTTTTCCCCCCTTCTTTTTTTCCCCCCTTCTTTTTTTCCCCCCTTCTTTTTTTCCCCCCTTCTTTTTTTCCCCCCTTCTTTTTTTCCCCCCTTCTTTTTTTCCCCCCTTCTTTTTTTCCCCCCTTCTTTTTGTTGGAAGAGTGAGGGCAAAAGGAGGGCCAAGCACCTTGTAAATCAATGCAGGCAGAAGTCAGAAAATTTCAAAGTGTGTTGCCGTAAACTTTCAATTTTAGTTTTTTCTCTCCGGAATTTGCCATGGGAAATTCTTACCTCTTCCCTCTTACTTTCCTGCGCTGTATTAGCAGGGGGGGTGATGGGGCAGTCGCTGCTTAAAAAAAACCATGTTAGTAGGAAGATAATACTCCTGTTGACTTGAAATTGAGGCAGCGAGTGAATGATGGCAAGATACCGGGCTTTGTTACAGCCTGATGCTTTTTTCTGGACAAGGGACACAACGAGGCCAGTGAATGAGGCTTTATGTTCGCTGCATCAAAGCTACCGACACTGCTTTGGTGAGAATTGCGGTGTGCCGGGTACTCCGCATCGCTTTGAGTTTTCCAGATTTGAGGAGAGGCCGTGCACGTCCTGGAGCTCTTCAGGGTATCCAGGGCTGTATTTTCAAAACATAATTTTTTAACGTCTTTTAATTCAGCCCGCGGGGGCAGCGTCTTGCTGCTTGCTTTCTTCTGCTGGTTGCGCTGTTTTCTCCCTGCCCTGGCAGCGGTGGCTGGTCTGTTCTCTACTCCTTCTCTCTCTCTCTCTCTCCTTTTCTCTAGATTCATGAGCTCAGCAAACGCATGTCCGCAATCGAACGCATGCTGAACCGCTTGGAGGAAAAAATCCTGGTGCGGTCTGATGAGGTAACTGGGCAAAGCCAGGCGCTCTCTCTGCAGGGAGACAGCATGGGACGCGCCGGTCCCTTCCCCTTGTCATCGGAGGGGCTGCTCTGAAACAGCCGGGGTTGCAGGGAGAAAGCCAGATAGACACAAAGACTCACTTTGTTCAATTTTAATCCTCTGGTTTGGCCTTGGAGGCTCTTCTCTAGTTTCAGGTGATGGAGCGCTTTAGAAAACATTGCATAGCAGGACAGAAACAGAAGCAAATTTAACCCATGCATATGGGCCCCTGTGCAAGCTAGTGCCTCCCTCGCCCCTCCTGCACAAGGACAATTGGGCTTCAATTTAATATTCTATGAAAGGCTAATTTCATGGGTGTTGGTACATCTGCAGAGCTGTGATGGCTCATTTGAAACCATGGGAGAATCAATTAGTACATACGGGGAAGTGACCTGGTTGTTGTGAATATGAGATCTGAGTCAAGAAGGGTTTCTGTATCTATTCTGAGCCGTCCTTGTCTAACCATGCCATCAAGCTTGGAAGCAAACAGCCAAATTAAGTTAGAGCTGGGCAGCGATGTAGAGTCTGTGAATGCTTCGATCACTTAACATTGATTTTGGGTTTCTAATTTTGGACTAGGTACCCTTTTTTTCCTTTGTGTGAACACATCAACACGAGCTGCTCTGGCGGCTGAAGGCTCAGTAGAATGGACAGTGATAATTACAGACAAGTCCCCTAGGCATAGATGAAACAATGCAATTTCTTCTTTTTTATCTTTTTTTTCTAAAATTCCTAATGGGGATCGCCAGGTTTGTAACCATTCAGCGTGTCTGTCAGTAACTCTGACCAAGGGAGTAGGAGATGTGCAGGTTTGCAGGTTCCCATGACTTATTCCTATGTCTAGGGCAGGTCAGAGTAGAGGCAACAGATCCAAACCACTGCGGGACAGGCTGAGGTTGACTATTAAGCAAAGCTTTCCAGGAGAAAGGATGGCAGAGCCCGGGAATAGATTGCCTGGGAGAAAGATTACCTGCTGCGGATGCCATTGCTCAAGGCTGTGAAGAACAGCTTAGACAAAAACCCATCAAGTATGACACAGATAATCGTATTCCCGTCTTAACGCGAGGGACAGTGAGTTCAGTAACTTCTGGAGCTCCCTTCCAGCGCCTGGGAGTTTAAAGGATGCTTCTCCAGGTAAGGTAGATTGCACCTAATAACAGGGTCGGGTGGAAATATGCCATCTATCCTACAGGAAAACTTGCTGTGTGTTTTCCCTTTACAAGTAAGGTTACCTAGATGCTCTGAAAGCTACCTCGGGGAGCGGTAGTTCATGTGGCTGCTTCCCTTAGTTTGGTGGACCGTGTCTTTGGGTTGCTGTGATCTCCGCTCTCAGAGCCAGCATGGTTCTTAATGAAAATACAGTGGGTTTTCACCCCAAATCCCTCATGCACACCTTTTTAAGGAGGGCGAAAAGGCACTTTCCCATAGGGAAGAACAAGCAAGTTCTGGGGGAGGTGGGGGGAGGGGGAAATGGATGGGAGATTCCTTAGATCACAGAATGATAGGGGTTGGAAGGGACCTCTGGAGATGTATTCCTTGGTGTGGAGCTGGAGTGCTGCTTCCCTGGGCAGTCTGACCACCCCTTTTGAAAATGGGCACTCAAAGGGGGTCTCAAAGTCCCCTTTGCAAAGTCCATCTGCGGAGCACTCCTTGAGTTCCTCCACTGGCCAGTCGTGGTGGCTGTGTCTGGATCCGGCCATACCCCATTGTCCACCACAGGGGACTCTTACACAACTCCCTTCTTCTCCTCCTTCAGTCTCCAGCCCCAGAATCCCAACTTGACCCTGATGCCGAGGAGGAGGAGTTGAAGAGGAAGCTGGAGGAGTTAGCCAGCAACATCAGTGACAAAGAAGTTTCTTCTGAAGAAGATGAGCATGAAGAAAAAAAGAGAGGGAAGAAACCAGAGATGAGTTGCTCCAGTGATGACATGGCCAGAGAAGCTCGAAAGGTAATCTGTGTCCTCCCCGCCACACTGTTTTCGGCTCCGTCTGCGGCTCCTTCTGCTCTCAGTGGCTTATAGCTTACACTGTGGTAATGCATCTCTTGTTCTGTCCCACACCTCCACTTCGATGCCTTCCAAGGCTGTCTGGTCAGCTGCCTACTTAAATGGGGTGTCAAGGGATAGGGAAGTCCCCAGGTGTTGGATCTGGTCCTTGTAGGCTCTCCCAGTCTCATCCAAGAGTCAAAAATGAAGTCTCCTAAAGGTTGTGTGGGCTACTGCCTGCCACGGAGAGGTACACAACCTCCACATCTGCTTAGAAGAGTTGTCTCAGGATCTGGATTTCATTATGGAGAAGAGTCCTGGGCTGGGAGAAGAGCTCGGCGATGATTTAGTACTGGCAGCCTTTGTCGGGCACCTGCTACAGCCTGAAATGTCTCTTCCAGACCTGTCAGTGCTCCTGTGCTAGGGAAGGGGCTCCCAAAATCCCTGGCCCTGCTTTCGCTCTGCTGGTCCAGCGTCTCCTGTACTTACAGTGCTGTGCTGGCTCCTGTCCCCTGCTCCGTGCTGGGTGATCCGCGGGGACATGGGTTGGGGAGAGGAGGAGGGACCACAGCATCTATGCAGCCCATCACCCCAGAGGGTCCCTCACCCCCATGGCCCAGCGCAGCTCTGATTTATCCCCCTGCCTGCTGGCTGCGTTTCGGAGATCTGCTTTTTTCCCCCCAGCGGGAAGGGGCTGGAGAGGCGTTCGTTTGTGTGCAGCCTTGCAGGGCAGCGGCTCCCCTGGCTGGGGAGCGAGAGCTGGCAGAGGTGCTGGACCACTTCCCCCTCACCTGGCCTGGCAGGAGGCAGGGCTGGGTGACAGCATCGGTGATGGGCAGCTGGTGACAGCCCGGGTGACTCAGCCACACATCAAAGAAAGGGAGATATTGTGCGTCTCTGGTAGCGCAGAGCCTCCCGAGACCGTCCATAAGCACAACACAGAGGTCAGCGTTCCTGGTTGGGTCTCTAATGGCTCATTTGTTCATCCCCTCCCTTCCGCCGTGGCGCTGGAAGGGGGTACGTGTGCGTTTGCTCTGACACATGCATCGCTGGCGGCCAAGGGAGCGAGCGGGGGCTGCGCCGCCCCTCTCCTCTCCTGCGAAGCTCCTTTGTCTGAGGCTGTGGAGACTTTCCTGGTGCCACGAGGCCCCTCCTTGACGTGCGGAGCAAAAGCTCCTCAGCCTCGCAAGGCAAAGCCTGGCTGGGCTTGGAGAGCGTGGCTGTGTGTACATGCTTAGGGAGTCCACGCGGTGCCTTCAGCGAGTCTGTCTCGGGTACGGGACTCTGCACGGCTCTATGTAAAATCTCAGGATTAGAGCAAGCGACTGTTCCCAGGACGGCTTCCCTCGTGGTTTGGGGTACCATTTCCTGGGCTCTTACTGCCACAGGATCAGCCATGCGCTGCATCCTTACCAAAGGCTGCCTTTACTGCCTCCTTTTCCCTAAAAGCTGCTTTTAGATTACTGCCTCCTTTTCCCTAAAAGCTGCTTTTAGATGATTGCTGCAGCCAGGCTTAACTACTTAACTTGGGCTGAACGACACGCGTCTTCTCCATAAGCATTTCCAGCTAATTGCAGCACAGGGGTGAGTGGTAACTCCCCAAGCCAAGGTAACTTAGTCCCTGTCTCTGATCAGCAGCAGGCTCAAACCCCGACCTGCACTGAGGAAGACGTTAGCCGGGTATCAGTGTAAGCTCCTTGATTCTTGTAAAATGAAGCCTGGATTCTCTAGATTTCCTGCTTTCTTTGACCAAAACCCAGCTCCAAAGTAGGGAGGATACGGGCACGGTTGTGTCTCAGTGGCGTTGTGCAGGCAGGTTACGACAGCAAAGAGAGACCCTGCCGGGTTGCAACAGCTCAAGCAAAATCATCTGAGAAGTGAAGCAAAATTTAACTTTTCACATTGTGGTAACGCCCAAAGCGTCAAATACCTTCTTGCGGTATTGAGTTAGAAACGCCTGCAGTGATGTGTAGATGGCCCAGCCTTGGCTAAAGGCTGTTGTGTCCGTGTGGATCTTTTTAACAGCAACTTCCCTTATACCGGACCCAGAGTTGGCGTTTGCATGAGTCTGACTTTGTTTTTATGGGAGTCTCCTCTCCAGTCAGGAGGAAGTCTTCTAACTGGGGCACGTGGCGATGAAAGCACACGCTCCTAATGGAAAATGGGGGAAAAAAAAATTCTGCTGTGCTGTGAAGGCACCATAAAATGATAAAAACATCAGCTGGACTGAGCGTGCTGGTTCTCTGCAGGGTGGCTTGCCTGGAAATACATGGAGTTGTAAACACCACTGTTTGCCTTTGTTGCCAGCGCATATATCACCCCCATCTCCTTGGTTTCTAGGGAATTATCAGTTGAGAGAGAGATGATGAGTTTCTTCAGTCTATTTTAACGTGTGCTTAGTGCCTTAGCAAGCAAATACGAGTGTTATTGCCGTCAGTGCTCCTTGAGGTGGGAAGGGGACATTAGTCCCAAGTTCTGGCGGTGTGGCAACACAACAATTTTACGGGCTGGATTATTTTTTGCCACAAGCTTAAGGAGTTTATTTGCCTCCGTGCTTAGGTCTGCTGAAGTGTAAAGCAATATGCCACATTAGACTTTAACTGCTGAGTAACTGAGTGGCTTTCGGGTGGCCAGGCGCTGCTGCTCTCAGCCAGCTCCGGTGGCACCGCTGCCAGCGAGCTACACATCCCTTGATAACCTTTTTTCCAAGCCTTTTGAGGCGACGTCTTTTGTCACAGCCATCCTCCAGCAAGCACGGGCTGAGATCAAAGCTCTGCTTTAGCCACGCATCCATCTCCAGTTGGAGAGCCCTTCAGGAATGGCATAAGCCCTTTAATTATCGCTTCTCCGTCTTTCTCCAGCTCCTGAAGGTCTGATGCCCCTTTCACCCCCTGACATGCGCTGGTTTTGTACACCACGTTAAAATAACGTCCTCTTTTTTTTTTTTTTTTCTTCCACCCCCACCTCCTTCCCACCCTCTGCTTTGGCTGTGCCGGGCCTTTGCAGAGGTCGTCGGCTCAGGCTTTGAGCGAAATCACGGCCAAAGTACTGAGAGCCATAAACACCACGGAGCAAGCGGTGTGCGAGTCATTGCATGGAGAAAGCCAGTGCAACGGCGGCTGTGCCCTCCCCGCCGGGCAGCTCCCCAGCCTGGGAGACGGGAAAGAGGTGGCCGAAGCCTACCGTGAGCTTGAAGAAAACGTAAGGTTCACAAGAGCTTTCCGCAAGCAGGGAGGGCATCGTGGTGCGGGGGGAAGGGGGGTGGGAATAGAGAGGAAACCCCTCCCCCCCAAAAAAAATTTCTCGTTGGCAGGTGGTTGAGCATTAAAGGGTTGGGCACCACAGAGGGATATAAAAAGTCTGGTCTCGTCTGACGGTGGCATGGGCTGTTTTATGAGGGAAATGGCACAGCAGCAAGTGGAGACGCTCTCGTCTTGTGCCTTCCCTTGCCTTGGTCCCTGGTTCCCCCCTGGGTGAGCGCCAGGGAGAGAGAACAAGCGCGGTCCCCAGCTCGCGGTGGCGTTGCTTTGCTGGACGTCGGCAGTCCCGCGCTCCGGCTGCAGCAGAAGCTTTTGTCCCACTTCTCTTCCGCACGGCGTTTCGCTGGGGCTTTTACGAACGAGGATAACGTGAACGTGACCTGTCTGTCAGCTGAGGCTGACTTGTGCCTGGGGCTGGTAGGCTCACGCAGGTGATAAGTTTACGTCCAGAGCACAATCCCCTGCTGGGTTTGTGTGACTGTGTGAAGCACCGACAATATGGGGTTTTTTTTAGCTGCTGTAAACCCGGATGAATCGATTCCCCCGTGGGAAATGGATTGCATCCGCAGTGCCATTTACCAAGCGGCAAAGAAACAGTTCACAGATGGGGCAAGGAGTTGCGTCTCCACCTGGGTGGTCGTGTTTCACTGTCAGAAACGGCCTGCGATGGGGGAGCAGGGTTTTAAGACACGCTCTGCAGCTCATCTCTCGTCAGGGAGAGCTTATGTGTAAAAGCAGGGAGCAGAGTGCGCTCAGAAAGCGCCCCACCTGGCTGGTTTCTGGCCAAACACAGCACCCCAGGGGAAGAGGGGTGGCTGGGTGAAGGTTTTGAGGTTCCCCCCCCCCTCCTCCCAGGAGAGGGGACAGGGCTGGGGATGCTGTGAGTTTAGTTGCCATCAGCGGTGGGGCAGCGGCAAGGCGGGGGACAGACGATGGCCCCGGGGAGCTGCGCGCTCATCCTGCCCTCCCCTCAAGGGCCCCGGCTGAGTCACGGCTGGCTCGCGCTCCGAGGGATGCCACCGGCCTCGCAGGGCGCTGGGAGGGTTTGATGGCCCAACAACAAACCACGTCCCTGTGACTCACGGGTTGAGCAGCTTCACGGATGGCGCCTGCAAGTGTTCGCAGCCGGTTACAGCCTCGGGGTCTGCACGGGGATCGGTGGGACCTATGGGCCGTGGGGCGCGTTGCTGTGATTTGGGTGGATGCCCGGTACTTCAGTGCGTGCAGGGGGCTCGTGCCAGGCAGTTCCGTGCAATGGAAAAAATGGTGAGGGCTGGAGGAACGGGAACTGCATTAGTAGAACCAAGATTTTTGGGATCATTCAGCAAAAACGTGGCCCCACAACCCATCTGATAACCTTGTGTGGTTGCATACCAACATCCTAAATTGCCTTGCTTGGACTTGCGTCGTTGTAGTGGCCCAGGAGGAGGCAAGTGACAGTAAAACCAGTGGGTTTATTGGGGTAGAACCTTTTACCCTTCTTACCTAGGCAGCAAAGGTAATGTGTTGCTTCCCGTGGAGGCCGTGCATCCCCAGCCAGCCCTGCCATCTTCACCCCACCGCTGCACTGCGCTCCATTTGCACCCGTGATTGCTCTCAGCCAGGACCATTCCTGCGTATCCAGAGCAGTTCCTGAGCAAAGCTGCCTTTTGCAGGGGTCAGGTTAGTTAACTGCCTGGGGCCAAACTCCCAAATCCTGACCCAGGCAACCCAGCAGCACCAACTGAGCAGATTTGGAGTCAGTCAGTCTCTGTCCCAGCTTGCTGCCACCACGCATCATGGCAGCCAGCGCCTGTTTGCGGGTACCTGCCTCTCCTCTGAGCATGCAGCATGAAGATGCTCATGCTACTCAAGTAGGTCATCGAGTTTTGGTCCTTCCTGTGTTCCCATTGAACCTCTTACCATTTCACCCCCTTGGTAATTGCTCTCAAAAATCCTGGGGAAAGGAGGAAATGAGACGAAAAGCCCTGCCAGAGCTGGCTGGTACTGTCTGTGCTGCGAGGCAAAGCAGCAGCCGTCAAATAGCGGCAGGAGCTGATGCATCTGGGGCTGTAGCCGCACCAGGAGAGGAGGACTCCAGGCAGATTAACTCTGTAATGTGGTGGTTTTTTTCTTCTATTTCAGGTGTACCTGACTGCTGGAAAGACCTACCAGCTTGGGAAGACCCTGAAGGAGCTTGAGGAAGGGGCTCAGCACAGCGGCACTACCGACTCAGAGCTGTCGGAGCTGGAGGACAAAGTGGCCTCAGCAGCTGCTCAGGTGCAGCAGGCAGAGAGTGAGGTGAGGGCTTGGCTCTGAGAGCGGCTCTGCCCAGACCCCTGGCCAGCAATGGCAAACAAAGCCGGTGCTAGACCCTTCCGCCTCCATCTGTGCGTTTATTTCCTCCCTCTAAAGATATCAGACATCGAATCCCGAATTGCGGCTCTGTCCGCCGCAGGGCTGACGGTGAAGCCGGTGGAAAAAGCGAGGAAGAAGTCGACCGGGCAGGTGAGCATAGAGGATGGTGGTATGAGAGGTCCCAGCCCCAAGACTCATGTGCACCCCCGGATCGTTGCTGCCGTCCCCGGGCGCTGTGAAGGGCTGTTTGGCTTCCTGAGCTGAGCCCAGCTCCCTCCCTGCTGCCCGCTGCTCTCCCCAGGGCTCCCAGAGTAGAAGTCTCGTGGAGGATGGTGGACGACGCTGATTCCTTACGTGCATCAAGGGAGGGCTTTGTATTTGGGGACTGATGCTCTTCCTGGGGCTGCTGGAGGGCACAGGGGGCTGCTGCATGCACCGCAGCCTGGACTCAACTCCTGTGCTCCCATACTGATTTTCATAATCACGGTCCATCGGGCAGAGTTGCTGCCATGGCAGTACGCTGCCTCTTCTGCTCGCCTTGGGATCAGTCCAGGCTAAATGGAAGAGGTGAAAAAGCAAAGAAAGGCAGACCAAGTCGTCCTTTGCACCCCCAGAGAAAACTCTGCCTTTCTTTGCCCGCAGGCTGCCTGCCTCCCCTCTCCCGGTCCCGCCAGCAGCAGTCCCGGGGAGTCTTCGGATGACGTTAAAGTGAGTATGTGCTTAAACTGTGCCGGCTCGTGCACCTTCCCGGTGTGCGTGTGGCACAGCATTAAGCCTGGGGACAACCAGGGTCTCCAGGGAGCTGCTTGTGAAGTGGTGGTTCCCGAGGGGACCTCTGTCCTCCCATCCCTTTCCCCGCAGCAGGCTGCTCCCCTTCTCTTGCAGGCGGTGCCCGGACTGCAGGGGTTCAGGAGGAAGTTCAACAGTCCCATCGAAATCACCAGTAAGGACCACGGCTCTGCCTGCGGGATGGGGGGACATGTGGGTGGACGGGCTGGGCTTTGGGGGAGGCTCGGTCCTCTCTCTCTGCATCCAGTGGCGTATCTGCATTGAGGGTCCCCTTCCCCGAGATCGTGCGCTCCTGTTAGGACAGATGAAGGGGAAACCTCTTCTGTAGTGGATAACTCCAAAGGAGGAGGCAGCTGGCAGGATCAGGGACAGTGATGGGAGAGCGGAGGTCAGGCTGAGTTGGCTCAGTCCTCCAAGAACCAGGACTTTCTCTGCAGCTTGGGCTCCTGCCGCCCCAGGGTCCAGGGAGACATCTGCATTACTTCTTTTGTGGCAATCCCGTTGGGTGTTAGACCTCAAAGTCTCGCCTAAGACCATCATCTCTTCTGAGAGCAATTTCTTCCTTGCTTGGTCATCTTGGGGAAGGTATCCTTGACCCTGTTGGCCACCTGCCACGATCACTGGTCTCTGGTGGGGAGCAAGAGGGCCCTCCACAGCCAAGCTATGACAAATGGCAGCTTGGGAGTTCTTCAAATTTGGTGGTGACCTGAAACTTGGCACAGCAGCTTGTGTGGCAGGGGGCAATCACTGGAAACTTTTCATCCTGCCTGGTATCAGCAAGACCCATTAGGAAATTACTTTTCTATTTCTCTCTTATCTTGCCTCTTAAGCTGACAGGCAGAAAGAATGGTACTTCTTCCAGATAATGGAAGATGAAGGGAGGCAAGGGGGGAAAGATCATTTAATGCAGAGAAGGAATGGCGTTTCCCCTGCGTGTGCAGGCAATTAACGGCCACGTTTCCCACGCTGAGGCTGGCAGGTGGAAAGGTCCCTTCTCCTTGTGCTAAGGAGGAGTCATCTGCTCGCCTTCCTGCGAAGGGCAGGCAGATAAAGGCAGCCCAGGGGACACGTCAGCTCCGCAAGAAGATAGAGGCATGTGCAATCCGGATGGACGTCACCAGGAGAGCCTAATCCCCTCTGCCTGGGCTGGGTGATGGGGTGATTCAGTCTCCTGACCATGTCCCGCGCAGGTCAATGACTTGCAAAGTTGGGCGAGCAGAGGTGCAGCTGGCGGAGGTTGATGGCAGAGAAGGAGAGATGACTTAGTAGGTCAAGGGAGGGTGAAAGCCTTGGGAGCTGAGATGTCCTCCCAGCCTAGGCTTTGCTGTACCATGGAGGTTTCCAGAGTGAAGGCCTTGGCAGTTGACCGCTGGCTGGCTGACCCAGCTTGCACAGCACTCTGCAAAACACAAGTAGCAGCAGCTTTTGCCTCCCTGTTGGCAAAGGGCTTCCCACCACCCTCCTGGAGAGCAAAGTGCAGTCATGCGTCCAAAACCACAGTAAGCAGGGGACAGTAAAACCCAGATGGCTTGGCGGGTAACTGAAACCTCTAGCGGGGTGGATGAGGACCTGCTGCCCATCTCTCTTCTTTTATGACAGGTCTTGATGACTCCTTCGACCGCAACTCCGTTTACCGTGGCTCCCTGACACAGAGAAACCCCAACGGAAAGAACAGGAGAGTGGAGCGGCTCTTTGCGGTACGAACCCAGCCACCCGAGAGGGTGTCTGGCCAGGGGTCCGTGTGGGACCTGACTCCCTGGGCACGCACAGAGGGACCTGTCCCTCCCCATGCTCCCCTCGAGCTGGTGGAGCCCCAGGTCGCAGCATGCTGGCCGGCGAGGGCAGGCACATATATATGGGCATCACCCCCTGGGGTCTGGGATGTCATGAGCCCCAGGGTGAGGGGACCAAACAAGACGTGTGTTTTTGAATTCCTACTGCCCGCGTGGCCCATGGGATGAGGCAGGTCCTCACTGCATGCAGTGGTAGCTGGAAGGGACAGGGAGCACGCTGGCCTCGTCACCTGGGGTGGCAGATGTGGCTGGGGGTGGTGTGGGCACGGCAGTGAGCTGAGGTTTCTCCCTCTGGTGCCTTGCAGAAGCCTGTGATGACCCACCTGTCCTGAGGAGAGGGGGACCCTCCTGCCACCGCATTTCACTGATGATACAAGACCTCAGCACAAAGCCTCGCTGCCTTCCCCCCAGTGCTTGCTCTTCCTTCTTCCCATGCACACCTCTCCCTGAAAGCCTGGACAGGAGGGAAGCCAAAGGCCACGGGCAGGGGTCTTGCTGGGGAGAGGAGCAAGGCACTGGGGTGCGGACACGTGGCCAGGGGCTGTCGTGAGAGGATGCAGGCATGAGACCTCAGCTTTGGGCAGCTCTTTGGTACTGGGTCAACCAAGGGGACCAGGGGGCTGCAGAGCGGGAGCAACCTCCTCAGAGGGAGCTGGACACCAGTGTGGCTTCCCAGCATGAGAACTGGGAGCAGTGACATGGCCCTCACTCTGCAAAAGCTAGTCCCAACCCTTGATAAAAGGCCAATGTCATCTGCCACAGCCATCTCATCACTGTCAGGGCCTGTCCCTGCTCTCTCCTGGGTTGGTGCTGAGTGGGGACAGGAGCTGGCAGCAGGCACGGGATGCCCTTGGGGTACCCCAGGCAGAGCAGGGACCCAGGCATTCCAGGCTGGGATTTGCATCCCAGTGCTGATCCCGACTCCCTGCGATGTCCCTTGGAGTATCACTTCCCTTCCCTGGGCAGCAAAGCAGGGTGAGAGCAGCACTGGCTCCCTCCCAGCAAGCATTTGGCCGGCAGATCTTTGCATGAAGCTGCGCAAACACTCGCCGAAGCTTCTCACCACCGTGCCTGAAGCAGCTGTGACCATCTGGGGACATGAGTGAGGCGAGGCTTGCAGGAAGCAGTGGCAAGAAAGGTGGAAGAAAAGCCGGAGGGCTCGTTAGGGATTGGTTTGTTTTTCCAGCTCTTGAAGATGTCCCCTATCCCTGCAAGGTTACACCAGCAAGTTCAGAAGGACTTTAGCAAGCAGAGTGTGGGTGCTTCTCTGGAGGCTTTCTCTGCCCCACAGAGGGGTCAGCCCATGCCAGGAGGCGCTTTGTGGACGAGCATGTCCCCTGTCCCTGATGATGGGATTATAGGATCTGGTAGGACCATCCGATCCTTTGGAGGAGCCGGGGGCTGCGGTGGCCCTGGGCTCCTGCCAGTTGACAGCAGCATTAGAAACGCCCTCCCCCAGAACCCCCAAACTGTTTTCCTCCAGCATTTAATTCCCCACATCCAGTGATCCCGGTGGATCAGCGCCTGGCCCCATACCCACTCCTGGGGCATCGGGACAGGAAAGGCGTTGCTTTCTCTTGCAGGAAACTTTGGAGAAGGTCCATGGTAAAAAATTTTGCTCGGTACCCACCGGTCCCTGTCCTTTATAGCCCCCACCTTCCTCCCTCCGCAGCAGGCGACCTTGGGAGGATTGCTCGCAGCCGGAGCGGGGATGTCAGACAATGCTGGCAGTTTCCCATCGACGGCCACTCAGACTGGGCCATTTTAGGCTATTCCTGTGAATCTGAACTAAAACCACTTTAATTATGAAGCGGTAGTGTGAACTCTCATGCGAGTAACACGTACACTTGCCTTTGGTAGTAGTAGAGGTCAGTAGAAATGGGTCACGCGGTCAGCGCAGGGCAGTCTTGTAAGTCCATAGTCCAGGCTTCCCAGCTGGAAACAAAAGCAGTTTCTTATTTTAAAATTAAATCCTTCTGGCCTGAAGTTGAAAAGGGTAAGTGCAAACCACTGCCATAGTAGGAACTCTCCCAAGGGGACACCATGGCGTTGCCGGGGGCATGTCTTGCTGCCCAGCCGCCCTGGCTGCTCGGCTGGCAGAAGGGAGCCCCACCAAGATCTGGGCCCCCCTAGGGGTTTGCACCCCTCCTTCTGGTGTCAGGGCTCAGCCTTCGCCCCAGAGGCGCCTCTTGCTGCACCCAGTTGCAGCTGCAACTCGAGCCCTTCCCCGCACCCGCTCGGATGCTCGTCCCCGGGGAGAAGTCCTCGCAGCGAGCCTCAGCGCCGCAAAGCGAGGTGTCCTTCAGGCTGTAGTCACCCACGTTGTTATTTGCTGGTTTCCTGCCCCATCTGCCTGTGTAGAGAATATATATATGTGTATACTAAATCATTCAATAAAGCCAACTTTGTGTCTGGAACCTAGAATCCATTTTTCAGTGTTCTTTCAGCTCGTTTGAGCAAAGGCTCCTCTCTCTCCCTGTCCTCTCCTTTAACCACCTGGTGCCCCCCTGCACCGCGCTTTAAAATTAAGCAGGTGAAAGCAGACGGGTGCCACATTGGCAGCACCGGAGCAGAACGGGGGGAGATGGGGATGAAGGGGATGGCAATACGACTTGTCAGACGCCGGCGACAGGCACACAGACGGGCTGAGCAGGGTCGGTGGTACCCAGCGGTGAGGCCGGGCGCAGGGGGTGCGCGGTGTGGGGATAAGGAGGGGCTGGCTCTGAAATGCGCCGCTCCAACTTCTGTGGAAACCCAGGAGCAAATCTGGGAGCCACCCGAAACACAAGCCCACACTGAGAGGTTGTTTTAAAGCTGTATTAAATCGCAGCAACAACCCTGGGCTCGAGAGAGCGCTGCTGAGCCTGGGGTCTGTGTTTCCTTGGCTGGCGGGTTTTTTTTTTTCTCCGCTGTTCATCCCCTTCCCTTGCCTTTGATGCCCCTCCACAGCCACCACCCTCCGTCCCCTCCCGTGACCACCCCCGGCACTGGCAGCGCTCAGGCGTCAGAGCCGACCGCAGCACGATACGGAGCTCTGTCCCGGGGCACTGCCAGCCCCACGTGGGCCGGGGGACAGACAGACCCTTTCCCCCTGCCCACACCCCACTTGTGACAGCGTCTTCACCATCCTGCCAACGCAGAGATGTCCTTGTTTCGGCATGTGCCTCAAAGTCCCAATAATTCCAGTTTTGCCGGGGGGTGGATGTGTGTTTGGACCCTGACCACCCCCCCCCACCCGGTGCTGGGGACCCGAGCTGGCTCCAGTGTTGCATCTGGCAGAACAAACGCCATCAGAAAACCTTCACCTGGGGGTGGTTTATCCCCTTGAAAATGGGAGGTTTGAAACCCTCACACTGCGGGGACGAGCCCGCTCCTGCCAGCCCGCATGCCCCAGCAAGTCACCTTCCCCTTGTCTCCGTATTTAATTTTCTGGTTTCCTTAAAGCAGCCTTTGTGGGGGGCGGGTGAAGGAGAAAGGGTGGTGGCGCCCAGCATAACTCCTGCAGTGCAGCAGGAACAGCACACCCCACAAGTGGGGTGACAGAGCAGAAAACTTCCCCTTGTCCAAAATAACACCGGCTGGAGGACGGGGATTTAACACGTTCCCAAGCTATCCGCCTCGGCCGGCGGAAGATAAAACGCTGGTCCCTTCTGAGTCATGAAAATCCCTGTGCTGATTTGATGAGAGGGGACGGCAGGGAGGGGAGATGCCCCAGCTCGGTCCCCGCGGGGCCTCGCCTCTGACATCAGCACGAAAAACGGCCATAAAAAGGGCTCCTGGCGGGGACTCCGGCTCAGACGGCAGCTGCTGGGCTCAGCGGGACGGCAGCCGGGCACTTCGCCTTGCCACGCCGCGGTAAGTGCAGCCTGCCTCTCTCCCTCTTGTGATGCTTTTCTTGCCGGATAATTTCCCCAGAACCGCTTTGCCTCTGTGCATGCATCCTCGTGTCCGTCCAGCTGGCTGGCGAGGGGAGTTCCGTAAGGGGATTGCAAACCTGAGCCCTCAGGAGCCACGACTGGGTCCTGCCCGCCATGCTGCAAACTTCTCCTTTGCTGAACTCCCCGGAAATAAAGCTGTCGCTGTGTCCCCTCCGTGTCCTGCTTAACCCGGCTCTCCTGCTTCTGCCCCTGGCCCTGCTCCCTCGTCGCTCGAGCCCATCGCTCGGCGCGCCCTGCACAGTCCCCGCTCACCGCCTCGGTGCCATAAGGCGTGTTACAGGGTGGTCCTGGGTTATCATTTGGGTGGTGGGGGACCAGGGGTGGGTGCCAAGGGTGCAGACGTGACCAGGGTCCATCCATCACCCAGCATCTGGCAGCAAAGCCCCTTTGTGCCTCCAGCCCTGCGTTTCGGCACTGGCCGCCCTCCCCATCTCCTGGGCTGCAGGGTCCCACCACCGCGGGCATGCCGGGGGTCCTGGCCAGAAAGAGCGATGCCAGGCCTGGCCTAAGGCGCTAGGCTAGGACAAAAACCTATTTTAATTGACTTGAGGTTTGTACAGCTCCCGTTTGCGGGGGATATTTTCCCTAGAGGTATCAGCTCCAGCAAAACCCCCGGGTTTTGATCCAGCTGCCTCGTGCCCTTTGCACGGCAGCCAGTCTGGGGATGCTGCGACAGGGACGGCAGCCCCATCCCCTCCATTGCAGCTGTCCCCTCCTGATGGGGGGGGACACCCCCTGATGAGCTTTTAACCCAGGAAACCCAAGCGGGATGTCTCTGCAACAGCCAAACCCCTTCCCACCCACAGCCGCGTCGGAGGCTGCCGTCTTCGTGGTACCAGCGGGAAGCGCCAGGGGCCAGGGGGCTTTGGTGCCAAGCCATCGTGGCCAGAGAGTGTCGGGGATGAAGCTGGGGACCACCTGCCTCCTCTGCCTGCTGCTCACCTGCCTGACCCTGCCCATCGCCCACGGCCACGTCCGCGAGCGCTCCATGGAAATCAGGAGTAAGGAGAGCAGGAGTAAGGGACTCCCCCAGCCCACCCCCCACCCCGCCTCCAGCCCCTTCTGCATCCCCAGACTCAGCTGCATGGATGGGGCCGGGGGGGGGAGGGAAGGGGGTGACTACGCAGAAGCAAAGGTTTGCTTTGAAACAGCCTCTGCAACAGCTTTTATACTCCCACCCCAGCCCCTTTTCCCCCTCCCCTGGGGTTCATGCCCCCCTCACCTCCACAGGTGCAATGCACCATCACCCCTCTGTGCCCCCCCCTCATCACTCCCCGACGGTTCCTTGGTTTTTTTGCCTTGCAGACCCGGACATCGACCCCTCCTGGTACACGGGGCGCGGGATCAGGCCGGTGGGGCGGTTCGGCCGACGGCGAGCCCTGGGCCAGGGCATCATCCATGGCGGGGGGGCTGGCCGGCCGCAAGCCTGCGCACCCTCCCGCCCGCACCCCCAGCCCCCCCGGGAGGAACGCAGCCCCTGAGGTGAACCCCACAATAAAAGCCCTTCTCCTCTCAGCCCCTGTGTCCTAGCCTCTCTGCTCCCAAATGCAGCGCAGGGGGGGTCACGGGGGGGTTGCAGGGAGTTGGGGGACGGGACGGGGTTGGGTGGGGGGATGCGACCCCCCAGATTGCTGGTCTCGCGGCAGTTTTGCAGCCTGCCCCAGCGGTGTGTGCAGTCCTGCATGACACGGCATGTTTATCCCACACATCCCCCCACACACACAAAAAAACACCCTAAAAATAAGCCCCAGAGCCCCCCCCCCATTTCCCAGGTGCATGCCCTGGGGTCCCCGCAGCATGGTGGCACCCATGGGTGATGCCAACACCTTAATTTCCCTGGTGTTGGGGTCAGAAACAGACACCCCATTTCCATGGCCCGGGTCAGAAACGTTTGGGGAGCACATGGGGCCCCATCCATCACGCTGCATGTCCCCAGACATCCCCTCGTGAGCTGTGACCCCCAAGGCAGATCATTTTCTCCACTTTCCAGTTTTGGGGGCAAGAGGGGCAGGGGGGAAGGTGACCCCCAGCCCTCAGCATCCCCGTCTGCAGCTCCTGGCCCAGCACTGGGGGTCTGGGGCTGTTTGGGAAGGGAAGGGTTAATCTCAGGAGGGAGGGGGCAGGTGGGAGGGGATGAGGGGCAATTAGCACCCCTGCCTCCCAGCTGCCCTAAGGAGCGGGGATTTAGGCAGGAGGAGACAGCAGCTTTCCTTTCTGGCTGGGAAGGAGCTCCTGTCCTGTACTGGGATGGCTTGTCACGCTGGGGAAGCATCGCAGGTGGGTGCCCCTGGCTGGTGTGGGGTCCCTGGGGTGGGACCTAACCTGACAAACCTGGGCGAAGAGTGCTGTGGTTCCCTCCTCAATGTGGGGAGCATCTTCGAGGGTGTCTGCTGCCTTCGTGGCCAAGCCCAGCCTGGCCAAGCCTTGCCCCTCTGTCAAGGGGTGCCTCAAAAACCCAGCGGCGCATTGGGCGAGCGGTGCCACCCTTCCTCTGTGGCCATGCTCGTGGTGCCGCAGCTGTTCTGGAGAGGGCAATGTCTCCCCCTGGGTTTGTTGGGCACTGTCATAGAACCATAGGGTCAGAAGGGACCTCTGGAGATCGCCCAGTCCAACCCCCTGCCAGAGCAGGGTCACCCAGAGCAGGTGGCACAGGAACGCGTCCGGGTGGGTTTGGAATGTCTCCGGAGACAGAGACTCCACCACCTCTCTGGGCAGCCTGTGCCAGGGCTCTGCCACCCTCAGGGTAAAGAAGCTCCTCCTCATGTTTAGGTGGAACTTCCTATGCTCAAGTTTGTGCCCGTTACCTCTTGTCCTGTCCCCAGGCACCACTGAAAAGAGCCTGGCCCCATCCTCCTGACACCCACCCTTTCAGTATTTATAAGTGTTGATAAGGTCCCCCCTCAGTCGTCTTTTTTTCCAGTCTGAAGAGACCAAATCCCTCAGCCTTTCCTCATAAGAGAGGTGTTCCTGTCCCCTCAGCATCTTTGAAGCCCTGTCGTGCTTTTGGAGACAGACCAGGTGCTCTGGGGATGGAGGAGGTGAGAGAGCATCCTTCCCTCGAAGAGCAACAGCTCTTCCCTCCTTGCAGCTTGGCCAGGCCCCTGCTAGAGCTGCGTTGGCACAGCAACCGGTCAGGGAAGGCTTTGGTAGCCCCATGATACCTCTCGGCACAGCTCCCACCTTCTCCTCTTCTAGCCAAGGCATGTTCCCCCGGCATAACCCATAATGGGGAGGCCCTGCAAGCCACAGGGTACCGTGATGCCTGACATTTGCTTTGGCCCTGCTCTGCCCCCAGACCTGGCTTTTGCACCAGTGACAAATCAGTGATTTCTCCTGAGGATGGGCTGTGACCCCATCCCGTGGTGCAGCCCCAGGCAAGCAGGGCTCAAAGGGGTCAGGCAAGGGGAGCGCTGGTCCTGGCTGCCTCTGGGCTTCCCGCAGTCCCTACTTGTGGGCTGACATCCAGGTCAGGAAAAAAACCCCAATGCCTTTAGGGCAATATTCTCTTTATTTGCAGCCTGGGCGTAAAGCCCCCAGGATGCACCTGCTTCGCTCCAGAAAGTTAAACCCTCCCTTTTCAGATGGGAAGGGATGCAGAGGAGCTGACGTGCAGCTGGAGTGGGGGGGTGTCACCAGTCAGGGCTGGTGGCAGCAGTGCCAGAGGGTCATGCTCCTCTCTGGATACAGAAAGTTGGTAGAAGAAACCCCCAGGCCCTACCTCCTGGAGGAAGCCAGAGTTGGAGGGTTGAAGAGGTCCTGTGCCCACCAGGACAGGCTCTGACCTTGCTCCGAGGGGGAGGGTGGTTGGGCCGAGCTGCCCCTGTGGTTCTGTGTCTCCCAGCTTTGTCACTGATCCTCTTGGAGACCTCATCCAGCCACTGCTGGCACTGCAGCCTGAGGTCCAGAGCTGCCCATCCTCAGAGCTGGCAGCACCCGGTCCTCGCCCCGCTCTCCCCCAGCTCAACCGTTGACCTCCCGTGTGGGGACGGGGCAGACGCCTTCGCTTGCTCCCTCTGCAGGAGCTCTCGGGCTGGGAAGAAATACAAGGGGAGAAAGGTGGCTCAGTTCCCCTGCCGTTGGGGTGGGATGGGATGGCTGTCCTGTCCTACCCCAGGGGAGCCGCTGATGGCCACCAGTACCACCCCCCGGTGACCCTGTTAGATCTCTACTGAGCAGTTACGCTGGGGATGCCATTACACCTAGGGTAGATACAAAAGCAAAAGAAAATTGTAGCTTTGGGAGAGGGTCTGACATCCTTCTCTGATGCTGGAGCGTCCTGGGATGGGTCTGTCCATCCTTCTGCCCTAAGAAGCATGACACAGATACCACGGACTGCTGCGGCTGCGACCCTTGCAGCTGCCAGGTGTGGCACAGGCTGTACCAGACGGGAAGATCTTGGTGTCAAACACAAGCAATGAAGGGAGTCAGCTTTGCAGGGGAGAAGGCATTTACAACCTTGAAGCAGAGGTCTGGGGCCTGTGGTTCACCTGTCTCTGCTGTCACCTACAGCCGTCACACAACTCACCGATGGCCATAAAGATATCATTCACTTGGTGGTTGGATTTTGCGGATGTCTCCATGAAGAGGAGGCCTTTGGTCCTTGCAAACTCTTCCGCCTCCTAGGTGGAGACAAGCAGAGTTAGTTATTCCCCCAGCCCCCTCTGGGGCTCCTCATTTGGTTACGGTGGCGTTCCATGGCACTTCAATAATTATTCATGAACTCTGGAGGTGTTTGAAAGCCTTTCAAATTCTCGGCCTTACTAGGACATACCCCAGTGCTTGCTGGCAAGCGGGTGAGATGAGGGGGCCTGGCAGCTCACGGCAGATGCTCACCTCAGTGGCGACTTCTCGCTCAGCAGCAAGGTCTGTCTTGTTGCCCACCAAAGCAATGACGATTTCATCAGGAAGGAATTCCTTCTCCAGGTCCCTCAGCCACAGTTTTGCTCTGTTGAGTGTTTCCTGGAGAGATGGAGACAAAACCACCCAGTGATCTGGCTTTGATTTAATCCCTTCATCTCAGACATAGGGATGCTGGGCAAGTGGCACCAAACCAAAGGGGGTGGAAGAGATGTGGTGGGGAGGCTTTGATTGCCCCCTCTCTTGGGGAAACAGGTCCCCGGCCCTCAAACATCCTTAGGGATAAATCAGCCTTGGATGAGATGCAGCTTTTCTGCGTGGCAGCAGAACTCCCCGCTGGGGTGGTGGCATGGTCCTGCATGGGCAGGGACAGCCCCTGGCATGTCCCATGTGGGACGTTCATCTTCTCGGGCGGTGCTTGTGTACCATTTCCTGTTCTACCAAGGCCAAACACCATCATCTGGACACCTCTGCCCCGCCAGTGCTGCTGCACGGCATAATTTCGGCACAGATGGGATCAGCATCCCCTGTCTTACCTTCTTAGCGATGTCGTAAACAAGGAGAACAGCATGGGCGCCCCGGTAATAGAGGTGGCAGACGCTGTGGTACTTCTCCTGGCCTGCAGTGTCCCAGATCTCAAACTTGATGGTGGCTACCTCCAGGTTGACCGTCTGTGTGAAGAAGGAGCCTGCGAGTAAGATGTAGGGTGCATGTTCACTTGCAGCAAGAGCAGAGAGCTCAGATCCACTGTTGTGAGGTCAAACCCATCCCGAGGGCCGGTAACAATGCTCTAACGTACAGAATTGGGACAGGTTCCTCATAAGCACCGGCACTGTTGATGGGATGGCGTGCCGCAAGGCAGGGCAGGCTGGGAGCCCTTCCTGGTGGCAGATGTCGGTGGATGCACACCAGTTTTGATGTCAGACAGCTCTGAGCTTTGCAGAATAGACCCCCAAGAACCACCTCCACCTTGCTGGTGGGTCAGACCTGTGAAGGCTGTGAATAGGAATACCCACCGAAAAGGGCTCCCACTGAAAGGGAGCGTCCATCCCTGCTCCCAGGGAGCAGATGGCGGCTTGTGGACCAGCCAGAGCCAAGGCAGAGGGACAAGGGAAGCAGCTCCACTAGCTACCTCTTCAGGTTCCAGGTGGGACCACAACCTCTGTGCCTTCTTAGGGCAAAAATCATGTAAAAAGAGCATCTATATTGTCTGGGTGCTGTGGGAAGCTGGGCTGATGCGAATGTAGAGGGGAGGCAGCTTGATCCCAGCAGGCACGTTGGCCCAAGGGAGGTTATAGAGGGAGTAGGGCTCTTGCAGCTCTCCAGATGGCATCCATCAAAGCATGAGCATGCACGTGGCCTGCCTTCGGTGGTGGGTTGTTCAGCATGGCCTGTCAGGACAGGACACACAGGGGCAGATGCTCTCCCCTTTGCCAGCGGGGCAGTGTGGGGTTTGCAGCGTGGGGAGGTCTGTACTCTTGTCTCTGCAGGCAGGCTGGAGGAACGAGACGCTGCTGTGAGCCTACCATCAGGCGGTGCTGGGGGGGACCTGCCACAGGTGGCCACCACCTCCGGGGCTGTCCCATCCACCTGCACCCCAGCCAGAACCTCCTTGCTCCAGTGGGACATTGAGGCTGGGGCAGCACATGTACAGCAGAGACTCTCCTGGGGTGTCCGAATAGCTGTGGGGGCAGCACAGGGCCAAGCACGGATAAGGCAGATGGGGCCACACAGTTTGGACCCAGCACTAAACCAAACCTGTGCAATTTGGACGTGGCTTTGCTCACAGCCTGGCGCTGAGGAAAATGGGCTGCGGAGATGAGAGGGTGACAGCGATGGGGGAGGTCTGGCTCCGGGGCAAGTCCATATCACGTTCAAAAGTGGGTCTGTCCTCCTGCAGGATAGACTAACGTGTTCTCCTGCATCCCACCCCGCTGCAGGGAAGGGCATCAGGCCTGGTCTCTTGTCCAGAGCCATAAAGCTACTGAAGCCACTCACTCACATCCCACAGTTGGCAGCGACTCCTTGAAGTCATTTTTCACGTATCGGTAGGCCAGGCTTGACTTTCCCACTGACGTGCTCCCCAGCAGAACCACCTTGTACATGTAGGTGGGACGAATTCCCTCCGGGGAGGTGCCCGGCATTGCTTTCTGTGCCATGCTCTGCAAGGAAACCAACTGTGTTCAAAACACATCTGCAGTGACCTCAGCTGAGCCTCCCGCATCAACTCCTGACCAGTGGCAGCGGGGCAGGTGGGGTTTAACCTCAAAATAGGCTAGAAGAAAACCATTGATACCCTGAATCAAATTTAATACATCAAACCATCTGCCACTGTCAGTTATGACCACAGGGTGGAGATCTTTAGGAGGAAACTTGATGCAAGAAGCCTTGCATGTAGACAAGGAGATTAGATTGGGGGCGTCTCCTTTAAAGAAAGAACACGCTGGAGAAAATTAATGGCAGGAGGACATCACTTAGGGATGTGCCTTGCTCTTCAGCATGCCTCCTTCCCCAAAGGCCTGGTGAAGAGCTTAGGCTGAAATTCCACATTTATTGCGGGTCTTGGTTAGAAGATATACCAGGGGAGCCCAACCCAGGCTGGAGGTGAGCTCAGGGGTGGAGGCAGTGCTGCTGCCAGCTTGCTGAGAACACTGCCCAGGGAATGACAGGACACCTCAAGAGCTGATGGGCTTTGAGGCAGCACCGCTTCAAGTCAGCGTGTTGCTCACCAGGGTGAAAAAGCAGGAGTGAGAGGACCTGACCCAAGCACCCTTGAGGAGAGCAGCACATAAAGCAAAGGAGGGTGTAGAGAGGTGGGGGTCGGTCTCTTCTCCCAAGGAACAGGCGATGGGACAAGAGGAAACGGCCTCAAGTTGCGCCAGGGGAGGGTTAGACTGGATATTAGGAAAAATGTTTACACTGAAAGGGTTGTCAAGCCTTGGGACAGGCTGCCCAGGGCAGTGGTTGAGGCACCATCCCTGGAGGTATTTAAAAGCCAGGCAGACACGGTGCTTAGAGATATGATTTAGTGATGGGTTTTGTCCAAAGACCTGGACTCGATGATCTGAAAGCACCCTTCCAGCCTCCGCGGTTCTATGATTCTATGACCCTGCACCGCGGGTTAAGAAACCCCAGACAGACCAAGCCTGTGAAGTCTCATGTCCTCGTGACCATTGCACCACGGCCTGTGACTCTGCATCACTCAGGGTGGTGCATCACTACACTGCGCAGTAACCAGGGGTGGGGTGTGGAAACAGCCCAAAATAACGGTGGTTGCCTCAAACCTGGCTCAAAGAGAGCTACTGCAGAGCATCGGCCATACGCTGGGAAGATAAACGTTGGCGTGAGCCCTCCTGGATGGCACGTGTCCCCTTCTCCCAGCCTTGAGCCCAAGGAAGTGACGCTGCCCCGCTGTCGATGGGAACTGTCGGCGCAGGGTGGTGAATAACGCTATCTTGCAGCTGGCCAGAGCTTTGCCCTGGCTTCTCCTTGCAGGGCTCTTCCTCCAAAAATACTGAGCTCACCTGGAGAGCTACGCAGAAGAGAGGGAGGTTCACGCAGAGCTTGAAGACGAAGGGTCATGGGGTGTTGAACTGAGCAGGAGAGGGCATGAGATGACCTTGTGTGCCCTCATCCCACCTCACACGCCACAGAAATATGCCGCCAGCAAGCTCGTAACTGCCGTGTGCAGAGATGGGATGTGCCGTCTATATAGACTTAGCCTTCTAACGCCCAAAGGCAGCAGAGGATCCTTGTGAAGGACACCGAAATGTTCATGTCCTGCTGCTGGTCCCTGCCTATGTGTCCTGACCTCACTGCTATTGCACACCAGATGAAGAGCCTCCCACGCCGGGGTGAACGCTACTGGCGTGGGGTGCTTCCCTCCATGGGCTTTTGAAGAAAGCCCTGGTCAGTCAGAGAGAGTAGGGACCTGCAAGACTTATAATGAAGATTTGGTGCAATTACTGCCTGGAGCTCATAGGAGTTTGGTGTGTGGGACTTGCAGGTGAGCGAGAAGAAGTGCCTTTATAAAGACACCAAAGAGCAGTGCTAGCAGTGTGGCTCCCGGCCCAGGAAGGTCTCTGCGGGTCCCTCATCTGACAAAAGCCTCTTGTTCCTGCGTGCTGCTCATCCCATGCATCTCCTTCATTTTGCCCGTCTTCCCCCTGCAATCTGGCAGCCTCCAGACCTTTAATTCTTCCGCCTGCCCTGAGCTGTTATCAAAGCGGGCTGTCATTAAGAGCATTCCTCGGTGCTGGCCGAACCGCAGCTGTAGATGCAGGTGGTTGTTCTTCTATGTGAGATGGGCTTTCAGCCCCTTAAAAGCCAGGGGATTCCCTGCCTTTCAGGCAGGGATGAAAAAGCTTTTTCATCCCCTTAAAAGCCACCTTCCCCCCCCCGCCCCCAGCTCACACAGCCCAGTGGTGAATAACAGGGTCGCAGTTTGTGCAGAACGGCTAGTTAGGGGTGGGTTTTGTTTTTTGAGCAGGAAAAATATAAATCCCGTGGCACAGCATAAGAGGGCTCCTTATGGTATTAACTAAACACATTTGCCTCTTTGTAGGCCTGGAAATAAGATTGCAACCCTTTCTGGGCAGTTACGTTGGCTACCGTAGGTGATATGCTGTAAAACTCTAAGGAAACAAGAAGCTGCGTGAAACCTCCCAATATTGTCTATATTTCTAAATCTCCCATTATTTCACTCTGCTGCTCTCTGTTTAACCCTAGAAGGCAGTATTGATGCTGGAACAAAGCTCACCTGAGAATTACTGTAATGATAGAAATTTCCTTGAACACTTTTCCCGCTAGCAAGCACCTCTTAGAGGGGGGGAGTTTTGCCAAAGCTCGTTTGAAACAATTTCTTTTCCGTTTTAAGAGGCAGAAGGTGAATCTCCCCTTTCCACCCAAGGAGAGCGGCAAGGAAGTGAAATGAGTGGCTTTGTTTTGATTCAATGGGAAATAGGAGTTAGGGGAAACTGTTTTCTTTCTCCTTTTTTTTTCTTTTTTTTGTTGAAAAAGGAGTGAACAGAGTAGAACCCTGTGCTCGCTGGCTAAGGGGCTATGGGGAAAACCTTTCCAGACATCTCATGGTGCTGGTAGTCACCCTTCTGTGGCTGCTCCCTGTCCTGGGGAAGAGCCTGTCCATGAGATTAGGGTTTCAGTCAGCTCTGCAAATCCAGGATGCTGCTCCGGCAGGGTTACCGATGCCCACTCCGGGTGCGGGTAAGGATGCTGCTGCCTCACAGCAAACAGCATCCCTCTTCTTTCAGCCTGCACTGCCAATGAAGCAGAGGAAGGTTGTTCTTCAGGTGGAAACCTCCCTGACTTCCCTGGGCTCAGACCGACTGAATGTAACCAGGAGAAACATTTAAAGCAACTTTCCTGGCGATTTCTGTGAGTTAAAGCCCCAGCAGTGTGCACCTGCATCCCAGAAAGCGTCTGTCGGCGTAACTAGAAGTTTGATTTATCTTACTGCAAACTCAAAACTGTGAAGAAGTCGCCGATGCTTCCATGCAAAATGCAAATTTTAGCATCTTTTCCCATGCGGGCTTTGAAAGGCTGAGGTGTAACCTGAACTGGGACTGCTTAGATGCTGGATTTGGGGGCTTTTTAGTTTGATCCTGGTAAAGAATAACTCAGCAATTTAAGGAGCAGCCTGGGGAACAGCTGAGGTGTTACAAGACCTGTCCTCATGCCTAGAAGCCACGCCATGGGGCAGGGAAAGCTGAAGCTGCTCAAATTCAACATAAAGAGCCAGAGATCGGTCGAAACAAGCATTTCTCTTCAGTTAACTGCAAACAATCCTGTTGGTGGATTTAGTCTCCACATACGGCTTAATATTGTGTGACAGCTGTGTCCAGCAGCAGATATTTGAGGCAGACTTGCCTGATCTTACACTTACCCAGGAGCTGAGCACGGAAACGGCCGCGACGCAGATCATTTCTCACTTCCTAATGGAGGATTAAGCATCGCTGCAGCTGGGAAATTGTGTTCTCGGCCAGACAGCCCCGTTCCCCCATCTCGCCATCTCCTCGCTCCTCCCCGTGGGCAATGGGTGGGTATCCAGAGGCAGCTTTGACCAGCGTTAACCAGCCTCCCCTCTGGAGCCCACTGGTTTAATGTAAATCAACTTACAGGTAATCTGTTTGCTGGGTGCCGCGGAAGGGCCAGATCCATGACACTGCGCTCGAACCGCCTGCCCTCACTGTTTCCAAGAAGGAACCTGACAAATCTGTTTATGAGGGTGAGTCAGTTGTTTATAATTAGCAGGAAAGTGGACTTTATCTAAGGAGCATCCTTTCAAACTCGTGTTTTATGGGCGTAAACACTGGTAATAAAAAGCAGAAACTTGAGGTGGCAGAGTGGATATTTGCACTGCAATGCAACAGCAACGGCTTAGCTTTCGCTACTTGATAAATTAGTACCTCTGCAGTATTTTTAACCTGGGGAAGAGGGATCCTGGTATATTTATTGTCAGGAGACAAGGCTTTTATTTCCAAAGGAAAACAGTAAAAAAATAAAAGAAAGCCAAACCTTTGGGGATTGGAGCCACTGAGAAGTGTTATTTAAGACTCTCTTTAACTTCCTGGGAAATTAATGATGTTTAAGTCCAATGATGTCTAACTGATGTCTAAGCTTTTCTAACCCACAAGCTCTAACGAGATCCTAAAACCGTTAAAGACATTTGCTGAGTTTCTGCAGGGGTGCAGCAGCAAACGAGAGCCCCAGTTAATGAGCTCCTCAGACAAACCGGGACCCCGGTGTTACCCAGGTGAGTCTGCAGTTATCCAGACCTGCAGTTTTGGGACATGATGTTTTTAGGTTCTTTCAGATCTAGATTTATTTATTTTTTTCCCCGCCAGATAGTGGTCAATCCACCTACCACCCCAATTAACTTCTAGTATTCATCTCAAAGCACTCCTCTGCTTCCGGGAGCCTCCTCCTGCCCACTAAAGCTCTGGCAGTCCTGGTGTAGGAGCGTGGCCGCTTGGCAAGTTTGCTAAAGCCGAGGTTACCAGGGCATACGGAAATCCCAACTGCAAAGACTTAAGGCGTAAACAGCGTTAGATTTACATAGTGCCCGTTTCTCAAAGCAGTCAGCCCTCCTCAAAGCGAAGGCGAACAGAATGAGGGTCATTAAGCAGGTTGGGGAAATAAGGCAGCAATAAATGGAGACCGCCCTGGGACATGGGTGAGACCAAGTGCTTCACGGCAGCTCTTCGGCTTCCCGAGAGGATGGGGGTAGGGCAAAGGGCTTCCTAAGTCTTCCTAAAATCTCTTCTCTTGGGCAGAGAGCTGCTGAGGATGATGCCGCCCTCCCTGCTGGAATGCGGGGGCTGCTTCCCGGTGGGAGGATGACAACCCCAGGAGCTTGCCTGGGAAAGGCAGCTGGGAGATGGTGGATCACGGCTGCGCCTGCCCTGCTGGGAATCCCGTGGCAGAGGATGCCATTACCTTCCCGAAGCCTTGCTCTCCTCCCGGCGCTCCGGTGCGGGGCGTGAGGGCTGGTGGGGCGAGGGCCCCCTCCGGCTGCCCGAGCCTCTCCGTGCCGGGGGGGTGGATAGAAGTGAAACCACCCAGCGGCTCCCGTGGAGCAGTGTCAAAGGTGAGAGGCGACCGCAGATCAGTGAACCTTAGACCCGGCGGCGAGCCAGGCAAGGCGGGACCACGGGGCTGCCGTCACGCCGAGAGGGGCCGGCAGACATGCCCCCCGCACTCCCTCCATCCATCCATCTATCCATCCCTCCCTCCCTGCTCCGCATGCTGGGGTTTGGTGGTGGGTTTTGACAGATGGATGAGTGGGTGGGTGGGTTTTTCCCCATGCCTTGGTGCCCGAGGCCAGCCCAGCTACCAGGGGCACGGGGAGCAAAAGCAGCCCATACCCTGCCCAGGGTGGGCTGGCTGCAGCGGGGGATGGAACCATGGCGTGCCAGGATCTGGCCTTCTCTGGGTTTTAGAATACAGCAATTTCTGCTGACGCACGTTAGTCCTGGCTTTGGTCGAGTGCCAAGGTAAGGACTCGGATAACTTGGGCCGGGGATTGCCAAAGCAATTTGTTTTCAGGAGCGCGGCACACCCGCTCCTCTTGCAAAGCGCTTCAGTGGATGATCCGGGGAGATGCAAAGTGCGCAAAAACCAAGCACCTGGGCTTTTACTGCCTTTTAATTAAGGTAAAATAGCTAGTTAGCACAGGCAGCTGGGGCTTGGTGCTTTGGAGAAGGCTGCTCTTGTTAAAGCTTTAATATCTTGCGAGAGAAATCACTGCGTATTAATGTATTTGGATAACAGGTCTGGATCAAGAACAGGAAGATCTGATAATTAAAAACCTAAATTAACAGGTTGGGTTTTTTATTTCTGTTACTCATCTTGTCATAGTGCCTTTCCTTCAAGTAACAGCTCTGAAAGTTTTCAGGAAGGGAAACTGATTTTACAAAATCCAGTCCTAATAGTTGTAGGGAGCAGGGTGAAAAGCAGGAGTCCTACAAGCAAGCTGCAAAAAATGTCATCCCAGTTGTGAAATGAAGAGCACGTCTTGTGACTTCCAAGGCCTGACTGCCACAGCTTGATCACTTCCCGTTTCTAGGATGAAAATCCATTTACAGATGCCCGACGGTTGCACGAAAGTCATACGGGAGTGGTGCCCCCACCAAGTTTAATCATGGTGAGAAGTTTTGGTCTGGGAGCCAAATGAGATCATATTTCCCTTCGTTTGGGCATGTGTCCATGCACAGATTTGCACTGACACAGCTAAACTGGCTTGAGTATCCACGCATAGCTCCTGCCTGAGAGCAGATCTTACCCCGCACACAGCTTTTTTCCCAGAGGGAAGGAAAGCTTGTCCTTCCCAGGTCCCTTCCCGTCAGCTCTACAGAGGTGAGAACAGGATTTGGGGATCCTTTGAAGATATTCCTAACAAGTCTATGGAAATCCAAACTGTTTGAGGCTGGTATAATTTTTTTCAGCAGAGAAGGAGTTCAAGTGCTCCCATCCTGCTCCCACAACTTGTTTCACCAGGCTGTGCTGTGAAATGAGCAGGCTTAAAGCCTTATTTTCTTCCAGGGCTTTGGGTAGATTAGTTCCTCGGCGAGAGTCCCTGTGTGACCCTGGGAACTGTGGCGTTGGCACAGCGGAGGGCCAGAAACGTGTTTCAGGGTTTGGGAAGGGCTTGGGGCGTGAACGCCTTAGGCTGGGATTGCTGCAGGACACTTCCCATTGTGAGCGTAAACCTCTGACAAACCCGGATTGTACCTGTACATTTAGGATGCTTATGGGCCCAGGGAACGCAGATGACCCTCAAAATTAATTTTCATTTTTGGAGGGATGTACCCCATTGCAAGGATCTTGTGCTTATACTGTTTGAGTGTCTTACTCGCAGCGGTGGGCGATGCTGAAAGGCTCTGCTTTGGACCCACAAGCTATGGTAACATCACGCTCCTAAACTCTCAGTAGAAAACAAGGGGCTCGGAATTGGCTGGATGGCTTTGAAGCCTTATGAAAGGATTGCTTTGTACCCAAGAGAAACTTAATTTCCAACTTGCGCCACCGCAACAAGCAGCCCTCTCATGCACTGTTATTTTCATACCAGTCTCATCTGCCCGAGCAGATGTTATGCCTCAGATGCTTTTGTTAATGGCTTTTATAAAAGGAGATGGTGCAAACGAGATGCCTGCACAAAGTGCTACAGCCTGGCTAGTGTAAATGCCCTTGAGTCCTCTGGAGCCCAGGGGAGCTTGCCCCTTGCATGGGCTGGGACATCTGCCTCCTGGATGGGTCCTTCTCCAGCTCCTGATGAGCCAGACCCCACTAGAGGGCACAGCTCATCCACGATCTAAGACAACGGGGACGTCTGCTCCCGAGTCTCATTTCTGAACTGGGCAACCAAGCGGACACCGGTCAGTGAGGGTGACGAGAGAGGTGGCCTGAGATCTCCTGCCAGAACTGCTTTTCCTTGGGCGAGCTCTGTTCTCCAAACAACGGGGACCTGAACCTTTGTGAAAAACGCTGTTGCAGTGTCAGGAAGCCAGAGCTTTTTTTTGCACCGTATCTTGGTCTGCTTACCTGCTTCTGGAACATGCGGGTACCTTGCTGTCCTGGATGCTCAGGATCGGACCTCCTTCAGCAGCAAGTGCTTTGCAAATAAAGACCATGGCTGGATCTAAATGGGATGGCGCCAGGAGTGACCTGCACAAAGCTAGGGATACGCCTTGCTCGGTTGTGCTTCTGCACTGAAAGGTTCCTTACCTGAAATAAGCTTTACCGGTAAAAACTGGGCATTGGTTGTTTTTCTGAGGTTAGGGATTGCATTTAATTCTATGCTTACCTAATGTAATTATGCCGCAAGAATTTGTAGGACAGGTCTGGCTGCAGGGGTGCTATGGATCAAATATTCCAGCCCAGCAAGGCAAGATCTGAGCACCTGGAAGCCCCCTGTAGACCTTCCCCCACTGCTCCACCTCAGCCTTGCTCTTTGATTTTTAACTGTGAAGGAAATGGTGACACAGTAGCGCACAGGAATGCCAGAAGAGGTCAAAATAAAGCTCCTAAGCATGCAAGAATAATGCCAATAATCTCGACTTTCTGGCTCTGCCTGCTGTGTAACTTTGGGTAGGTCGCCTCTCCTTCCCTCTTTCTCTGAGTAAAAGGGGGCACAAGGACACAGATCTTTTTGGGGCAGTTTGGGAGCTCATGGAGGGCTCTTTTTCAGTGATTGTGTAGCACTCAGTTCCTCCTGACTCTGACTGCTGTGAGGAAGCATTAGCTCACTGATATGAGCACTGTAAATCATCCCTTGCTCAAGGAAGAGCGGTTGGGTGGAAAAGGCAGCAAGGTCTAGTAATAAGGGCCCTACCCTGAGCTGAAAACAAGAGTAAAACTTCAGCTTTGCCATTTGTCTGCTGTCTGCCTGTGGGAAGAGTTATTTTGTCTCCTCTGACTTGTTTCTCCCGCTCCCCCTGGCTTGTCCACTCGGTTTCCGTGTGCCCCCTGGTGTGTCCCATGCGGGCAGTCCAGTGCAGGAGGCCTGATCTCCACTGGGACTCCCACACTGCCAAACCGACACATGGACCTTGTATTCCTCAGAAATTGTTAACTACTTAGCCTCAGCTTTAGCATTTTTGGACCCCCTGAGATCCTTAAATACCGTCAAGTTGTTCTTGATGGGTCAGTTTTCATCTGAAATGCTCCCGTTTCTTCTTATTTAGTGTGTTTCAAGAATAGGGCTGTGGTCTTGGCAGCCCTGCGCTGTGTGTGCGCTTCTGTTGTCCCTTCCAACCCAAACCATTCCATGAAGATGGGAGGGTTTGGGGGGAAGGTGTTTTAAGATTTGATTTTATTTCTCATTACCCTACTCCAATTTTGATTGGTAATAAATTAAATTAATTTCCCCAAGTTGAGTCTGTTTTGCCTGTGTCGGTAATTGCTGAGTGACCTCTCCTTGTCCTTATCTCGAGCCGGGAACCTTTCGTTATGTTTTCTCCCCCCTGTCCAGCCAAGGAAGGGAGTGATAGAGCGGCTTTGGTGGTCACCCGGTATTCAGCCAGGGTCAACCCACCACATCTGACAAGGAACAGCCCCAAATACCCAGGCGCCTTTCAGCTGCCCGGATTATACCGTGAGCACTGCTGTCTGTCTTGCCTCTTGCTCTCTGAAGAAAATGTCTGAAAGATATGGTGGCCTGGAAATCCTTGTTTGCTTTTTCAGAAAGCCACGTATCTACAATGCAGGTGCATATGTATGCAGGCATTTTAGAAAATATGGGGTGTGGGTTGGATAGTCTGGTGGCTTCAGGGTTCTGGGCTATGCTGGAAGCCCACAGTGGCCACAGGCCACTACTGACCTGATGTAAAGCCTCTGCTGTTGCAGACTGCCATATATAGGCTCTGATGGGCTGCCTCTGCATTGCCCGGCTTTCCAAGAGTGTCACC
Organism: Larus michahellis; assembly: GCF_964199755.1. Lineage (NCBI taxonomy): Eukaryota > Metazoa > Chordata > Aves > Charadriiformes > Laridae > Larus > Larus michahellis. The sequence continues at coordinate 18,387,489 of NC_133902.1, forward strand.
CGTCATCTCGATGCTGTTGCAAAGCCAACACTGTGTCTATTGTGAGCTCTGGCTAGCTGGACAGAAATGAGGTTATGGTCAGATTTAGACAGCTGGCGATGGGCATGCAGAGCCCAGAATTAACGGTCATAGAAACCTGGCTTTCATTATGACCTTGCCTAAGTGATTTTGGCTCCTGGGCCAGCTGTAGGACAGACAACGTGTCTCTGCCCCGCCCGCCTCAAAGGAACCAGTCGCTTGTGTGCGGTATATATAGCAGGCCTTGCTTTTGGGATATAACTATTTTGGTTTAGCTGGTATTGCTATAAATGATTTCATGGATCGGAGACCACCTGCAGTCTTGACCCTACTCTTGCCGAAAGGCTCTCCTCACCACACTCCTTTGAGCAGGGCTCTGAAATGCTGGGTGTTGGTCTGGGGAGCCACCGGCTAGCTTTGAGAGAGGTGGGCACGTTGCCTCTCACTGAACAAGCCAGCCTGGCCCTCATCAGCGGCCAGTAGATACAAAGCCTCAGAAATAAGCTGAGGCTCTTCTATTTTTAAAAGCCTATTGGCTTCAAGAAGAAATGTCTGAAACTGCGACTGAAAGCAGGGCGTAGAGAGGTGGGGTTCAGTCTCTCCTCCCAAGGAACAGGTGATGGGACAAGAGGAAATGGCCTCAAGTTGCGCCAGGGGAGGTTTAGACTGGATATTAGGAAAAATTTTAAACTGAGAGGGTTGTTAAGCATTGGGACAGGCTGCCCAGGGCAGTGGTTGAGGCACCATCCCTGGAGGTATTTAAAAGCCGGGCAGACACAGTGCTTAGAGATATGGTTTAGTGATGGGTTTGTCAGAGTTAGGTTGATGGTTGGACTCAATGATCTGAAAGGTCCCTTCCAACCTGGGCAATTCTGTGATTCCAAGCAAAATGAATTCAAAATAATTAGTCCATCCAGAGGTCACAAAAAATTATGTTCTCAAAACTGTTCGCCATACCTGTGCTGTTAAACGTGTAATACCTTGTCTGCGTGATGGTTCTCACAGAAAACATGGGTTAATCACAGAGGCCTGACTTGGCATGGAAATGCTTTTTCTAAGCATCCTGGTCTTTGCTGTTTCCTTTTCTGTGCCTGCAGGAACGTCATGAACTGATGCAATAAGATGAACTAGAGGTCAGCTCCTGAAGCCCGAAGACCCGCAGCAGCATGAAGATCCACTCGTGATCATACAGGCAAGGTTTGTCATTGCTGCAATGGAGCCTTAAAAGATCATTTTGTCAGTTTTGAGAAGAGGGAGGGCTGTGCTTTTGTTAATGAAAAAAGATTGGGCTCCTCACTGTTGCACTGGTAGAGAGTTAAGAAGTATTTTGAGGATTGGTGGAGTTGTAATGATGAGCAGATCATTTACGCTGAAGCTTGAAACTGAGCCTGCCATGAACTGCTTGAACTGCTTCAGGCTTCTAAAATGCTAGTCTTCCCGCATTAATTATTAACATCACTAAAACACTCTAGAGATTGGCTTGGAAACATTAAACAAGCTTAATATTAATAGCTCCCAGATTAAAAATGATGGTGAACATTAGCATGTGTTAAAGACCGAGGAGGGAAAATAACTACAGACTACAATAAACATTTTAAGTATAGCGGGATTAAATTACAAAAAGGATACAAGTGTGAACCACAAGAAAGGCTTTCCTCTAGCATTGCCTGCTACCTGTCTGGAGAGACAGGTAATATTGTTTACACCTTTGAAATTACACTTGACGGGCCACAATAAATAGCCTTGAAGCACGGGGATGTGCGAAGGTGGGAAATCTCTGCAACACACCTCCTTACTCTTAAAAGCCAGGCTCTGGCTAGAGACTGTTGCAGGCAGCTGCCTAGCCATGCTGGGTACCTGCTAGCCACAATCCTTTGCCATTTATAGGGGATTCTTCAAAACTTGCTCAAGCGTTGCTACGAACAGCCCCTGCCGCAGGTGCTGGGGTGGAAAGAGATACGAAAAGTAGTCAATGTAAAGTAGTCAGTGTAAAAGTAGTCAGTAAAAGTATATGCATCTAATATTTTGCTTATCCCAAACTCCCACATCTATTTTATTCAGCCGGCTTGGGCCAGAAGGACCCCGCGCCTTGGCAAGTCCAGCCCACCTTGCCATGCAATGCAGAGCCCTTTGGCTCTAGCTTGGGTCGCTGATGTGAAAGGCAGAGCCAGCTCCTGAAGGGTGTGGAAACGAAGGAAACAGTTCTGCGAAGTAAGAGACATCGTTACCTAACAAGGTGCAGGTCTTGCAGCGTTTCACATGATTAAAGCACTTCAGCGCCCTCTTCCACGCGCGGGGTCGGCCGCCTGCCGTCAGCTCCCTGTGCTGCTTTTTTGCCAGTGGGGATATCGCATTTGGGATGGACCTTGACTCCCCACCCCCACCCCCGATAAACTTGGTGGCAACTCGCCAGCCAGCTGAAGCTATTAGTCTGGGACCGGTGCAGGCTTACAGAGCGATCACACATGTTCCCTTAGGAAACTAGGCTAAAAATAGCTGTCGGCAGTACTTTTCTACGCGAAGGGCTACAGAGGAGCTCACTGACAGCAAAAAGTTGCTCCCGGCTCCGTCATCTCCCCCAGAAGTGTTTCATCTGTCTGTGTTTGTGAGACAGTTGTAATGAATGCAACTTAAAACGGTTTGCCGGTGCTTGGAAAGAGAAATATTTAAGTAATGCTGTCTAGCACAGACTTGGAAAACGCATGTGGGTGTGTATATAACTTTATTTTCCCTGAAGCCCCCACCCAGCTTTTGACTGTACAGTTGGTGTGTTGGTAGGGCATTTTGTGATGGGTTTTGCCTCTCCATGCTTTGCAGCAGGCTGGTGGCCACATCATGGTCTTGATTTTTAAGGTCACGTCTAAACCGGGTAAAACACGTCTAAACTGGCTGGGTTTCAGCTGGTCCTCAGTCTCATGGACTGGGCGTTACAGGCATGGCCTGTAAAAGCACAAGAATAGAAATTATTTCATCAGTATGAGCAAATTCATTTTACGCCAGCCACTGCTGGAAGAGCAGTGAAGCAGTCAGCGTTACACAGAGGTGAAATGAGTCATCTCTTGCCAATAAAATAGGAAAGAATGCAGCTGCCTCGGGGCTGGGGGGGGGAACCGTTATCTGCTGTTACCTAGAGCAACTCCTTTTATAATTGAAAAATGTATTAAAAATTATTTTGGGAATTTATAATTAGTTGAATTGAGTCACGAGTGCGCTCAGGATGTTTCAGAAACTTAAAGTAGTAACTGCCCCAAAAGAGGCCACCGCAGGGAAGTGTCTTTCCTGCCTTTCCCCTCTGACACCGCAGCTACAAGGTCAGGGAGGATGAAAACTTCTGGAGAAATTGAGGTTGGACAACAAAGGCAGTGTCGGTTGATCCCTGGGGAGATGCCTCCTTCTGACAGCACCCAGCCCTACATGGCTTAAGGCTGGCAACCCTGCAATAAGTAGCTATATATTGAGTAGCCATCCGTAGGGAAACGCACAGCCAGGAAAGGCAGGAGGCAAAAGAAAGGAAAAGCAGAGACTTGTGGCTGAGGCCATTCTGTTCCTGCCTCTGGCGTATATCTCCAGGCTGGTCCCTGACGAGCCGTTCAGCCGGCTATGGAAGTTGGTGGTTTCTGGATGAAAGCACGCATTTTGCTTTCTGTCCAGTTTGGGGCATTCAATGCTTTATTTATTTATTTCTTTTTACATGCAGCTGAAAGGAAAGGGTTCTGCGGCAACTCATCGTGCTCGGGGGGGAAAAAAAATAAATCTTCTTTTAATTGTTTCTACCAAGGGAAAGGAAAATAAACACTGGAGAGTTTGACAACACTTGCCTGACTGTTCTGGCTCTTTGTTGATGGAGAGCAGAGGAACTAATTCCTTCACATTCCTACAGGGAAGGATCAGGAAGGTTTTAGTGCCGTAATAATGAATTCTGTGGAAAAGCACGGCAACTGCTGCGGGGCTGGGATGGGGTGCAGCAACCGACGGATGTATTGGCTCGGGGGTGCACAGCGAGGCAGCAGGCAGGGAAAGCGTGCTGGGCTGATGACTCAGTTCCACATGCCATTCATCAGTCACGGAAAGACAGGAATACTAGGGATGCCAGAAAAAACGTGTTATGACTTAAAATCAGACGTACCAACTCTAACGCACTGTAACATCTGAAGTGTTTTGCCTCCGTTTCCCCTAATGTTTTGTTAGCAGTATCTTCTTTCACTTCCCAGTTTAGGCAAACTTCTTTATTTCAGGAAACTATAATGACCCGCCTTCCTGCCCTACTGGTGATTATCACAGCTGGAATCTGAAATCCTTTAGCACCAGCATGGCTTATTTTAGGTAAGGCAGGATTTATTAGTTGACACCGCTGGTTTGCTGCTCTTTTGTGTAGGTGGGTGAGCGGCGCAGTGACAGGAGGTGGGGGAGCAATGCACGGCTCCAGTTCGTAACGCAGAACCATGAGACATCAGACACAGGTGCTCTTCTGTCTGATGTTGAGCGGTTGGAACCGTTCCCTGAGAACAGACGCGGCAATTTTTCATTTCGCTATAAAATAGGTGAGTGGAAAATATCCCTTCCCTGACAAGCATGAAAGATGGTTAGAAGCAGAGCATGGTTAAGTTCTGCTGTGCTTGAGAAAAGGGATGTTTTGCCTCTGATTTGGGCTTTGGATGAATCTGGATGGATTTCCACAGGGATAACAAACGGCACCTCCTTCCCCCTCTTCCACTCCAGCTCAGGGAATTAAACTGTGATGTGGTTTCACATAAACTTTTCCAAAATGACGTTCATATGCCATTTTACAGGACAGTATGACTAATTAGTGCAAGCACTTGGTCTGCTACAAACAATTGGTTGTTTTTAGACCATGTGTTGTGTCTATTTTTCACTGCAGTCCCAAACAACTGGAGTTTAAGAAAGCCTGGAATGCCTGATTGGAAAATGTGTCTCAGCTTAACTGCAACATTTGGGATGGGAGTGGATGAGGCCACACAGCATGGAGCAGACAAACCCTGGGGAAAAATCAAATAAGTGTCGAGCCCTTGTAGCTGGGCCATGCAATTCCTCGCTCTCGTGTCTACGTGCTGTCAAGCAGGGCGAGGACACCGCCACAATGGCAGGAGGAATGCTTTGATATATTAATCCCAAAGAGATGCAGAGCCAGTTCCTCGGCTGCTTCAGCTGATGTAATGCATTGTTTTTGCCGAAGCCATCCTGATTTTGTCTGGCTGAAGGACTGACTAGTTCAGACTATTTTTTTGGACAGATGCAGAGGCTGTATTCCCAAATTAAATATGTATATTGATCTCTTGCCTGCCTTCTACCTAGGCTCTGGGAAGAAAAGACAGGGGATATGCAGGTCTTGTCACTGTAATACCCAAGATTCCCACAGCCTGGAATGGGTTTTGAGGTAGGAAATGAGGAGTGTTTTTAGGCTGGGTGGAAGAGATGTATGATGTATTTTCTTCTGAAAATCGCCCGGGGCTCTCTTAAAGCTTAGATTTTTTTACACGGCAAGAGGGGAACCCAATGGAGGAGAAAGAGACAGATTTTGCAGCTCGCTGTGGTGCAGGTGTAGGAATAGCAGGTAGGAGCACCGATAGCAAACAGCAGACCATACAGGCTGTCTTTGTGAGGCAGGAGCGGCAACCCATTGCTGTTCGGCAGCCTAGGATAGGTTTGAGTCCCTGCAACTACAGCTGCTGGTGAAACCGGCTTCACTGACACACTCTGAGCGGTGGCATGTCTGCTGCTCATTAGATTAGGTCCACAGAGGCAGCGCTGAGCAAGTCCCCATTTGTAGCCCAAGATGGGCAGTTTCCAGCGAGCTCAGTGACGGTTTGCAAATTGCAGGTAAATTCCCTGCTTAATCTGGTAATGGAGAGGTTGCGCGATTGCAGTGTTAGTCTGGGTGAGGGCTGGTTTACGTCCTCCAAACAGGAGCATCAGTGGGGCCAGGCCAACCTCTCTGGGGCTACTGCAGTGTCACCTGTGATGGATATTCATGTCCCAAATTTAGTGGCAGGGGGGAGAGCCCGTGGTGTTTGGGTTAGCGCTTGTTAAGGCAGGCAGGCTCTCAGTATAGAACTTACCACAGACGTAACATACTTCACCCCGGTTACCCAAAAATTGCTTTTGGATGCACGTCCAGAACTTTGGCAAGAAACCTCTGATTTCCAGACTATGATTATATATGGCCTGTTTAGCTGTATGCTTTTGTTCTAACTTGGCTCTAAGCCTTACATAGCATCATCCCCACCCCTCTTCTCCAAAGTAGTTTAAAGACAAGAGACGCCTTTGGCTAGCCAAGCCGGCCCCTTCTCATCTCAGGAAAGGTCCTCCTACTGCTTACCCTAGGAGCTCTTCTATCTACAGCTCTGCAAGTTTGAGTTCTTAACAGGGAAAAGCAGACTTGCAGGCACCATTTTAGGTAAGGTCTTGTGGATGGTTGTGCAATGGTATAAATATTTGCATTGGTAGACGCTTACCTGAAGTGCTCTAACGTTAGATGTAATTCTTTGGTGTTTGTGTTGGGATGGTGGCACACAACTAACCTGTGGCCAGTTTATGACCCCAGAACTTCCTCCTCTCCCCTCGTTTACAGCGGATGAGACCATGAATTTAGTCTTTGACATGATATTTACTGTCTGCTTGGTTTCATTCCACTTGTTTCTCAAGTCCTTAACCTCTTCCCATTCTTGTATGACTTTATCCTCCTTTATTGGTAATGCTTCATAGCACTGTGTCATCAGCGTATTTCATTAGTGCTGTCCTACTTGTGTCAGGGTGCTAATGAAAATATTAAATGAAATCAACCCCAAGCTTAACCTTTGAAAAACTCCCTCCAAAGCAAGAGTCTTCCTCAACCTTGAAAGGGATCCAATGCTGAGACCTCGAGATCCCCAAAGTGGCATCTTCGGTGACCTGTGAAAAATTTACAGATGAAAAACTATCTCTCATGATATACCAAGGTGGCCAGAGGAGGCCAATAAGTCACTGAGGGGTTTTTGCAAGATGCAGGCAACAAATAAGCCCTCTTCACAAAAAAACCCACCTCTTCGGTATAGCAAGTAAGTTGCTGTTGGTGAAAAGGGAACAAGATAATCATCTGCCGGTGGTGTGGAATTATTTTTTTTCCAGTCCTCCTAAAGCTTGGCTTGAAAGCCCACCACTTTATGGACTGTATTCTCCTTGGTCAATCCAAGCTCATCGATCTCTTTGCTGGACCACCTAGGAAGGCAGTTATCAGTTTTGCTGTGACGAGTCGCTGTGTGACTACAAGCCCCAGGCTAGACACGAGGAAGCTAAGCAAGGGTCCCAGCGTGCCAGAGTCCCGCTGATGCAAGCAGCAACTCCGTTGACTCGAAGAGCTGAAGCAACAGTAATCAATCTCATCCGGACAAAATCTGCGTGGACGCTACCAGTCTCCTGAGCCTTGTCTTTACACTGCCCAAATGTGGCAACAACGTTTGAAAGCTTTTTGCAGGTGGTCTGATTTGCTGAAGAGGATCCCCTTGGGCTCCTTAGGAAGTCTAATAAAGTACAAGCCCTTTAGTTGCACCAGTGGGGTTTTTTTGGCAGTATTTCAGTGCCAGCACATACTTGTCTGTGATGTAATTCTTTTCCATTAATAAACCCGCAGACCCTGCTGGATACCACTGCTGTTATGTTTGCAAAATGTTACAATGCTAATGGAGCTCTGCTCGTTTCACCTACCTTGACAATATGAAATATTGGCCTCCTAAGTGTGCATTTTCCAAGGTATTTAAGCAGTCCGCTCTCCTTGGACTAATGGACGTCTTGTCAAAGCTGTCAGACGTCATTTCTGCTTTGGCAGATGCCGTCATTTTATGGTGGAGTGGAGAAGTGCCCTTGTGGGTTCTTTTAACACCCTCAGCAAGCCACTGGATTCCCCTATCCCAGGGCTTGCTGCTGATAAAGATGTAATCATATTTTGCTGCACAGAATATAAACCCATCCATTTTTATTATGTAAAAGCAGCCTGTTGGGCACACCAGCAGCAGTTTTAACAGCTGATTGCTTGTTTTGATTCTCAAGAGTGAAGTTTTACAAGACAGTTTGGTTTGGGAGCAGCGCAGAGGGAAAATTGTACCTTTGGGGTGTGCTCGGCGTGAAACGGCCTCCTTGCATGCAGGATGTTGGAGAATGAGGTACGTACCGTGCTCTTAAAATAGAGCCCTTTGAAACTGGCACGGAAAACTCAGTCTCGTCCGAGCATCATTAATCACAGTTATGACTCTCAGACAAAATGCGCCTTGACTTCATGTTGCTTGTTAAAATAAGAAATGTGCGTTTCAGTATTTCATTTTCAGCTGCACTCCCTGCACTTCATAGCGTAGCCAAAACTAACGTGTTTGTATCATTATTTCATATTTGTTTGGAACAATTCTGTATGTATGGTATTTTTATAACAAGATAGCTTATTTTGACTATATTAAAAGCAAAAAAATTACTATAAGTGTCTGGAACGCACAAAAAAAGGAGGATTTCTTACATTGCAGCGCATGTTCAATGTGTGATTTGAAATCTGACTGCAGTCACCCAGTGGCGGCTTCTCTTCCAATTTCTCTCCTTTTTTTTTTCTTTAAAAAATATTTTCTTTCTTTCATTCTTTTGTCAAAGCCATCTCAATAGTAGGTTTTCAGATGTAAACCTGTCTAGCACAAGCCTCAGTTTGCCTGCAAGGCTTTCAGCCACGAAGGCAAACAGCACTAATGCAGATCTTACTGCACGCCTGAACTGGAAATTCCTTGCATGGATACCGTCATGCAGCTGCCCAGGTGGCTGAAATCCCTGGGTAACACGGACCTAAAAATAAGGTGCTGCCCTACATCTTTGGCCAGAATTCATCAAAGGGCAGGGCAAACGCAAGGGTAAGGGCTCAGAAAACAAGTTAAGTGGAGCATGAAAGGGTGATAGTGCTAAGCCAGGTCTTGGTGAGGTGAGGTTGGAGCTGAGGCGGGTGGAGAAGGGAAGCCTGTGGGATATCTAGGAAAGCCAGACCCAGCACGGCTTTGTCTCCGTAGCAGGGTCAGAGCTCACTTTTAAGGCCCCTGCGCTGCCTTGCAGAGCGGGTGCTTTTTTTCCCTACTTGTGTGGGATCAGAGTAAGCTTGACACCAAATCTCAGGATGTGTCACACTTGGGTTTAATGCCCAAGTAAGGTGAGGAACTCATCTATCTGCTTCTGCTGACAAAATAATCATTTGTTTCTTGTAAAGATAAATAGTCCCAGAGGTAAGAAGTAGTATCAATCCACTACCCAGTCATCTGAAGAGCCACGGTTCCCCAAACAACTGTGAGTGGTAAGTGCACGCACAGCCCAAATGCTGTCTAAAACCCAAAAAAGAGATAGTGTTTGGTTGCTCTGAGAAAGTCGTAGACATTGAAGCACAGCTGGAGCGATGGCAGGGTGAAGGAGAGGATGGCCTTTGGGTTTCCTCTTGAAAGCAATGCTAAACAGGAGAAAACCGTCGGCAATGGAGGGATTCCTGTTCAGGCTGCAGATCCCAGGGCTGAGAGGAGGGGACTGTTACGGTTTGAGGAACCCACAACAATTTATTGTCATTTAGACAATTATTCTATCACCCGATGACCCCTCCCTGCCCAGGAAGGGGAATCAGGGAAAAAACAAGGTAACACAAGGGTTGAAATATAAACAGATTTAATAGAATAAGACTAAATAATACTAAAGAACCAATATTGATCCTGATACCAACATAAAATACACAGGATTATACTCATCCCATTCCCTCAGCAGGAAGCTGTGCACTCCCAGCGGGGGACAGCAAATGTGGGACACTGCGAGCGCTGCGGCTTCGGGAGGAAGGGAAGGGCTCAGGGCTCCGGCATCAGGGCAAGGAGTTCTCTGGACCTCCGCCATCAAGGGAGAGAGAGAACTCCTCGGAAAACTTTCTAATTTATATTGAATGTGATCTTCATGGTAAGAAATAACCCTGTTGGACAGCTTAGGTCAAGTGCCTGGGTCTCGCTCCTCCTCATCCTTGCACCTGGCAAGCTCAAAAACACCAAGACCTTGAAACCCACGTAGTCTAGCTGGCTATAAAGTAAATATTTTCACAAATTTAGACACTAGTCTTCTGAAAGTGCAGTTTTCCCAGGTGTTAGAAATTATTCCTGTGTTGCTCAAACCAGGACAAGGACCTACCTGCTGGGGTGGCTGATCAGGAGGAATTTGTTAGGAGCTCTCAAATTACTCATCTACTCTAAAGGATCTCAGAGATCTGCGCAATCTCTTGCCAAGTTGGGACCACGGCGTTTCCGCGTGCGGTGCCGTGGCTGCGGAGGAGCAGAGGGAGATCACACAGAGCCCATCGCTTCAGCGTGGGCACCAGCTATAAATAGGTGCCTTGATGTCACTCGTATAAAAAGCAACAAGTTAGAATTAAATAGTTTCTCAAGAGCAAGTACCAGCCTGGGACTGATGGAGGGCATTGATACCCTCTTGGGGAAACGGATTCTGCTAAAACTGTTTTTTTTTTTTCTTTTCCTAACACAGCCACCACTTGCTTTATGCTCTGATACATGCCCTCATGGGAAGAAGAGGTGATATATTAAACCACTTGACACAGTTTTGAATTTGAGGATGACCCAAATCTCGGTTGTTGTACGCGAAAACTGCCAGATAAACATTGGGCTGACCAGAGCACACAGGCATTGCTTTTTACCTTTGTCAAGTTCAAATTGATGGTAAAATTAAGTCGTAAAGATTAAATGCAGCTCGCTGGCCTTTGTCCGGAAGGGGGTGGGTGGGTTTTGCAGCCCTTTTTTCAGTCACATGCCTGTGTAACGCGTTTGGCGTCCTGAGCTTGAGAGACCTCTATTTAAGGAATTATTGTGAAAATTGAGGTACCGGGGCTGTTACAGGCATCCCAGAGAATGCACGGTCCTTGTCAATGCGAATTAATTAAGCACTGGTGCGTTTGACACTGGATTTAATCACATCCACTTACACTCAATAGGAAAATTCACGGTTGAAGGGATCCCGTGGGGCTGCGCGGCCGGGTGAAGGTTGGGGGCAGGAGGAGAAGGGTCCCTGGCCCCACTCCCCCCATATTTGTGGCAGACAACCACCCCCCCCCCCCCCAGGTTTACAGCTGGTGAAGGTTTCGACACCCGTTTCCCCGATTTCAGAGAAATTTTCTTCAGCTTTGCGGACAAGAGGCCTCGGGAGGGCAGGTCACCGGAGGGGCGGCGGGTGGCGGGGAGCCCGGGGCTGTGGCCGGCCAGGGGCGCGGGTGCCGCGGGGAGTGGGGTCCCCAGCGGGGCTGCCGCCGGCTGAGGGAGCTTTAGCGAAGGAAGGAGGACGGGCGAGGTCCCCCCCCGGTAGCGGGCAGCGGCGGTCCAGTGAGGGGCGTGAGGCGGCGCCTGGCCCGTCCCCTCAGAGCGGGGGGCGGTGGCGCATGCGCGGGGCGGGGGGCGGTGACGGCCCCGCTCTTCACGCCGGCGCCGGCGAGCGGCAGAGGCGGTGGCGGCGGGAGGGCCGGGGCCGGCGGTGGTGAGGGAGCGGGTCTACCATGGGGACGCAAGGGGCCGGGCGAAAGCGGCTGCCGAACCGGGAGCGCCTGACGGCGGAGGACGATGCGCTCAACCAGATCGCCCGTGAGGTGAGCGGCGGACGGCGAGACACCCCCCCCCCGCCTTTCCCGCTTCTCTGCCCACCCCCCCCCCCACCCCCCCCCCACCCCCCCCCACCCCCGCTGCCGTCGACCGCCGCGCAGGCGCCCCCGGGCCGCCCGCACCGCCGCCGTCCAAGGGCAGGTTGATGAAAAGGGATAAAAATCGCCTTGGTCTCGGCCGGTGTGGTGATGTGAGGGCACCGCTTCGGTCTGAAGCGATTTAAGTGTTCATCTTGGGGGGGTGGGGGGACGGGGACACGGGGTGCGGCGCCAGCCCCGGCAGAATTCCCTCCCTCCATCCTTCCCTCCCTCCCTCCCTCCTTCCCTCCATCCCTGCTCCAGCCCCTCAGCCAGGGGAAATTAATTGTCTGCTGTGCCGAGGTTGGTACTACCGACCGAGAGGCAGAGAATAGGCCCCTCGTTTTGCGCTTGGTTTCTTTTTAATGGATGCATATAAATGAAAAAAAACCAACCGTACAGCAGAAGACTGCAGAATGGTGCTAGATGTAGGCATAAATGCACCATCTAACTTGGAAACACACTTATATTTTACTTGATGAGTTAGGCTTGCTGCTCACTAGGCACTGCATTGTGCTTGATCTGACTTTTAAACCGCTAAAACCAGCTGACGGACGTTTTCTTTCGACCTCCTTATTCTTGCCCGTCATCTACAGTTATGTTGGTTCAAGGGAGAATAGGATGACATGAATTTGGCCTTTTTTTGTGCTTCTTACAGCTGACACAGGTTGTTCTGCATCCTTCTTCCCACGGCCTTCTGGTGGGGGAGATGGGCAGCCCCAGCCTGGGATGGGGATAAGCGGCCACGGGGTTGTCCTTCACCATGTCTCAGCTGGTCCCATGCTGGCTGCTGCTGAAGGTGGCCATCCTCTTCCCCTCACATGGGTTATGTGCAACTGCTCCCTGCCTCCCGTTGGTCTGACCCTGAGATGGGCTGCAAGATAAATGGTTTTGGAAGAGATTTAAGTCTTTCTTGGTTTCCTTTCCTCAGTCACGGTTGCAGCAGGATCAGATAAATGCTAACGTGGAGCTTATTTTTTTGGTGGCAGCTGGCTGTTGGATTGAGTTAGCTGTAACATCGTGAACCTCAGATATTATCTCTAGCCCTGACGTGGGAATTCTTTACTAGTCTCATGTACTGTTTTGTAGTGGTTTGTAGCATCTTTGGAATACACACAGTAGACTAGTTTCTGTGTGAGTGATTTAGATAGTTTTGTTTCCAGAAGTCATTTTTTTGTGGTGGTTGTGATGAGAAGATGGGGAAGCTCCTAGGGATGGAGTTTGAGGTAGGAGGACGAGAATGTCTCATGTCCTGGATGTAAGATAGCAAGTAAGAGTGACTGTGCTGTCTATTAGAGTTTGAGTCATGATAACAACCTAGGAATTGCTTTGGGATGAGGTTTTAAATTCCACAAGTGTGCCCTGGCCATGCTGTCGCTTGATCACGGAAAGCATCAATCTGTAACAGAGGGCCTACGTTGTCCTTCAATGTTGCCTGTTTCTTTCCCGCTTTCACTTTTCTTTGGCTTACGTACTGCTTTTCACTGTATTGTGAAGTGGTTTGAGGCCTTAAATATTGTGTTGTTTTATGTTGTGTTTTCTTTTTTTCTTTCTTTCTTCTGGGGATTGTTTAAAGGAGAACTCCATTTGGTCAAAAAGCCCAACACAAGCATGTCTTTTATCTTTTCCCTTGAGTGATAAAACTGTGAACTGCCAAGTTCAAGGTTCAGCATTTTCCCATATTATTTCAACTCTTTGCATTATTCTTTCTTGGGTTTTATGCACTTATAATAGTTTTGTTGTTTAACTGCCTGTTCCCCGCACAAGGGATCCCAGATGAATCCTTCCGTATGACCTTAACAGCTTTTAAAAATATAAAGTAAGCCTTTTGTCTCCTCCTAATGAAGTTGCTGAGAGTCTTCATTAGAGAAGGGTACAAGTGTTACTGATGTTTTGGCTCTTCCAGCCTTCCTCGCAGGTGTGTCGGCAAAGCTGAGACACAGACGTGTTGCGTTTGTGCACAGGTTTTCACTCTTCTCTTTCCTTTGGTCTTCCTTTGTTATCCAGAAGCCACAGGCGCTTGCAAGTTATTAGCAGGTTCTAGAATCTCATTTTGCCATATTCAGATGGGAGCCTTAAAAGAGCATCCAAACCAGACTTATTCATAGAGGTGTTTTTACCCTGGGGTCTTACTCTGGGAGTAAGCTGAAATGTGTGCATCTTCTCTCCTTTTGGCTTTCCCCTGAAAGGAATGTGCTGCTTTGACACTTTCCAGTTGTTTTATTTTGTAATTGTCAGATGATCTTGAAAAATCAACAGTTCTTGCTATAAGGGCACATTAAAACTTGTAAAGACTCTTAAACTCCTGCTGTTTGGAGCATAATTTTTTTATTTTTTTTTTTAATTTGCAACCAGGATGTCTTGCTGTGTGTGTGCGCAGTCTGGTGGAGATCGAAAGAGAGCCTTGTGCAGTGAAGAAAGCAATCCTCGCCCCCGCGGGATGCGGGAAGCGTCTTTAAGAGGAAGCAACCGGGCGAGCGGAAGGAAATTGTAAAAGTGAAGCGTATTGTAGTGACAGGGTTTTAGTAGCAGTATTGCTAGTGTTAAGCAGTAGTAGTAAGTTTTAACGTTTGAGGCAGTTTCTGAACTAGATGGGCTGCAAGTAGTTTATCACCTTGTCTTTCTAGAATGGAGGTAGAAGGTGCAGTTACTGTAAATCACCTTGCCTGTCAGGAGAGAGTAGTACCGTACCGCTAAATCTGGCTGTTGAGTTTCTGACTTACTTGATTTACATATTTGCCATCGCATTTAATTACCTGGTTAAAATAAGAACATGGCATTCTGAGTTTCTAACGGAAACGGCTCACTGCCCCTCAGGATTTGCTGTACGCACACCTAGCTTATATTGCTGAGGTTATTTTTTCCCAGGTGTCAGCTCTTACAGACGAGAGCGAAGCCGATCGATGATGGGCTTCTCCGCTTTCAGACTGGCGTTGATGCCAGTAGATTATTCTGTGTTTAGGTCAATGGAAACTTTTGGGCTATTTCATTCCTCTCTGTGAATACATGCCAGCAGTGTTTGCAAAATCTAGCAGTCTGATGCTCCTCGAGGTCTGTGCCAGCGCGGCCGGCAGTCATCGTGTACTGCAGTGATCTGCAGCCTCTGGCTGTGCTCTCAGGGTACGATGGCAGAGTCCTGGGATGCTAAACCTTACAGAGACTGCCTTCCTGCTTGGGTTAGGTGGGTTTGATGTGATAACTTGAGACGTTGTTTCCCGGGGAATACTGTATTGTTTTTTTTCCCCGACTTCCACTCTGCTGTTTGCTAGCTACAGTAATAGTCAAATGTTACATGAGCAGAAAGAATTTTGCAAATCCAATGAGGAACTGCCATCTGTGTAAATTGAGATATTGCTCTTATAGGCAGATGATATTCCTTACTGGGTTTTATTTTCCTGAATGAGGAAGAACAAGGTCAAGGTAAATGTCTTGGTTTTATTAGGAAAGTCACTTACACCTTGTTTTGCTAATGTTTTGCAAACGGATGTGCGTTGTACTGCTCAGAAAAACAATCCTGCCTTGTGTCATCACTGCTAGAAATCTTACCTCTTTCATCCAGCAATTTACAGAGTAGAACTCTTTAGCTGGTAGCTAATTTGAAGTTAGTAATTCCAGCAACATAACTTTATTTTTACTATTAAAGACAGTAATGTTATGAGGGTTGCTTATTCACTCTTTGTGCACTGTATGTCACTTTCAAAGCTTCAAGAACTGTCACTGCATACTTACACATACATAATTACTATTTTTTAAATAACTGGCGTGATTGGTTTATGGACCGTAAATATGATTGTTTCACTGAAGCTTTTAGTTCGGGCATTAACTTAGTGATTCAGAAATTGGGATGTTACGCTCCTATGAAGGTGCAGAAGTGTAGTGGATTAAAAATAGCTCAAAAGGCAGGTGAAGCCAGCCAGATTTACCAGCTACAATAAGAAGGCATTAAGTAACTTCAAAAGCCTGAATTGGAGTTTCAGGACTAGTGAAGAGATGCCATGGTCATTGTGTATGGAATCTCAAGGCCCGGCTTTTAAATTGAGGGGATAATTTGAGGGGAGAGCTCTCTGGTTTATACAACAATTTGGGTGGCCTGCATAAACAGAGAGAGAGAAACAATTTGTTAGAAGTTGAAGCTAACACAAGCAGAATGGATATTTATATACGGGAACACAAGCCACGCAAACTTTATTGAACTGTTGTGCAAACCAGAGCATTTAAAGCAGAGTTTTCCCTAAGAATATACTGGTGTGTATCCTTATGCCCGTGTAAGATCTGTGTGTCTCGTTAATATAGTGGTGGAACTCTTTTGAGCAGTATTTGGCATTTAAGAGATGCGTGGAGACTTGTAAGCCAGATAAATGTTCCAAGAGAAGCCCTTAGAAACAGTCTGTTTTATGTCGCACCAGTTGCTTGTACTTCACTTAGTTTGTTTTGTTTTTTTTTCAATTTCATGACTTTCTGCCTCTCTGAGTGTTAATGTATCAGCCCAAGAGACCAAATGATCTGAAAAAGCATGCCTGGCTGTGAGGATCTCTCTTCTGGAATAGAAAGATAAGAAAGCAAGGGATGCTCATGGAGGGCTTGACTCAGCCTGGTTGACCTAAATATACGAAGGAAGGAGGACCTTATAGGCAATGCTTGCCAGTAGGGTGTGGAAAATTTTTCCAAAATTGAGATGGTTTTATATAGCAAATGCGCTCTTCTTCATCAAATGCTCCTTTTTCCTAATGTCTTACGTCTGTATAGCCAACAAATGGCATTGGCTTCACTTATAATCCTTCCCAAAGGAAGCGTGTGAAGGAGCAGCTTTGGATGGTTTAAGAAGTGAAATAAAAATCTTAAGACGCATCTCATTTTAGTTTAATGGGTGATTGTAGCCCGTATCCCACTGCACAGTCTGCCTCACAGTGTGCCTATTGCAACTTTAAATAATTAGTTCTCTGTTTTTTGTGTCTATGCCTGGCCTGAGTCCTCTTCAGCTGTCCGAGGAAACAGCTGTTTAGGAACTGTGATTCCTATTTCAGTCAAGCGAGAGACTGCTGTTAGGATTAACAACATGGGAAGCCAGCCTTTTTCTTTGCAAGCCCAGATGCTGAGCTTGTCTGCAGGATGTAATACTAATCATTACCTCATCTAGAAGGATGTTTTTCCAGGCTTGCTGCTGAATAAAGTTGGAGCTTAAGTGTACTTGCAAGGCTTTCAATGCTGTTGGGGCGTTGGCTTTTTTTTTTCCCATCTTTTGGTTGCACGGAGCATAATCCACATAGCATTTTGGGCTTGTGAAACAAGGTATTTGTCCTTCCTGTCAAGTCAGCAGGTTGCCAGGGACAGTGAATCTGTCTAGCTAGACATAAGCACTCATAGGCAAACCTTAAAATAGCAGCTCTGAAATATCAGCTGTTGTCTCGCTTGTGTTGAAATAGTTTTTGGGGGAGAAGTTTCCCATTGGAATGGGGGGCAGGGGGGAACTGCAGTGAGCTGAAATTTCCTTCAGATAGTTGTAAGGTGGCTTTGAGAGGGCTGTTGTGTTTTTTGTTGTTGTATTTTTTTTCTTAAATACAGGAGATGCTTCTGAGAAGG
The DNA here is from genome assembly GCF_964199755.1 of Larus michahellis. Lineage (NCBI taxonomy): Eukaryota > Metazoa > Chordata > Aves > Charadriiformes > Laridae > Larus > Larus michahellis. The sequence continues at coordinate 18,404,809 of NC_133902.1, forward strand.
GAAAGTGGACGTAGTTGCATGGACATTTCATCTTGTAGCTCTGTGCTTCTGGTGTTATCTGGGGCTCTTGCTTAGTCTACCAGAGATGAGTAGCTGGCCTTGCTCATCATAGAAAAATAACTGATGTTTGGGCTTTTGTCACACAGTAACGATGAGGCTTCTTATAGGAAGACATCTGTAACCATCTACTCCCAACACACACTCCTTTTCTCATTCAGTTTCAGTTAGCGAACAAGAAGTAGGCTGTAGAACTTTACCAGCTAAAGCCAGAAAAACAACCTGTACGTACATTGAAATAAGAATATTGCATCCGGCAAAAATACCTTTAAAAACCATCTGTATGGGTGAGCTTGGTCTTCAGTTTTGCAAGTTAAGAGTTGGCCAGTTTGTGGTGAATGTACTTTTCGTACCATGGATAGCTGAGATTAGTTGTTCTGGTGCAGATCGCTGTGGTTTAAGGTTACTGTGATTGCTGGATTCCAGCCTAGCATCTTTGCCTGTAATTCTGTTTTAAACTTTTAAAAGTAAGGTGGTGTAAGGTCAATTGCCCCTGGTGAAGACCTGCTGTATGCTGCTTCATCCTCTGCCCTGTCAGTGGTGTAACCATTACAGGAGAATGAGACTAGCAACTGGAGATAGTAATCTCTTAAATTGAGTAGCCTGATATTCTAGGGCTCATTTGCAGGTATCCTTGGTGTTTTGAGGATGGAGGACCACCAGTGTTGCTGGTAGGTAGCAAGAAATGTAAGGTAACTCTTAAAGGCCTGGTTGTAGAAGCTTTAACTATTGAAACTACAGCTTGGTGTGGCATGATAAATGCTAAAAGAAGGCAATTACTGTTAGTAATATGAAGGTTTTAATTGCCTAACAGGAACTGAACTAGTTGCCATGCAGTGCTTGCAGTGTGTAAAGGACTTCTGGTAGGTGAATGACCATGTGACGTAAGTTTCTGTTATAAACATGTGGAAGTTCTGGTCAGGCTGTTAAAACCTACGGATTCTTTTTTTTCTCCTTTTTTTTTTTTTTTTTGAGGGTACGGAAATCATGTACTCGGAGCCTGGGAAAGAGCACAGAAGTAATACTTTCATGTTGGCAGGAATGTGCTGTAACTGAGTGCTGTTCTTGTTTGTCAGCTGTCCTTACCTAGGGTACTTGCTGGTTAGACCTCAGCGCCAAAGACATTTCCTATGCGTATTTGGATGGGTTTCTAATTTTGCCTTTAAACAAACTTAACTAAGCAGTATGAAGTGTGGAGGGGCAGTGGGAAGGGCAAGGCTTAGGAAGTATTTCCTGATGAGCAGAGCTAGGAGCAGTCTTATGACTGAACCAGCTGAGTTTAGGGCATTGAGAGAGGAGAAGACATCGGCTAACTCTGACTGACGCTGTTTCCAGAACTGAGGGTTGCATGTTTTGGGACGTGGATGTATGCCTAAACCAAAAACTGGGCAGAAAGGAGCGTATCCTTGGTTAAATGAAGCAGCATCCCCAGGACATATTTCACCTGCATTTCAGCATCTAGCCTGCAGTCCTGTTCTCTGTTCCCCTCAATGTGTCATGTTTTCTTCTAAGTGAATTTCCAATACAGTGTGTACCCCTTTAGGGTGTGGAATTCTGAAGAGGGGGTGGTTGTCTTCAAACCCTTCAAAAATTTATTGTTGTAATTTTTTTTTAATTTACATAAAAAATGGATGTTTTAACTTCCTATTTCTGGGTTACTAGCTATTTCTGGGTTAAGGAAAGATGGATGTTTTGGGCATTGGATATAATTGCACATAAAGGGCACAACTCTGATATAAAACTTTGAGTGACTAATTCTGACTTGGAAGCTCTACTGAATAGATTGAAATAACTTTTGTTAATTTAGGGACTTAAGATACTGTGCGGTGCCAATAAGATGAGTGTCTGAGCTAATTGCCCATTAAAAATTTCTGACCTAGAACTGCAGAGTTGATTGCTTCATGATGTACTTTCAGTAAAATATCCTGGGTGTGCTGTGAAAAGAGGGGGACTTGTTCAGTTGCGTCTGCTTTGCCTTTCCGCGTGCCTGCAGCCTGTGAGCTGGCAGCTTGGCGTGGGCTGTGGTTTTATCCACCTAAATACCGCCGCGGCATTTAAGAGTGGAGCTGGAGACAGGGGTAGTGATCCGATAGTGCCAAATCCGAGCTGTGTTCCAGTCTTGGATGTGGTGAGGAAGCCTCTTCATTTCCTATTGCTTCCAACTCCTTGCTGGTTCGTCGCAGCTCTTTTTCATAGCCCTTTTCTCCGTCCTCTGCTTGTGTGAGATGAGAGGGTTTCTCTTGTGATACAGCTTAGTCCTAACACTTGCAAAAACACTGGGTGCCTTCTAGTTCTCTGATGCTTCATGTGCTCTTTGAGAAAACATTTACATTTTCTTTTTGAATTATATCTTGCTGTACAAGAAACCAAGGCCTTTGGTAAACCAAAATTGGCAGGTGCATCACCACTGCTGTGTTCCTATTTTTAATACTTGGTAATTAGGTAGGGCAGTGCTTGTTATCATTGGCGTGTGAAGAAATGCAAAAACAATAGTTAAGTTTCAGAGCAACGGTTTTTTTCTCTGTTGTCAGGAGGTTTATGTGAATGAGAGTGGATTGCTCAATTTGTATCCAAACTTCTACCAGAGAAACAAGCAAGATGGTATCTCCAACTGCTTCTGGCTTCCTCAAAAATAGGTTCTCAGAGTTGGGCGTTTCCCACCATAACGTCATTACTTGCAGTTTTTAGATGTAATTAGCGTCAGATTGATTTATCTTTCCCAGAACGGAAAGCTTACTGAAAGCGAGTTCCACAAAAGCAGTTTATTTGTGTGCTTACTGGTTTAGCTGGTTGGTCAGTGCCTTGTGTTTGGATGTTGACTGCAGTGAAGTGCTGGTGCCTCTGTCCTGAGTGGTCCCACTGGTGATTCTTTGCAGACCGTTCTTGTGATCCCACGGATGCCTTGAGCATAGACCTCTGCGCAGACAGAACGTAAAGGAATGACGTTTCTTCCCTCTTGGTCTCTGCTCTTACATATCTTGAGACCTTTCACTTTGCTAGTATCTGATTTTAAATTTAATTTTTTTTTTTCCTTGCCGTCGTCTTTTGAGTACTTCCTACATCCCAAAATATCCTTTCTTTAATCCCATGTTTGAATACCAAATTCAGTTGAGCTTGTCTCTTCTGTGTGCTTTTGCCAGCCTCTTCCAGTAGACAGAAGTGGAATACAGGAGTAGCTGGCACGCTAAAAGCTGGGTCAGGTTTTTAAACTTGTTCCCTCAGGTCAGATGGATTTCAGGCATCCCCGCTTGGGTCTTCTAATTATGGCGCGTTTATCAGCTAGCATACTAGGATGATAGGAGAGCAAGGAAAGGCTCTTGGTGTGCTTCACATGCAGAAAAGTCCCTGGGCTCTGGTCTCCTATCGCACTCTTGTAGCTTCACATTTTTTCCCTTCTAAAACACACATTGCTTTAGGTTCAGATAGTTCGGATATGGCTGTTCACAGTGGTGCCAATGTACTACAGTCTTCATGTGGAAACATGAAATCGTATTTGCTTTTGCTAACTATGAACAGGAAAAGATAACAACCTACTTTTTTTTTTTTCATCTGTGTAATCGCTTCTTGTTTCTCCCTCATTGCAAACTTGAAGCTCTTTCGGTTGAGTTGAGAGGAAAATAGTAGATATAACTTTACATGTTCTTAGAAACGAACTTAGTTTAAATTTTAAAGATCTACAGCCCTGTTGCTTTGCTGTGCAACTGCACATTTCCTGTTAGCTGTTTCCTTTAAAATGTCCGTTCTTCCCTATGAAATGTGTGTGTGCTGGTCTTGAGTGTATTCCTTTGCCGAATGTGTCGCTGAGCTCTAAGAGGATTTACGTTGACAAATATGTTGAATGGACATCTGTTGAAAATTGAAGTGGGCTTTGGGGATGATTTTTGTGGCACCCAAAGGTCATGCTATTCCATTGTCTCTTAAATATGAAATTTAAATCTGCCCTGATGTGAAACGAGTACATTGAAACAGTGATGTGACCTAACCTTTACATGAACTCTGGAGGAATCTAGGGGCTCTGGGAAATAGTATGCTTGTGTGTGGATACAAGGGATAATGTTGGTATATGTAGAGAATGTCAGTGTTTTGTTTATAGAGGGTTATACAGTGTTTTTAGTAATATTTGTGTATTCTTGTCTAATTACCCTGGGAAAAAAAATAATTATTTGATGAACTGGAGCAAGCGAAGAAAGGTTCTCTGTATGTGCTGGTGAAATGCTTTTGTATCACTGGTGGAATAAACATATACCATCAAACTTAACAATTTTCAGGCTAGCAGAAAGGCATCTGGTAACCCAGAACTGGTCACCTGACAAAGCAATCCACAAATTTAGCATTGGAAAATAAAGAACAAACAGGTTTGTCTCTGGTTTATCTCTCACTGTTTGAAAAAAAAAAAAATGGCAAGTAACAGCTGTTTTTGACATTGAACTAATTGATCGACACAATTTGAGTGCTAAACAGACTGTGAGACTGGGGGTAAATTTATAATTGTATCTGCTGGGTGGTGATCGCTGTTGCGGGGGGGAAGGAGCAGGCAAAGAAAGGACTGTACCAAGCGATGGCTGCCTCTGTCTTATGCTGTTGATGTATTCTGAGCGGCATTCTGTGACTTCAAGAACCCCAGTAAATAGCCATGAAGGTCACTTTTGTTGCACAACTAAACAAGGTGTGTGTAGCCTGGTCGTGTATTTCCAACTGAACTCATTTGTCAGTAAGGGTTAGGACGCAGATTCTCCAGGTAATCCATTATAGCTCAGACCTAGTTTGGATACAGTAATCCTGTCCCACCCCCACACAAATGCTGTCCAATCGTTTCTTTAACAATGCTGTTTTTTTAGCTTTAATCTCAGATGATGGGTTGTTCAGTGCCGACTCGCTTGGGGCAAATTGTCTTGACATGTCCTGGCTCTCTCCGGGAATTTCTCTTCCCGCGAGGGGATGGGTTGTGGAATGATATCGAGCATGAGAAGGTAACTCCTGTCTGCTGGCCAGGTAAGTTTATCTTGTAGATAAAAAATAAAAAATTTTGAATTGGTTGCAATGGTGAGGTATGGAGGATAGTGTGATTTTTCTTTTTTTTTTTTTTTTTTTTTTTTAAATTATTTCTTGACAGGTCTCTTAAAATTCCTTGGGAACCATGAAGTTTTAAAACGTTTTCTCTGTGAAGTTTCCTCTGTGTGCTTTTTCTGCAGACTGAATGTAGAACTTGGCTCCTCTTCTGAAGAGAAGTGGTTAGAGTGCTGTTACTAAATGTTTGAAGCTTGAGATTTGTGCTTAAAGGACAGAAAATCTGCTAAAGCACGATGCAGCAGAACCTGTTATCCGTGCGCTGCAGCGTACAGCTGTACTAACAAGAAAAGGCAGTTTCACCAGGCATTTATTTAGGTGGTTTCTCTGGATATTGACACTTTTCCTTAAATCGCATTTGCTTAAGCAGGTTTTGGCATTTCTTTGGTTGATGTTCCAAATGAAGAATTTCAGCTTGTATTTGAAGTGCCCTGGCTGTTCCATCAGAGTCAGGAAGGTGGTACAGCTGGAAGGGTTGCATGCAACTTCTTTCCCACCTAGCTATCCCTAAAAGCTTTTTACACGCAGGTAACAAATGTTCCAGTGCTCCACAGGAGTGTAAAGTAGTGAGTGGCATGAAAATGTCTTTATTTTATGAAGAAAACATACACACATTTACTGTATACAAGAGAACTATTGGAAAAATTCTGTCTCCTGTGCTGATGCCTCTTGTAGGGTCCTTCATACAGTCTACGTACTAGACTTCCAACCTTCTCCAGTAGTTATGATGCCTCTAGGTCCTTTTTTTTTTTAAAATTTGATATAAGGTCAGTGTCGTTGAAGTAATGAAAAACAGTGCCTTGCAACTTGTAACCGTTACACTGCAGTCCCACAAAACATCATAGTGTAAACACAATAAAATGGTCTATTGCCAGATTGCTTTATTAACTCTAATCAATCTAAAGAGCTAAATTTAATTAAATCTGCTTGTGGATGAGAACATTCCACCCATGGAAAGGTGCACTAAAGGTCATCTCCAGTTTTAAATCTTAATGTTACACTTAAAAACATGTTTTGTCTTTCATTTGCTTGAAGCCAGGTAGGAATGTAGCTTTAAGGATTATTTTTTTTTTTTGTGTGTGTTAGTAATCGTTATTTGAAGAGGTCTGATCTCCCTGACTTTCTGTGACAGAAAATAGAAGTATGCCTGCAAGGTGTGAGGAAATAATTTTGTGTATTAGATGTATGTAGCTGTAGATATTTCTTGCTTACTGAAGGTGCTATGTAAACGAAGATTGAACCCGTTGTTCGGACTTGATGCTTGAATGTTTGTTTTGAACTCCCACTTACTGAAGTACTTAACTGTAAACAATAATTTGCTTTTTAGATACCTTGAATTTTAGGTCAGCCCTTTCCAGGGATAAAGGCTCTTAAATGAGGAAGAAAGAGAATGTCTATTTTCAAATATGTGGCTGGGAAAGGAAAGTGCCCCAAGCGCATATGAAAACATTTTGGAGGTAGACTCTGCACATATGTCTTGACATGAGAGGTTATGTTAAGCATCGCAACACACTGATTTTCCTTCTGCTGTCAACGAGCTGTAGGATTGAGGATCGAAACTGTTGTGGGGAGATGGAGGGGAAGGAAGCAAAGGGCACTCGAGGGAAAGGTCTGATGCTGGTGCACAGCAAAGAAGTAGCTGACAAGGCCTCACACTGCAGCCTAGGATAGTAGGCAGGTAACCCTCTGTGTAGTACTCCTGAAGTATTTTCACAGAATTGTAGGGTCTGGAGATCATCTCCTCCAACCCCCTGCCAGAGCAGGGTCACCCAGAGCAGGTGGCACAGGAACACGTCCAGGCAGGTTTGGAATGTCTCCAGAGACGGAGACTCCACCACCTCTCTGGGCAGCCTGTGCCAGGGCTCTGCCACCCTCAAAGGAAAGAAGTTTCTCCTCATGTTGAGATGGAACTTTCTGTGTTCTAGCTTGTGCCCGTTGCCCCTTGTCCTGTCACTGGGCACCACTGGGAAGAGTCTGGCCACGTCCTCTTGACACCCGCCCTTTAGGTATTGATAAGCATTGATAAGATCCCCTCTCAGTCTTCTCTTCTCCAGGCTGAACAGACCCAGGTCCCTCAGCCTTTCCTCAGCAGAGAGATGCTCCAGGCCCTTGGTCGTCTTTGTAGCCTCCGCTGGACTCTCTCCAGTAGTTCCCTGTCCTTGAACTGGGGAGTCCAGAGCTGGGCACGTCTACTTCTGTGCTCCAGTCTTTATTTTTACTGCTTTGAGCGACATGCTTTATGAAAGGCTTTTACTAACTTGAAGAAATTAAATAATCAAGTATAAGTGGTAGGTGTGATGAGTCTTTCCAAAGATTGGATCATATTTTTGTTTCTGTTCTACATGCACTCTTGTTCCGTGAGAACATTCTGCTGTGCTTTGGTCATAGGAAAGTAAGTCCAAAGGAAGACTTCTTTTTTTTTTTTTCCCCACCCAGGGGAAACTTGCATTCAGTGTCAAGCAGGCCATATTATTCAGTCATACTATGAACCAGATAACCAGTTTATATATAGAAACAACACACTTCTAGTACTCTCTTTAATGTGCTAAGCTCAACAGAATTCCATGTGAGACGCAGTAAGTAGTTACTCTGGCTGTATTTTAAAGTATGGTATGGCAAATAAAGGCAATCCAGATATTTAACATCATGGACTGAATTGTTTCCGTCACAATATTATACTTGCTTTAGAAACGGCTAATACAGTAGTTATGTGATTTGTTTAGTATTGTCAGACTGTCTTCAGTCTGCTTTTGCTTTGGTGTTACAACAGGAATAAAGGCAGACTGGGTGCAACGAGATGTAATATTCATCCTAATGCTGCCAAACCATGACAATTGCATAAATGGATTTAACTTCCAGTTCTGTAGCGTTGCAGTGAGTTCTGTCTGAAGTGTGACCTGATTGTCCGGGGAACACCTTGGAAAGTACAAACGTGAGATTTGTTTTTATATAACGGTCTTGTTGACAGTCTTCTGTTCTCTTATTCATTAATGTGAAATAACTTTTCTTGCACAATAGTTTTTTAAACCACGCCTGTTTTTATAGCGCATGAAAATACTTTGGCTGGGTGGGAGTCTGCAATAAATATTTTTATTCCCTAAAGTGTTGGCTCTTGCCCAACTTCTGTGCTCTTGCTCATCAGCTGCTGGTCTTAATTCTCCTGAATTCGAACTTTTTATCTCTGAAGAGCAGAAATAATTATTTATGCACGATTCTTACTCCTGTGTCTTGTTTCGTTAATGGGATGCTGAGATTCCTGGGTTCTTGAAGGCAGTTCGTTCCGTAGCCTGGCTCTGCTGCTGCTGTTTGACGCTGTGCGGATCAATCAATATAGATACTGGCTTCAAAGCGTTTTTGTTGTTTTCTCAAGTTTTACTAGAGCCGGAGACTCTTGAAAGATTGCATGAATGGCAATGCCAAGTACCATGCTCCTCTTCTTTTTTTCCGTTAAAAACAAAAAATTAAATCAAGCTTTCAGCATGAAGATCTGCCTTAAATAAAGGAGCTCCAAGCTGAGGGCTGAGTCTGAGCAGGGCAATGAAGTTGCGCTCTGATGGCTTATCTCCTCATCCTGTTTGGCTGCTTATGCTGTGAGATTATGCTACATAAAAAATGAAACCCCAAGACAAAGGCAATATCCTCCAGCTTCCTAGAAGCCTTTTTAGTTTGTCAAGCAGTGCTTATTTTAGAAATGGGCTAGTTCAGGGGCATGAGAGAAAATCACGGTAATGCCATCAAATGCTTCAGTAGTCACATGTCAGAGTACTCAGCATTTGTTTTGCTTGAATGCTTTTTAAAGTTATTGGGTTTAGAAGATAATCCATGTTCTGTGCAACTGCTTTCTCATTTTCATGCATCTTGTGCTCATGTCAGCTGTCTTCATTATGGAATATTTTAAGCTCATCAAATCAAAAAGTTTTAGCCTTTTTTTGGTTACACTTTGAAGTGCAGAAAACTACAGGAACTTGTTTTATTCTGTTGTCTGGTGGCTTTTTCTATCACAGCGTTGTTGGAAGTTCCAAGGGAACGGGTTATGGCTGGAATGGAAATGGAGAGTGAACTTTCCTCGCTTGGACCTTGAGTCAAACCAAGAACAAAGTGATCCTGGCAGAGTACCATGGGAAAATCTGTGCTTCTGGGACAATCAAATGGCACATTTCACAACTGCAATGCTTATTCAGAAAGGGGAAAAAAGGAAAACTAAGTTGATCATGCAAAAAGGGGAGGAGGAAAAGAAGGGAGGTGTTTTATGCCTTAAAATATCTTTGAAATCTAAGTGCTGGTGTTAAAATCAACAGCTCCTTGGAAGTTATGCCATCATTAAGGGAGCAGGCATGATACTGTAGGTCATAGAATCATCCAGCTTGGAAGGGACCTTTAAGATCATTGAGTCCAACCATCAAAGGTCTGTCCAGTGGACCAGTAAAGCAGTTGCCCCTCTGTAAGAGATGGGGGAGAAAAATGGTGCTTAAGTTTTGCCTGCCCAGCGTAGAGGTGAGAGCAGAACCCAGTGATGGTACATCTTTGTCACCCGTTTCTTAACTCCCAAGCAGTCGCTTCCCTCGCCTTGCTGTTTCCCGTTGTTTGAGAGGTGAAGCAGTGCTGGTTCTGGCAGGGTTTTCTGTGGTTTAGCTCCGTCGGGTGTCATAGGAATGAGCTTCCTGGCCCAACGGTTGTCTCTTCTTCCCCTCCCTGCCGCTGACTCATGCTTGCCACCAAATGACACAGTTAACCCCTTAAAACAGAAAAAGTAACTTTTCTGTGAATACAGAGTACGGGGAAAACTGGTTTCTCTTCTTTTTTTCTTTTTTTTTATGTTTTTTTTTCCCTCCCTTTGGAGTTTATATTAGCCTCAGTAATAGAAATGTACTGACCAGTTGTTCGGGATGAAGTAGGTCAAAACGTGAACTGGCTCCGTCTCTCCCGTTCGGGTGTCACAGGAAGGCGGCAGAGGTTTTCAGCGTTTATGTGCTGCTGGCTAATTTGCAATTCCATTCTGAAACAGATTAGAGATCTGCGGCAGCTTTTTTGGGTTCAGGGTCTTGGACATAAGTGATAGTATTACTAAAAAGGCCTTTTTCTTTGTAGAAGACCTGCTTTTTCCTGCCTGGATTTGGCATGATAGGAAGCCAAAATTGAGGGATTATTGCTGAGATAAATGGATTGGAAAGTTAACCTTGATGCAGCCAGTCCTTCACCTATCTCCTTGTCAGGATGGTTGTAATCTAGTATTCGTCTTTAGCATCTGAAATCTATTATAAAGGGATTATATTGGATGGAATTGCACTTTATAAACCACAGCCTGAGTTCAGCAAAAATTGCACTGGACCTACTTATTGTGAGTATAAGTTCCCTAGGGTGATGGACGTGGTATTTTAGAAGACAAGGAATAAGTTTAGAAGCAATGCTGATTTATTAATAAAGTCTAGAGAAAAGGAGCTTTTGTGCTTGGCTGTTTTTCTGCTCCTCTATCTTCCCCCCCCAACCCAGTACACATTTGAAAAGTTCCCCCTCCCCCCCCAAAAAAAAAGTTTGGCAAGTTCAAACTATGTAACTTCAAATCTTCATCTGAGCGAAGAGAATCGGTAGGGGTAGGATTTAGGAGTTAATGAATGAGATGGAAGAGCAGATGGGACAAGCCAAGACTCTTGATAGTTCTGGCAGCTTTTGTATGTAGTGCATCTTTTATCACTGCGTTTGGACTGGAGTCATTTCCTCGCATCCAAGATTTCTGGCATCCTCGCTCTTCGCTTGATCTAGTTGTAGAGGCTCTAGCCCATGATTGTTTAGTGGTAGTCTCAAAAAGCTTTTTTGGAAAGACGAGCTAGAAAAGCATCCTGGTAAAGTTCAGGGACAGGACTATGGGCTTCATCTGTTCCTCCTGCTCTCAGAGTGACAAAGTTAGATGTGGGAAGTGTGTGAGCAAAGGTAGCAAGGTCACAGCTCAGCTGCTGGCACCAAATGGCATACATCTCTGAATGGGCTGGGTGACTTTGTGGACGCTTACTTCTGGTAAAAAGACTGAGTAAGAGTGGAAAAACTAGATTAGAGCTTTGCACTGTGATTGGAGTTAATTTTTTCCTCCACGTAGGAAGGCTGAAAGCTTAGCTGATTTCTTTTCTAAGGTTACATTGCAACAGCTTGCCATCCAAAGCTAGAGCTTTGTCAAAAAAGACATTGAAATTGACAGCTGAGAGCTGAAAAAAACTTGCACACCTGAAAGAGGAGGGACTCCTCATGCCTGTTGCTGTTCAGGCGCCGGTAAGGGCTTTTGCAGGATTCTCTGACAGCACCTCCCTGTGTTACAGATGTACTGACATTACCCTGTGGTGGAACCAGGTAGCGGTTTTGCAGCTTTGGTCTGCAGAATGATTTTGTGAAGTCTGTGTGACACAGTAAGTCTGTGCGTTAACACCTAGAGTTGAACCAGCCTCTGTCCTACCAGTTTGAGATCTCCCTGTGGCCTCTGTCCTCTGCAGCTGCAAATCTCCCTATTTCTCCTCCTCTCCAAAGGTAACAGCATCTACTTTTCCTGTTACGATGGGCCCCCTGTAGACCCCTGACACTTGGAGTCATTGAGATGTCACTTGAGCCTAACTCCTTAGCCAAAAACTACATTTCCTAATTGCCACAAAGTGTGAGTTGAGGTACAAACACATGTGGAAGTGAGATGATTTATAGAAAGGCTTTAAGAGTAGCATGAATTCTTTCTGACACTTTCTAAGAAGTCCATTTTGTATCTCCAGGTGAATTTCGGGGTTTGCTGGAACAGAAGGGGAAATACAGACTCATATTTGGTTGCTAAAACTTGTCTGCAAAGATGTTCATTTGCCCATTTCAGCTGCTTATTGTATTGAGTGAAGTAGCTCTGTCATGCTGAGCAATTCAGTGCAATAGATTATCAAATTGATTCTTTAAAAAAAAGAAATCAGAAAAATTATTCAGAGCTTTGATTTGTGGTGGTAATGACAGCGAAAGACATCTCTGATAAATATTCTCCAAATATAATTAAAGGAAATTACACGTTAGAGAAGTAAAGGTTAAGTTGCTATGTTGGTGAGGACTAACAGGCTCTAGGAGAACTCGGATTTAAAAACAGGACCTCACAGAGAAAGTGGCAGCTTTCTAGCAAAAATTTTACTTATGCCTCTAGTTTGAGGAAATGGTATTGTTCACATACCTTGTGCATCAGAATTAATAATTTCATAGAATACTTTTCATAATAGGAAATATTCTACGTGCACTTACTCATGTAAATAGTGTTGAATTTCTGGAGTGTAAAAAAAAAAAAAAAATATTCAGATAAACTCTCCTAATCTGTGTAAAACTGTAGCTTTATAGTGTTCTAGTGTGTCAAGTCCTTAAAGCTGCTTTTTTTTGATGGCGTTTGGCTTTTCAACACTGAATTTTGATGGCATTGAGTTGAAAGTGGCTTTGCCTTTCATGAAAGTGGGGGCTTTGTGTGTTTGACAAAAGGAGGGGATTTTAAGATCCCACACCTTTTGGCAAGGCTTCTTGTGATTCACGGGGTGGGGTGTGGAAACCGGTTTCTAAAATTAAACCAAACTTTCACATAACTTTTTTTTTCTCTTCCCCCCCCGCCCCCTTCTCCCTGTGCGAATGTGTTACATGGTCTTCTATGGATATGGACAAGCAAAGAGTCCCCCCGTTAAAGAATTTTTGCACCAGGGCTGGTCAACTCTGATATCTCCAACCTCTGCTTGGACTTTTGAAGTCTTGAAGGATAAGTTACTTATGTCGTTTTGAACCTCATCTACTCTCTTTACCCTTTCCCCCGTTGGATGGGAAGGGTGAGAGTGTTTCCCACAGTCATTCCCTCACAGGGAGGCGAGCAAATAAGGAAGGGTTGTGTTACATGCTGTAGTTATGGGAGTTATTTGGAGATGGCGGAGTTGGTCAACAGCTGCAGCGCTCTGCTGTCGTGTCAATGGTTTGCCTTTTGCCACACTGCTTATTTTAATGAGCTCCATCTGTACCCAGTGCGGTCCCTAATAGAAACCAGATTGTTGGGGCTGATGGTGTCTACGGTGCTGTATAGATGCTGTGAGTTGTCCGGTCTAGTGAGCTGCAGATGAAGGTTGAATATGAAAATAAGGCAGATACCTTCTTGTTTAGTGCAGAAACAGTTTCCAAAATATTGAGATTTTGCCTGAAAAGGAAAAAGATTGCGGGGTGGGAGTAGGGTGAAGCAGCAGTTGCTTACAAAGGAGCTGACGTTCTTCTGAAAGAGGCAGCTCATAATCTCTGAAGTTTACTTTGTAGTTAAATCCCTGGGTTTTTTTTCCTCTTTTTTTTTTTTTCTGTCTCTCCGCCTCCAAAGATCATGATGATAGTGGTTTACTATTTGGGATTTCTCCATTATTGAAAGCGATTTTCTTTCTGGAATCTCTGTTTTTGTTCAGATAGCATATTGGTGTAGAAGCTCGATGTCCTGTCCTTTAAGCTCTTCCTAAAACAAATGTGGCAAAGGAAACATGGAATGGGTTCATTTTAGGATAAATTCCAGCAAAAGTCAAAGCACTTTTCTTAATCAAAACAGAAATAAGACCAATAACTTTTAGATTAGGCTTTGTTAATAAGACTTAAATGGCGCTATTTTTTAGCTGCAGCTTATTCAGGTAAAATTACTTCTGCCCGAGTCTAAATATATGAAGTATGGCATCCAAAGCCATAGTTAGCTTATTGGGAATGTATGATGTAGCCTATTTTCCTTTTCCTCTGCCATAGGTTGAATATAAATCCTCAAACAGCTTACCATACCAAAAATAAGGCTGTATAAATATCTGAGCACATGGAAAAATAACTCTCCTATTACCTCCATGGTAGAAATTAAAAGAATTACTCAATTTTAGGCACTCAGTGAGGACCTCTCAAATTAGTAACAATTCCATGAACCCAAGCATCCAGATTTTAGGCAGATTTCTGGAAATGAGCAAGGCAGTGCTGGCCCACGCACTGAGATGACCATTACTAAGTACTATTTCAGAGGAAGTGTTTGTCTGACAGCTTGTACTTCCAACAGCTGACGTTTTTTCGGCCAAAAGCGTATGTCGAATTAGGTAACTTTATGTTGTTTTTTTGCTCTTTGTATTCCACCTGCTTGTCCTTTAGATTGCAGCGTTGACATAAAGAACGCCTGACTTAATCTGTGGTGCTCCGAATGCATAAATCAGTCACCTGAGCACTTGTAATAAACTTAAAATGATAATATGTAAGGGAATGAATGCCTTGGACTGTCATTAGTGGGATCTGTAAGCGCTCATCTCTAGCTGTCAGGTCCGTATTGGTACTAAGGAAGATGCTGTTGCGGTTGGGTGCCTGTGAAAATAATTAGGACAGAGGAGATGCAGAAAAGAAACTCACCTGTTTATCTTGGGAGAGTTCTCTGACGGAGACTTCTTGATGGAGTGTGAATTCCAGGATTGTGGTCTGTGGCGGTACTCTTGCTTACACTAGAATAATCTCTGTTTTCCAGGCAGATTTGTGAGTAGGCTGTTTGCTAGCGCTTTTCTTAATGAAAAGTTAATCACCACCTACTCGCTGCAAAGCCTGTGTAAGGAAGGAGGGGAGAGTGTTTTACAGCTTCTTCTGAATGACAAGATTAAGAAGGTGCTAAAATTTTAGATAGTAAAGCTGTCTTGGTCCTGTTCCTTAGGTATTTCTTCAGTTTAGCTGAAGGTTAAACATGAGTTTAATGTCTTAGTCATCAAAATACACAATGTTCATTCCTAGATTTTAACCAGTTGGTGTTGCTAATCTAAGTTTGAGATTCCTTTGTCTGCCCTATGGAAATGCTTCAGTGTCATTGCTCCGAAAGTCACTTTGCCTACATTTCTGTCTTGGTGGCATGAGGGACTAGGAAACAGTCATTCTGGTTTTTGCACTGATAAATTCCAGTATTTTCACAATCTGTTTTGTCATCGGTAAAACTGCAGTTTCTACTCTTTGCTTACGCTTTATGCTTTGGTATTTTAATATTGGCAACTCTTGGATTTCAAGATGGAGTTCCTGTGTCATTTACAAAGTTACTAAGTCATCGAGATAAATTGTCGTCCCAGTTCTGAGCTTCCCTTTCCACCTCCGCTTGGGAGCGTGATGCAGTCATCCCCCAAAAGGTACGTAGATTCACGCGGTGTTGAGAAAGAAGGGTTTAGGTGAACTGCCGGTTAATTCTTGGGGGTGACTGTATCTTCTCATGGGTCTGCACATGTCCTGAATCTACTGCCACTGAACTTGGTGGGAATGACGGAGAAGGGATCGGGGAGAAGAGCTGAAAAATACATTCAGACACTTGTGTTCAGTTGAGCTGTTTGTGTCTGGCGTGGCTGAGTCTTATTTCTGTGTGAAGGCAGTGAAATTTGGGCAGGTGCTGTTACTCTCCTAGTGGAAGCAAGAATACATTGCCATGCTTCTGGAAAGCTTTTTGCAGCATACGTGCTTTCATCGCTTCCAGCCTTGAAGTTGAGAATAAAAACACTCTTTCGGGTGAAATCAAGAGTTCATGAAGAATTTAGCCTGTACAGATTTTGCTTTTTAGGGCTGAAGTTCTGCTGCTGCTGTCAGAGCTACAGATCTTCTCTTCTGCTTAGGCAGTTTGGGTGACTCACTTCAGCATGTTGGTTGTTTACATGAGCCTGTCCTCTGCCTGTTTGTGATAAACAGATACTCTCCTCAGATATGTGGACAAACTGACAGTGTCAGTTGACGAATATAAAAACTAATGCTACACACGGGATGAAAATAAAGGCGTTTTGGCTGGATCGACCAGGATTTTGCTGCAGAACTGGGTTAGAAATTCACTGTATCATGTGCCAGGGTTCCTCTCTTGATAAATTTGCTTCAGCAAATTCAAAAGTTTATAAGTTGTTGCAAACAGAAAACATTATTAGACTCTGCTTTACTAATGATTCAGCTGATGGGTGTTTCAAATTTTAATACAGGCTGTTGCTGATGTTGGTTTAAGTATAGATTTGGAAAAATCAAGACGCTGCCCATTCTTAAATACCATTTTATGGAAATAACTCTGTGCTAATAGAGCTTAATAACTTTTTACTTCAGACCACTTTGCCCATAAAGTCTCCTGGAGCATCATGTGCGCTTTGAAACCTGTTGACTACCAGCAAATTGGAAATCAAAGCTTAATGCTCAGGTCCATGAAAATATTTTCTTGAGTATCTAGCTCTCAGTGACTTCAAAACCACCTCGTGCTTGCCGCATCTCTGTAGTTGTCTGCGTTTTTTCTTCTGTGTTGTGCAATTAAGGCTCACCTTGGAGACCTTGGGGTGGGATGTTTAGGCTGAGTGCCTCTCTCCAGTGTGGCTTCAGCCCATCGAGGCTTGCCGAAGTTCAAGAGCCCGACGCCCTTGTTCTTCCTTTCAGTAACCAAAGATTTAATGATGAGAACGTTACACAGATCCCGATGTTGTGTTCTCCGAAAGCTTTTGGTGATAGAGTTTTGCGGGTTTGCGTCCATGAGGCTGAAAACCTGTTTAGAAGTATCTAACTCCCAAGGAAAAAGATTCATATTTAAAAGGTTGATTCTCATAACTTCCAGGCTGAGCAATTATTGGTGAAGGTGGTGACAAGAAGAGAATCTGTGCTTAGATCTTAAAATAATAAAAATTAAACTTCTCAACGCTTTTTTTTTTTACATGCAACTATTTCAGTTGCTCTTTGAAACAGATTCCTAGAAAGGCCAGTGATGTATATAGATGGACCATTGCTTGGGGCGCTGGGACTGAGGATGCCCAGTGCAGTACGAATCCATTGCAATGGTCTGAGTGTTTCAGTGAACACATTCGAAGGATAAAAGGCACAAGAACTGTGCTGAATTGAGGGTGAAATGCCCTTGTAGCATAAAAGGTTTAAATGTCACTGTGAAGAACGGAAGGCTGATTTAAAGAGAAAAGACTATTTTTATATACAGCTTCTGCATTAGAAAAAGGTTGGTTGCATATTGTCAATTCGGATAATTCTTTAAGATCAGGAGTATAATATTCTGTTTATATTTAGCAGAGCTCTGCCTCTGTATGGACACTCGAACACTTGTTTTTTATTGTCAAGGCTATAGGCAGTTCCGTTGGATTCAGAACGGAGCTGGTGCCTTGTGTCACTGAGGGACTGCGACGTTGGGGACTCTGGTACTGCTTATGCTACAACAACATTGAAGAGCCCATGAAAAAAACCCTAATAACTATGTTTATGAAGAGCATCAATACCTATTAGACATGAAGAGATCTAGTTTTGGAGGGTGATGTGCCCTGTGAGGAGCACACAGCTTTCTGGAGTCCTCTTTTGGCTTTCATGTCATCAGAATGGCATCTGCTAGTAGTAAATATATTTAACGAATCTAATTTTGGAACTATAGGTCAGCACTTAAATTTGTTTTCTCCTTGTAAGTCTCACAACTACATCAGCTTTTAGATTTTTATAATAAACAGGACTTTGAAGTCTGATTTCTTCCCCCTCTGCCAGGTACTGTCACACTAGTGAGAGAATGTGGTTGTTACCAGTTGTGGTACTCTTTATAAGTCAGACTCCATTTTTTAACACTTGAAACACATTTCCAGCACTAGAGGGTGGCTTTTCTTTTTTTTTTTTTTTTCCTTTCTTACCCAATTTTCCTTTTGTTCTTGATCTTTTTGTATCTTTTGTTAGCGACAGAAACGCTGTTGCACAAATCAGCTGTGTTGTCATGGGGAAACTTCCCAGTGCGCATGTGATGAAAAATGGCCAATTTTAATTTTATTTTTTTTTTCTCACGGAGATACCACAGGGGAACGAGCCGAGAAATTGTTTCCCTGCCTTGTGGGGCAGTCTGTGGGTGGACGAGGAGTGACGGGCAGTCTTGGTTCAGCTGTGCCACCGCTACTGGCTTTGGAAGGTGAATAAAGGAGAAGGGAACAGTAATCTGCTCTCATACAGGAATATCCCGTGGCATCCGTCAGCAGTCCAAGTCAGGTTTTTTTTCGTAGTGCAACAGATTTGTGAGGCAGTGTATCTCCTGCAGAAAGAAACACATGGTGAATACGCTTTTGCCATCTGTCCCTTGTCTCTCCCATCCATCTCGTTACGACCGGAGGATGCTGTTTCTCCAGAGGATGGAGCGGGACAGGCGGCAGCTGCCCTATGGTAGCAGCGTGTATTAATGCCCTACAGAGATCGGATCAGGCGGTGCCCACCCACGAGTCACGAAACGGTGCAGGAGGTAATGGATTCAGACCAGGAGAAACATGTGAATTCCTCGTGTAAATGCCAAAGCTTTCACCGTGCGAACATTGAGGTTCTGCAGCTGCCTCTGTGGGCTGGCCTATGTGTACCTCGTTGATCCTCGGTGTGGAGGTTTTTATGGAATTGATGATGATCAGCCTATTTAGAGTTTTTTCTGCTGCAGGGAAATTAATGTAAGAACGTGGCAGAAGCTCAATCCTGAATATCACTAGGTGAAAATAAACCCCTCATCTGGCTTGGTGGTGGTGAGGAATGGCTGTAATTTCAACTGATGCGATAGCGTAGAAAAACTTCAAAGGTCAAATAGATACAGTTTCTTATATGGGCAGAATGATCAATACCCCCAACAGTATGCTTATATAAAGTTTACAGGACTAACAAAAACTACACAAAGAGGGAAAGATGCTAAAGAGTTTGTATATATTTTAATCTGGTCATAGAAGACATGGCTAGAATGAAAGCTGTATGGTTGGTTTTTGTAAGGAGGTGGGAGTATATGGCTTTACAGTGACTGTAGCAGAAGGCTTTCTTTTTCTGGAGTATTTAAGCCACGTGAGTCTGCATGAAAGCGAGGAATGGATTCTGGTAGTAGCATGCTAAAGCTGTCACCTACTCTGCTATCTACATGCCATTTGGCAAACAAAGCCAAAACAGCATGCAATATCTAATGTAGAGCAAACATCATGTTTAATCCTGATCCACTAAGTAGTTTGTTTTGATGTGGATGATGGTATCAGCCAGATTGGTTGGATCCTATTGACCCAGTAACGTGTCAGTGTTATACTTGGTCTGCATTGTCCGTCACAACTACAGCATCTTATGTAGCGTAAATATTTAGACGGGCGAGTTGTGACCTCAGTTGGTGTCTGGATGCCACCAAAACATGAACAGTTAAAAGGTTATTTTATAAATAAGAGAGCAGAAACAGATATGTATTTGTGGAGAGTAAATATTGCAACAGAGCTGTAATGATATTCCATTATACTTAATCTGGATGATTTATCTCCAGAAGTGTTAAACCTGAGCCTGGTGAACAAACTAAGGGCAATTTAAAATTTTAAAGTTACGCAGCCTGCTTGTGTTTTTAGTGGGGAAGAATCACCTGTTAGAGGAGATCAGATCATGGCATATAATTTCTGGTTCAGGAGCAGCCGCTGGAGAGGTGGGCTTGTAGCCAGCAGCGTGGTGTGCTCCTGGTGTGTGCGTTGCATCCTTTGCAGTGTGCATTCAGGTGGCCTCTCTTCTTAACCTGTATTTAAAAGTGGCACCTCCCAAGTCAAGCTTGGCTGTGATTTACCTGCAAAAGCCTGTGTTTGCTCTGCGCTCCGTGATGAGCTCAGTGGGGTCCTATATCTGACACAGAAAGTGAAATACCATCAGCGTGTATGGAGGGGAGTGCGGGGCTTGTGGGATTCGGTGCTTGTGTCCCAAGTGTAGCCCCTGCCTGATGTTCTGTGTGCAACTCCAGCTTCGGTCTCTGCTGGGAAGTGGGACAGCCACAGAGCGGAGCGTCCCGCTGGGCTGGCTGCCAGCTGCCCTGGAGAGGAGCTGCCGTGTCCTCAACTGGAAGGTGCACAGCCCCAAGGCATTTCTTAAAGGCTGATGTTTAGTGAGTGTTGCCCGTTGAAACCATTGCGCATCTCGGTGACTCTTTGGGAACGTGGGAGAGTAAGGACATCCTTCCCTCCCACCCCTCGAAGCAGTATTTGTGGTGGGGGGATCCTTATTTCTGGGTTGGAGTGGAAGACCTGGCCGGTGAAGAGGACAGAGGGATGGGGACCTGGCTGTCCTGGATGATGCACACCCAGTGTTCGGTATCAGTGCTCAGCACTTAAGCCTGCCATAAAGCAGATTAATTAAAGTGCTTAATATGAAGTGACCCGATGCTCCTTCTGAATTAGACATTGCCTAAATTCTTCAAAAGCAGGCAATTAGCTGTTTCTTGCATAGCTAGAGAGCTGCTTCCACAGACATATCTCTGTATGTAGAGTTTCCTTAGGATGCTGCTCTGCACTTCTTTGTCTCTTAAATAATCCATGGATGGATTTTTCTCCTGCTTTTCAGATAAAAAATAATATGGGGTATTTGACACACTTAGAAATATTATTTGACATCTTAATTTCTAGCTACTAAGTGTGCCTTTGATAACAATTACTTGTTCTTGTGTATAGTGTTTCCTTGCATCCAGGTAATTGCCAGGACGCTAGCTGTAGTCTCTTTGCAGGTGTAGTGTGCCACGTTGTGGTGATCTGATAAATACTCTTGAAGCATGTGAGCATCTGCGAGCAGTTTATTGCAGCAGAATGGTTATAATGGCATTTTGGTCAAAACCTGCACTGTTTATCATGCTTATTCTTAATATGTAGCTGGATTTTTGGCAAAGCTTCTCCCATTTGGAGAGATTTAGCCTTGCTTTTCCCAGACCTGGTATGGACGCTATACTGGATTTGCATAACCTGTGAGTTCTGTGCTCCGGTGGCTTTTCCAGTCTTGGTACTTTGCTGACTGTGGCTCTTGTCGAGCCATTAACGTAACGGGGGACGTCTCCTCTGAACATTCAAGGTTGTTTTCAGATAACCTTCACATCTCCAGCATTTCAGAAGCCCCGTATAGTTCATAATGATATAATTCCACCGCATTTCCCCCCTCCCGCCGGTACGAACGGAGCAGTGATGAGATTTTGTGATATTGCTTCCCCCTGTGAAGTGACTGTTTCATTAATTGTGTAATGGTGTAAAATCCTCCACATGTTTTATTTCAAGCAAATCTTAAGCCTGCTGTTAACTACTGGATCGTGTACTATCTAAAGAAAAATTACTTATTTCCTTAATGGATGAATTTTCATCATTTACCTTGAAACTTCAAAGTTCAGGTTTGGATACCTAGTTCTGCTTGGGCTAAAGAGGCATTTAGCTTCGTATTTTTTTTTTTTTACTAAGGAACAAAACCATAGGACTACTACAGATTCCTAGGGCCACTAAGAACAGGTACCTGCTCTTAAAGGGTGGGATTCACTCATTGAAATTTACTGGCCAAATACTCAGCACTTCTAGCTTCTCTCTTTGCTTATTTAAATGTGTTATTTCAGAGACGCAGTGCATCGCTCCCGGGATTTACTTTATTCTGCTTGTTCTCTGCTAGCAGCTATATGAAGAGCTGGCTGTGTAGCAGGAACACCATATCTCCTAAATAGACTGAGGCTTGATGACCTCAAGGTTTTTTTTGTTTTTTTTTTAAACCTTTTTTGGCACCTTTATCTCTGCGTATAAATAGCTCACAAGTCTGTTCCTCAGCATTTGCTAGACCTAAAGTAGTGTTAAATGCTTTTGCGAGGTGAAAGTAGGCTTTCTCAGTTACATGTAGGTGGAACGTGTCCAAGCTGTATGCTATATTTACACGCTTTCATCCCCTAACAAGTTTTACTCCATAAGACTCGTGCAGTATCTGCAGATTCTGTATGGTGTGTTTAAAATGCACTGCTAACAAAAGGTTTGTGCTGGATTTAAAGACAAGTAAGTCATTCCATAATTCAGTTTGCATCTAGCTGCTCTCAGCAGCTCTACCTTAAATTTATTTGTGCAATTTTTTTGGTAATCTTTTGATCAGCGGCAATTCTTAGATTTTTTTTTTTTTTTGAAGAGTCATTTAAAATGGTCAGGTAGTGCTGCTTGCTTCACTGTTGTTGGCTGTGAGTAGCTGAATACGTTTGCCATTCATGCCCTTGTGTCTCAACTACTTGATTATTTTTTTTTTTTTTGGAATTGGCTTGGCAAGTGTACGTTTTTTATCAGCAGGCTGCTTGTAATGCAGGAGACAGGAGTGTTCAAACTGGATAAAGTGCGCTGGCTCAAGATCCTCGCGTAACTGCCAGGGAAAAGCAGGTGGATGTTTTGGAGTTCAGCAGGGACAAACGAAGGGATTTATCTGCATTTGCAAAAGGTCACAAGGAATTCTCTGTGACCTCAAGGAGATGCTTTACCTTCCAGGCAGCATCTCAAATTTCAAGGAGCTCCGTTAACTCCCCTGGTTAATTGCTGCTGTTGAGCCATGGAGATTTGGAGATTTAATAGAAGCTGATGCTACCTATTAAAGTGTCATTGCTTCTGGCAACATGGAGGGCTGGGAGGTCTTCTTTCTGAATTTTAGTTGGTTTAAACTTTTATACTACCTGGCTGTGCAAGGTGATATGGCTATAAGCATCATTAAAGCTTTGGAGAAGTTATCGTGAATATTTTCTGAAACACTACTACCTGGGAAACGTGAACTGTTGTCAGAGCTAAGAAAATAAATGGAAGTTATTCTGGTGTATAACTTCCTTATGTGTTGCTTTTTTTTTTATATAACCTAAAAGACTGCTCTAGCTTTAGTAGTAAACTGTATTATGATTATTAATATTTGACATTAACATTCTTGAATGATTACCAGCAAATCTTGTATTCGCAGGCAGACGTGCCTCTAAAAGCAGTTATGTTTTGTATGTCTGTGGCTCCGAGTGATTCTGCAACCGTAACAGACGGCTTTAAAAACTCAGGGAAGCATGAGGAGCAGTCAGAGCTTTTATTGAAGTCTGTATTGGAGCGACTGGTGTGTGCAAGGTCAACTCCCAAAGGAACCCAGAACATGTGAAAATGGGTTGTTTTTTCTTTTTTGTGTGTGATATTGGCTTGCTAGCCACTGTGCTGGATTTTGCAGATGAATGTAAAACCCTATTTTTTTTTTATGATCCAAGGCATAGTTTCAATTAAATTCAGATTTCTACTTTTCCCCCATTTTTCAGGTGAGTAGTGTGTGCACAGAATCAAATACCTGTTGAGCTCACTGTGGATAAACCAGAGGGAGAAACCTGGGAAGGGAGAGCAGTAACAACAGCTACGGGGGGATGAGAAGTCCAAACTCATCCTGCAGGAGCCACAAGAAGAATCATAGAATTGCCTACGTTGGATTTGGAAGGGACCTTTCAGATCATTGAGTCCAACCATCAACCTAACTCTGACAAACCCATCACTAAACCATATCTCTAAGCACTGTGTCTGCCCGGCTTTTAAATACCTCCAGGGATGGTGCCTCAACCCCTTCCCTGGGCAGCCTGTTCCAATGACCCTTTCGGTTTAAAATTTTTACTAATATCCAGTCTAAACCTCCCCTGACACAACTTGAGGCTGTTTCCTCTTGTCCCATCGCCTATTCCTTGGGAGAAGAGACCAACTCGAGGTGGGGCCTCACCAGTGCCCAGTACAGGGATGGTCACTGCCCCAGTCCTGCTGGCCACGCTGTTCCTGAGACAGGCCAGGATGCTGCTGGCTTTCCTGGCCACCTGGGCACACTGCTGGCTCACATTCAGCCTGTTGTCGACCAACACCCCCAGGTCCTTTCCCACCAAGCAGCTCTACTCATCCCCAAGCCTGTGGTGTTCAGGGGGTGGTTGTGATGGCACTCTCCGCAGCCTCACTGCATGGGCCTGGCTGGACACAGCACTGGCAGCTCAAAGCCCGTGGGTGCCATTGCCCAAGCCCGGCTCCTCAGCACAGGATGGGGTGGTAGGTGGCTGATGGAGTGGCTCCTGCATCTGTGACCTGCTCAGATACGCTTCATCAGCCCTCCTGGGATCGCCTTGAAGCATGAAAAGAAGAAATCATGTCTTGAAGTATTCGTTTGAAACTCTTCAGTATCCTCCGCTCTCTATCACAATTTATAGTTGAATGTGCTCTCTTTACAATTCCTGCTCTTAACTAAGAAAACGCAATAAATTATAAATAGATCTTGAACTACTGGGCTGGGAGGTGGGATACAAAGTGATGTGGCAGGTTCTGCCTCAAATAAGAGTTTAGTTGAGTCCTCAGCTTCTGCTTTGAGCTCTGAGGTGCTCCTACTTAAAAACCATCTAACTTAATGAAGCAAGCTGCTCTCTCATTTCTTTCTATTCCTCCACTTACAAACAGCCTTGGTTTTGTGACCCTGCAAGAAACAATGTTGTGAACCTGTGAACTTTTTTTTTTTTTTTTTCCTGCTGTGTTGATGTGATGCTGAATGCAGAAGCTGTTATCTTTTGAAAGGCTGGTACTTTTTCTCCGTTTTTTCTCTAAACACGGAGATTTTGTTGGGGCTCTTCAGAAGCACTGAGGAAGAGAGGAGCGAGGATACAAAATATGAATTGCTAGCAAAATAAATTTTTGTAGGATTTGCATTTTTTTGGGTGTCTGGGGGCTCTGGAAACTTAACACAGACTCTAAATATCCCCACCCCCTGCCACCTTTATTGTTTTGCTTCTTTACATAGGTGGTTGAAATGCATTTGGTAAGGGTAATAATAAATTCAACCATGTCCTTGGTAGGAATACAGAAGGGTACATCTTCTAACTGTGGTCTCTTACCCTCTTTCTTATCCCAAGGTCAGATTAAAAGTTGCTAACAATTTTCATCCACAATTGTCAGTGACTGAGCAGTCAGATAATTAAACATTTCTACTGACCAGTGGGGAATACAGATTTGTGTGGTGGAAGTACTGTCTCTTTAGAAACACAAAACATGTTCGCCTTGCTTGATTGCTGCTCCCTCTTGTGGGTTTCAGGCCAGATTAAACAAGCTTGAAGTTCATTCTCGGCCTTTTTAGAGGGAATAATTAATCAGCAATACTCCCCTCATCTATCCTCTGGGTGGGATATTGACCTTAAGACTTGCTTTACTGCGTACCTCTACAAATTAGAGTATTCTTTTATATCAAGAGGACTAAATCTGTAAACGCATTTAATTTGCTTTTTAATTTTTTTCACCAATAATTTATACTGCTGTGCTGTTAGTATATAGTATGACTTTTTTTTCTTTTTTTTTTTTTTTTTTTTGTAAAAGCAGAGAGAAGCCTGTATTGTAACTGTACCAGACTTGGCAGGTGCCTGCTTTGCTGCCGGTATTAAGATCTCTTTCGTCTCTCCTCTCCCGTAGTCAGCACTCCTGAGCTGCACTTCACGGGCTGCTGTTCTTGGCTGCAGAGACCTGCTCTGTTATGCAAGTTGTTCCTGAAAACGAAATTCCAAAAAAAAGCTCTTTTTGCTTCCTGTGTGCCTTCCTGTATACCCAATAAATACAAATGCTATAGCTGTGTGAAAGATTAATATTTTTTTTGTGGTTTCTCAATTGCTCTGCTGGCGTAAAATCTCTATACGTAGTGCGTTGTGTCTGAAGATTTCAAAATACTAATTGTATTTGTTTTCCTCCAGAGGGACGTATAATCCCTGTTCTCTGGGCAAGAAACTAAAGCGCAGTGGAATTCTGACTTGCTCCTAATTGATGGCGGAGACCTGTGCAACTTCACTGGCTCGTTCTTGGCCCGAAGCTCTTAAAAAAAATTTCCCACTGAAACTTCGGAGACAAATTGTTCTGACCTATTGCAAAATGGGGAGGTCTCACATTAGTGTGGCGCTGAAGTAACAGCAGTTCACATGATCTAATTCCAATCTTACACCACTTCAAAATAATGATACAATTTGTCTTAGCACTGCAAGCTGTTGAGTTTCATTCACGTGACTGATGTTGAGCTGTTTGTGTGCGGGAACTGAAACATGGCTGTTAAATCTTGGGTCCCCTAGGCTTTGGTGCTCATCTCTTAGGCTTTTATTAGGCCTTTTTTTTTTTTTATTCCCCTTCCTGATTTTTTTTTAATTTTCCCTAGTATCTTATTTCCCTTCCTTCTTGTGCGCTCTTGTTCTGTAGTCATCATCTATTTAATCTATATAATGTTTTCTGCACATCCCACTGTGTGCTTTGCTTGATCTGCAGTTATTTTCAGCGCCTTTCCCCTTTTATCTCTTATCTTCTTTACTTCACGCTATTTGTTGGCATAATTTCTCACTGCCACATAACTTGCATGGCCAAGAACCGGACATTTCATTAGTGTCTGACCAAGCGGCACCAGCTATTGGGTATCTGATAACATTTGAGATCTATTAACTGCGTCTTGCAAGAGTGTATAATGTAGGGGAGTATTCAGTGGATTACCTGAAATTTCTAAGCATCGTTTTACTTAGCCTTAAAAGAATAAATCGGTCTGGAAACTTGTCTGGATGCACAGGCTGCAGTTCTGTGGAGACACGGTGGTGGCAGTGGATACATAAATTCCCTGCAAATGGGTTTGTTCTTACTGTGATGCAGGTAATGGCGTGTTTTTGGTTGGGCTTTTTTTTTTTTTTTTAAGGTGATTAAACCAGAAAGCAAGTGCACTTGATTTGAGAAACAAAACAGAACTTAATCTTTTATTTACGCCCTTTCTTATAGCTTTATATAACTTCTTGTCACAAGTTGGGTGATCCCTAAAGCAATATCAGTAACCTTTATTTCAGAACGTGTTAGGGTTTTTCTTTTTTTTTTTTTTTTCTCTTGACTGGTAGTTTGAGCATTGTTTTAAGCAGGTGCTGAGGTTTGTATCTGCGTTTTAATGCGCTATAAGCGCAGAGCTGTCTTCAAGATTTGCTGACTTCTATTCAGATGAAATTTGCAATTTCATTGCAATTTCATTGCAAATTTCTAGTAGAGACCAGAACGCAGTACCCACAGATTACATTGCTTGTAGCAGTCCCTGAATTTCAATTCCTATTTGTATTTCAGATATTTTTGCCAATCAGGAACAAAAAAAAAAATACCTGTTTATGTCAGTGTTCAAAGTGATGTTGGCGCTTGCCCAGCCCTGGAGCCTTCCCTAACCTCTGTTTATGCTGTAAAGAAGCCGGATGAAATATTGCTGTTTATTGCAGGCTCCAGACTTGGTTATTGTGCTTACTTTCCCCGTCAGCATGGTCAAGACAAATGTGTTTGCTCTTCAGTAACGTGTACCAATGGCTGAATCAATTTTGCCTGTGCGCTTCCTTTACTCAGAGTCTCTTGGCTGAACTCCTCCGGTTGCAGCTTTGCTCCATCGCTCGAAGGAAATGGTAGTCGAGCACCAACAGTCTGAAATAGAATTAAACTTATTAATTTATTTTTTTTAATTTGTGGTATCGCACAAAGATATCAAACTAGCAAGAATGCATGGTCGTCAAGGTGGTAACTAATCTTTCATCTTTCCATTTATATGTGATTTAAGCAAAAGTTCTGGATGTTGCTGGTTCGTTTTCACCTCCTGGATAACCTCCTGTATTATAGCAAGCATGTGGTCTTTTTCTCTCCAAAGAGAGAAATTCAGAAAGCCAAGCCTACAGATTTTTTTTTTAATAAAGAAATATTTAAAGCTTTTTGAGGTGTACATACAATAGCCTTACTGTGGGATGGGTTTTCTGAGCTCGTATCTCCCTTAGGTGCCCTCTCTTTGCTCGCTACCCCTCTGTCAGACGGATTTCTTTAAGGTCTCTAAAGTCTGCTGTGAACTCTGTGCACCTTTAATTACAAAGGCTGTTCTACAATCAAACAGAAATACAGTATTTAAAAGTACTCTGGAACACAACCATTCTACTTGTGTCCTATTGAGGTTCCGTTTTATCTAAATTTTAAATAAGGAAAACAGTTGCCGCAAAGCACTTGGTATCTAACAGAGGGAGAACTGAAAGGATCGGTGTGGTCACTGCAAAAGCGGTATTTCTCTGTTCTATAAAGAAGTTGGGGTAAAGCAAGTGGAAGAAGCCCCTGAATGCAGCTTCATGCAAATAAGTATTTCAGGAGTCAACACTGGGAAGCTTTGTATGCTTTTCTTGTGAAATTCCAGTTTAGTATTTGTTAATATTGTCAGTTAGCTGGTTTTGTTGAATTTTTCCCACGTAGGTATCGCTGTAAACTCAGCAATTCTCATTCATGTACTTGAATGAGTGAGCCAGCTGTTTCCAAGGCCAATGTTGACTCCCTCAAAACTATTTTACATGAGTAACAGTTTTGATCTAAAGTATATGAGCGCGGTATTATAGAGGGCGTATAAAACGTGTGGTTTTGTTCCTTGAGATAACAGCTGTAGGGTGACATCCAAATTCTCTGGTGGCAGCAGCCACTCGTGGATTTAGGGGTATTTTGAGAGGAAGCGCCAATTGGAGAAGTGACGTAAATGTGGTTAGTTGATACTGCGCTGGTCCTTTGCCAAGGACGCTACCTATAGAAAACTGGGTGGGATTTAAAGCTGTAACACGCTTCTGCAGAGCTGCCAGCCACCATTCTGTACTGGAATTGTCCCGTTTCCATAATCTGGAAAAAAAAAGCAAAAACCAAACACACCAGAAAAAAATCCCTCCCCCCCAACCCCCACAAAAAAAAAAAAAACAAAAACCAAGGAAGAAAGAACAAAAAGAACAAGTTATTTATTGCTAAACAGCAGTGCAAGTGGTATGCCCTATATGTACAGACTCTTGTCAGTTTAGGATCCCTTTCCGTTTGTAAGCAGTTGATGTTCCTGTTCTCCAGGCTCTGGAGCTATGTTGCTTATGAAAAAAATCTGTTTTTACAGGATTCTACAGAACTGTTGAGTTGTCACGCTAATTTTCTTTGGAGTCTTGCCTCTGAAGCTGCTTTGAACCGTCATGGAGAGGGTTGGTTTGAACTGAAGGACATGCTTCAAGCACTTTTCCTAAAAAAAAAAAAACAAACAAAACAAAAAAAAAAAACAAAAAAAAACAACAAAAAAAAACAAAAACAAAAAAAAACCCAACCCATTTACTCAGGGAATAAATGCCCCTCAACCACTGCTAGGATCTATGGAAATGGTTATGGGATACCTCACTTCTAACAGGTGTTTTGAGGTCTAATCCCCGTGGCAGGATTTACTTTGGTAACTCACGTGAGCTCACAATGGAGCTTGGTTATTGTTTAGGCTGTATTTTTAGCAGCGGCCCCTTGTGACTGCCCAGCAATATAATTTATGAAGCAGGACGCAACTCGCTAATTGTCTCTTACATCGTGGAGCTGTACATGCTGTTCACTGCGGCCTTCTGCAGAATAAACATTCTCCTTCTTTATGGGGGGGGGGGGGGAAGGTCCGTGTCAACAAGACTTTCCAGCCTCTGGTCACATGCTTAAATTATATCTCCGAGATGGGTTTCCTGGCAAACACATAAGCAAACGTTTCTCCAAAGGGGACAATGTTCATGTCTAAATTCCTCATTAGTCGTGGGTCTCTTCCCCTCCTCCTCTTCCCGGTCTTTTGGCTCAAAATGTGAAGCAAGAAGACCAAGAATGCTGAACCCTTAAACGCAGATAACTTGCAACAGCACCATCGGCATGTCAGAGGGGAGCGTCTGCCTCTTCGTACTGCCTGCTCCTGGCGCTGGGGAATTAACGGAAAGAGAAGAACAAAGCTCTGGTATTCTGAGAAACTTTAAGAACGAAATAAGAAATCAGTCTTGGAACACCCTTGCAAGAAAAGCTTGCTATGAAAAGACTTCTTATTTAGTCTCCCACCAAACTTCAGTCTTGTAGGATTGCATCGTGTGATCGTTGCACGTTCAGGATGCTGTACCAGTTTGTTCTCGGTGGTGAATGTAGTCAAACCTTTGGGCTGAAACCATAATTACGCTTAGGTGTAAGTCTGAATTTTTGGACTTGGCTTTTACTGTGAGTTGGATGTTGGTTGCCTTCTTGTGTGTGTGTTGAGCTGGAGTTTGATGAGGTAACCATGGTGCTCCCAGAGTTTTCAAGTGCTTCTTGCGTTTCCCCACCTAATGCCCCAACGGGGGTAGGACTGAGGTGCAGAACCTCTGCCCTTCTGCGGGGTACTCTTTGAAATTACTGTTGGGTTTCCAGTTTACAAAACTTCTGGTCGTGGTGGAATTAGTTAATGCAGCTTCTAACTCTTTAAAGCTTCTGAAGTTTGAGGTAGAGCCTGGGAGATGATAAAGCCTAATATTGTGGGTGCGCCAGCAGAGAAGCACTTTTTTTACAAGGCAAAGTCTCTTACTGGATCTCCTTTGCATATGGTTTTTTACACAGATATCTGTATATTCAGGTTCTACAAGATGCTCCTAACCAAAGCTTTTTTGCTCTCATCTTTTAAAATTCTGTAGCTTTTTTTTTTTTTTCTATTGTTAAGCAAAGGCACAGACATGTTTAAGACTAGGTCAGGAATTCATTGGCTTATGGGAACTACTCTTAAATCTGTCTTTTCCAATATGGAAAGATCATGTAACTTTTCATACGCCTTATATTTCCAATTTCTGAAGCTTTCTGATAGTAGCGAGGCCTTAATATATTCAATTTCCAAACGTTCACGACAGCGTTGCCTTTGAGTTTTGAAGTGGAATGGTTTCCCTGAGCTGAATGATAAACGTGCCACCTATAGGCTGCCCAAGTGTCTTCCAGTTTCCCCACTAATGTCATCCAGTTTGTCTGACTTGAGTGCGGCGAGAAGCCCTTGCGCCTGGTTCAGCAGTTTCCTTCCTCCTCCTTCCTGCCTCGCGTCCTGCCCTCGACAGAAAATCATCTGTTGATACTGGCAAGTACATTTTGGTGATGAAAACCGGACATTGTTTTCCTAAGCAGCACTTAGTTGTTGTATACTTGAGTTCATTGCCTTGGTTACGGTTTGCAAGGAGGTTTTGTTAGCTTTGCCAGCGGAGCTGCGAGGCTGCCAGGATGCCCACAGCAGAGGGATGATGCAGGGACATGCGTGCGCAGTTTCTTCTGTCTTTGTGGCTTCAGATGGGCTTTACTCCAGAGATCTTTATAGACTTTCTTGAACAGTAGAAGTACAAGATTACGAACTTAAAAAAGGCTCGAGTAAACAAATTTTTCTAATTTCTCTTCTAATATGGCATACTTTCCAGCCTTTTTTTCCACCCAGTAAGACTTGCTTTGTCTCTTCCCACTGGAAGACCACTGGTAAATGTGGTATGGAGGGACATTACTGAAATTCTAAGAGATACTACTTGAAGAGAATAAAGGAAAGCCACAATGGAATTTCTTTTTTTAGATCTAAATGACGTAAGCTGAGTTACGCATGTAAGTGACAGGTAGTGTTGCAAGGTGGCTGTTGATACTGCGTAAGAATTAATATTAGGGTGGCCCAAGCTGGAGCCGGCGTGCGCTACGTTGCAGGTTTTTTTGGTGTTTAAACCCGTCCGTAAAGGTTTTGACTGCTTTATTCCTACTTGAATCCCTGCTTCCATGCCCCTTCAACTACCTCTGGCACAACATGCCTTGAGGACAGAAATAATCACTTAGGTGTGACCTGTGCTTCCTTGGAATTTGTTTGCATGATCGGCGATTGTAACATACCTCGAAGATGACTGTGTGATCTTTCCTTCTTCCTTTTGACGCAGCTCCTTGATAGTTCTGGGTGAAAGGTTGCAGTTCTGTAAAACTGATTTATTTATTTTTTTTTAGCGTTTAGGCCTGGTTGGTTTTTTTTTTTTTGAGGAACGCGTTGTGTTGTGTGCCTTTTCTCTGTGTGT
Organism: Larus michahellis; assembly: GCF_964199755.1. Classification (NCBI taxonomy): domain Eukaryota; kingdom Metazoa; phylum Chordata; class Aves; order Charadriiformes; family Laridae; genus Larus; species Larus michahellis. The sequence continues at coordinate 18,436,535 of NC_133902.1, forward strand.
GTGTTTGCAGTGGTGAGGTGTGTTCCCCAAGGAGAGATGAGGAGTCTGTGCCATCAGAAACTGAGCTGCTGTCCTAAGCACGGTCACTTTTTCTGCTTTAGAAGTCCCTAAGATTAACTTGCAGTTAACCTGTTGGGTTTATAACAACGTCAGCTTTTTTTTTTTTCCTTCTAACTCTCTTCTGTTACCTGTTTTTTCATATGCTCAGTTTATCAGGGTACTACATGTAATGTATATTTCCATCGTGAACATTCTCCCTGGTTAGATGTTTCTCGCTGAATTCGCGGCGCTCTTGCAATGTCCTGTTCCAGCTGGGAAACACGCGGACACAAGAACCATGTACTGAAGGCATGATATTTAGCAGAGCTTTGGATTCTTTTGCTATCTTTCTGAGTACGGGGGTGGTATGATTTAAATAGGCGCTGCATTTTTGAGGTGGGGGAAGAAAAAAAAATAGACTAATACTCACTTTCAGAGTGTTCTCTAGGTGCTGCGAGTCCCCCCCCTGCTCCTCCAAGTTACAATAGCAGCGGTTGGAAGGGCGAGGTGTCAGAGCTAACTACTATCAGCTTAACGATGTTAAATAGCTTTGGCAAGCGAATCAAGTAAAATGCATCACTGGCTTCCTAGATGGTGGCTCAGCTCCTGTAGTCGCAGAACTGCATGTGCTCGCTTTCTATTTAGCGGTGTCTGAAGGATCCAGCGGAGCGTCGAGCGCCAGGAGGAAGGAGAGGTGAGGAAGAGAGCGTGTACGTGGGTATACAGAGAATTCCAGTTCTTGGGAAATCTGTCAGGATCTGTTTGGAAATTCAAGCAGAATGGGCGTCACTTCATATAAAATCAGTTCAGACACGCTGAAGTGCGTTTTGCATGTTGTCAGCTCTGTATTCCCGAAAAATGGAAGTTCACTACTATTAAAGAGACCTCCTGATCCTTCAGTTCCTACCCAGGAGGTCCATAGCACGCTTGTCTATTTGAATTTGTCCTGAGGTATGAAGTGCTTCCTCAAGTAAACCAAATAAACCCAAACATCTTGGCTTCTGTGTTGATTTAAAAAGCAGTTAGAAAAAGGTGTGTGTGGGGAGGGGGGGTCCTCAGTCATTTATGCCTTGTATAGGAGGTGCTCGCATCCCTGGTGTATCTTTCAAATGACAGATAGTACAAAAACTGTACAGATTTGCCAGTAAACATAAAGGGACGTTAATTCTCATTAACCAAGAAAACCAGAACAAATTGTCTATTTTAAGCTAAGACGGCAATATGCATACTTCTTCATGCTGAGTTGTTGTGATGCTTCAGATTTACATGGTTAACACCAATTTCCTTTCCTTCGCTGTTAAAACTTCTACATATGAGGCGAGGCATGTTTTGTCTGTACTGAATAGTGCCTGCCTATGAAGCGTGCTGGGCAGACTCTATTGATTGACTTCCTTTTCCTCTTTTATTTCACACGTCTTGCTATGCAGGCGTACCTGCCGTACCCTCCTGCTAGCAGGCTTACCAGCAAGAAATTGAACACAAGTGTATCCTTGAATTTCCGGTTATCAGCTTTCAGGGTAGCTTAAGCCTGACTTTTTCTAATTAAAAACCCAATACCTTTGAGGCATGTGATTATGTTCCTGCCTCACTGGAACATACATTATTTATATATCTGTTAGTTGCTTTATTTTCATACACACATTGAAGTGGATTTAAGACAGTTCAGATTTTTTTTTTTTTCAAGCCAAGTTGGGTCCTTTACCCTGTAATGAAGGAAAATATAAATGAAGAGGAAACAAAATGGCTTGTAGGCTCAGCGGGTGGTTTTTGGAGTTTAATGATAGGTGGAGACTTTGGAGACATTGCAACTTTTCAGTACTTAAAGGGTGCTTATAGGAATGATGGAGAGAGACGTTTTATCAGGGCCTGTAGTGACAGGACGAAGGGTAGCGGTTTTAAAACTGAAAGAGGGAAGATTGAGACTAGATATAAGGAAGAAATACTTTATGATGAGGGTGGTGAGACACTGGAACAGGTTGCCCAGAGAAGGTGTGGATTGCCCCGTCCTTGGAGGGGCTTGACCTCAGGACAGGGCTCTGAGCAACCTGGTCTAGTGGAGATGTCCCTGCCCATGGCAGGGGGTTGGACTTAGGTGGTCTTCGAAGCTCCCTTGCAACCCAAACCAGTCTGTGATTCTGTGACTTACGTAAAACCACAGCCTGTTTTACAAATGCAAAGCTTCCTCTCACTTCATCAGGGTTTTCCCCAGGGCCGAGGTGCAAGTTAGACACCCCTAATGCCTTTTATTTAAAGGAAGCATGTCCCTGTCCCCATGTCCAGGGGCAGTGGGATGTGTCTGGGGTCCAGGGACTCAATGAATCCAGCTCAAGTATTGCTCACAAATGTAAAATAACGCCAGCTCTTATAAATTAGCTTAAATATTGTCAGCAGCATGTGCTCTGCCAGCCGGAAAAAATATGGATTCTCTGTACCAGATTGGCAGCTCATGGAAAAACTGGGCTGAGATGCTGGGTGGAGGCTTCTCTGGGCTCCCCGGCTGACTGGGCAGGAGGAGCCAGCGTGGGGTTTGGTTGCTAAGGAAAGACCTGTTGTGCTTGTCTCTGCAACCGGGAAGAACCCGGTGTCAGCAGGAGATGACTCTCCGTGTGTTCGGCTGTTGCTGCTGCTGCAAAAGTTGCAATGGGTAACACATGCTGCTTGAGCCTCCGTAACTCTCCCTTGCCCCGGTGGTTCCCCCCTGCCCTCTCGTCGCTGCGAGGGGGTAGGTGTGTGCCCTTGGGGTGACATCGGGGCAATCAAGAGATGGTATGGATGAAATCAGGTGGAATGCAGAGATGGTGCTAATTTCCATGGAGACAGGGTTTCTGCTCTGTCTGTCCCTTATTCTTGCAGTGTTGTCACACTTAGAGTCGTTTACAAACACTTGTGTCCTCTAATCCTTCTGGCTTTTCCCTTGGTGTGTTTTAGGCACAAGAGACTTCTGAAATGCAGAATTCCCTTTTTGGTTTTTTTTGGTCAAGACACTGTTCCCGATTGTTCTTCTGCAGTACTCAGACCTCAATTAGATGCTTTTTTCCTTCTTTTTTTTTTTTTTTTCCTCCCCCGTCCTTTTCTTTTGCTCCATTTTTTTTTTTTAATTATTTTATTGTTGCCTGGAGCGTACTGCTATTTCTTAACGGATAAAACCGCCCCCGGCGCACCCAGCGTGTGGATCGCCCGCTTTCGCTCGGCTCGGCTCGGCTCGGCTCAGCTCTGCGCAGCACCACCACCACCCCCCGACCCTGCTGATATAATTGCGGCAAATTAGCGGCAGTTAGGCGGTTTATTTCCCAGGCTCACACGCCGGCTGGTGCCTATAGGTGTTTAGAAGCATCTCCCAGCAGCCGCGTCGTTGCCGGGGCGGGGTGGTGTTTTCTGGGCCCTGCAGCCGCCGGCGCCGGCAGCGCCCCGCTCCGCCCCCCGGGCCGGGCCGGGCGCCTTCGTGCGGCGGGAAGGAGCGGGGGGAACCATGGAGGAGGAGGAGGCGGCGGGCGGCTGCCTCAGCCCGGCCGCCCGGCAGCAGGTAAGGGCGAGGCGGTGCTGGACACCCCCCCCCGCCCCGCGGTGGGCTCGGGGGACAGCGGGGACAGCTGGCGGCGCTGCCCGGCGCTCCGCGTGTGGCGCGGCCCCGGCAAGGGCTGTCACCGCGCCGCCTGCCGCGGGCAGCCCGGCGTGCCCTGGGTGTCCCGGCTCACGGGGGTGGGGGGTGTCCAGGCGCCTGGGGAGGGTTTCGGGGCCCCGGAGGGTTTGCTGCACGTCCCGCCTGGAATTGGGTGTCCCCTTGGAGTTGGGGTGTCGCCCCCCGCAGCTCCGCAGGGGCGGGTGCCGGGGAGGTACTTACTGCTCCGCGGGTTGACAGCCGCCTCGGGTGGCCGATTCTTCACGTTGCACGGAGTTTTCTAAGGCTTTCTTTTAAAAATCAGGACTGACATGTAAGCTACTTACTGCTCAGCCTGGTGCAGGGAGCAGATATCCCAGCTGAACCTGTTGCACGTTTTCTAGATAAAGTCTCAGAACAGCCCCCTGTGACCATAAACTGGTAATGGGTTGATTAGTCACCCATTGACACAAACTGTCACCGCGGGAGAGGAGCTGTTGGACAAGCCCATCTGTCCACCCATGCTGGTACGTGGATATTGGAAGGGAATCCTTATGCTTATGTGCAGGCTGAGGTTCAGGAACACGCTGCCTTTTAATACTGATTTGCATTTAAGAGAAAGGCGAGGTGTTAAGCAGGATGTGGACTGACCGAGCCTGAGGTGACTCACAGGCTCATTGGCATATGAGTAAGTGGTGCAAAGTATGTTAATATTTATAACCCAGATTAAAAAAAAATTGTCAGGTAAACGTACTGGTTTGACCTCTAAACGCAGAAGTCGTTTATGGAGGCTCTTGTTTCCATGCTAAGGAGCGCGTGATAACTCACAGCGAGCTCCTGGAACTGGTTTAGGTCACTTGTTACTCAAGTGGAGATGGGGAAAGACGTTGCCGTGGGTTAGCAGTTGTTTTACCCCATAGCTATATCGGCCAGGTGTGCTACAGGAATATTGCAAGTCAGGTGCTGCTTGCCCAAATAGCCTTTAAATTCTTTAGAAGTATAACGAAGCTTAGCAGATTTCTTTTGTCTAATGAAGCGTATGACTTATGTAAATAGAGTGAACGGTTGTATAACACTGGAGGAAAAGCTTTTATGTGCAGAATTTGGAATGGATCAGTCACGAAAAACTATGCTTGCCCCAAGATGACTTACTGGCTGTATCTTAAACATGTTGGCAAGAAGTTTAAATCGGCCTGAGAGCAGTCATTGCAGAAATACATAATAATAGTTGCATCCAGCGAGCAGGTGTAATTTAGTTGGGCAGACTTGTGTTTGAAAGTTTCTCTGGCAGTGGAATCAGCTTTCGGAGTATGGTGTGGTGCTGGCAAACTAACTCTCCAGTCCTCCCCAAAAAACATGGTGCTAACTTTGATTACTAGTCTTAGGAGCAGATAATTTTGACTACGTTGAAATTAAAGGGTGCGTTGTATAGATGGAAAACTCTTACCTATGTAGCGATGTGGCAAGTCAACACAGTCATTTTTCACTGCTGAAAAAAGCAGCATAATTTCCTGCCTTTGTTGGCTGTTTCTTGGGGTTTCCAGTCAAACAATGAACTCTTGGACATTTCATAAGGGAAAAGCTCGGAGAATGCACACCTTCAGGATGTGTGTCATTAGCCTCTACCTAACGAAGTCACCTAAATAATTCTGTCATCAAAATGATAATGAATGTGCAGCTTCCTCGATGCTGCGCTCTGGGCCAGGAAGTCGTCGCTTCCGTAACCATTGCGCGCTGGAGGCAGTGCTGGGGACGTGGGTTATGGGTGCAACCAGACCTCGCCTCCTCTTGAGGAGTGGTGGTTGAAAAGGGTGCAGTGGGGTGACTCCTCGGCAGTTGCAGATCTCGTGCTCTCACTTCTCCCCCCTGCCTTGTGCTGCAGGCAGGAGGAGGAGATGCTTCTCACCCTTTCCGGCTGATATCAAACATCTCTTTGGGCTTTTTATCTTTTTTTCTCTCTTTCTCCACCCCCCCCCCCCGTCTCTTTTTGCCCCCCCCCGTCTCTTTTTGCCCCCCCCCGTCTCTTTTTGCCCCCCCGTCTCTTTTTGCCCCCCCCCGTCTCTTTTTGCCCCCCCCGTCTCTTTTTGCCCCCCCCGTCTCTTTTTGCCCCCCCGTCTCTTTTTGCCCCCCCCCGTCTCTTTTTGCCCCCCCCCGTCTCTTTTTGCCCCCCCCGTCTCTTTTTGCCCCCCCCCGTCTCTTTTTGCCCCCCCCGTCTCTTTTTGCCCCCCCCCGTCTCTTTTTGCCCCCCCCCGTCTCTTTTTGCCCCCCCCCGTCTCTTTTTGCCCCCCCCCGTCTCTTTTTGCCCCCCCCGTCTCTTTTTGCCCCCCCCGTCTCTTTTTGCCCCCCCCGTCTCTTTTTGCCCCCCCGTCTCTTTTTGCCCCCCCGTCTCTTTTTGCCCCCCCCGTCTCTTTTTGCCCCCCCCCGTCTCTTTTTGCCCCCCCCGTCTCTTTTTGCCCCCCCCGTCTCTTTTTGCCCCCCCCGTCTCTTTTTGCCCCCCCCGTCTCTTTTTGCCCCCCCCGTCTCTTTTTGCCCCCCCGTCTCTTTTTGCCCCCCCGTCTCTTTTTGCCCCCCCCGTCTCTTTTTGCCCCCCCCCGTCTCTTTTTGCCCCCCCCGTCTCTTTTTGCCCCCCCCGTCTCTTTTTGCCCCCCCGTCTCTTTTTGCCCCCCCCCGTCTCTTTTTGCCCCCCCCCGTCTCTTTTTGCCCCCCCCGTCTCTTTTTGCCCCCCCCCGTCTCTTTTTGCCCCCCCCGTCTCTTTTTGCCCCCCCGTCTCTTTTTGCCCCCCCCCGTCTCTTTTTGCCCCCCCCGTCTCTTTTTGCCCCCCCCCGTCTCTTTTTGCCCCCCCCGTCTCTTTTTGCCCCCCCCCGTCTCTTTTTGCCCCCCCCCGTCTCTTTTTGCCCCCCCCGTCTCTTTTTGCCCCCCCGTCTCTTTTTGCCCCCCCCGTCTCTTTTTGCCCCCCCCGTCTCTTTTTGCCCCCCCCGTCTCTTTTTGCCCCCCCCGTCTCTTTTTGCCCCCCCCCGTCTCTTTTTGCCCCCCCCCGTCTCTTTTTGCCCCCCCCCCTCTTTTTGCCCCCCCCTCTTTTTGCCCCCCCCCCGTCTCTTTTTGCCCCCCCCCCGTCTCTTTTTGCCCCCCCCCGTCTCTTTTTGCCCCCCCCGTCTCTTTTTGCCCCCCCCGTCTCTTTTTGCCCCCCCCGTCTCTTTTTGCCCCCCCGTCTCTTTTTGCCCCCCCGTCTCTTTTTGCCCCCCCCCGTCTCTTTTTGCCCCCCCCGTCTCTTTTTGCCCCCCCCGTCTCTTTTTGCCCCCCCCGTCTCTTTTTGCCCCCCCCCGTCTCTTTTTGCCCCCCCCGTCTCTTTTTGCCCCCCCCGTCTCTTTTTGCCCCCCCCGTCTCTTTTTGCCCCCCCCGTCTCTTTTTGCCCCCCCCGTCTCTTTTTGCCCCCCCCCGTCTCTTTTTGCCCCCCCCGTCTCTTTTTGCCCCCCCCCGTCTCTTTTTGCCCCCCCCCGTCTCTTTTTGCCCCCCCCGTCTCTTTTTGCCCCCCCCGTCTCTTTTTGCCCCCCCCGTCTCTTTTTGCCCCCCCCCGTCTCTTTTTGCCCCCCCCCGTCTCTTTTTGCCCCCCCCCGTCTCTTTTTGCCCCCCCCTCTCTTTTTGCCCCCCCCTCTCTTTTTGCCCCCCCCCTCTCTCTTTTTGCCCCCCCCTCTTTTTGCCCCCCCCTCTTTTTGCCCCCCCCTCTTTTTGCCCCCCCCTCTTTTTGCCCCCCCCTCTTTTTGCCCCCCCCCTCTTTTTGCCCCCCCCCTCTTTTTGCCCCCCCCCTCTTTTTGCCCCCCCCCCCCTTTTTGCCCCCCCTCTCTCCCTCTCTTTTTTGCCCCCCCCGCCCCCCTCTTTTTTGCCCCCCCTCTGTTTTTCAGATGCAGTGGTACCTCAGTAGCGCACCAGGTTACAGCCTCCTTAGTTTTTTTTTTCCCTGCTCAGAGCTAAACGTACCGAACTCCTTAAGACAGGGTGAAGATCTGCTGCTGCATAGGACTGGATTTTAGTTTTAAAACTAATGACCCTCAAGGGTGTCGAGTGCTGAGCAAGTGGACCAACAAAGGCAACGAGCGCTGGGGGAGTGCAACAGTATATTTCTTTTGGGCCTTGGAGGCTGTAAATCTTTCAGGGCAACTGCAATAAAATGACAAAAATGCACGATGTGTAGTTGCAGTATTTGAGTGAGTTACATAAATAAAGGCGACTATTTTTCAGCTGGGGTGGATTTCCACGTTCATCTCAGCAGTGTGGTTGCCATCTCTTCTGATTTTGCCCGCGGGGCTTTACAGAAGCCCTTTAGGAGGATTTTGGTGTGTTTGTGGTGTTTTTTTTTTCTGTATGACATGCACAGTACGGCTGAAGCTGCCAGCTCTTCTTGTCAGATGAGCAATCCTTCATAAAAGGGAAGTTGCAAAGGCTTTGCAATGAGTGCAATTAGGCTTCATATTTTTATTCTTCTGTTTTTGCCAGTGATCTGTCACTTTTGATTGAGGCCTGTATTGCTCACTGAGTCACTAGTGAATTTTAGATGATTTTAAGATTACTTCCTTCAACCTTAGGGATTTTTTATTTTTTTTTCGTCTTGAATCTGTTGAACAGTTACTTACGCTGGCATCCTTGAGGCTTTAATTTTAGCTGTTCTAGTTTGAATTTCAGAAGTCTGTATGCATTTGTTGGTGATTTCATGATCTTCAGCTGCGTTTCTTGCACGGTACAGTGTCTGTCTCTGCTGGCGCCCTCAGAGGTGACTTGGGTCTGGGCTCTGACAAGTGCTTGGGCTGGCTGAAGGCCAGAGCCACCCGGGCAGAGCCTGTTCTGGTTTAGTCAGCGCTGAGAGGGAGAGAAATGTGAAGTTAAAGTTGCTGTTTGCAGGGTGGGCAAGAAATCAAGGTATTTATAGCACAGAACTATTAATGTGAGAGCAGAGTCCAAGACTTTCAAAGAGCGTGGTTTGACAAACTCAGGCGAGTTTAGTCACGCTCCTGCTTTTGAGGACGAGGTCCGTAATAAATCCGATGCTCTCGCATATTACTCTAAAAGTCTGTAGGTGACAGCGGAGGTCGTGTTACGAATGTCTGTGCCGTGTGGCTTGCTGTTGGGATAGCCACTCCGGTCAGTAGGTGAGCTATGCTTCTGCACAGGAGAATCCCTATCTAATAGTCCCTGTTTGCCTCCCGCGCTGGCTGCAGAATTCACTGGATGTTAGGGTTGCTACCAGATGTTTAGTATGTTTGACTTTGAAATTGTACGCAATGAGCGTTAGGTGTGGATTCATCCCTGCCCTGATTGATTTGCTTCCTCGAAGCTCATGAGCAATGCCTGGTTTGTCACCGATGCCACCTACAGAATATCAAAAATACTCGAGTTAAGTAACTATAGCAGTTCAAGCGTGGTAGAAACGGGATTATGAAGGGCACAGGTTGATCATTACTGACCAGCCTGATGATGGTGTAACACATTTCTGCCGCGTTGGGGAACACCCTCAAAGGCTCGGGGGTTGGAAACACTGCAGTGGGATATGGGACCTGTGCAGCTGGGGCGCTGCTTTTGCTCTCTGTCAGGTGAGGACTTTCCTGGGGACCTGTGAGTGTTCAGGAGCTCTGACTTACCCTCCCGCGGACTCTAGTGGTCCTGTTTTGTTGCAGTGCCAAAGGGAGATGGATGACAGTAAGAGCGTGCCAAGTCTTTCTTAACCAACCCTTACGCGAGGAAATGAAGTACATTTTATTTGATGGAAGTGTTTGGTTCACCCTTAATCATTATCTCAATGCTGTTTGTATCACTGATACCATCAGAGGCCATTCCTTATCATATTGATCAGATTGTTGCGCCGAGAATTTGTTTTTCTTGTGTATTTCTTGTCACCTGTAGTCTCATTTTGCTGTGGATTTGAAAACCCTCTAGGGAAGGATGGCCTGTCTCTTACAAACCACCGTTGTCCAGCACAAAGGAGCTGGCGTTTCTGTTGGGAACCATGATGAAAATAATTGTGTGATCATCCAGATAGCACCCAGACACCGTTGTGAATGTGTTTTGAAATGTCACAGCCGGTTTGCTTACAGTATTTGATGCAGAATACCAGACCTTAAGGTAGGAACTAACAGCAGCCTTCCGACATACGAGATGAGGTTACTGGGAAGCCCAGAGCCAGGCTCTTTATGGGAGTGTGTGGAGGGAGGATGAGATGGTGGGTTTTGACTTGAAAGAGAGCAGGTTCTGACACTGATGTGGGGTGGGGGAATAATTCACTGTGAGGATGGTCAGGCATCGAAGCAGGAGCCCAGGAAGGCTGTGGAGCCACCAACCTTGGAGGTTTTCATGAGTCAACTGGACCAAAGCCCTGAGCAACGTGGTCTTGAATTTGATGCTGACCCTGCTTTGAGCAGAGGGTGGACTGGAGACCTCCTGAGGAACCTTCCAGCCTGAACAATTCTGTAATACTTTGTTTTCGTGTGATAAAAACGAGTTGCTTTAAAATACTAGTGTTCTGGGTGGAATAACAAATTGTTGGCTTCTTACAAAGGTACCAGTATGCTCTAATGGCAGATTTTTAACTTAAAAAAGGTTAAAAAGCTACTTAAAAGGATCCAGAATATATTGGTTCTCTTATTTGTATTGAAAGATACTTCATGCTGAAGAGCCATGTGGTCACCGAAAGAAAAATTTCATAAATAAAAAATATGCTTGTGGCAAGATGTGAGCCATTGTTCGTCAAAGATACTAAGGGAAAATGCGTTTTTCTTCTGGTATGTCTTAAAGGCTTGCCAATTGGCTTTGCATAGGCAGGTGGAGGACTGCAAAGCTGAAATGGAATAAATTAGAGACACCCCATGGATTGACACTTAAAACTGAAACATATCATACGGGCAACCTGTCATTTACTGGGATGTTGCACAAAGGAAAATTAATTTAACTTATTGCAGTTGGTATCGGTATCTAGGGAACCAGCAAGCCTTGTTCTCTGGCAGGCTTTAGAATAACTTGCTAAACTCTTTTTATTTTTTATTTTCCCCCTTCCATTTTTCAAGTAGCTTAATTTCATTATATATCGTGTGCACTTCTGGAGGATGTATAATTCTGCAACATAGCTAGCAAGCGTGTAAATCCTGTAATCATGCAAGGAAAGCAGAAGGGGAGATACTCATGTGTGATAAGCACAATGTCTGAATTTTCCATACAGGCGTAGGGTTTTTCTAACATGAAAGCTCAGCTGGTTATTGACATTCATAAGGGCAATATCTACAATAGTTTTCACATCAAGATAATCTTGTTTCTATCTCTTTCTGGCAGGTGGGAAGTTAAGATGCAGTTAGTTCTGTGCTCTTTGGTGTATTTTGCTTGTGGAGACTTTAGGGTCCTTTGTTTTCCGTAGGAGAAAAGTAGACCTAACTGATTGCACTGATGTTCTTCATCAGGTGCAGTTTTCAAATGTATGCATGGTGTTAAGTCTGACTTTCGTTTTTGTGCTGTTTCTTAAGACTACTTACAGTTTGGCTGTCAGGGTGAGGGAATGCATCTCTAAACCATGAGTCAAAGGTGCTGTCTAAAGCTGTATCTCCCGTCCCCTCTCTCCCCCAAAAGTCGTTAATGAGCTGGAGTCCTTGGAGCAAGATTCCCCTTCCTGGGGGTATGTGGGTGTTGTGTTTGAGCGGCTCCTGGCAGAAGGCAGTGGTTGTTTCCCGGTGTCGGGGGTGGCCTGGCAGCTGCTGGGGATGAGTAGCCCGGAGCAGGTCCTTGTCTCCCACACTGTCCTGTATTTACAGCGGTTCCGACCGTGGGACAGGCTTACGCTAGTGCTTCCTGAGGTTCTGGTAAAATAAATACCAGTTTATTTTCAGATAAACAGAAATGGATCACGTCAAGGCAATATCGTACTTGTTCCATTACCGTCATTTCTTACCTTTAGCGTACATCGTACAGTGTGTTTATATAGTGGTCATAAATGATTTCAAACAGGGCAGGTAAATCCTAATGCTGCCTGACAGGGATTCTGCCTTTTATTTGCCCACCATCGGGGCTGCAGGGGATTTTTTTGGACAAGATACTTCAGGTTGGGAAGTGCTGTTGAAGCCACAGTCCCTGGAAAACGCTTGTGGTACCCATGCCCGGAGCCCACCGTTGTTTGGTTTCGTTATAAGTAACGGCGACCTGCCATGAGGAGAGGAGAGGGTTTTCGGGTGCGAGCGTGGAGGTCTGCAGTGGGTCTGAGGCTGCGGGTTTCTCTCCATGGTTGCCTCGGTATCTCAAAATTCAAGCCGTGAACTGAAGAGAGCAGCGCTGTGTACAAAACCGACCCTTTGCTCTTGCTGCCGCGGGCATTTTTACCCTCCGAGAAGGGTTTTCTGTTGTTACAAGTAATTTTTCAGGCTGAATTGTCTGTGTTGAAAGGATTAAAAACTCAGTATGTTTAAATAGACCATATTTGCACAACAGGGAGCTGTGATAGTCCTCAAAAGGAATGTCAACAACTGAATGACGGCGGTATTCAGGGATTGGGGCTGTTTGTGGTGGGGTTTTGTAGAAGGTGGATGATGTGAACTTAAGTATCGGCCTACTGTCTGCGTACTTTGGATTTTGTTATCATTGATGAGAACTTAAGATCTACAGCGCTGCACGGCTCCTGGTCCTCCCATACACCAGCTTGTGCTTGGTTTTCATTAGCCCTTTTCGGTTAGCCGAGAGTTTCAGCCAACCTTCTCCTTTTTTGTCTTTTTTCCGTGTTTTGTTTTGCGTTTTTGAAGGTTGCGGCCCTTTTCTGCAAGTCTGAGCGGTGAACAGATTTACGGGAGGGAAAAGAAATTACACCTTTCTTTTTTCTGGTTTTCCTTTCTGTTTAGAAGCGCTAGTGGAAGCGTTGGTGTTTTGATTTTTCTGCATGCTTAACCTTGATGTTACTGCGTTTTTTTTCCTGTCAAATTTGATGCTGTAGTTACTTACAGTAAGAGGTTTCCGAAGCAGTTTTGCTCCCTGCTGAGCTATTCTGAATTAAGCTGGGTGAACCCCTCGCAGTCGCACTGTACCAAGCCCGAGCTAATTCTATGTTTTTCGCTACGAGACTAACTGGTTTTGCCTGGGATTAAAAGCAGAATATTAAAAATGTTACTGTATAGCATGTTCCAGCACTTCCACCTGTGCTGAAATGAGGAAGCACTGGAGTTTTCCCGTTCTTGGCGGATTTCCACGCTGGAGAGGTTTGGACTTGAATATGGACGTCTGGAGATTTTGAGTTAGTGCATTTTCTCAGGTTTCCTAATCCTTCGCCTCCGTCATTTCAGCCCTGGTTGTGCATTGTCATGCTGAACAGCAGTGTTTACCCGACTGCTGTGCCCACGTATGCGAGCGCAATGTCAGCAGTTAGGAAAAATGGCACATAATGTGTTCACTGTTGGTCAAATTAATTCATCAATGAAAAATAATCTGTGCTGCAAGGGGCGGGGGGGAAGAGCCAAACCTGCCTTTCTTAAATAAATCTTGCTGTTTCTTCTCTATCCACACAAATAGCAATTAAACACAAGTGCTAACTGAGGGTAGTGCCTGCACGAGGGTGTATTACCTGCCTGTGAAGCATAACAAGTTATGGAAGGCAGGGCCAGTACGTGTAATAGGGAATTAACTCCTACAGATGTGTTTACAGTCTTGCCGAGTCTCGTCTCCTTATTTTGTGCCCTGCTTAACGAGTGTGTTGCACGTTGAATTGTCCAGCCTTTGTTTCATTGCTGTGCTCCTGTTTGCAGGCTGAAGCAAGGCTGGCAGCAAAGCGAGCGGCGCGGGCCGAGGCACGGGAGATCCGGATGAAGGAACTGGAGAGGCAGCAGAAAGAGGTACGGTCAAGGCTTATGGGGTGTGTTTCGATCATCTTCTTTCCCAAATATGTGTGTACGTAATACGAGGTCCTGGAACAAAGGGTTAATATATGTTTGGCTGAAATGTTTAATAGTCTGCGTGGAGTTAGTTGATCATAGGATGTAGCCTGGAAAAAAAAATTGGGATTGTAGCAACAACTTTATCTTGGTGAAGCCAGTATAATTATTCACAGAAAATGCTGGTGGTTACTCAGTAATCATTGTTTAATAGTAAACTTTGAAGTATGCAGCTTGTTTGTGTGTGCATTGGGGGGCGTGGGTTCTTATCACTTCATTAGGAATCTAATGAATGTGGAAGACTCTTGGCCCTTGTCTAAGTCTTCACTTGCACGTTGTTTTGCTTCGTTGCTGTGAAGCTGGCGTTGCGGTCGCCCCCGTTTGCTAAAACGATGGTCTGCTGTTGGCAGAAGTATGATAGACACTGAATTTGGGAAGAATGTTACCTTCTCCAGAGTGGTTGGGTTAAATGCCTGGTGTAGTCTCTCCCAAATTCTGGAAGAGCTGATTGTTTTATGCCATCAGCAAAGTTACTGTGCCCCTGCACGTCAGCGTGTGGGAGATCACGGCCTTCCAGTGTAGGAATGATAGTCAAGACCAAAAAGGCTTGTTCTGCTCCTGTTGTGTTTGACAAGTAGGAGCTGTACTAAATGTCATTCTCTCCAGTCCGGGAAGCGGAGAGCAGCATTTGTTGTGAAGCTCTGGAAGCTAAAGCAGGGCTGTTCAAACGGGGCTGCAAGCGTGGGGTGGCACAGGTGGACCAAACCAGCCACGAGAACAGAAAGGCTTAAAACTTGTGTTTGTTGCTGTGCGTTCAGTGGAACAGCAGGGTAGATGTAACAGGGCCAATGGCAATCATAATTTAATTGTTTTCAAATAGATTTGGAAGGAAAGGGAAGAAGTAAGGAGTTTGGGGGCAGGGTGTGGGAACACAGAGCAAGAATAAACGTCCCTCTGTGCTCTAGGGTGCAGAGAAGGATTCCGTTTCGCTTTTAAAGAGCGAACGGGGATGTGATAGTAGAGCAGTGTCAGTGCAGGCTGCAGAGATCAGCCTGCAACAGAGGCGCTTGGGCAGTTTGCCCGTGCTCAGCTTTGTGCTGGAGTGTCTCCTCTAGTTGAGGCACGTCTGGATGTGTCTCGGCACCCTGCAGCCACAGCAGGGTTAGACGTACCTGCGGACACAGCAGGAGCGAGCGCTGCGGGGGAGCGTGGCTGCTTGTGGGAGAGAGGAACCTTTTACCCCCATGGTCGCTGCTTTTTGAAGGATGTTTCTTGCAACCTGGACCACGTTTGGAAGGCCTGGAGTGCGGATAAGCGTCAGGGCTGTCAAGCTTCCCACTGTGCCTACAGCCTGAGCAATGGGACTGGCCGAGCAGCCTTTGGGAGGTCCATGGTAAACAACCGCGAGGTGTTTTGTTTGGGCAGCAACGTAAATACGGGTGTCACGGCACCTGCCGGTGGTGTTACCATCTAATTTGGAGATAACTCTAATGCAGCTGATGACCCCCTTGAAGATTAAAAGCTGATGCTGCAAAGGGTGTCCTAGTAAATTGAAATTTTGGTATGAAAACTAAAGCTTGTGTGCGTGCTCGTGCAGTTAATAACTGGAGAGCTAGTGATCTGAAAATCTGTGATTTCTTTGTATAGAGACAAATCGCGTGGTGCAGGACATAGCTCTGAAATACCAGATCCAGTGAAAGCTAAGCCAGATATCCACTACAATCTGCTTTGTAATTCACTGGCATAAACTGCATAACGTGACTACACGTTGATTTAATATTTTGCAAGCTTGGGTATTGTTTAATTTTTTTCAAATAGCTTCATCTCAGCCCCTAGATGCAAGGTAGGGTTGGTAAGGATGGCTGCAAGAAGCTTTTCAATGCCAGAAGTATCTTGCAGATATAATAAAAGAAAGCGTAAATACAGAAAATCCCAAGCAGTGTTGAACAGGAGAGGTTTGGCACCTACCCCTTCCTTGGAGGAGAACATACTGTGATGCTGGTGTCCGTACAGCTTGTTGTCTGCTATCTTCGTTTTCCTTCGCACACTTTTCAGAGAAATAAGTAACACGTTCCCACTACTGCCAGGTTGAATAACCAGAACTTAAAGCACTTGTTTTACTACTCCAGAAGCTTTTCGGAGCTGGTTTCAGGAGTTAAAAAGCAATAAATAAATTTATTGCATATGTGTGTACTTGTTCATGCTTAGAGCAATGTACGTGCCCTTACAGGCTTCTTGTGGAGCATGGATTACTTGAGAATATATTTATATTGTTGGTCTGGGTTAAAAGTTTCCAGATGTTACCATTAGAAGCTATAAACATGGCAGTATAGCTCTGGCTGGCAGTGAAAATAGGGTGCTTTTATGATTTGGATTTGGACTGGAAATTGGCTCCTTTTCTGCCCACTGTCTAGTATTAACAACGTTTCTTAACGTGCTTCATTTTCCTCATTTTAAAATAACTGGATGATTTTTGCATCATGAGTCTACCTATGCATTTTAACGAATGTTCTGCTTGCAGAAAGGAATGCAAAAGCCCCAGGTGTCTGAGATTATTTTTTTTCTTGCTCTGTATCTTACGAAGGCTGCTGTGGGTAGAATGAGCAGCCACTTCATTAGAAAGCTGTTAAAACGCCCCGTGCTGGTTCTGTAGAGTAGCCATGTGTGAAGATCACACCAAAGATCAGCCTCAACTGTGTAGTAAAGCTCATCGATACGCGGTGAGGGCCACACGATGTCATCCCGAGCTCTTCTTTTGGCAGAAATTATTTCACGTCGCACACAGAATGGACAGCAGAAATTGCTGTGTGGTCTGTTCTTTTGGAAATTTAAGATTCTATTTCTCATCAGCCACGCTGTTGACGACATCCCTTCCAAAGGAGCATGGGATGAGAAGCTCGTGGCAGGCAGCTCGGCTTTAGATGGTGATGAACGTGTTAGCTGGAGGTGGGGGCTCAGCCCTTGCTTAGGACCTCTTGCCGGTGGTCGCTGCTCTTCATCTCGTGGTTGTGTGCTCGGAGGGGCAGCTTTATAAACCTGGCTTGAAATATAAGGTGACTCTTAAGAATTCTTCTGGAAACTTAATGGGAAGCAAGGTACTGCGGTAGCAGAGCAGTAGTTGGAGAAACTATATTGCACCAATCGATGGGCTTTTGGAAGAAAACGGTCTGAATTTCAGTGCGGGATGCAGGGAAGTTGCGTAGTGGAAGGCTGCCACCGTTCGCTGCGGTGGGGCAGGATTGCAGGTGTGCTCCGGAGGCGGTATCATCTCATCACCTGGCAGCAGAGAGAAGGATAAGTGTGCCAGGGTGGGTGGGGTTTTTTTGGGTTGTTTGGTTTTGGTTTTTTTGTTTGTTTGGTTGGTGTTTTGGTTTATTATTTTGTTTTATTTTTTTCCCCAAGGAGAGGAAGGTAAGGGGGAGAGCATGACTACAAGTTTAATAGGAAAGCAATCCAGGTAAATTGTTTTCTGAGCCTGAAGAAGGAAAACTAGCACAGGAATCATGATCTGATACATGCTGATTTATGAAGATAAGGGGAATGGTCAGTTTCGAATGATACACAGGTGTGTAAATTTGTGTATATAAATATTTATATGTTTAGTAGAGAAGGGGTTCCTGGACATGGGGCTCTAAGAAGGGCTCAGGTCTAATAAATGGAACTGCTTGAACATTTCTGGCTTCTTATTCCGTGCCGCTTTGTTGTTGTTGTCCACCAAAGATGTAAATAATTAATCTGGAGGTCACGGTAGGTTTTCCTGGTATGCTTCCACGCATCATAACTCAGTAGAGGAGAGCTCTGACGTGAGGCAATGCCAATGCATGTCCGAAGCTGAAGGGACAATTCCAATAGATGATACTTACTTTTTTGTCATACCGCCGGTACCCACCCGGCTGGTGGGAGTCAGAGCAGTGATGGGTCCCATGTTTTTGACCATTCCATGCTGCCATGGTCTTTAGACACTGGGTTTTGCAGTTGCAGAGTCTAAGGCCAGTCTGTTTGGCTCGTACTGTAGAGATGTGTTTGGTACTGAGACAAATTTGACTCAACGCTTGTGTGCGTTCAGAGATTTATTTTTAATTCATGCAGAAGAGCAAGTCAGGAGTTGTTGGCTCAGTTTTTCTGAGTAACAAGTTGTTAATTCCTGTGCGGCTATGAAGTAAAATGGAAGAATTTTTTTCTGTGATTTTTTTTTTTTTTCTAAAGCCTTTTTTCCCAAGAAATATTTAACAGCACTGTTTCAAGACACACAAAAGCTGCAGCATTGGGGCTAATTGCAGAGAATGTTTTATGTAGGAGTACCGTCTGTGTGTTCTGCTGGCAAGACTTTAAATGTCTCTTCGAGGACTGAGGCTTGGAGACCACAACTTAAGCTGATATTAGTGCCTGAAGTGAAAAGAGAATGATCTCCTCCCACTCCTTAATCTGCAAGACGAGGTTCTTGCGTGCCAGTTCGCACAGCAGATGAGCCCGTATGTTTAGTTGAAGGCAAGAGCGCTGTGCTTGTCTCCTAGCTTCCTCTTCAGCTCTCGCTTTAAGGGCACAGCACAAAACTTGGCTTTGCTGTTTCGTAAACTTGTTCTTTACCAGCATACTCATTTGCACGTACTTTTCCTCCTTTGGATTCGTGTTTCTTTGGAATAAAATGTTACCAGTGCTTTGTGTTGTGGGTTTCTCTTTTTCTATGGCAGTTCCTGCAGCATGGAGTAAATTTAGTAAATGTATTAAAGTCAAGATAATGTGCGCAAAAGACTTGCAAGCACTCTTGATCTGCTCGCCTATCATTTTGACTGTGACTTGGGCCCCTTCTTCCCGTACTGGGATTTGGTCTGAGTTAGCAGGTCCCACGGTGCAGCTGGCATTCGAGATTGTTTGAGGCTGTTTAAAATCCCGGGCAGCGCAGGAAAAACCAGAGAGAAGCAGAATTCTCATGGCTTGAATGGGAGGGGAGAGGCTGACTATTAAATTTAGTGCTAGCGTACGCAGGGAAGAAGTTACGGAGGTTTGTGATGGTTGATCTGTATCTTTCTTATAGAACCAGTGTGAAGATGCCCAGGAAAATCCAGAGAGGGACAATGCTGAAGGGGTTTTTAGCAGGGTCTGGATATCTGCCTTCTGCGGCCATCTAACCATGCTTCACTGGCTTGTTCTGTCCTGTTCAAAAGTTATTTCTAAGAAAAACTTCACTTCTGTGGGAAGCCTCATATGATGAGGAAACGAGGAAAGCAGCCTGCTGCTAATACTGTGGACAAACCCACGGTTTTTTTGTCATATTGTAGTACAGGAAAGTGCTATTTCAGGCGTTTGATGGCTTAGGTGTCTGTGGACCATGTTAAGCTCTTTGCGGGGAGCATTCCTGCAACAGAGATTATTGTTTAAAGGTGTTTGATTTTTCCTGTAACATACGATCTAAGCTGGACAGTACGCTGATGAGAGATAAGTCGCTTTGGAGCAGAGCTGTTGTAATGCCTTTTAGCTGACGGATGGCCAAAAATTTCCAGGTTTGATAAAAAGTTGGAACAGTTACGATGACACACTTGGCATTGTCCTCATGTCCCCCTCCACTGCCCTCCGTGGTGTCTGGCCCTGAACAAGGGCCTTGTTGTTATTTTATCTCATGGCAATCTGGGTCCTGGACACAAGGTCTGGCTTTGTGCTCGACAGGAATAACTGCTACGCCGAGCCTGAAGCATTGGGGTTTGGAGAAGTAAGATTTCCATGGTGTTGCCTCAAAGCATGGGTGAGACAGTGGTGTGGGAAAGTTAAAGCTTAAAGGTTAAACAGCTGCATGGTAATCGCCACCAGTGGTGGTGGTTGGCTTCTCTGGATGGATGAAAGGCAACGGAGAAGCAAAAGGTCAGAGGCAGCATGTAGTCTTGGGAACGCTGGGAAGGTTTAGTTCATTTTCCTCTTGAAGGTTTTCTTAGTAAAAGGTAAGCGAGGTGATTAGTGTGTGGGAATGTGAGCTTCAAACGTGGGTCTCAGTTATCCCCCGTGCACTTGTAGGAATAGGAATTAGCGCTTCTGAGTTACTAAGCTGGGTTCTGCAGTTGTCCTTCACGATGACGAAGGGGAACCTGATCAGGCCATGGAGGCAAGGGCTGAAAGAAGTACGCCCTGCTTCCCAGCACTGGCATCTCTGCCACACAGCCAGCAGCGTGGCCAGGAAGGCCAGCAGCATCCTGGCCTTCTCAGGAACAGTGTGGCCAGCAGGACTGGGCCAGTGACGGTCCCCCTGTACTGGGCACTGGTGAGGCCCCATCTCGAGTGCTGTGTCCAATTTTGGGCCCCTCACCACAAAAAAGACTGAGGTGCTGGAGCGTGTCCAGAGAAGGGCGATGGAGCTGGTGAGGGGTCTGGAGCACAAGTCTTGTGAGGAGCGGCTGAGGGAGCTGGGGGTGTTCAGCCTGGAGAAGAGGAGGCTGAGGGGAGACCTTCTCACTCTCTGCAACCCCCTGAAAGGAGGGGGTAGCCACGGGGGGTCGATCTCTTCTCCCAAAGAACAGGCAGTAGGACAAGAGGAAACGGCCTCAAGTTGCACCAGGGGAGGGTTAGACTGGATATTAGGAAAAATCTTAAACTGAAAGGGTCATTGGGACAGGCTGCCCAGGGCAGTGGTTGAGGCACCATCCCTGGAGGTATTTAAAAGCCGGGCAGACACAGTGCTTAGAGATATGGTTTAGTGATGGGTTTGTCAGAGTTAGGTTGATGGTTGGACTCGATGATCTGAAAGGTCCCTTCCGACCTGGGCAATTCTATGATTCTGGGTTCACCTGAGGAGGCCCAGAAGAGCAACGCATGGCAGGGACCCACTGGATATATCCCAAAACATGGGAGCCTGACTACCGCCAGCTGACCAGCTGAAGATTGGATTCGGGGCAATGTCCCCTTCCCCCCGGTTGTGCTTGTAGAGCGGAGGGCTGGGGCTGGGGTTATTCAGTGCCAGGGCTTATCTAGGAAGATAAGCAGTGAGGCAGCTGTGGGCTTTCCAACCAGAGCTGTGATACCTTTCCTGCAGGTACAAAGCTAGGTGTTCGGCAGAGAACGAAGCTGCAATTTCCATCAGGATTTGTAGCTGGTTACGTGTTTTTGAACAAGAAGCATTTCTTACTTTAGAAATGCTAGGAGAAATGTGAGGGGGAGGAAAAAAACCAAACACGTTTTCTGTTTTCACATGGATTTACAAAGCTGATCAGTCAAGGGCAGTTCTCCACCTCAGCGAAATTCAGATGTATCAGAGTGGTGGTAATGCTTCTGTGTATTATTGAAATGGTTCAAGGCTATGGAACAGCTTTGTAGAGTCAGCAATGCGTTTATTAGGGCCTGCAAATGGTGTGAGACTCCATGGAAACATTAAAAATTGAAAAAGCAACCTCCGGAGATCCTCCAGTGCTGGCAATGAATGTGCAAAGAAATTTTCACTTTTAACAAGCTGACACTGTGCTATACACGGATGAAAGATGTATAGCATTGGTGCTTTTGTAACTGTGCTTCGTCAGTTAAGGACAAAATTTGGCCTTAAAAGAAGGACGGATTTTCTGTAGTTACTGCTGTTGTTTTTATTGTGATGGTAGATGCACAACTGCCATCCAGGGTGAGTATTTGGGCAGCCGTTGCTTTGAAGAACGGGGGTTAAAGAAGGGAGATGTCCTGGCTCACAGCTGGGTTCGGCTCTGGGCTGGTGTGGTCTAAGGGACCAAAGGTTGCGTGTGCCTCCAAGAGCCCAGTGGAATGAGAACAGAAATGCTGTATTACAGCTGGGCACACGGAGGACGCATAGAATGTAAACGTACACTTTCATTCTACCAAACGCTACAAGGCTTCGATGTGCACTTTTTTTTGTATTTGTGTTTTGCTGTATATTCTGTATAAATGATTTATTTTTTTTCCCTTTTGAACGAGCTATGGAACATTGCATTGCTATTTGTTCATTCACGCTAGCTTTTGTTTCCTTGTTTCTTTCCTTTCCCTTTTTCCCCTAGATCTACCAGGTTCAGAAGGTAGGGCTCGCGCTTTTTCATTCTCCTTTGCATGTGTGTGTGCTCCCACGTTCCAAGTCTTGCTGGCATTTCAGTAAAACCTCTTGGGAATGGAAGATGCACAGCAGGCTTTGCATTTCCATGCCATTCCCTCCGTCCCTCCCATGGTCTTGCGGGGTGGATAATAAAGGGGGGAGCTGGGGGAAGATGACCCGTGTAAAATGTGTCTGGTCAGGCACTTCATGTACTTTTTTCTACAGGCTGTTTGGCAAAGAACAAGCAATGAGCAGAAGAGTAATTTAGCAAAGCAGCCGTCCTAGGAGAGTGTGGTGGCTCCATGTGTCCCCGAGAACCATACAGACAAATACGTGTTGAAGGCCAAGAGTTAATGCTGAAAGATTTCAGGCTGGGCAAGCACTTAAGAGGTGCCGGCAGGAAACATGACTGACTTTCAGATGACTTTGCAGAAGGTCCCTGAAGTAAATGGGGGATGCTGGGCTTGAGTTTGTAATCTTTTGGTAAATAAACTGTATGGCCTTTCTTCCAATGTGACCTAAGCATCATAGATGCTTTTGTATCTCTCACCTCAGTTTAAAGGCAGTTTCCTCTTCATAGTTCCAAATGACGGCAAAGAGGACGATAGTAATAATGATAATAATAAGAATAACTCTAATAGCTCTAACTGAGGTCACTTGCTATGTAAAAACAGAGAGTTTTTAGGGTTTGTGTTATGATATTTGGCGGTTCTGTACTTTCAACACATGAACTGTGTGGTACCCAGAAAGAGAAATAGCTCCAAAGACATTTTGCAGGGAGGGAGAAAGCTTTCCTCAAGCCTGCCATTTTCTACCCTATTGAATATTTCCTTTTTTCCTGTGATATTTTTATTGCTTGCTGACTGATAAACATGTCCTAAACCCCCACAGCCTGTTTGGGTTTGTCCTGGCACTCCGGCAGCCTTACCTGCACGTTTCACTGGCTTGACCTAGCAGTGCATGCGCTTCTCGGACGTTGCTCTTCTCCTCTGTAAGCGCGGCCGTGTGTGAAGACGGCTGCTCAAATCATGTGCACTGGTCTTTAATCCTCACCCCATCAATTGGCAACAAACATATCGTACTCGTGTTTTTATCTGTGGAGCTGACCACATACTGAGCGACTCAAAATTTAACATCTGCCCACGGATCAAACAGGCTCGTTATCAATCTCCTTTATAGAAGCTAATTTAATCTTCTGGTAGAAGCGCAGCCCTGTGGGAGTGGAGGAGGTTATTTACTCTTGGTGTCCTGGCATGGATGAGAAGATAAGTGGGTTAGCCTCACAACATCCCCTCCTGAGTTTGCAAGTCTAGCAGTTTCGCTGTCACTTAGTGAGCAAATCTGATCCGCAATTCTCTCTCAATGGTATTAATGTCATTAATTATTTAATTGTAATATCGCTTTTCAGGGTAGAAGAGAACTTGAGTCTGGCAAAGGCCACTAACTAAAATCCAAATGAATGGATAAACACCTTTTTTTTTTTTTTTTTTTTTTTTTTTTTAATTCTTTTCCCTTTAACCCTTATAGTCCCCTCGGGGCAGAACAGAAGAGTCATCATAGAGGAAGAACTGGGAAGCGGCCGTGGGGGCAAACACCCCTGAGCCTCCAAATGCCGCCGGTTCTGTCCAATGCGAGATGTGCTATTTAAAAGATTATACATTAAAAACAGTCTCAAGGCAATCGCATTCATTAACATTTTTCTTTTGGGGGGTATCAAGCATGTAGCTATGTAGCTTTAAATGGTGGAGGAAAAGGCGGTAAAGTGGAACTTCACTTGTGGCATGACAAGTTTTTTAAGGGGTATTTCCTTATCTCCCTTTTGCAAAACTGAATTCAGAAGCTTCTGTTAAAGTAAGGAGAACAGAGAGCAGGAAGAGGAAGCAGCCAACCTTACAAAAATTACTAGCCTGTTTATGGATCCTTCCTATGCGTGAGAAAAGGATTCTCTGTTTTCGTAGTGGTTTTTATAAATTAATTTCTAGTGTTAGAAAGTGTAATACATCTCTTGGGGAGGAAAGAAAGCCTCTAATAAGGCTTTACCTGACCTGATTTACTACAAAGCATATAATCGGTAGGTTCTGATCTTGTACACAATCCTGACCAGCTGGAGTTCATAAAATTTTCAGGGGTCACTTTCAGGACGGGATGTACCTAAAACTCAGTTTTACAGCGGGCTGTTGCATGTGTTTATGCTTCTGCCTGGAAGCAATTAATCCGAGCGTTTGTGAGGGAAGCGCGTAACGCTTGAAGAAACAACCGTTCGTGTCACTCACTCTAATTTCACGTAGTTTAAGGGAGAAATTTCACTTGCGTGCAGTTTGGCTAGGCATTGTATAGGGGTATTAGGTGTGTTTGAACATATGCTGAGGTGAATTGCAGGGAAAGCAGAGGGGAACGCTTTCCCTCTCTCATGGGGATGTGGTTAAAGAGCTTGTTGAACCGTTGTCTCTTTTCCTTGTTCCAGAGAGATGTTTGCATACTATTTACATCCGCAATGCAGGGAATTTATTTCCTGTTTTCAAATTATTGGCCTGGAACCTTATTTTCTAATACTTTTCCAATAAGTGGGATTGCTGTGAGCTCCTTCCTTTTCCCAATTTGACTCCAAAGGTGACAGCATTTAAAGGTCCTTGTACAGTCTGGGCTCTCCAGGACGTGTAACTGAGCACCCTGCTGCCCGTTCTACTTCCTAACAGACTTTCTTCTCTCCAGAGCTGTTAAGATGAAAATGAAGATGACCTTAACATGAAAACCATTTTGTTGTTTAATGAGGAAGAGCTCTGATGTGGGAATAAACCGATACGGTATCAAAGAACAGGCAGCTGCTTGTTCTGGTTTATTAATAAATAGTGAATGAGGTTTTTAAGGGTGAAAGTAAAATTACATTAATACCATTGAGCGAGTGCTAAATGCAGAGTATAATACAGAACAGGTTTCTCTTTTTCTTTTTTTTTTTTTGGTCGTTACCTGAGGTTTTGACTGTTGATGCTCCTGCCTCCTCAAGCCTCTAGGAAAGCTGGCAAGTACAGGCTTGTTTTTTCCACAAATACATGAACCTCAAAGCACATAATCTGAATTTTTTCTAAAAGACATATTATACTTCCTTAAGCAGGATTTCCATTTGCCGATTATTGTGCTTTAAGCCGGTGATTTTCCTTCACACAGGAATGTTATGATCACCGTTATAAACGCAAACTTCCTGAGACTAGATGGGAAGCGCGTGTTCAGGGAGGAAGAAAAGTCCTGCTAAACTTTTCTGTTGAACCGTTTGCTGCCTGGTGGAAATGCCAGTTCATTGGGAGGTTCCCAATGTTGTGCCAAGTATTTATGAACTGAGAAAACGGTTCAGAAGAAGACAAGCTACTAAGGAAACGCAGAGAGCTCCCCAGCCTTGCCTGCTCTTCTGTCCTGGGTGGTGGTACCACCGCTGGCGGGATGGCTGAAGTGTCGGCAAAAAGCCCGGTGCTCTGAAAAGGAGCTCTGGGAATAAGAATGCCCGGAGATCAGTTGTATTGTATTCAGCTTGTCTTCCCTCTTTGACAAACCTGTACGGTAAACATGATTTGACAGCATTTTTTTTTTTTTTCATCCTGAAAAGTGTTCTGCGTTCGGTTGCCTTGTAATGAGACTTGACTTAAATGGGTCAGTAATTCAAGACTCATCACGCTTCTTGCTCCTGTCCCCGCAGCATTGGGGTTTTTTGCACTCCTGAGGAAGAAGCATCTGTCGAGTACCCCGGCCGTACCCCAAACACCCCTGTCCCCTTGCCAGGTGGCTTTTCCCGTCCGCGTGCTCTGGAGGGCTCTGGTGGCATGTGGCATGGCTTCTCCCCAGCATGTTTGTGTGTGTGGAACTGTGCGGCTCGGCCGAAACCTGGCAATGCATGTGGAAACATTCTGTGTTTGCCTTGCTCATCTAAATTCTGTTCTTTTTTTCCCCTTTTCTGTCTGTAGAAATATTATGGTCTGGATACTAAATGGGGAGACATCGAGCAGTGGATGGTAGGCCTTGATCAACGTAGCTAAACAGCTTTCACGTGTTGAAGTTTTGTAGAGTTCATAGAGTTTGAAATCCCACAAAGTAGGTATTTTCATGTATTGGAAATGTGAATTCCACTCTTATCACAAGGATTCTTGCAGTCCACATCGATAGATGAAATGATCAGCTTAAAACTGGGCAAGGGTTTGGTTAGAGACCTCCGTCTCCACCCTGTCACTTGAAGATTAGCTTAGCATATACACAGGTTAAAGCCACTTGTGATACGAGGAATATATGTACACATTTTACTTCTTGTGGATTTTGTTACAATTTGAGTCTTCTCAAATCTGTCTTCAGTTAAATTTTGGGCAAGTTTTGTCCGTGTTTCTTCAGTTACCTTTATGCTCACCAGTCCAGGGGCACTGCTCAGATGCATTATTGCTGCTGCTGTGGCAACGCTTGCTTTTTCCAATAATGCAACATCCTGCATTTTACTATTTAACACAAGTGATTTCATAAATGTACCAGTGATGCTAGACAGAAACTGCCATTAGTGGCCTTGCCCTATGAGCTGGGTAGCGCACGCTGAAAAAAGCAAAATTGAACAGCTGACTTCCAGTGTGGAAGAAAACTTTTCAAACTCCCCAACTTCCTTCACCCTAGATAATTAATCGGCATAAAGGCTGGTTTGCTCTGTGCCATCCTCCAAGTCTGCTGCCATATGGACCAACCATCCACCCAGGATGCTCCAATCTCAGGGATAAGCTATTAAGTCTCTTCAAATCCTTGCTTGGTGAGCTTAGCTCCACCTTCCTAACAATTCCCTTGCTTGGAAATCAGCCTGTGAGAACCCTTAACTACAACGGTGAAAATCTTCTATCGCTGTTTCTAAATTCCACGTAAAAGCGGTTTGTGGAAACGTAGAGCATCCTACGGCATTTCCAGCGTTACCACAGCCTTTGGCCCGCGAAAGGCGGCGGTGCTGTGTGTCACAGGGGCTGGAAGCAGTGCACGGATGCATTTCGTCTGGAAGAAGGGGCCAGGCTGTGCCCCGCTGGGGTACTCCCTAGAGAGAGACCATTGCCCTGCCACGTGATTTCAAATAGAGAAGATATTTTGAGCTTTATTTTGAAGGACTGCAAACTGGAAAGCTTAGTTACAAAAGCACTGTAAGTATCCCTATTCCCAGATGCAGAGAGACGCGCTTGGAACGTTTTTTTGAGATAAGAATAAAGACGTCACCGTGTACAGTTTTATGTAAAAGTAAGGAATGTATGTAGCTGAGTAAAAGGGAGGGGAAGAAAGCTGAGGTCACAAATGGGGGGGGGGGGAAAGGCATTTTCTGACTTGTCACCTCCCATTATTTGGTTTAACCTTGGTCCTAAACCTTGCTGAAGTTTCGCTGTGTCTTTCGGAAAGCGCTCGGTTGGTGTATCTGTCCTTTCAACCCTTCGCTCTTTGTTTTTTCTCTGCTGCCTTGGTAGGAAGACAGCGAGCGTTATTCCCGTAGAGCCCGAAGAAATGCCTCGGTTAGTATCTGCTTTTGCTTTTTTATTTATAGCTAGAAGTTTCAAATTAAGAGAACAGACATATATAAGGCAGTTCCTTTTTAAAAGAAAAAAGCGAAACAAGCTTTTCCCCCCTGCCCCAGCCCAGTGAAAACCCCGAAGCCACTTCCTGAATTCTCTGCCCTCTCCCAGTCACTCCGGGGAGTTTTTGCAAATGTGCCTAAATAAAGGGGGGCAGGGGAGGGGGAAGGTGGGGAAATAACCTGCTTGGAGCATTTAACGTGCATTTATTCAGAGCATAGAGCAGGGGACACCCAAGCCAAGCTTGTCATTCATCCTATAGTAAAATGCTTGACAGTATTTCTTGGTCAGGATATGATTTAATTTACTTTCTGCTTGCAGTTTTAGTGCAGTTCATTTTTTAAAGACGTTTATTTTGTAAGGCTTTTCTTTATTTCTGTTCCATCAGAGCCATCTGCATTTACCTCACTGCCTGTGTTACTTGTGTTCTTTTCATTGTTTTCTTGTCTTTATACTTTCTTTTGCTAGGCTTCGGATGAAGATGAGCACATGTCAGTGGGTAGCCGTGGAAGCCTGAGGGTTGGTAAATCAGACAATTTAAGTGTGCATGTGTGTGTGTGCTGATGTTGCTGTCCCCTCTACCTCCAGACTGGTCATAGTACTCTGCTAACGTCATCCTTCCGAGGTTTTGCCATGTTCCATGTTCAAGGAATATGGGGTTTGGGTTCTTTTAGAGTGTACGTAGGTCAATAATTCTTTCAACCAGGGGAATTGTCAGATTTGTGCATGCTGTGCAGGAACACCAGCAGAGCACGCGACTCCATAAAAGCTTTTCAGGTAAATGCTGTTCACCCTTACTGATGTGGGAAGTACTCAGCCAAAACACTGGTATACACACCTATTTCTCGTACGCACCTTGTAAGCTCCCTTGTGTCATCGCCAAGAATTTGGGAAGAAGCAGCAGTGTCTTACTCCATGATCAATGTTTATTAGCTCAGGAAACCAAAAGCAAATTATCAGTAGAAATAGGTCTTAAGCGCTTTGGGATTGCAGGTGAACGTTCCTCTCAGAACTGCTTTAGAGATAGCGGAAAATCATCTGCAGGCTTGAGTTTTGTGGAGGGGAGGGATTAGTAGAGCACAGGGTGCTCCAATGCACCGGTACTAATCTGCAGAAAAAAATTCAATTTTCTCTCAAAATATCTGTACGATATCTGTCCAGATAATACATGTGTGTACGAATCTTAGCTCCATTCTAGCATAGACATAATCAGCTCTCGTAGGTGTGAAGCTAGTGTAAGCAGTTGAGTTGTGAACAGGTAATGCTGTTGTCTCAGCATGTGTTGATGATCTTCAGAGGATGAGCAGAGCGCGCTGCCTCTGAGACCCACGGAGAAGCTTCTGAGACCCACGGAGAAGCATTCAGTGAACCACAAAACTGAAAATGTCTGTAACAACACTACGGAGGAAGCTCTTGGCAGTCCTGATTTTGAATCAGCTGCGACTAGTTTACGTGATGGAGCCATTTGTGCCTAAAACAGTTGTGTTTGAAAATAATTTGTTCTCCTGATGTTGTTCCTAACAATCAGTAGTGGTAATTACGTGGTTAAGCTGGATGATCAGTTCTATTTTTATAGAAAAAGCAAGACCTGTATCATTCATAGCAAGATCTTTATTTGTAATCCTTGGTTTCTGGCTTCTTTGGAGATTCATGTCATAAATGCTTTTTTCTTTTTTTTTTTTTCCTCCTTAAAAAAACTTGCTAATAACTATCTAGGCTAGAATTACTTCTTTTCCCCGACAAAGTATCCCCCAGAGAACAGAATTGAGTGAAACACCTCATATGCTTCTAGAAGTTCTGGAAAATTAAGAAAAAATTTTAAAAAAAATTAAAATTACTGCTTCAGAGCCTGCTCAATGATTCCTAATGGAGTTTGCTGTAAGATAGCATAAGATGTAGTTAAAAGCAAGTGTTGCCTTGTTCCCTTTTTAGTGGGATCCTTATTACTACTTAGGAAATATTCTTAAAATCTTTAAGATTGCAAACTTGTTCAGTTGCTTTTCCAAGCTAGAAGATGCCTTAGAGCTCCAAAGATTCAACGAAGAAAAGCTTATCTTCACAGCTGAACTTGAAACCAATGTTTATTTTACTTAAATTTGGACATGTTCATGAAAGTGGTTTTTTTGGAGGTGAAAAATCTCTAGGTCAGTTGAAATGTCAAATTTTTTTTTCTATTTAGAAGGTGATTATGATACAAATAGATTATTTAACCATGGCTATAACTGTGTGTCCCTTGATGTGGCAAGATGCAAGTACACTGACAGCGTATCTGTGGTGGGAGCCCTGTTCATCTGAAACACCGTTTCTTCATGGAAATCCTTTTGATGTGATTCCTTTTAATGTGTTTTTGTAATAGGACCCTGTGTTTCATTGTCACGTATTTAAACAGCAGAAGCCTTCCATTCTGTTTCCCCACCATCCCTTGAGAAGAAGCTTTTTCTGACCATTTTTCCCCCGGAGCAGCCAGTCTCTGGGCTGTGATAACCGCTGCTGGTCTGGTGAGCATCGGTCTCCAGCTTCTGTACGGGATGGCCCATAAATACCTCATACTTCTGCAAAGAATGTCCTTTTCTGACGTTCTGACGTCCAGAAGGATCTGGTTGAAGCAGAGGTATACCTGGTATTTGCAGTGATGTTGCACAGACTCCCCCTCGTCCTGTCCTCATGAAGTAGCATTCGATGAACATTCTTGTGCAAGCTGACGCTCGGGCACGCACAGGAAAAGAGTTTTGACAGAGCTTCCTTCCCTGACCCAAGTGTCTCTGGGGTGGTAGAGGAAAATGAGCAAGTAAATGTGCAGGTTCGCTGTTTTACCCTTATACGCCTTTTAGTTGTTTTACTCCCAATGAATTGGCCATTGATAATTTTCCATGAGTGGGTTTATAGTAGGTGAATCTAATAGTTTGACCGCATCTGTCTTTGCCTGTTTGAGAAGGTTTAGCTGTTGCTGGGTGTGTTCAAAACAAAGCAAAAAACCCAACAACAACAAAAAAACAAAACAAAACGAAAAACCCCACAAACTACCACCAAAGAAAAATTACCTCTGAGGACTCGAGTTCCCCGTTTGGTTTCTGAGCTATTTTAGCATGAAGAAAACACCAAAACCTGTTACCGTGTGTCCACCGAGGGTTTATAAAACTAGTCGGAGAATTCCGTGTGCTCTTCTATTTTTGGATATTTGAAGGCGCCTTCCGTAGTTGTGGGATGCCGTTGTGTGTAATTGCTCCACAAGACTTTAGTTTTCTGAAAATGGACCTTGCATCTTTGGTGCTCAGGCTCCACCGCACTGCGAGGCGGCCTTTGGGGTTGCTCTTTGAAGCTCTGCTTCTTTTCCGTACAGGAAGTTTTCAGTGAAATGAGCCCGTATCAGAAATATATTTCTCACTGAAACTTTACCACCCAAGTAAACTCTGTGAGTTTTGCTCTGCATTTTCTCCTGGAATGTTTTCTAAGCGGATGCCTGAGCTGCAGACACCAGAGATCTGCTGAGCTCACTTTTGGGGAGCTGGCTTGGATGCTTCCGGCCGAACAACCATCAATATGGACTGTAAAACCAGCTGAGGCGTGGATTAGCCCAGGGGAGCAAATTGACTGAAGCTCTACAAGCTGTGGCTACTCGGTAAACAGTGGCCCTTTGGCCTTGGGATAATGCTGGCTTGAGGATGTCTCTGCCTCCTGCCAGCAGATCTTCAGCTGCGATGGAGGGGCATCTTTAGGAGCTTTTCTGTGGCTCATCCTGAACACCGTCCTGTGTTTAAGACACTGGAATCTCTCTTCTACTGCAAGTGTCCTCATTCTCCCACGTCTCAGCTGGCGGGCTCTAGTCCGAGACCATCCAGCATGAAGTGTTTCTGTGTTATTAATCGCTAATGGTGGAGCCCGTGCGTTTTCCTTGTTTTGCTTGCTCTGAAGTTGCTGACTCCTGGCTTTGCGCAAGGAGTCCTGCGTTATCAAATCCTTTAGTTGGGATTTACATCTCTCTGCCTGTTGTGTTTATTTTTGTTTGCTTGCGTGTTTTCTTTTGGTTTGGGGGATTCTTCTGATTGCCATAACTGACTTCAGTGTTTCCCTTTGTATTCTGATTTGTCTTTCCTCTCGTGCCTTTCCAGTCTCAGCTGGAATATGCCAGCTCCTACCCAGCGGTGAGAACAGTCTGCAAGTTGCAGTGTGTGTTTAAAAACTAATCATTCAAGAAGAAACTTAACGTCAGTTGTGATAGCTGAGCTGAGATAAGGGATGAGCTAAAATGCTCCTGAGGCAGGTCCCGGCCCGTGATGTAAAGATGCTGCTTCCCTCGCCTGCCGCTCTGGCACGGTTTGGGTGAAAATCGCTGAATAATTAGATCTAAGCTGGGTCTCGTGCAGTAGTTACCGCAGGACAGAGCAGAAGAGCGTTTATTTCCCCAAACAGACTTTCTCTGTCACCTGGTCAAACAGTGGACAGCTTGTATGTCTAGTTTTATTTTAGCATAAATCTGGACAGGAATTAAACTCTCTCAAACTCACTCCGAATAGATCCCGCAAAGGTGACGGGACAAATACCCGGCCGCTTGTTGTTACCTTTTCTTTGGAGGATAAAATCAAACTCTGTAGGTAGTAATAAGATGAGAGCAAGTATTTGCATTGAACATGTTGAGTTAAAGCTGACTCTTGGACGAACAGAAAGGGCGCGGAAGGGAGAGTGAGGATGAGGACTTTAATCTCGGTTTAAAAAATGTCCTGGTCCTGTTCGTGCTGTCTCGTGGCAGCGCCGGGGTGAAACACAGCTGCCTCAATTTCCGCAGAAAGCAAACTGCGGAGAGCAGTTTTACAGACCCTCTCTTCGTTCCCCGCACTATTTCAAATGAGGAATGCAATGTGTCTGTGAGTGACCTATATACAGAAATAGCGCAAGCACATTTGGATTTTTGCATGGATGTATTCATGGAGTAAGTATAGACAGCTGGTAGCTCTTCTAATTGACTTAACCCGGCGAGCTTGAATGATTTTAACTGCGGCTACTAAATTTAACAGCGCTATCATCACTTTCAACAATATTCCTTAATAACTAGTCATTTGACTTTGAGATTTGATTATTATTTTTTTTTTCCCTCGTGTGTGTGCTTACTGAGCTATGTTGTGTAAAGCTGGAGGGAAGTCGGAGCGATGCTTCTGCACATTGATATGCATGCCTGGCTGCGGGCGGGTGCGCATCCCTATTGATCTTTTCACCCTGCGTTCTTAATCCCACTGCAGGCTGGATTAGACAATGAGAGGACCAAAAAGAAGAACTACTCCAAAGCAGTATGTATCTCGACTAACTTGTCTCGGAGAGATTTTTTTGCATAAAATAACCACTGCGATAGGACAAAGAATACGCGCAAATGTGGGGGCGGTAAGAGCTCACCAGCCCAATGTCAAGGATACGGTGTAACTATCGGGACTTTTGGGGTCTGTGAGAACACTGAGCATCACTTCAGCTGCAAAACGTGGTATTATCCAAACTTGTACATCAGTGTTGTACACGAAGAGCATCTTGGACAAACTCAAAACCTAACTTGAACTTTAACATTACACAGAAATAGGCAGTACTGATATAATGGTATCTATATATGGATTTAATACGTAGTAAATGTTGCATCTTTTCATACTTTTCTGCATAGTATCGATGCCATACTAGCACCTGAACAAATAGGGCACTACTCAGAGCACTGCAAAGCCAGACCTGGGCAGAAGGTGAAGGGTAATGTGCTTTCACACAGCCAGGATTTCAGGTGAATCGCATGGGGAGCAGTTCCAGGGAGGGAGAGAGTACATGAGAGAGGGCAAAGTGGCGTACCGCTGCTGCGGGGGGGGAGGCTACTCACCGCAAAAAGAGGTTGCCAGGCTGGGTTTGGCTTCCTCAGTATGTCAGAAATCAGCAGAGAATTTTCTGAGAAGTGCAAGCTGGCTGTGGGATTGAGAAAGCCTGAAGGAGAAGCATTAGCCACGGTCTAAGGTAAAAAATCTTCCAAGTATAAATGGACATAACGGCAACGAGAAAGTTTTCTGCATCTGTTAAAAGCAAGAGGAAAATGTAGAAAAGAATAGGGTCAATTGCACGTTGAAAGGAGAACAAGTAAAATCTGAATGTTTTAGCCTCCCCAGTACGCAGTTTTATTTGTTCTAGTTTCCAGGAAGGTTATGCTCAGGTGCTCAGCATGGCAATGTGGCACAGAACAAAGGTCAGCGAGCTCTGATAAAATTGACCCTGCTCTTCAAGAGTTGTCTGGAGTGTTGGCTTTCAAAAATACGTGCTGGAGAGGTTTCTGGAGAGGATGGGTCGTAGTGACAAGGGAAATAACCTTAGCTGTGGGGCTTCCGTTTGAAGTCTGAAAGATACAGGGAGGAGGCTTATAGAGGTATTTCAAATCAGTTCTGCCTGAAAAAAATGAAACTGGATGTTGGCCCTCCCATTTGTGGTGATAATAATTGCATTTCGGTAGAGAATCTCAGCTTTTCCCAGAAGTTGCTTCACCAGCTTGGGTCTAAACTGGTTTCTAAGCTAATTTGTTTAATTTTTCATGGGAGCCACTGTATAGTATATGATAAATATTTTGCTTGGAAATTGATTCAGAATGGGTTTAGCGGATTTTCATTTCTGGATGCATTAAAATTTGAATTTCGAAACTTAATTTGAATAGAAATCTTAGTTAAATTTTCACTGAAAAACCCCAACCCCAAATGCACAGAGTGCTTCCTCATTTTCAGTGTTTCGGGCCTTGTGAAGTGATGCCGGAATAGTGAATTGCTTGAGAAATCTGAGCTTTTAATGGTATCGATTGAGCTGACTTTTGGGTCTGTTCTCTTTTCTTCGACGTCATGTTTCCAGACTAAAAACTGCATCATAGCGACAGTTTTGTTTTATTCCTGACCCTGCTGCCATAGGGACTTTGAAGCATCTTACCCTGCTTGTGAAATGCTCCTTCTGAGCCTGTTTTTTCCTCCTTTGAGAGAAAACACGTTAATAACAAGACGGCAGGCTATGGAGCATCTTGGAAGCCAGTTGAACCAATTAAAATCTCTTTATTACTCTTTGGACTGCCACACAAAACACTGGGATGTGGCACATGGTCACTGTCTGGGTTTAATTTTGATGTAATTGAGGAAAGCTAAACATTTCATCCAGCGTTGCATGTTTACTAAACCGAATTTCTCAAATATAAACTTAAAATTAATATTTTTTTGGACAATTTTCTGCTTTTTAATTGCTTAGCTGCCAGAGACATAAATAACTACAGTGATAAATTTCTTTTATTGTAGTCTCTCATCCCCCGTGTCCCCTTTTTGTCCCGTGTTCCCTTCACAGAGTGTTTGAAGACACAGGTGCTATAGTGCCGTAATAATAGGGGAAGCAAAAGCGTTTCTTAAAAGAAAAAAAAAATGGGCTCAGCAAAGGCAAGCAGGAGTATCCTTGACATTTTTGGCTGATCTACAGGTACTGACAGACACACAAATGTCCGTGTCCTCGTGTTTGAAATCATGACCTAATCCTGCACTTCTGGTGTATCTTTGAAAAGTTCTGTCTCTGCCGTTGCTTTTCATAAATGATGACTTTTGCTAAAAATTCCCTTTTGGGCCTGCATCAATTTTTCTTTCCCCCCCGCCCCTTTTTTTTTTTCTTTTTCTTTTCTTTCCATAACAGACCAATGGGTATGAGGAAGACGTGTATGGATCATCCCAGAGTAGAAAATCTAGCAGGGTTAGTAGATGATTTATATTGCTATAAAATCTATTGCTCTATTTAATAGGATTAAAGCTAATTAGCACATTCTTTTCTGTGGTAAAGCAGGTTTTTCCTGTCTTGCATGTTGTGGGTTTTGCAGTTTGTCAGACGCGGAGGTGCAGCAATAAACTGTCTTTAAAAAAAAATAAAAAATAAAAAAAAATGAGGCCACGAGTGGGATGTCTCTGAATTTGGCACAAGTAGAACTGGGAAGCCAGAGCTGCTTAACTCGTAAACAAAATTGGGTAAAAGTTAAATTGTGACAAGAAATAGTTTGGTGGTGCCTGGCGTGGAGGATTTCCATGTGCCGGACAGCGGGACGGTGGTTCTCCACCCTGTGCCAGTCGGGTCCCGTCGCGCCCCAACATGGACGCTCCTGACCCTCACCTGCATCTTCCTCTGTGTCTTCAGATTTGCATACATACGATGGACTTGGATTTTTGAATTTTCCCCAAATGTATGTTGTTTATTTGAAGTTTGCTTAACTAAACGTTGTTGGGCTTTTTTTCCTGTATAAACTATATCGTAGGGTCTCTGGAGCCCCCCCTCCCCGAGGTGAAGAGCCAGTGCAAGTGTTACTGCTTAGCTACTTACCATTGATGTCCTTCTCTTGCTCAAAAAGTTCTTAATTAATAACTCCATTGTGTGTATGTGGGTCACAATGTTCCCTTCTGTTCCAGCACAAGTGTTTTATGTCAATTACAGGAATTAATTGTCCTGCTTTGTTAAGTATTGGGGTTTGTGCTAATTATTTAAAGGTATTGTCTCAAGCAGAGCCTCCTTGGGGTAGGGAGGGGAACTCGGCAGGCTTTTTTTTCCCTTGCCTTTATTTTAACAAAGTCAGACAAAAGCCCAGAGCCTGTTGATCTTTATGCTACCAAGAATTCTAAAGAAATTCAGTGGTATGCAGACTAAAGCTCTGTGTTTAGAGGAAAAATAAACTATTTCTAAGACTCCATTTAGTTAAGTGTTTGAGCAATACATGCTAAACATCAGAGAGGCTTCAGCGAGTTACTTTGTAAGCATGAAGTTAAGCAGGCGCTTGTATAAATAGTGAAATGAAACCTTGTATTTTATGTCCATTTTAAATTTTTGCTTCCATGTGGTTTCATGCATTTAGCCCATATATGTGGATAAGAGAAAATGAAATCCTGTTGGTTAAACTGTGAAGAAAACAGTGTGTCCTGCTGTTGGCACTCTCGCTGAACCGTTTGACAAGTTCAAGGAACTTTATTATGTAGTGCTTCTGACAAATGATGTTCTTATTCTTTAATGGCATACTCCAGAGCTGTAAGTACCGCAGGAAGAGCAAAATAGCCGTAAGTCATCTATCCAGGGAAAAGAAGTTGGTTTTTTTTCCATTTAAATTATTTAAAATCATTTTGGTATGAGGGTTCGGAGCATGGCGGTTTAGCGCATGTAGAGCATAATTACAGCAATGCCATTAGTTCCTCGCTGGTTTCATTGCTAAGCGTATTTAGATACTTCATTATTTAGAAGGAAGATGAGAGTTTGGGGGTGACCGAGAATGGCTGACACACCAAACCAGTTGATGACAGCCTGGCTGGCATTCACCATTAGGAATCCTGTCCTCAAAAACCCCAAACTGCACCATAAAGATTGTCAAAGTGACAACGAAAACCCGAGAAGAGGCGGAGTTCTTCAGGTCAGCAAGGAAGTGATGACTCTGCTGATAAAACAGTTTTTTCCAAAACAGGTGTCCGATTTTAAGTCACCAAATGGAGAAATCTCCACGCGGAGATCAACCTTCACACGTTTTACTTGCAACGTCACAGGTCGATTCCTTAAAAGCGAATAATGCCACGTGCCTTGGTAGCCCCCGTGCGGATTACAAACTCTCTAGGTGGGAAAGAAAGTCACTTCTTTAAACTCAGTTCAGTGTGTTCAGATTTTCCAGTGAAAGCCTTGCTTTACAGGCATTCAGGGAGAACGAGGCAGAAAGGGTCTGAGATTTGTGAGGCTGGACAGTGATTCACCCTCGGTACATACCTGTGGTTGTTGTCTTACCCAGAGATCTGTTTGCCTGCAGTGACACAAGTGCGGTGTCAAGAACAAATAAGTTTAATTTGCTGCAGCTCCTTCGTTTGTAGATGGAGCTAACGCCTACTTGATTTATAAAGTGGTGACGCAAGGCTTAGTTAGGGCTCGTAAGAAAGCTGAGTAATTGCTGACCGCTAAAAGCAGAGTATCTTGGCTGTCTAGACCACCGTAAGAAGTGAGTGCAGAAGAGCTGGGAAAGGGGAGCTCTGGAGCACAGCGGAAACGGGAGAGGGGTGGAGGTCTCTGAGAACAACCCTTCCCCCCTGCCTGCCCCCACCCCTGGGAAACGGCGCCTGGGAGGCTTTGAAAAACCCCTTTGTGACCCGTGTGTTATTGCAGGGCTGGTCACAGGAGACGGAGCGAGCACAGGAGCCATCTCTGGAGGGTTGGGACATGGGGAGGTGGGGTCTGCATACATGCCTTTGGAAATGTGGTCCATCTTCTTCCAAGTCCCATAGAAACCCTGTCCTTGCAGCATACTGTCACCTTGGGTCATAGCAATGAGGAGGGAGGAGAGAGCATGAGGGTTTAAAGCCTTTTCAGTGGAAAAGACACCAAATGGGTATTTTGTGCGTAAGAGGCTGTAGGGACATAGGAAAGGCCTTTTGTTTATTTACAGAAAATCTCTACCTTACAAATGGAAAGGGCACACAATTTTCACACATCTTCCTGTCTTTAGTGCAGTTTCCTTAATGCAGTTATCTCTTCTTTTTACATCTGTGGCCGCTTTGACTCCTTGCTGTTCGTAAGCACCTAATTTACTTTCTCCTTCCCATTTAAAGGAATTTAGAGAGTCCTTCATGTTACGAAGCTGAGTTATCAAGGGGGCTTTTTTGTTTGTTATTAATGCAGGCTTCATACTACCCTGATCTGGGTCTCCACAACAGCGGCTATGCTTCCACATCTCAACCTTCTTCCCAAAACGGAAACTGGGTCTGTTGCCCTCTGGCTTTATCTGGCCTGGATTTGTCCTGATTTCATTCGGATAATGCAACCTCTTGGACTTAGGAAGGAATCTGGAGCAATTGTCAAGAGCCTCTGTAGCTCTTCTTAGTGAAACTCAACAAAACAAACCCAAAACAGACCTTTTGAGATGGGAGTGAGTAATGGAAAGCTGTTTTAAAACAAGCACAATTAGTTTTCCTTTGCTGCTCCTCCCTTTCCTACAGTTATTTTGGCCTCAGTCGGTCTGGAAAAATAAGGGGAAATCTTAATTAACTGAAGTTCTTTATTCTATTTGAGGCAACTCTGCTGACTTTGTCAGTCTAGCAAGCTTAAGACAATCCAGTCTGCGTCAAAATGAAATTACAAGCAAGCAATTCGCAGACTGCTACAAGAAAATTGTTGAAGCTTCAAAGTTGCCTGGGAGGTTGGATTGTCCTCAGCGTGTGGGCAGAGCCCGGCCACGCGGTGCTCCAGCAGTGGTCCGCAGCCCATCCTGCCCACGGGCGGCAGCGGGAGGACATTGCCCGCTGCTGCGTGGTGGCCGGCGATGGGGACGTTGCCTGCCAGCCGTGGGCTGGGGATCGCTGTGGGGTGGCTCTCACGCCTGATTATGCCACATACATGATGCCGTATGTGCTCTCCAAACTTAATTGCTTCGTCTAGTGAATGATGGTTACTAACAGCAAAGTAACTTCTTTTATGGTGCTCTGACTTAAGCATTCGTAATTTTGTCCTGAATTATTTGGGTTTTCTCTGCATTTTTGTTTAATAATGAAATACATGAGACATGATCTTATTGCTGTGTGAAACCCATAAAATGTGTATCTTAAAACACTTGTGCCTTTGTGCGTAGCTCTTTTTCTGGCTTTGGTTGAAGTGAGGAGAAACACCCTTTCTGGCTGCTATACACAAACGTGTGTGAGACAATAACAACTTAACAACCTAAAACTAAATTATGCTGTTTTCCTTTTGCATACTGTCGTGTCCTCCCTTCCTGTAGGAAATGCACGTGTCTGCTTGGTATTCTTAGTCTTTGGGAGCCGAGATCTAACGCTTTTATGGCGCATATAACTAATATTCTCTACATGGGGTTTCCTTTTGTTGTAGTTTATGATCCTAATCTCTCACCGAGGTGGTTAATTCTGCCGTAGGCGCCTTTTTTTATGTTTCATTTTCTATGCAAAAAAGTGTTGTGCTTGTCTTCCTCAGCCCTCCTTGCTGTACAGTGATGCTCTGCCAGCCAGAAGTTACAGGGTTTGTTGTACTAATGCTCTAAACACAAATACTGCAGCCACTCACCTTCAGCCATGCACATCTTGTCTCTTACCTCCGTAGTTCCTGTTGGGTCCATTTATTTCACACTGGTGTCTAATCCATCTGAATGCACGTGTGCAATGCTGTTTACACAGTCCTGGATTTGCTGGTCCTTCCTTTTATTCCCATTGGAATTGTGCTCGTGGGGTTGTGATGCTGCCACAGGTTTCTCTCTGGATGGAGACGGTTGTCTTCATTTTGGTGTATTTGCTACAACGTGCCAGGAGCAGGCCGGAGAGAGGCAACATCAATTCTTTCTGGTTGTGAAACAGCTAAGAAAACTCTGAAAAAAATTTTGTAGCCAATTTCCACTCTTCTTGTTCAACCTTTAAAATGAGCTTCTCTCAGATTTTATTCTCAGTGCTTAAAGGTAGAGTTTCCTGTGTTTCCTGAGCCAGACATTTATATGCTCAACTGGAGCCAGCGTCTTAGAATACGCATCTTCCTGCTTTTTATTAATTTGGTAAACTGGCTAGCAACGAAATTTATCAGGCGTAAGCGTGGACGCTTTTTTACCCGAATATTTTGCCAGAACTGGAAGTTAAACAGAGTTGAACAACCTGAGAATTGATGTAGCTGTTTTGTTGGAAGGCAGCACAAACTGTTGAAGTGATGATGGGGAGAACGGTTAGAAGTGCATGAGTGTGCGATGGACCGGGGGGTGGTTGTCAGATTCTGCACGTCCCTTACGGTGTTTGCCAGCTCACTGACTCCAGGTAGTGTTAGATCTTCACTTGCATGCTGCTCGTGGTTGTGTACGGGAGATGTCCCTGTCCTTGCACCTGCTGCTCGTTCCCCCGCGTCCTTTGCGCTGCACCTCGTGGATTTGCCATGCTCCGGACTGAAACGCGGAACGAGGTCTGTCGGTCCTGTTCTGACTCTGTCTTTTAATTGTAGGCGTCTGTGTATGACGAGAGCGTTTACAGTGGGAGTCGTCGGTATAGTGCCTCTAGTTCTCGTGCTGTAAGATGTTTTCTGCATTTCCCTGTTGTCTTGTCTCTGTCCTGTCTGTACCAGAACATGGTCTTTTCTGGGCTGAGGAAGGAAAGGTTTAACACGGACTGTGTGAGACTCGTAGCCTGCTGCTGTAGGCAAAAGTACGAGCACAGTTTCCACGAGCTGCTTCTTTTGAAAACTGAGAATAAAACAGGGTTTTCTAATAGATAAGCAAATAAAATCACTCCCCCGTTAGCACTTACCTGCTAGTGTGAAGTAAAGGATTGTTGTGAACATTTGGCTTGCTCGGTTTTGTTTCTTGGGTTTATATTCTCTAGTTACGTCTCAGGCAACTCGTGACAACGTTTTCAAAACACATTTTCCTGTGAATGGAGGGCTCTGTCATTTTTGGGGAGAGACAATATGAGGAATGACAACATAAATTCTTTCCTTTCAAAAAAGAGAGGCTGCAGGATTCGGTTTACGGTTTGGAATGCAGAAAGCGCCTTCAGTTCTTCTCAGATGGGGCCTCTGTGTCGTGGTGGGTGTTTGGGCCCGGCAGTTCATCTGCTGCTGGTGTATCTGCCTGGAAAAAATAAACCACTCTTTTTTGATTTTTAAGTTCTGCTCTGTGGACCCAGTGCTTATTCTGCCTCTGAACTCCTTTGCTGATTATAGGAGAGAGGAAAAAAAAACAACCCAAAAATCACGGCCAAAACAAAAAATCCCGCAACCTACAAAAACACCACCCAAGGCCTGAACAGAAAAAAGCCTCAAGACAAAGCATCAGTGTTAATTTAATGTTAAAAGTTACAATTTTATTAGCTTGGAGAAGGAAACAAACTTTCGAGAATGCTTCCTAAGTGCTTGTTAGTCTTTAAAGGGCTGTGCCATCCTCTTGCAGTCGCACTGATTGACTAGTTGGGCTGCGCATCTTGCTGCTACTGCTGTTAAGCTTCAGATTACCTTTTGTTTCACA
Source organism: Larus michahellis (assembly GCF_964199755.1). Lineage (NCBI taxonomy): Eukaryota > Metazoa > Chordata > Aves > Charadriiformes > Laridae > Larus > Larus michahellis. The sequence continues at coordinate 18,477,612 of NC_133902.1, forward strand.
TTTGTGCCTTGTTTTCATTTGGCTGCCTTGGAAAATTCATGGATCCTTATGTGTTTGGACTGTTGTGGCAGCCTGCAGTTCAGCGAGGCTGTGCTGAGGTGGTTGTAGCCCTTTGTTTGGATGGGGTGTCATCGTTTGTTTGAGATAAGGCTCTCCCAGAGTTCCAGATGATACACTCCTACTCTTGGGAGAAGCCATTGGCAGTGGGCTCCAAGCCCAAGCGCTGTTTACAGGTCTTTCAGCCACCGTTAATGGCTTGAGCAGGGAACACAGAATAAAATGCTGGTGCTCGTTCCCCTTCCTCCATCCCATCCCACCCTGTGCCGCAGGTATTTGGAAACCTGTAGCCCAACCTTCCCAGATTCTGTTGCACAGTCGCCTGGAGTAATGAGGGAGGTGAAGCATGAGGTTTTTGCCTCTAAGGGAGTAGCCTCGTCAAAATTGCCAAGTTATCTGTGGTTGTTCCAACACCTCTGAACCTCGTGGCACTTTTACTGTGTAGAGAGCATGCCAGTTAGGTAGCTGTCCCCAAAGAATGCTTTTGGATGATCAGATGACAGGTGAATGCAGGGGGTGAGGCTGAAACGGGCCTTGCTCGGTCTCAGCTGAACAAGTGGCGCTTGCTTCCATACTCTGCCCTGCGATACAGAGGGAGCAGCTTCGGAATAAATAGGTCCTGTGAAACATTAATATGGGATTCATCACCACTGACGGCGCAAGGCTTCTCTGCTAGAACTACTTAATAAGAAAACAAAAGCTAAATATTTGCTAGAGCGCTTTTTGCTTTTAATTTAGAACTTTTAAGTGGCCGTGATTGCGCACCGTTTGCAAGTGTTCCCAACACTGTTCTAAATTTTGCATATTCTCATGTCTGAAATGAAGCTCAGTAGTTCAGGTGCACGACGCCAGTGTGACTTCACATAAGACACCCAAGGACACGGCTTGGTCACGTTCTGCCCCGCTTCTGGGGCTTGCTAAGGGCTGCATACCTTGGAACGTAATCCTTTGTGGTTAGTAACTAAGCTTACAGTTGTACCGTAGCTGAGGTTATTTCCAGCTTACCCTCTTATAATTTATTAGAGCTGTAAGCTTAATTTTCATGTAATCCTGTGCCACTTTGTTAGCGTGACTAATGATGCTGAAACAGCCCTCCAGTAGCTTGGTGAAGGCCTGGCTGTCTCTGGAGCTGAGATCTCCAGGGGATTCCTGTAGCAGCCAGGTAACTTCATAAAAGAAATCTTTAAAAAAGGACAGAATACATGCATCTCAAAAGTAGGATAATTCTTTAGACTTCAGTGTTTCTGTGTCTGAGAAACAGTCTTAAGTGCCTATAAAATAAAGGCATAAAGGTCATGAGCAGGCAGATATGAGCTGCTGAGCAGAGCAACTCCTCGTGCTGTTCCCATCCCCGAACAGCCTCCACCCTTGTGCGGGTACAAGCTTTGCCAGTGACGTTGGATGGACTGACATGCCTCTTTACCAGGGCTGCGTTCAGTTGCCTTGTCAAAATTGCCACGTTATCTGTGGTTGGTGGGCTCGGAGCCCACTGTCAATGGCTTCTCCCAAGAGCCAGGAGCGTATCGTCTGGGCCTCCGAGAGGCTTATCTCAAACAAACGAAGATATCCCATCCAAGGGATGCAATAGGAAAAACATCACGTCAGGTAAACCTCAAAAACTTCTTCAGTTCCTCTCTGCTCTGAATGTATCAAAACCTTCCTTTTATATATATGCTTATGTATCTTTCCATAAAGTACATCTAAATACAAGATTGAGTGTGAAGCTGCTGCTCTGAAATCTGTGAAAATAGAGGGAATAATTCTAAAATGCATTTCCAGAATTAAGTTTTAGTTTCTGTTGCCCTGATGCTTTAAACTTGCATTTCCCTTCTCTACTTCTGCTCCGTTATAACCTCTGGAAATAAAACAGCGTAGACACGTGCTTTGTCCTTGTCGGCGATAAGTCAGCACTGTCTGTTCTACACCGCTGCTTAGATGTTTGCTGTTAAGAAAGACTGAAATACTTTCTTTGGCAGGAGATGAGGACTGCAGGTGCTGGAAGAGCAGGAGAGATACTCAGTCTCTGAGACGGGCTCAGTTTTTACTTTAGTCACCACGTAGATGGATGGTTCTCGCTTTGGCCTGTGGAGCACGGATTCATTTTATATGTGCACAATGTTGGGAACATGGGAAGAAGGCTCACCAGAGAACCTCAGAGCTCTTGAAAAGTAGAAGGATTGAGCCTTTTGTATGGAGACTGGGAGTTGTTTACTTGTGACTGGTATCTTAATATGTATAAATAAATCATTAGTATTCTGTCATTCTAAGAGTTGAATCAAAGCTCTACTTGGTCTGTCAGCTGGAATTACTGCTTGCCTTAATTTTTAAATGAACGGTTGAGGTGTCTTTTCTCTGACTTCCACTGCTGTTCCTTTGTCCAGCTGCATGCAACCGTTTTTGTAACTAACCTCAGATGTAATGCTCTGAATCCTCTCTTGCTTCCCTTCTCCGTTCTAATGCTTTTCTCTTTTCTCTGCTTGCTGTTCTCGGCTTACCTGCGGCAGCCTTCTGAGTACAGCTGCTACCTTGGGTCAGGATCTCGGGCATCTTCAAGAGCCAGCTCTGCTCGGGCCAGTCCAGTGGTGAGCTCCTCTATATTTTTCTTTATCCCTAAACTGTTTAATTCCTCTGTTCTTCAAGGTCTTTCTTGTACTAAGAGGTCACTGTCCCTCGTGATACAGTTTCTTATGGTATTAATTGAGCCATCTGGGCAATGCTTAACACAAAAAAGGGGTGAACCAGGTAAGAAATTACAAAACCAAAGTAACTCCTATGCAGGTGCAGATGTTTTTACAATAAAAGTACACTTTGGACTCATGTGACAATGCTAAATTTTTTTAAGTTGGGCGTAAAGCACATCGCCAAGGGTGTTCTGAAAAAGGCTGTGGTGCTGATGCTAGCGCTGCATCTCCTTTGGTTATTAAAATCAGGAGACCCTAGATCTTAGCGCAGCATTGAAGTAGTTTACTATCTCTCCGTTCAGCAGTGTTTTGGTGTTGTGTTGCTGCAAAGCTGCAGGGGCTCTCCAGAGATTGAATTGGAACGTATTTGTTGGACTGGGGATTACCAGGCACTGCAGAGTCTTTAGCATGGAGAAGTGCTAGGAGGATTACGTGTTCCCGGCACGTCTAGCATCATGAATTCCCAACTAGTTATGGCTGAACAAGGCTCAAACGCTAAAGGTTTGACCAACCCCTGTGACTGCAGTTGACCAAGACAAGACCTTTTCCTCTGCTTTTTACAGATATGAAGTAATTGTGGTCTTTTTTTTTTCCCCAATGGCATATTGCCGTTTTCTCTTTGTGGTTGTTCCATCTAGCTGTTTACAACTCTGAATATCCTTCCTGATTAATTTCAGAGCGAGGCCTGATAGCGTGGTGACAGTAGCAGAGTGCAGTAGCACGTCTCTTAGAGGAAATGTGCAGCTTACAGTAAACTGGTCTATTACAACATTAATCTTTCACGGAGAGTGAGTTTTGAAGTGTTGCACTGAATTTCAGTAAACTGGCTTTGCTTCATGGAAGTGTTCCTCCTAGTGAAGCTTTAATGTGCTTGTTTTCCTGGGACCTGCCACATATTACCTACCACATCCCCAAGGTACGAAGTGATGAGGAGGGTGATATCATCAAGAAGGACATGGACCTGTTGGAGCAGGTCCAGAGGAGGCCACGGAGATGCTGCGAGGGCTGGAGCTGTGAGGACAGGCTGAGAGAGTTGGGGTTCTCCAGCCTGGAGAAGAGAAGGCTCCGGTGAGACCTTCTAGCAGCTTTCCAGTACCTAAAGGGGGCTACAGGAGAGATGGCGAGGGACTCTTTATCGGGGAGTGTGGTGATAGGACGAGGGGGAACGGTTTTAAACTGAAAGAGGGGAGATTTAGGTGAGATATTAGGAAGAAGTTCTTTGCTGTGAGGGTGGTGAGCCCCTGGCCCAGGTTGCCCAGAGAAGCTGTGGCTGCCCCATCCCTGGAGGGGTTCAAGGCCAGGTTGGACGGGGCTTGGAGCAACCTGGGCTGGTGGGAGGTGTCCCTGCCCAGGGCAGGGGAGTTGGAACTAGATGATCTTTAAGGTCCCGTCTAACCTGAACCGTTCCATGATTCTGTGATCATAAATTAACACATACAGTGTGCTCCTTTAGTCACGACATCCTGTTGCCGTCGTTGCTTTGCTGTAAATGTTGCCTTAAGGACTAATTAAAAAGGAGTATCTGGATAATGGAAGAAGCTACCACGGCACACAACACAGTAAGCTGTAACATGGACATTTGGAGTGTTCCTCTTCAGTAAACACACATTGTCCGCAGTAAGGAATTGCTTTGTATCTGACATCCCCCATCGTGCTGGTTCCCCCTTCAAACGCAGCCTGTGGTTTGAAAACCCGTGCGCTCCGGGGGTTTTCTCCTCCAGTTAGAACTGTGCAGTAGGTCTGCACCCGGCGGTGAAAGGTGCCTGAACTCTCCCTGCGGGGTTACTTCTTGTCATCAGGCAGGGAACAGGAGAGCCTTTTGATCATCAAGCGAGCCCTCTCCTAAGTGAGAAAGAGCTGAATAAACTGACTGGAACAAAAGAAAATGGAAGTGATAGAATAGAGCTATGTGCTCTGAAGTGTTGGCTTTTCTTAAAGACAAGGGTACATCCACTTTTTAAAATGATGATTTTATTTTTTTCATTAAAAAAAAAAAAAGATTTTCATCAGATAATGTATGGCAGCTGGTGACCTATAAATAAATCAGTATTTTAATTAGTCCTGAGCTACGCATTTTTGCAGTATATATCTTACATTACTAATACTTCTTAAATGGCTTTGCGAACTGAATTTCAATTATCCTCAAAGCCGAAAACAATCAGAATAACCAGCGATTCCATTAAAGTTCTTTAAGCGGAAGAACTGGGTTCCCATACATTAATGTTGGTTTCCATTACGTGTGTTTTGTATGCAGTCTGAGTCACTCCCGCCAGTTGCTTACAGTCATCACAAAATGCAGCTTGCCCCTCCTGGGAGCTATAGGGGATTTCTTGTCTCTCAATTCTTTGCTTACCCTTTGGACTGTTAGTGTGCAAGTGGCTGGAGATGATTAGCTGTGTCAGCACTGACGCTGGAGAGGTGCCAAGCCAAATCTGCTCTGCAAGGAGACACCAGACACGTTTTATTTTTTAAAAATTAGTGGTTTATTGCAGGGTCTGAAAAGCTTCTGTTACTTCCGTGGCCTTGAAGAGCTGAGAGTTAATGCCATAGTGCGTCGAAAAGGCCCCATTGCCGGGGCTTTGCGTCTCCTGATGCGAGTTAGTACGAGCCTTGTTAACGGGGTGGCGTTGCTCGTAAAAGTTCTAATTACTACACGGGGTCAATGCAGCAGCACCTTGTGATTTATTTTTTTCCTTTTTTCTTTTTTTTTTTTTTCCCCCCTGTATTAAATAGGCAACACCTTTTCATGTAACTCACAGTAAGGAATCCCTTGCCTTGCCTTTTACCAACAGAGGGTGTGAGGCATTTTGATAACATTTCCAGCTTTGTACTTCATCTTGGCAGTAAAGATGCTGAAACGGAGCCCTGTCTTCCAGTGGGCTTAGCAGTGTATCGCTTCCACTCATTCGTTCCCGAAACTTCATCTGCTTGGACTTCCTAAAGGAAGAATAAAAATCTCCTTGGACGATGGTGATAACTTATGAGAGGAAAAAAAGTGGTTGGTTTTGGCTATATCAGTAGTCTTCGTTAGAACTGTTTTAATATTGCCTACCCCCAAAACTGAGTTGTTTGATACCTTAATGTATTGAGACGCGTGCGTTCCAGATTCTGCTTTATGTATATTCTGGCGTTTACACACGTAAAGATTTGTTTCCAAGTTTACCTCTTAAATGGCTGGAAAGAAGAGTATCTGATGGGTTGAAAAGCTGAATTTCCAGCTGCTTACGTCCCTTGAGAGTGTGATAGTTTACAAAATCCATGTACTGTAATCATGAGTGCTTAACACTGAAGTTAAATATGATTTTCTTATGATTATGGGCATTATTAGGCAGAAAACCAAAATGGAACCGTTCCCAAGCCTGACTATCGTTAGAAATTACATATTGAGAATGGAGAATGATTCAATTTAACTTTCTAAATTAAAGCGTGCAGTATCTTGTTACTGCAGCCCTTAAATCTTTTCTGAGAGTTCTGTTTCCCCCTTTCACCACTGCTCATTAAACAGTGAGCAGAAAGCGACAGTAGTTTTCCTGCTGCACGCAGCTTCGCCAGCTCGTGTTCTCATTTGCGTTATTATGTTTATAATATAGTAAAAGCCAGGAAGATACTTAAACACAACATGTGAATATTTGTCTTTTGTATGCATTTTTAAGAATTCAGTATATCTGCATGAAGTTTGCCATTTGATTATTTTTCTTCAACATCTTTCCCATTATCCCTGCTAGTAATTATTGTCTGCCGTCCTTGCAGCTACTGCGGATATGCAAATGTGTTGTTTAATATTAAGGCATTAGACTCGATATAAAGTTACAGATCTTAAGACTACTGAGAGCAAACATCAGGCCTGTCTGCACAGGCGGAGGTAAATCTTGTGCCTGAGCTAGCGGCATGTTTTGGCTGAGATGGGCTTTTTAGTATGAATTGCTGGAATATTGCTTTTTTTAAAAATTAATAAATTACTAGTGAGAAGCAGTTATTTATACATTTGAAATAGAATGCAGCAGTATTTATCTGAAGACTTTCTGAGCAAAGGAAGGGAAAATAATAGGAGAGGGCACTTTTTGCTACCCTGGGAAGATGATCTTTCATATTAACTCTCTCTTTTCTTGTGGCGTCCCAGAGGGCGGGCACAGCCGTCGGCAGCCTGGTACCGACAGCAGCACGAGCCTAAAAAGCGCGAGACCGAAATGCAAGTGCCGCCGAGCCAGTGTGCAGTCTTCAGGTCATGCATTAATGCACAGTTGCAAATAGCTTTTTTTTCCTTTATGTGAAGAATCTTATCATGTTCTCACCATAAATAAAATGCAGACAGTCAGAATTTTCACGGACGCGGTTATCAGTGTGCTCAGGCTTTGCCTTCTCTCCTCTGCGCTCCCAGTTTTACGGTAAGGCTCATATCGTAGCGCAGCCACCCACAGCCCGGGTGTGCTTTCGGCCCCTCCGGAGTGAGGATTTGCTGCAGCACCAACACTTCAGAGACTGATAAGTTTGTTTAAGCAACGATGTTTGGCATAACACTCATTCCTGAGCAAAGATACTTCTGACAAATCCACTTTAGACCTGACAAAGTTCAGCAGTGATTTTTTTCCCCCTGCTGACTTTCAAAGGCTTATTGCTAATTGCTAGTGTTAAGGTGCCTCCTCACTGGAAAAACACGCAGGAGCCCTCTGTGGTACTGCCTGCCCCAGCCCAGCTCATCAAACTGGTAAGATGGGGATTGTAGCAGGGGTTATATCGACTGCAGTACTTCTTGGTAGTTTTAATCCCTGTTTTTATAGATACCATCCTGTGTCCAGCACTACCTATTGCAAGATTATTATTTTTTTTCAGTGTGGGCCATATTTGCATTTCAAACTGTGCTGTGCTCCTTTAAGAGCAGGAAATTATCTTTATTTGATTTGTCATCCAAAAAAAAAAAAAACCAAACCTAAAACCAACCCTTGCTTTGATGAGGAAGTTGATCTAAATGCACGATCTTA